>NC_047663.1:17509961-18138711 GCF_011762505.2 Arvicanthis niloticus | reverse complement strand
TCTCCCTTTGCTACAGCACCAGGGCTGGTTTGGTCATCTTTAAAGCACTCGTCTCCCTTCCTGCCTACTGCCCAGCCTCAGGCACTCCAGTCTAAGCCCTAGTGTGCCCAGTCTGACCCTGTCACACCCCACTCATTTCTGTTACACCTTTCTGTCCCTCACCATGGCCTGATTCGAGTCTACTAGGCTGTCTGTGGTTACAGCTCCGCTCGCTTCTGCAGCCAGCCGCAGCCATTCTCCATGGGTACCCTCAGTTAAGATTACCAAGGTTGACTGGACATATTCCTGTGAGTGCTTTAATGCTATGGTACACATGGGCCCTGCCTTCGACCGAAGCCAGGCATTCTGCACTCCAGCCCCGCCTCTGTCTGTCCACAGTTCAAGAGTCTTTGGTTTGGGGGCCATCTCTGGACCTTTGTTTCTCTATCTGCAGGATGGTTGTGGGTGTGGTGAGGTGTCCCCTGGGTTCCCTTGATCACCCAGTAGTTCCAAGGAGAAAGTTGAGATGTTGGTTTCCCTGGCACGGGCTGCCAGACTCCCCATGCAGATGCCCCTGGAGCCAGACGATGGGAGTGCACCCAGGAAGGTGTCAGGAGAGGGCAGAGCTGCTCCTAACCATTAGCTTCTAATTAACTCATTTACTGATGAGGTGTTGCTAGGACTTCCAAGCTGCTTCTTACCGTTCTCCCTCCTGCGGCATCAGATCTTCAGTGGGACGAGAAACATTTCCAAAAATACCATTTTTCCCATGATCCTCTAGGAGGACTGCTCTGCTCAGCAATTAGACAAGGAAGTTGGCTCCTCCCTGGCAACAAGCCCCTGTGGTCCAGACTTGTTTTCCTTCAGGGTCAGTTCATCCCTCTGGGCCAAAATCTGCTGCTTCCGATGGTCCATCCTGTGGACCAGCTCCAGCACCCTACCTTAGGTGGGGATGAGGAAGCTGTTGAACAAAGAAGACTTAAATCTCTACCTGCAGCCCTTAGCTAGAGACAAATGATATGTTCTATTATGTAAGGTTATATAAAAAACAGCTCAGAGATAACAATAATAGACACAAGACTGACACCATATGCCCGGTATAGCTCCAACTGTTAACTAAAAACACTAACCCAAAGAGGCCAGAGTGTCTTCAAGATGGCTCTGTCTCAAGACAGGGAGGCTGAGTGATCAAGTGACTCACCCAAGGTCACACAGGTTGTAAGGGTAGTGCCAGCATTTGAACCCAGACTCTGTGGCTCAAGGGGCCCTGTTCTGAGCCCTGCTTTGTGCTGCTTCTCTTTGCCTTATGCTCTCCCCATCCATCCCTGCCATAAGCCCCTTTCTCTGCTGACATTCTAAGCAGCCTCTGGTTGGTGCCGATCACATCCAATCCACACTGTGTGCATAATCAACCTGCTTCTTCTTGTCCTCCTATCCCCGCAGATATCCCAGAACATCCTCATTGTGAATCTCTTGGGGATCCGCTCTTATTTAACACCAATGGAGAGCCTTTGGCCTCATTGCTGACTCTATCCAGATCATAGCTTTGCACAGAACTCAGATTTGCTCACGGTGAGGCCAAGCGGAGCTAGGAAAATCCATAAAGATAATTTTCCCCATCGGCTAGCTACAGCCAGAGCAGCTTCTCAGAGAGGAGGCCACAGCCTTTTAGGATGGAAAGTCAGAACAGCTCTCTCTGTTGGGGCAGCTTTAATTCCCCCTGGCCTCTAACTGTGCATCTACCTCTGGTCCTGATGCTGCAGAGAGGCAGCCCCCAGGCTGATAACGGTCCTTAGGCATCAACTGGAGCATCTCCACCTTTAGAGATGGATGGAGGGGGTGAGAGGCACTAACTGCTCGGCTGCAGCAGAGCTATGGCTTTGGCTCCTGTTGGGCTCCAAGCCCAGGGCCTGGGACTCTGGCAGCGTACCCTGCCCTCTTCCAGCCTGTGGGTCAGTTGGAGCCACAGATCAGACTATAGAAAGAAAGACTGGAGTGAGAGCCAGAAATACAGCGAAGTGTGGATACCAATACTGATGCCCGAGAGTGTGTGGGAGACTCCTGGTCTCCCTCCCTGATAGATTTCCCAGCTCCCCAAACGGCCACACAGGAAATGGGTAAAAGAGACTTTTTGGGCAGCCCTGCCCTTCCCAAGGCCCTAAAGCTAAGTAAAGCAGCCCTAAGGCCCCTCCAAACCTCCTTAGGAGGTGAGACAGTCTAACTGCAGTCCAGTGTGACAGTCACAGGATCCCCCATCCTTTGTGTCCACTCGCTGACCTATTTTCTAATGTCACATCCCAGGCCCAGAGCAGCAGGAGCAGCAGGCCAAGTAGTGAGCTACCTGACCGTGAGCCCCACTCAGCGCCATCTCCAGCACACCCCTGACATCTGCCCTTTTCTACCTAAAAGGCCTCCCGTGCGGAGCCTCCAACATAAGGCACGCTGTGGAGAGATGGTACTGTTGGGACCTCTGTAAGTCAGACCCCAGTGTAAGAATTCCTCACAAACAGACAAACACAAGGAGCCCCATCATTTAAACTGCCCAAGTGAGCGTCGCTGCACACTTATCCACCAGATCCCACCCAGCCACGTGTCTGTCTTTAAAGACAGTCTCACTATGTAGCTCTGGCTGGTCTGGAACTCACAGAGACCTGCCTGCCTCTGTCTTAAAGCATACACCACCACTTCCAGCTGCCTAGTGTACCTCAAGTCATAGCATGTGTCATTCTCTGTCATCATGAAGGACCCCAAACAAGAACATCTTGGAAGAGTAGCAACTAGGATATTTACCACTGGAGAGAGTTTGGGGAAGCAGCCCTCGGGGTAAGGGGAGAGCACGATCCCTGCCAGTTTGGGCTGACAGGGCCAAGGCCCTGTGGACAGCTTGTAGGGTACAGATGTAAACCTCTGTGGTACAGAGAGTAGAAAGAGGTTGGGCATGGGGTTATCAGGAAGCCCCCCTCCCAGTTTAATTCCAGGATTCCTGGCCAGCAGGCCCTGTGCTAGCTCAGATGTGTGAGCAGACAGATGTCTCTTCTGACATAGGTTTTCTTCTTTTCCCAGACAATGGCTACCGCGAATGCCTGGCCAATGGCAGCTGGGCAGCCCGTGTGAATTATTCTGAGTGCCAGGAGATTCTCAACGAAGAGGTGAGGATAAGCCAACATCCTGAGGAGCAGGCCAGAGCCACCAGCACAAGCTGGGGGCAGGGGTGGGGAGGAGTGACCGCCACATGAGCAGTTGGGGCCTGGGGAACTTTCCAGAAGCTGGTGTTGGGACCTTACCCTATGGAAGCTGGTGGGGAGTCTCTGAATATGCATAGTGTAGCGAATTCAGTCCTGGCCCTTTTCCTTCATCTCTCTCCTTCCCCACATCTCTCTCCCTTCCTTCTTCTCCCTCCCACTGTCCCTCTCTCCCTTCCTCTCACACTTGTCTTTGGCTGCTTGCACTGGGTGTGGGACAGGGCTGGGGCACAGCTGAGCCCAACAGTAGCTGGATCCACAGATAACTAAGATTGACATCAAAGTCCAGCCATGGGGGCCTGTGTCAGAACCAAGGCTGGAAGTGGAGCGCTGATGCAGTTTTAAAAAGCCCCAGAGGTGCTTTGCAGAACTTCAGTGTTTTTGAGCAGCTGTTGCTTATCCGGAATGCAAAATTTAAAAGGTCCAAATGGGAATACACGGAGAAGCGCCCCTCCCGTTGCCATCCCCAGCCAGTTGCTCACGCGGTCTGTGTGTACGAGTCAATGTGTCTCTGCATGATGTTCTTGGCCTTACCTAGACACCTGTCATACAAACTGCTTCTTCATGTGGCCATCTATCCTAGAGATTGTTCCATGTCAGTTTAGAGCAAGCCTTTTCATTCTGATTAGACTTGTATACTATCCACGGTCCAGGTGTGCTATAACTTAGCAGGCCAGTTTTCATTCTGTCTTTGGATTTTACAGACAGCATCATCACAAAGAATCTTCTATAAATGATGCTTGGCAGGTGCATGAATATCTGGGTTCCTCTATCACTGCCTCTCTATGCTCAGTTCCCCTTACCCCATCTGAGGAGGGTGGGAACGGGCTGACAGAACAAATGAGCAAAAAGCAGAGGGTTGGAAAAAAAATCACCCCAGGCTGCCAGGTCCCTGGGCCTTAGGAGTGAGGAAGACACACTGGACCCGGAGATCCTGGAAATCCCATCCTCTGAAAGGTCTGAGTTAGAAAGGAACTTGGAGGCCCTCCATCCCATCCTGAGATTTCCAGACCTGCTTAATCTCACCCAGAACACTCGATCACACTCCTGAACAAGCCAGGGCTCTAGGTGGGGCAGTGGTTGGAATGGGCTGCTAAAATATCGAGATGTCCCAGAATTTCATGGCTTCTTGCTAAAGAGAAGATTCTGATTCTCTGTGACTGGGCTGGGCCTCAAGACTGCCTTTCTTGAGATTTCTGCAAACTCCTGGGCTCTGATGCTCTTGGTTTAAGGGCTACACTTTAAGAACTGGAGGTACAGACCTCCAAAAGGTGCAGCCCATCCAAAAGACACAGCTCGGGAAGCCAGGTGGACAGGAAAAGCCATGATTATGATAATCAGATATAGGGAGGGAGTGGGACAGGCAGGCCACCGGAAGGAGCTCTTTCATCCTGGCAGGGTATCCAAACAGGTCAGCCTTTGGGGCAAGATGTTATCTTCCAATCTGGCCAGAATCGGTTTCAGCAGAAACTGCTTGTTAGAGTCTGGTCTTGAGGGCACAGCAGAGGGGTTCCCCTCCAGCATCCCACCCAATGCCATCCTCCTCAAGGAGCCTGTGGAGCTCAGGTCTCCAGACTGGACAAGGAAAGAGCACTGGTCAAGCTTCCTGGGGTTGGTTTTGTCTTCCCGTGCTTTAGGCATCCAGTGGCTTCTGTGGTTCTTGGTGGCTGGTCCCCAGGAAGTCAGAGTGTGTGAGGGTGTCACTAATAGCTTTTGCAGGGAGTCTGGAGAGGTTACTGACTATCTCTTGGAACACCACTGGCTGGTCTCTCCAAGTGTCATTGACAATACCTTGGAGTGTTACGAGCTTTTCCTTAGAGGTGCTCCTGGCTAACTCTCAGGGTGTTGCTGGGTGTCTTTCCAGATAGTGTTGGCCAGAGTTCTGGCTGTTCATAGAAGTTTCTCAGTGTCACCTACTCTTCTGCCTGGTGTCCTTGGATCATTCATTTCTCAGAGAACTGGCAACTGTTTTGATCTGGTCTTGTTACCGTAACAGAACACTTGAGGTTGAGTCTTTTAATTTTTGAGACAAGGTCACATGTGGTCCAAGCTGACCACAAACTTCAGATCTGTATGAGGAACCAGAGAGATGGCTCAGCAGTCAAAAGCACCTGCTCTTTGCTCACACCCAGGTTTCATTTCAAGTACTCACATGGTGATTCACAACCATCTGTAACTGCAGTTCCGGGAGAGTCAACGCCCTCCTCTGGCCTCTGCAGGCACCAGGCACATACTTGGTGCACATACATGCATGCAAGCAAAACACTCAGTCACATAAAGATAAAACAAATAAATCTAGACATTTTTTGAAATTTGAACTCCCAATCCTTCTACCTCTGCCTCCCAAGATCTTACAGACACTTCACAGCACCGCCCGTGTTATGGATTTCCGAGAATCAAACCCCAGGCTTCATTTGAGGTAGGCAAGTGTTGTACTGGCTGAGCCACTTCCCCAGCTTGTTGGTCATTTATAATAAATAGAAATGTTTTGGCTTTTGGTTCTGGAAGCTGAGACACCCAAGGTTGGAGGGCTTGTATCTTGCAAAGGCCTTGCTGCTGTGTCATCTCATGACAAAAGGCAAAGAAAAGGTGAGAGAAAGCAAATGGGCCATACATCCTTTTAGAAAGAACCAGATCCTGCAGTGAGGACCCCCCACTTGACTGAGAGACTCCCACATCCAACAGCTCTGTACCAGGCACAATGCCTCCAGCCTTTAAACTTCAGGGACACATTCATATAGCAGCAGTTGTCGTGTCTCGGGATATCTCTGGCATTCTCTGTGACACTGCTGTCCCTGTGGCTGTCTTGGTGCTCTGGTTCTTAGATTGCATCAGACCCTCGGGTAGAGCGTGGCCCAGAGCGTGACCCAGCTGTATCTCTGCCCCTGTGGTTTGGGGCTTTGTTTTTCCATTCCAGCCTTCATGAAGGAAAATACTAGTGAGCCACACTCTCAATGCAAAAGCCCCTCCACCAACATCTTGGACACAGCAGAGAAGAGAACCCCCCCCCAGAGTGCCTATCCTCCAATCCCTTGTCCCCCACCCCCCCACCCCACAAATACCCTATGGGTATAAGGAGAAGAGAATCCTAAAAGCCAGGTTCTGATTGGTCCAGGTTCTGACTGCTAACTGTACAGCTTGGATCAACAACTGTGCAGCCTTTCCAACCAGAAAACAAGGTTGTGGGACCAGCCTCAGAGACTTCACTGAGGATGGTGGTGTGGGACCCAGCACACAGTAGGTCCTCTCAAAATTATCCAGTTTCACTCTGACAAACAGAGGGGCCAGGGTAGAGGCTCCCCCACCCCCACCCCCTCCTAGACCTGAAGAGAAAGCTGGGGCATGGCAGCAGCTCAGCTCCACAGATGCTGGTATTACCCAGGGGCTTCTCAGCATGGAAGTGTGGAAAATTTAATAAAAGGAAATCAAGTGTTGATTCCAGACGGGCTTTGTATTGTGCATGTCTGTCTAGGGCCTCTGGTAGGATCCTGGCATCTGCTGCAGGCCCTTAGAGACCCTCAGTGTTTATAGGTCAGAATGGACTGCCCCGCCCTTGCCTCCCTGCCCTGTCTCCATTCACCATCCTGGGGTTCCAGGGCTCCAGCGACATGAGCTGCTAATCTGGTGTCCTGCCTTTTTGGGGCCAGGAAAGTGTGGATGGGAGTTTTGCATTGGGAATCTGCTAAGAGCTGAGCACTGGGTCCTGGCTGGTCCCGTGGCATAAGGACCCATTTGTAGCATCAATACCTTCGGTGTAGGTAAGAGATGCTTTAAGCTGAATTTAGCAATCTTGAGAAAGTCAACATACTTCTGGGCTTCTTTTTCTGCAAAGTGAGTTGCAGATGCCTTTCCAGCTTTTCCCACAGGCCCGCTTTGAGCTTTCAGATGAGGAAAACTCTTAAGTGGGAAGGCTCTCACACTTGTGCCAGCAGCTCCCGCCACATATTCATAATCGAATACTTAAGAAAGTTAGGGGACCGAGAGGTGGCTCAGTGGGTGAAGGTGCTTGTCAAACTGAGTTTAATCCCAAGGATCACCTGGGAGGAGGAGAGAGCTGGCTTCTACAAGTTGAGGAGTTGCACCTCCACACACGTGCCATAACACATGACTATACTCATGCCCCCACATATACACACATTGAATCAATAAGTGTAATTAAAATGTTTTTTTTTAATTAGGAATGGCTGAGGATGTAGCTGACAGTAGGCAGAGCACTTGCCTAGCCTGCTCAAGACTCTGAGTTCAATTCAGAAAGAAGGGAGTTAGCATACGGAGGGGGCATGGTCGGAGGGGAGAAATGGAGAAATACTGTTCACGTGGGGCAGCCCCTGGGCCTGGGATGAGGGAAAGGCTTTGAGAATAAGGAATTGGTGCTTTCTTCTTTCAGGGGTATGTGTGTGGTACACGCATGTGTTCATATATACACATGGAGAATACACATCTGTGTATGTCTGTGGAGGTCAGAGGTGGAGATAGGGTGTTTTCTTTAATGGTTTCTACCTCATCTGTTGAGGCTGGGATCTCTTCACTAAGCCTGAAGCTGACAGAGTCACTGGGCTGGCAGGCCAGTGATCCAGGGATCTACCTGTGCCTGATCCTCTGTGTTGAAGTTACAGTTCCCCTCAGCCACACCCAGCTTTCATGAGGGTGTCAGGGATCCAAACCCCAGGTCCTCATTCAACGAGATTTGGTGTGAACAGGAAGATGGGAAAGGTACAGAAGTGAATGAGAACTGAAATCCTGGAGGGCCGGGGTCTCTGCACCCGCCGGAGCCTGTGGTGTCGGGATAGAATGACACATGGGCATCTGTGGGCACTGGAGTATACGTGTGGGTGTGTACAGGGTTAATGTGACACAGGAGCACCATGTGACATAGATACAGCTTCAGTTCATATCTATAACACATGACAGACCAGATTCAGAGACTGATCCAAGTAGAGGGTGTTACTTCAAGATAGTATGTGGCTCACACGGTCACCCTGGAGCGGGGCAAACTCGGTTACTATCCAGCACCCCTCCCTGGTGCTGTCCTCTCAGAGCTGTTTAGCTCAGTGGGTACAGAGGTGCGGCTGTGCAGGAGGCTCACCTCTGCCCTCTCTCCTGCTTCAGAAGAAGAGCAAAGTGCACTACCATATTGCCGTCATCATCAACTACCTGGGCCACTGCATCTCCCTGGTGGCCCTCCTGCTGGCCTTTGTCCTCTTCCTGCGGCTCAGGTGAGAAGGTGTAAGCACTGCCTCCTGCTACCCCTGGGCCCTTGAGCACACTCAGGGAGGTGGGTGAAACACAGGCATAGCTGTGAGGTGGGGGCACTGACCAAGGGATAACCCATCTCTCATTTGACTAGAAGAGAGTACCATCTATGTGAAGCTCAGGTCTCTTGGGACCTCTGCAGAGCCATGCCTGTCCTTTCTCCTAGAAACCGCTGGGGGAGGGAGAGTAGGGAGAAACAAAGCCCAGGCTCACCTGTGTTAACAGTGCCTAAAGCTGATCTGTATCATCTTGGGGTTCTAAGGCAGGGAGACCCCTGGAGGCGAGGGTTTTATCAAGTGACATCCCTGCCACAAGTTCAAGTGTGCCATGGCCCAAGTGATAGGTAAAATCTGTAGCTCCAGAAGCTAAAAGTCAAGATGGGGTTTACTGTTGAAGGTTTCTCCTGTTTGCAAGCACTCTGCCTTTTAATCCTGAGGCGTGGGGAATAGGGGGGATCCCTGACCACACCAGGCTCTTCCAGGAGATGTCTTGGTGGCCCCCCATAGGAAGGGACCAGTGGAGTTCAGGCCAACCCATCAGCCTCACTCGCTCCAAGCTTCAGTCCCTCCATTCCTGCGTCTGGGCTGGAGGGACGATCGCACCTGCCCTCATCCTCTCTCTCCTCCCGTTGCTATGGCCACCTGCCCTCTCCCGCTGCCCCAGGAGCATCCGGTGCCTGAGAAACATAATCCACTGGAACCTCATCTCCGCTTTCATCCTGCGCAACGCCACTTGGTTTGTGGTCCAGCTCACCGTGAGCCCTGAGGTCCACCAGAGCAACGTGGTACGTCCCAGTAGGGAAGCAGAAAAGACCGAGCCTACATCAGAGGTGCAAGGGTAGGGCTACCCTGTAGAAGGGCCAGGCCTGGGTACCCACAGAACAGGAATAGGACCCCAAAAAGCCTCAGGGTAGGACACTGGGGTCTTTGGACACCCTCCAGCTCATGGGCATCTCTGGTTGGGTCAGGCCTGGTGCAGGTTGGTGACAGCTGCCTACAACTACTTCCATGTAACCAACTTCTTCTGGATGTTCGGTGAGGGCTGCTACCTGCACACAGCCATTGTGCTCACATACTCCACCGACCGTCTGCGCAAGTGGATGTTCGTCTGCATCGGCTGGGGTGAGCTAGGCCAGCCCTGCCCCTGCCTTTCCTCACTGAGGATATGGGCTAGCCTGGTCAGGATGGTGGGATGTGCATCCTTCTTAGGGATGAATGTAGTGGGGTTGCCACGAAGCATCAGAGCTCAACTCCCACGAACCCCTGCCCTGCTGTAGGTCCCTGACTGCCCTGGGGTCCTCTGATGACAGCTACTCTCTCCCTCAGGTGTGCCTTTCCCCATCATTGTGGCTTGGGCCATTGGGAAGCTTTACTACGACAATGAAAAGTAAGTGACTCCGTGAGGTCAGAGCCTAGTTCTACGGTACACTCCCTAGGGGACTTCAGCCATTGTCTCTCCTGTAAAGACAGAGGCTTCCGTATCAACAAAGGCAGAGCTGAGCACTGGCCTCAATTCTGGGAACTTTTCCAGTGCTCTGCCAGGGAGGAGGCACTAGAGAGCCAGGGTCCCAGCCTGTTATCTGTCTGAAGTTTTAAGGAGAGCAATACCAAAAGTCACACAGCCCAGGTTCTGAATTATTGCCATCACCAAGTGGCTATGTGTGACCTTGGAGCTCACTGTCACATTGGGCCTCAGTTTCCTCATCCATGAAATGGGTGTCTTCATTTTATTTACTGCCTCAAGGCTGTAGTGGGGATGAAGGGCATCACTGCATACTAAGCACATAGAACAGCACCTGCCCCCAGTAAGTGCTGCATAAATGTTTGTTAACATTAAGGTGTGTTTTACAATAAGATTCTACTGTTTTTTTTTTTTTTAAACTGGTCCAGGTGATTTCAAAGACTCTTCCAGTTCAATCTGAAGCCTTGCATATGGGGGACTTCCCAGCTGTCCCTCACAAGGATCATATGGGAAGATCTAGAAAGTTCTATACCTCAGGGCTCCATGCTATCAGTGTGGCCTGGGTAACAAGGCGGTTACAGTGTAAAGCTAAGATTGAGAACTTCTCAGAAAAACCAAGAAGGTGGGAGGAGCTGGGCAAGACAGAGGCCAGTACTGGTGTCACACATAAACATTCCCAGCTCCCAGCTGGCTGACTGGGGGTTCACATTGGCAGACTCTCCCCTCCCCTTACTGGGCTGCACAAGAAGCCTGGGGGAGTATCATCCACATTGGTGAATGTTGTTCCTTCTGCCTCAGGCTGGGGTGTTTGTACAGCAGCAGGGTAGGCGGCAGGCTGCGGGGAGCTAGTTCACTAATGTGGGTGTGCGGTGTCCCCGGGTATCCTCTTGGGAATTCCTGGATGGGGATGCCTGTGCTTTGTAGGATATAAAATTTTGAGTACAAGAGACAGGACAGGAGGAGCCTGAGGGAGAAACAGGAGAAGGCAAGAAAGGAGCCTGCTCCCACCCTGGAGCAGGAGGGATGCGGTAAGGTTAGGTATGAACAGCCCTGAAGCCCCATCTGGTGGACAAATCCAGATAGTGCAGCAGAAGGGACGGGGAAGATGAGCCGAGAGGCCCATCCCAGTCTGGAGTCCACAAACAGTGGTGTATGACCCGGGTGGTGTTTAAAAATAAAATAAAAAACCTTGACGTTTCATCCAGGAGGTCACATATGCTAACTTCACATTCTGGTTTACAGCATCCATTGTAAGTCTATATGCCCATAAAAACATGGGACTTCTGATTTACCCTGTCCCTACCTACCCCCAGGAGCTGGCCGAACAAAGGGCAGCTCAAGAGGATGCAAAGCAGGCCTGTGTCTTGCAATAGATGTTGTGAAACCTTCCTTGCATGGGCTGCACTCCACTGGCGACGGAGTCTCGCAGAAACTGCAGTTGGTATCCACTTGTGTGGCACGCAGTGAGCATGCGCAGCCATAGCTGCTGCCATGCGTCCCTCTGTGGATACCAGAGAACACAGTGCTGTGTCAGGCTTCCGGTTGTTTCTGCATTGCTGTTTGGAGAATTCTTTCCCTGGGAAATGCAAACAAGCTGCTACACCCTCCTTTATAGGGACCCAACCACAAACTCAGGTGCAATTCACTAAAATCCAGCTGAGGGAACC
Organism: Arvicanthis niloticus; assembly: GCF_011762505.2. Lineage (NCBI taxonomy): Eukaryota > Metazoa > Chordata > Mammalia > Rodentia > Muridae > Arvicanthis > Arvicanthis niloticus. The sequence continues at coordinate 18,127,109 of NC_047663.1, read as the reverse complement.
AATGAATTTACTGGGAATGCCTACAGGGCCAAGGTAAGGGGTTCTTTAAAGGAGTATGGGTGACCTCCAAGTAGCCCCACCACTAGAAAGTCTCCCCGCAGCATGGATAAAGACTTCCCTATTATATGAATGGAGTTAACCTCCGTAGAGTTAAGCACCAGTTAACTCTACAAACCTAAGCATCTCCTAAGACCATGAGGCTATGTGCAGTGGGCACCTAGAGGTAGGCAGACATGGCTGGAATCTCAGGCAAGGGTCCATTGACCCACCCTACTTCTCCTTTCTACGGGAGGGATGTCAACCAGCAGTCCCATCTTGAGGGCTCCTTACACAACTGCGTGGGTGAGGATGATGGTTGTCACAGTCAGGGGCCTTCTTCATGGGCCCTCCCTCTACAGAGCTTGCTCCAGCTTCGCATCCTACAGCAGAGGGTACCATCCCACTGTACAGACAGGATCACTGAGGCACTGAAGGAGAGTCAGTTGGCTTGGCTTCCTTGGAAGTCGGGGTGACTTTTCCTGACCAGTGGCAATGATCCTGCCCTACGTTCAACTGCTATACCACTGAAGAAAGGACTCTGTTGACCCCTCCTTTCCCTCCGTGGCTTTCTAGGTGTTGGTTTGGCAAACGTCCTGGAGTATACACTGACTACATCTATCAGGGCCCCATGATCCTGGTCCTGCTGGTAAGAGCCTTGAGGGGTAGCAGGAGACAGGCCACCATGGGGTGGGACAATCTGTCTACCATGGACAGAAAGGACCACCTAGGTGGCCCCAGAGAGGGCACTTGGGCCAGGAGTTTGTAGGTATTAATAAGAGGATGGAGAGGGAGAGGAAGAGGGAACGCGCACGCGCACGCGTGCGTGCGTGCGTGCATGCGTGCGTGCGTGTGTGCGTGTGAGCATGTGCGTGTGCGTGTGCGTGTGCGTGTGTGTGTGTGTGTGTGTGTGTGTGTGTGTTTGTGCATGTGCAGCAGGAATACCAAGAGCAGAGCTCTCTCAAGAGCTGAGGGCTGGTCCCACCCACCCCACTCACCTCCATTTTCTGCATATGTCCCTGCTACTCATACCCGCCCCTGACCCCCATCCCCGCCTCTGATGCCCATCTTCACCCCTGACGCCCATCCCCACCCCTGACGCCCATCCCCACCCCTGATGCCCATCCCCACCCCTGATGCCCATCCCTGCCTCTGACGCCCATCCCTGACGCCCATCCCTGACGCCCATCCCCGACCCTGACCCCCATCCCTGACGCCCATCCCCACCCCTGACCCCCATCCCCGCCCCTGATGCCCATCTTCACCCCTGACGCCCATTCCCGCCTCTGACACCCAATCCTCACTCCTTCTGGTGTGCTCCAATTGCAGATCAACTTTATCTTTCTCTTCAACATTGTCCGCATCCTCATGACCAAACTCCGGGCATCCACCACATCTGAGACTATTCAGTACAGGTACCTGGCTCCCCAGGGATACTTCAGAGGTTCCAGTGGCTCCTTTGAACCAGATCTTTTCCAAGCCAGCCAGTCAACCCAGAAACTGCAGCTTCACCTTGCCCAGACATGCCTGAGATGTTCTCCCAAACCCGCCACTCTCCCCCCGAGCTAGCAGCCCCACCCATCCTGGGTAGCTTGTGACTCTCGCCTCTGTTCCACCCTAGGAAGGCTGTGAAGGCCACCCTGGTGCTCCTGCCTCTCCTGGGCATCACCTACATGTTGTTCTTCGTCAACCCTGGAGAGGATGAGGTCTCCAGGGTTGTCTTCATCTATTTCAACTCTTTCCTGGAGTCCTTTCAGGTACCTCCATCTTTCCGGGGCTTTGCCACTACAGCTCTGGGGGGGGGGGGGGTCAGATTTGCACTCACATGGGTGGGGGTTGTTCTGGCAGAAGCATGGTGGACTGGGGGAGGCAGGGCTGGGGCAACCTGGGCTGGTAGGACCCCACTCACCTCTGATGGCCCTCTTCCTTTCAGGGCTTCTTCGTGTCTGTGTTCTACTGTTTTCTGAACAGTGAGGTAAGGATGGCTAGAAGATAGGGTCTCTGCCTCAGGGAGAGTCGGGCAGGGGTAGGGATTCTGTATGGCAAAGGCAAGATGGCACCTCTGTTAGACTGGAAAAAAAGGAGTCCCTTCCCGATTTGGGAAAACTGGCTCAACAAGCAGCAAAACAATAGAAGTAATTATGTGAATGTCACCACCTACTATAGAACCTGTCACAGGTTCTATACCAGCCTACACCTGGTAGGCGACTGTAGCAACCTAGAGGATGCAGGGATGAGAGGGGTGTCTTGAGCCTGAGCTCTGATGTGTTATCTTGTGCCCACAGGTCCGCTCTGCCATCCGGAAGAGGTGGCGTCGGTGGCAGGACAAGCACTCCATCAGAGCCCGAGTGGCCCGCGCCATGTCCATCCCCACCTCCCCCACCAGAGTCAGCTTTCACAGCATCAAGCAATCCACAGCGGTGTGAGCCTCAGGCCACAGAGCAGCCCCCAAGACCTGAGGTCGGGGAAATGATGCAAGCTCACTAGAGAGCCTGTCTGCAGAGGCAGGCAGCCTTCCCATTACTGCCCCTGGGCTGCAGATCTGAGAGCCTGCCCAGCCATGGACAATAGCTCATAGCACTGGGCTGGGCCCACGGCATCTGGCTCTCTGCTGCCCATTCTCCGTGGAAAGTTGAGATGGGCACTGGGGGCTAACCCTGCAGCAGTTTAATGGGCCCTGTGAAAGCTGTCTTCTCCCAGAGCGGCTCACTGAAGATCTGTAGTCTTCGGCAGCTGTTGGGAGGACTCTTGTTACCCTGGGGCATCATGGGAAACTCTCTTCTGAAAGTGTAAAGCCTCGAGTGTTAGTGATGCCTTGGGATGCTACCGAGAACCAACGCCACATGGTCTAGTCAGGAGACCTGGAGATAGCTTTAGAAATCTGGAAACATCATCAGACCGCACTCCACATCCCTAGAAGCCACTCCTGAGCCACCAGAATGTCATCAGCACCATGGCACTGCCACTGGAAAGCCCTGCCTTGCTGCTTTGTTACCTTGCACCTTTAGACATTTATTATTCTACAGGCCAATCCAGCTTTCTGTCACTTAGCCACTGACAGCAACAGTCCCCTCGTCCCCAAACCCTCCCATCTCTGGATATCTTCTAACCTGTGAGAAGATGGGGGTCGGGAAGGGGACTTGAGTTGCCAATGAAGGAGAACCAGAGCGGACCCAGCCTATGAGGAAGGAGTGGCTGCTGGGTACCCAGGCCGCTGGCTTTAGTAGCTGACCTCTTGAACACGGCCACAAGCTGGGTAAAGGGAGAAAGGGCCTCTCTACTCGGGTGCCCTGAATGGTGACAGGTGGCTCCTGGGACAACTGACAAAGCCCTTGTTCCCAGGCTTGGAAGGGCCTAGTCCTCACTTGGTTGGGCGGGGGGGCTGAGGAGCCACAGCAGGACTGAGGTGGGGGTGATATAAATCATATTTATCTTTTCAACTACCTTTGTGAAGATGTGCACTCTGCTGGGGCTGGGAGCAGACCAGAGGGTGGCCTCTGAGAAGCAGCCAGTAGGGGCCACTGTGTAGCAGGAAGCAATATATATATCTGATATATCTCATACGACTCAGGATGAGCCTGAGGGCCAGAAGGCCAGAGGCAGGCCATGGTCTGGAGACATGAAGGTATGGGTGTGAACAATACTTGTCATGTAACAGCTCTTGGCAAGGAAGTAAGACCTGGAGAGAAGAGCCGTGGGCTTCCATGCAGGTTACCACGCAGGGAGGGTTACCGTGGACAGGGGACAGCCTAACAAGAACCTCAGCAATCAGACCAGGCAGAAGTGGGGCCCAGTTCTGTGGAGGAGAACTAGGCAGCAGGAGAACTAGGGAGGCTGAGCAGCCTATGGAGCTAGAGCCTTCCCAGATTCTAGAGACATGGTGGCCAGTGCAATCTCAAGGCAGGACTGGAGGGGTAAGGCCAAGGAAGGAGAGAAAGGGAAAGGTACGTACAAGCACCATAGCAAGCAGCTAGGACTTTGGCCTGCTGAGGAGCCTAGGACACAGGACAGGGAGCCAAGTTGGATACTTGTCTACCAACTTTTACCCTCCCTCATTCACTGATTTGAGCTGCTCCCAAGGGACATGAGTGTCCCTGCATTTGCCACATCCATGGTGCCAGGGAGTCATCAGACGCAGCATGCTGCAAGCCTCTGAAAGGAAGCACAGAGGAGATGGTTGGAACTCCCATGAGGGTCCAAGTGCCATCTGGGCCATGCCTCTCGGGCTCTGACCAGGGAGGACGGCCATCTTGTGCATACACATGAATGTGCACACAGTTGCATACAAGGGTGCGTGGCAGGAGACAACAAGACTGAGATGGCTGTGGCGAGAGAGCTCCACAGCCCCCACTGAGCCGGCTGAATTGATGAAGGTGTTCTTGACAGATACATGGAGTGCCCTTCCCTGCCAATTCTTCAAGCAGGAGTGTGCCCTTAAAAGGCAGGGGTTGGGGAAAACACTGGGAGAGAAATGAACTGGTGGCTTCTACATCAACTTAGACGTTTATGGGTGGGCTAGAGAGAGGGAAAGCCCCTCCCTCCTCAGGTGACTGCAGGGACCTACACTAACCAAGTGTCAAATAGCCACACTAAGAAGATTCTTCATTCTGCCTTTCAACCTGCCCCAGGGCTATGGTTTCCCACCAAGCCTCTGTGCTGATGAGACAGTTGCTAAGACAGAAACAGAGCAGGGAAAATCATCCCCTGAGGGAGGGAGAAAGGAAGGTTCTAGACTCCAGAGAGTTATACATACCTTAACTGTGACCCCTGTAGACTGCTTTACCATCCATCAAATCTATTCTAACATGTTACATAACCCTTAACTCGATTGGAGAAACAGACCATTTTGCGGTAGAGGGAACCGGGGCTGAGGACAGAAGGCTGGCTGAACATCTGGGAGTCTTCCCTTCCCGGAGTCCTCCAGCCTTGGCTTGGAAAGCCAGGACCCATAGAAGAGCACTTGGAGCAAAGAGGATATGAGGCTGGCACAGGGTCTCAGGCTGATCTCAGCTGTGTCCGGGTGGCTCACCCAGTGTCCAGCTGCCCGGCCAGCCGTGGAGGAGCAATTGAAGCTGTGTACTCGGTGTCTCTTTTCTTTCCCTAACCCTCCTCTCATCCCGCTCTTCAAAATGATGCTTCATTTCAGACTATACAGCCCAGGTCACCAGAAGCCACTGTCAGCCTTGTGGTCCCCACCCAGGATCTACTCAGCCCCTACAAAAGATTCCAAGGCCTCAGATTCACCCCACTCCGCTCCACTGATGACTTTGAACTCACCTGTTGACCACACTGGGTCTGACATGGCCAGGGAGCCTCCACAGCAACCCTGATCCAGCCCTTACCGTCACTGGGCACCAGGCCTCACATAGGGGTCAAACTGCTTTGCGTTCAACCCTGTGAAGCAGGTGCTGTTCTCCCATTTAACATATGAGGAAAGTGGAGCCCAGAGAGGAGAAGAGGTCTTTCTGAGCGCACTCAGCAGAGGCATGGCTGAATGAAAACCCAGGCAGCCTCACATGCTCCAGTGTTCCACCAAGTGCCTCAGGAGCCCACTGCAAGGTGGCCCTCTACTTCCTCCTTTTGGGGACATTGTTCAGCATCCCAGTCAGTAGACAAGCAGTATTCAGAGATGAGCTGACTGAACAGCCTACAGAACATGGGCCTCAGACTGCCCACCTCAATGTCCCAGCCTGTTTCAGCTTCACACTTCACCATGGCTTCCCACTCTCCTGCTAGCACGCCAACCCTGTGAATCCTGTAGGTCAGGGTAGAGGAAGACCTGGACCAGGTGAATTTTGCTAAGCCCTCGGCATTCAGGGAAGTCATGAGTTCCAGAGTGCAAGCCACTCCTCTGCCTCTCTATGGGGTCCTGGACAGAGCCCGACACCCATCCTCATTACTCATTGGACAAAGACACAGGGCAGGAGCAAGGCCTTCCCAAGGGAGGCTGAGGAATATCACAGATACCCCCCAGCTAGGGTGGACAACATGGGGGTGTCCCTTCTTTGGCCTTCATTCTTAGGATGGTGGCAAAGACACAAGTAGTATCCAGGCCCAGATCTGTTCCAGCTGGAAAGGTGTGGGCCATTGAGCCAGGCCAGGAGAGGGTCTTGGGGACCCAGTCCCTTCCCCAACTTTCAGAGTCCCCACTGTCCTCACTACCTTGATTGGATGAAGATAAATATTCCAGATGCCACCTAGGACCCAGGTCCCAACGGAAGCAGACACTTTGTCCCAAGCTACCTGGGGAGCCCCTGAGAGCCCAGACCTTAGCTGAGGGTTGCAGCGGGGTCAGGTGACACTGCCAACTCAGAAATGTGTAACTGGAGGCCATGAAGAAGACTGCAGTTATAACCTGGAGAGTGGTGAAAACAAAGAGCCCCAGCTGCTCCAATGAATGCACTAACGAAAGCACCAAGGACCCATAGGACAGTTCCAGGGCTGGTGGGCCGGGGTTTCTGGGGGGTCTGGGGCAGCAAGGACTGAATAGGTCTCCCAAAGCCCCAGCGAACTAAACACCCCAGGCACATAGAGTTAAGGGTTCAGAGAATTCTGTGAGTCAGGGAACCCCTAGCCTAAGGATCGAATGTGGAGGCGGGTGGAGTCAGCAACATGGTGCGCTCACATATCAACCTCGTTGGGGTCCCCCTGGCCAACAGAGTCCTGATGACCAAAATGAAACCCATTCTGTGGACGGTGCTAGTGCAACAGACTGGGGCACCGTCCTGCCTTCTTGCTTTTGGTTTTCGTTATAGTAGAAAATGCACATGGACATAAAAGCTCACATCCTTGCACCTGAGATTATAAAATGCTGGGCGTCAATATCATCACAGCTTACAAATATGGTTAGTTATTACATGTCAATAAAATATACCCACAACACTGTTTCCAGAATGTTTCGTCATCCTGAATGGAAACCTGATCTCCCTTCCCTCTCTTCTTCTTTCCCCTCCCCCTTCCCCCTCTCCCCCTCTTCTCCTCCTTCCCCCTCCCCATGTCCCTCCCCTCTCCCTGTCCCTCCCCTCTCCTTCCCCCTCCCCAAGGAGGATGGCAGCTCCTAGAACAACTCTCCATCTAACTTAAAGCTGTCACGCTGCTTGCCACATGACCACACCAGTGTCCTAAGCAGCTGTGCAGAAGGCTCTAATTTGTCCATATCGTCTCGTGTGACCGAGTTTGTGGTTGGTTGATTGGTTTTAAGACAAGATCTCGTGTAACCCAGCTGGCCTCAAGCTTGCTAAGATGTCAAGGATAACTTTAAACTTCTGATCCTCCTGCCTCTACCTCCTGATTACAGGATGTGGTTCTGCATGTCTAGGGTTACAGGCATGCAGAACTACATCTGTGTCTGTCCAGTCCTGGGGACTGAACCCAGACTTTCACATGCTCTAGACAGGCTCTCTTCCTACTGAGCTACACCCTCAGCTGGATTTTGGGGTCTTTTTGTTTTAAGATTTATTTTATATATGTGAGTACAATGTAGCTGTTTCCAGACACACCAGAAGAGGGCATCAGATCCCATTACAGATGGTTGTGAGCCACCACATGGTTTCTGGGAATTAAACTCAGGACCTCTGGAAGAGCAGTCAGTGCTCTTAACCACTGAACCATCTCTCCGGCCCCAGCTGTTTGCTTTTTAGTAATAGTTGACTCCATAAATGTGCTAGCCTTAGTCTCTAAAACAAACTCCCCCCTGTGAGGAACAGGGCTTTAGTAAGGATCGCAGCCTTCCATGAAGGCTGTCTGTCTGGTCAGTGACTAAGTGCTTGGCTCTAGAGCAGTGGCTCTCCACCTGTGGGTCATGGCCCCCTAGAAGGTCACATACTAGATATTTATGTTATGATTCATAACAATAGCAAATTTACAGTTACAAAGTAGCAACATATGTTATGGTTGGGGGTCACCACAGCATGAGGAACTAACTGTATCGAGTCACAGCATTAGCAAGGGTGAAAACCACTGGTCTAGAGGGGTGCACTCTGAGGTGACATTGCCACATGCCCCACTAATGGTTATACATGCCAAGCCTCCTCCCCATCCCACCCCCATGTCTCTCTGAAATAAAGATTCCTCAGAAGGGGGCAGAGAAGCCAGTGGCGGCCGGCTCTCTGAGCCCTGCACTGTTCCCCAGCTCGTGGCGAGTCGCCAGTCAGTTGTGTCGGCTCCTGATGTGTTTCTGACAGTTCACCAGTCATTGTAATTACTGTTTGTAATATAATTAAATGCTATGTTAACGCATAAAACAGAAGGGCGCAAACAAGGGGAATGCTTTTGATGATAATTCAGTTGGATGCTTTGAAAGACACAGTTACAAATGAGTCACCAAAACTAAGCTGTCAAATTAGGTGTTGGCAGGACAAACGGGAATAATCAGGGGCAAGACAAAGTCAGAATCAAAATGTGGCCTGCTGACCACTTTACAAGGTTCTTTAAAAATGGCCTCTACTTCATCAAAGAATCTGAGCTGGGTGCTGGGGACACCTTTCATCTCTCCTCATTGGTGTGGCATAAACTAGGCCTTTGCAGTATAATCAAATTAGGAATGAGTGGGCTGTAAGCCTTGGTGACACAGACACAGACAGGGAGAATGCCATGTAACAACAGCTGCAGAGTGGAATGGCTCGCTGTAAGCCATGGTGGCCCCAAGGCTGGCTGGTCACCGCCTAGGAAGAGGAAGCAAAGATGCTACCTAGACCCCCAGTGCTCAGGCTGCTACAGTAAGTACAGGATACTAAGGCAACAAGCATTGATTCCTCTTAGTTTTGCAGAATGCAGCACCCAAGACCAAGGTGCCCACTGATTTGGGTTCTGGAGATGGCTCCCTATCTATTATAAAGGGCCCCTGTCCCAGTGTCTTCACAAGGCCAACAGAGAGATCGTTTCTGTGTCTCTTCAATAAGATCTAAGAACCTGGCAAGAAGGTTCCTATCCCACGATCTGGTCTTACCTTCACTCACATTGTGGGCTAGATCAGTGCACAGATGAGGATAGTAGTGGTGCGTGTGTGTGTGTGTGTGTGTGTGTGTGTGTGTGTGTGTGTGCGTGCGGAGTTGTTGCTATGGCAGGGTCTGGCTTTGAAGCCCAAATTGGCCTCAGACTCACCATCCTCCTGCTTCTGCCTCCCTAGTACTTCAACTAGGCATGTATCACTGCACCTGGCTCCGTTTCCAGTGGCTTCTTTTTAAAATTACAGTGTATCTGTGTACCGAGGGAAGGGATACCTATGCCATGGTGCATGTGTTGGGGTCACAGGACAAGTTTCAAGAGCTGGTTCTTTTCCTTCCACTGTGTGGATCCTGGATTGAATTCTGGCTGACAGGCGTGGTTGGCATCTGGCACCTGCTGAGCCAACTCGCCAGCCCCATTTCTGTTGTTTAAGATACATGATTCATATCATCATTTAGGGAAGCCCAAGCAATTTATGCAATGAATAAAATAGGAAGGGAACTGTGTGTGTGTGTGTGTGTGTGTGTGTGTTGTGTATATGTATGTAGTTGTCTTACTTTTTTCTCTTGATGTGCTAAAACACCATGACCAAAGCTCTTTATTAAAAAAAAAAAAAGAAGAAGAAGAAAGAAAGAAAGAAAATAAATAAATAAAAGAAAGAAAGAAAGAAAGAAAGAATATAATTTTGTTTATGGTTTCCGAGAGAATCCCTGTGTTGGGGTCCACACTAGCCCCACGTTGGGGCGGCCAAAAAATGTCGCAGCCCAGGCAAAATGTTGAGGCCCGGGCCGACCCACGTTTGGGTGGCCACTGTATCCCAGCCCAGGCTGCCACTCCGGTCTGCGGGTCGGGGTTCAGCAAGAGCGAGAGTGAGGGCAGACTTTACCTAATGTCTGATGTGTCTGATTCGTCTGATCTCAGTCTGATTCTGTCTCTGCCTTTTATATGTCTTACTTCTAAGCCACGCCTCTAAGTTACACCTTTAATCATGCCCTTAGGTCTTGTCTCTAACTCTGATCTCTATACTTAGAGTCATACTCTTAAGTCACACACCTTTAATCTCACACACCTTTAATCTCACACACCTTTAATCTCACGTACCTTTAATCTCAAGGTATCTAAACCAAGATTATCGGAGTGTGCTCAGCTGTTGTAGGCTATTGTAATCCAAGTCTCATGTCAGGGTATATGGCTCAAGATGGCTGCAAAGCTGATAGCCGCTTTCTGCTAAAAGTCGGCCCCCAACATCCCTGATCCCAGAGAGAAGAAACAGCTGAGAGCTCATGTCTTGATCCACAGCCACTAGGCAGTGGGCACACTGGGCTTGACACTAGTCTTTTGGGAACCTCAAATTCTACCCCCAGTAACATAGCTCTTCCAACAAGTTCACACCTCCTAAATCTTCCCAGACAGATCTGCCAACAGGGGACCAAGTGTGGCTCCTGTGTGTGGAGCCAGGTGCGGTGATACACACCTAACTGAAGTACTAGGGAGGCAGAAGCAGGAAGATGGTGAGTTTGAGGCCATGAGCCTATGAGGGGCTATTTTTATTCACACTACCACCAGAGTGATGGAGGATATGTGTGTCTGTGGGCCATCTCACCAGTACCAAGGTACAGAATTTTTTTTTTTTAAGGATTTCACATTTCAATTGGCTTTGTCAATGAGTCCACCTCCCACCTAGTTCCCGGCATCATCACCTCCACAGTCCTTGATGTGCAATAGTAACAGATGCTATGTGCAGTGGTGACAGATGCTATGTGCACTGGTGACAGATGCTATGTGCAGTGGTGACAGATGCTATGTGCAGTGGTGACAGATGCTATGTGCAGTGATAAAAGATGCTATGTGCAGTGATAATGGGTCAACCAGAGGCTGTGACCTCTTAGCAGCTTGACCATGAATCTGGTTCCTAAAGTCAAATGGGACCTTGAAAAAGCTCTGTAACTGCTCTGCACATCAATCCTGTGACTGTGAATCCTGTGACTCACTCACCCATCACACACATTTTGAACATTGCTTTCTATTCAAGAATCTTCTTATCCTGAAGCAGAGTCTCTGCTGTACCAAGAAGCTGTGATGGTGGCTGATGGCAGACCTTGTCTCCAATAGAGAGGTGTCACAGGATTGCAGGTGAAAGTTCAGTGCCAGCTGTGTGACACTAGAGACTGGCTACAGGCTAGCAGAAGCATGAGAACATAGGAGCCCACTGGCCATTCCCCACAGCCTCTCTTCTGGTCCCAGGGGCTCCAGGGGTCCTGCACTTACCAGTTGTCCTGACAACCACATTTTTCAATGCATTCCTTTGTGGGTGGCCTGAGGAAGACTGGATAGGATAATTTAGGTGGCCTGTGAGAGGACTCCAGAGCTTGGATGGAAATCTGCCCAGCCAGTACCTAGAGTTGGTTCTTGATTTTAAATTCAGCTCCCCATTCAACCTCAGAACATAAGCAGGGAGCCTAGAATCCACCTCAAAAGATTTATAAGACATCAAAGCCCAGTGGTTTAACTAGTATGAGAACTTTGTAGACTGGTCTACTTAGACTGCTTTGAGCCAATTCTACTCCTGATATGGAGGTATCAGGTAAGGCTAAGTCACTATAACAAAGACATCCATGACAAGCAGAAGGCTTATGGTGGAAGGTCACATATCTCATAGAGCATCCTAGATAACTGCTCTATGTAGTTGTCCAGAGACCCCACCCCCACTCTCTTCACTTTGTCCCCATCCCTTCAGGCATTATTCCCATCATGGTCTTGTCCTTGTCCTAAGTTGTAAGGAAGGGACAGGGTTGGCAAGAAGCTCCAAGGTGAGCTCTGGATAGTGGGATTGATATCTAAGGACAGTGTCCAGCCTCCAGCTAGGTGGACATTGTGGCTTTGCAATAAGTCCAGATAGATACCCTGGCCCTTAGTATGTGCTCCTCATGGAGCTGGGCACTCGGGAGCCTAGAGGAGTGATATCCTCATTACTCTGCAGCTAAGGGCACAAGGCCAGGGGCTGTATCGAGAACTCAGTGGCTGAGAGTACTTGCTGGGAAACTTAAGGACCTATGTTTAGGTTCCCAGCACCCAGATCTTTAAAAATGGGGTGTGGCCACACACGCCTGTCATCTCAGACCCATGGGAGAGAAAGACAGGATCACTGGGGCTTGCTAGCTGCCAGCCTAGCTCCAAGCCCCTGCCTCAAAGGAAAAAGGCAGAGAATGGAAGAATGATGAAGAAGATGCACCCAGTGGTCTCCTCTGGCTCCCTCTGAACATGCATAGCAAATGCACCTACACACATTTGTGCACATATGATATGCACACTGTCCTGGTTTAGTTTCTATTCCTATGGTAAAACGCCATGACCAAAAACAACTTAGGGAGGAAAGATTTACAGATTACAGTCCATCATCAGGGCAAACCAAAGCAGAAACTCAACAAAGGGGCTGAAGGAGAGGCTCTGGAGGGGTGCTACTTACTGGCTTGCTCCCTATAGCATTCTCAGTCTGCTTTTCTATAGAACCCACGACTGCCATCCCAGAGGTAACACCACCCACAATGGGCTGGGCCCTCTTGCATGAGTCATTAAGAAAATGGAACCACTCAGGAGGCAGAGGCAGGCAGATTGCTGAGAGTTCAAGGCCAGCCTGGTCTACAGAGTGAGTTCCAGAACAGCCAGGGCTACATAATGAGACCCTGAGTTGGCTGCTCATGCCACCCAAGCAGCAGGGAACTCCTTCGTAAACAATATAAACATTTTATACTTAGTAAACTTTGCAAACCTCCAAGGCAGGAAAGTGTCCAGGCCCTCACCTGAGGAGCTCCAGCAGCCAGGCCCACCCGCCCAGACCTCCCTAACCGTCACAATGGTGTTCCCAGCCTCTGTAACTGTCACAAAGGTCATCTCCAGCCCCTTAACAGGACCCTCCCCAGATTATACTAATTTTAGCTGAAAAAAAATCTGAACAGGAAAACCCACCAATCCCTGAACTTGAAATCTTACTAACCCTCATCCTGAACAGCTCTGTCCTAGAAAGCTCCACCCCCCCCCTTAGGAACCCTATATAAAGACTGTGTCTGCTCAGTTCCCTGCTGTCCACTCCCTCCCAGGAGCAGAGGCAGCCACTCCTGGATTCATCCCTCCACACCCTGGACCCTCCCAATAAATCTCTTTGAAGAGATTATTTGCTGCCTGGTGGCTCTCTCATCAGAAGAAGCCAAGAAGCAATGAAGAGGAGGGAAGAGAAGGAGGGAAGAGAAGGAGGGAGGCTGAGGCTCCTGAGCTCAGCTGGGGAGACCCTCCCCTGGGAGCTGCAACACCTCTGCTGAGGAGGCCTCCCTCCTCTCCAAGCTGTGTGGTTCCTGGGCCCTCGTATCTCAGGATGTCCTTCCACTGGGATGTCTTCTCTCTTCAGGGCCGTTTGGTTTCTGGGCTTCTGAGTTCCAGGACACCTTCCCATCCAAGCAGGAAGGCCAGCATCCTATTGGGAAGAAAGAAAGAAGGAAGGAAGGAGGGAAGGAAGGAAGGGAAGGAAACAAAGAAAGAAACAAAGAAAAAGAAAGGAGACAATCAAAGAAACAAAGAAAGAAACAGGCTGGAGAGATGGCTCAGTGGTTAAGAGCACTGACTGCTCTTCCAAGAGGTCCTGAGTTCAATTCCAGGCAACCACATGGTGGTTCACAGCCATCTGTAATGGGATCTGATGCCCTCTTCTGGTGTGTCTGAAGACAGCAATGGTGTACTCACAGCCATCCAATAAAGAGAGAGAGAGAGAGAGAGAGAGAGAGAGAGAGAGAGAGAGAGAGAGAGAGAGCAATCCAAAAGCAGAGGTAAACAGTACTGCCTAGGCTTTCCAGGAGGCAAGACAAAGAGCTGTTTCCAAAATCCAGCCTGGAATCTCCAGCCCACACACACACACTTCAACCTACCTGGGCTAGCCCTACTGAGGCCTGGGAAGGGATAAGATCTCAGATGAGCTCCCTGCAGGAGCCAGGGTTGAGAACATGATCTGAGAGGGGCCGTGTCCCGCAGAGTGCTCTACTTCACTTTATGACAAGGTAGGTGTGGCTCTGGTTTCCAGGAGAAGAGTCCAAGCTGCTCTGTGACAAAGAGCCACACCCTCCCCCTGGGAGGGTAATAGAGCTGTGGGCAGCTGCCTCCTTGGGAGGACACAGTAGGTGGCTGAGGAGGATGTCGTGCCTGGGTTCCCTCCTCCCCATGGGCTCACTCTTCCTCCTCCTCCTCCTCCTCAGCCCCGAGGCCCGGGGAGAATACGGCGTGGTCCACGTCGTGTCAAAGAACTGGAGCAAGGACTACTGTGTCCTGTACAGCTCTGACTACGTCACCCTCCCCCGGGACCTGCGCTATGCCCCACTTCTGCCCTTGCATGATGGCACCAAGACACCATGGTGTCCGGATGAAGACTCTTTCCACCAGGCTCAGGACAGTTCCCCTAGACAGCGACCCCTGCACCAGACTACAACCATGGTCACGCGTGGCAACTGTAGCTTCTATGCCAAGGGCTGGCTGGCTCAAGACCAAGGTGCCCATGGGTTGCTCATCGTGAGCCGGGCCAGCAACCAACAGTGTTCAGACACTACTTCAAAGCCCCAGGACCCCAGCAAGCCCCGGCCTGCCCTCACCATCCCAGTGGCTGTTCTCCGCTACACTGACATGTTGGACATCCTCAGCCACACTTACGGTGACACCAATGTCCACATAGCCATGTATGCTCCCTTAGAGCCCATTATTGACTATAACATGGCTATTATCTTCATCCTGGCAGTGGGCACTGTTGCTGCAGGTGGCTACTGGGCTGGTTTGATGGAAGCAGACAGGCTGCGGAGGCGCCAGGCCCGAAGAGGAGGGGGGCTTGGTGGTCACAATCAACTACAAACCGCGGCAGCTGAGAGGTCCCAACGGGCCTGGGAAGAGGAAGACTATGAAGACGCACCTGTGGATTTCACACCAGCCATGACGGGCGCTGTGGTCACCATGTCCTGCTCCATCATGATTCTACTGTACTTTTTCTATGACTGCTTTGTCTACGTCATGATTGGGATCTTTGGCCTGGGCGCCAGTACCGGCCTCTACAGCTGCCTGGTACCCACAGTGCGCTACCTGCCCCTGTGGCAGTACCAGTGGGTCCTGCCTGGACACCGGGCTTCTGTAAAGTTGCCATTACTACTCCTGGCAGGCCTGTGTGCCATGGTGACTGTCCTCTGGGTCATCTATCGCAATGAGGACCGTTGGGCATGGCTCCTGCAGGACACTTTGGGTGTCGCCTACTGCCTTTTTGTCCTGAGGCGGGTGCGGCTACCCACACTCAAGAACTGCACTTCGTTCCTGCTGGCCCTGCTGGCATTTGATGTCTTCTTTGTCTTTATCACACCCCTGTTCACCAAGACCGGTGAGAGTATTATGGTAGAAGTGGCATCGGGCCCAGCAGATTCTTCAAGCCGCGAGAGGTTACCTATGGTGCTCAAAGTGCCCAGGCTGAGCTTCTCAGCCTTGACATTGTGTGACCAGCCCTTCTCCATCCTTGGCTTTGGTGACATTGTTGTCCCTGGCTTCCTAGTGGCCTACTGTCACCGCTTTGACGTGCAAATCCAATCTCGCCAGGTCTACTATATGGCCTGTACAGTGGCCTATGCCGTGGGCCTGCTGGTCACCTTTGTCGCCATGGTCCTCATGCAGATGGGCCAGCCTGCCCTGCTCTACTTAGTGTCCAGCACTCTGCTTACCAGCCTTGCTGTGGCCGCCTGCCGCCAAGAGCTCTCCCTTTTTTGGACCGGCCAGGTCAGAGTCAAGATACCTGCTGAGCCTGTGGCACAACCATGCATTGCCTCTGCTGTAGGCTCCAAGATGAAGCTGGAGAGTTTGAAGGATTTCCATACAACCAACAGGTTTGAGGAGGCCATTGATGAAGAGTCGGGGGACTTAGACAGCAACACCGGGGATGACATGGCAGAGATGGTCACCCTATCTGAGGATGAAGCCACGAGTCCAGAGGGCCACAGTGAGAGTTCTGAGGGCTGGAGTGACGCCAACTTGGATCCCGATGAGCTACCCTCTGGCTCCCCGATGGCCCTAGAGGAGCTGATGCCTCTGGCCATGTTGATACCACTGATCCCACCAATCCCACACCCCTCTGAGTTGGGCCACATCCGCACCCAGTCTCGGGTCCGTGATAGCAGCCTGCCCTGGATGGGGTTGCACAAAAGAAAGGGCTTGAAAGTGAAGAAGAGTTTGTCAACCCAGGCTCCCCTATGAACAGAGTTCCCTCGGACCTGCACCTCTCAAAGGGCTTCCAGAACACTGCACGGGAATGTAAGACAGGATAAGAGATTGGGCATTAGAGAAACTCCCTATCTTCCTCTGGAGTCTCTTTGCTTGTTAGTTGTTGTAAGACAACAGTAGCACAGAATAAGTCTGTACAAAACTGGGGAGGACCCTGTGGGCTGCTACCACTTCCAAATTATGCAGAGAGAGAGAATTGGGACTCAGGGACACAACTTGTATACGTCCACTCAAGATCTGCCCCTCCAGTGTCCTCTGGGAAGCTACTTGCCCTTTTCCCTACCTGCCTGGTTCCTCAAACCAAAGCCCCAGTTCCTTACTTTGACACATAGCTACCCCTCCCACTTTGCCCATCCCCTACATCAGCACCTCCTTATGGCTTCTTGATCCTTTTCACATCCTCTTCCTCTCCATTTGTACATGCTCTCCCCGCTAGCTGGATGCTTTTCTTGTCACAGAAAGACTCCATCCCCAGCAAATCATGAGGCTCCCTTTGGACCTCAGTTCAAGTGGGCCTGCTAAACCCCTCCACTCCAGGCCCAGATAACCCTGGCCTTGTCCCTGAGACACTGAATATGCCCCTACTGTGTTCCCTGAGGTAGTAGGCACAAAAGGAGGGTCCTGTCATCCAGAAGAAGAGCACAAGTATAGGGCAGGCAACAACTTAAAGCCAGGAGTGCAGAGAGATGGGGCTTCAGTGGGAAGTTTTACAGGTAGCCAGGTCCCGTGGGCTCTGTGAGGCCCCGCTGGTTCTGCGTAATGAGCAGGGTTCTGCGGAACTTGAAAGACCCATTGACAAAATGTGGCTTATAAAACTGAGTCCTCTGGAAGCAGGGGCATGGACAGGATGACCCTACAGTGTGCTTAAAAGCGGTTTGACCAGAGCAACCAGAGTACAGAGTACAGGAACGCCTTCTGAAGGAGGCCTTGTCGGGGAGTGGGGGCTCGTGTCTCAAGAGGTAATGCTGGAAAGGGGCAAGAGTCAAGGAGCCGGAAATCTCAGCCCCACACCTACTTAGAGCAGATCACTTAGTGGAGGCCGATGCTCCCCCTGCTCCGATTGCTTATCTGTAGCATAGGATGGGCAATACTGGAGACTATCAATAGGTCTGAAAGAGGTATCTGTCGGGTGACCAGTGCCTCACAGGGAGGAGGAGCTACAGGCTCTGTCCCCTCCTTCCTGAAATGCTCTGGCCTCGTTTGCATCAATAAAGCCCTGTTACTCTGGTTTTCTTACCCTTTGCAATGGAATTTGGCTTTGTGAGGGTGAGGACCTGCCTGTGCCCCTTGCTCAATAGTTATGTTTTCAAGGCAAGGGCAGAGTCTGGCATGTCATAGGTATTTGGTTTCTGTTTGCTGGAGGAAGAAAGGAAGGAAGGAAGGAAGGAAGGAAGGAAGGAAGGAAGGAAGGAAGGAAGGAAGAAGGGAATGAACTAGGCACTAATGTCAGTTGAACTGTAGAAGATGGTGATTCTCCGTGAGGAGAGATCCGATTGCCTAGGCCTCTTTCTTGGAGTTTGGTCAGAGTGAACAAGCTCCTCAAAGCCCCACTTACAGGGAGGAAACACATCTCAGCAAACAGTGGCTACAGACCCAGCGGGACAGGATGGGGTGAAGCGGTAGAGCCAGGACTCTGACCTGAGACGTTGGCAGACCCACCCGCTGCCGCCAGTGGCCATCTGGCCTGGACAGAGGGGCCGCCATAGGACCTGGCTCATCCCCAGCCCAGGCGGCCTCCCCACTGTGGGTCTGCGTCACTGGGCCCATGGGGCAGGCTGCACCCCTGCCAGGCTCTAGAGGAAGGGCCGGATGGATGGAGCTCAGGCCTCAGCCCCTTCAGTCCTGAGTTGGAGGCGGGCAGCAAGCTTTCTCTCTGGGTGTGTACAGCAGAATGCTCTATAGACGCCAGCCACAACAGGTGTGACAATGATGGTGCTGACAGGACCCTTCAAGGAGCAGAGCCTCAGGAAGGCTCTGGACAAGGCAACTACCCTCCCCCTCGTTTGCCAGAGTCCAGGTAAGCAGGAACAGCTCTTAGATCTGAACGTGCTTAGTACACATGGTTGGGTCGACACAGTATCCACAGGGATTCGGAGAACAAGCCTGTTCGGGAGTTAACCTAGCATGTAGTAGATCCCAGCATCCCAGACATCTCCAATGCAAATCTTAGCTCCTCACTAGACAACCACTCCTGTCTGCTAACACCCAGCTCCCCTGGGTGCAGCCCCCTACCTACACCTGCCCCGCAGGATGCCTGAGAAAGATTTGGTATGAACAACCTAAGCTCCAGAACTCACTAGAAGCTGGCTCTTCCTTCCCACCCTGCTCTCTGCCCTCACTCCTAGGAATCTCCCCAGGGCCTGGGCCTCTCTGCCTCCTAGGACTCTCCTGAGCATCCTTCCTGGGATCCCAAGCTAAGGCCTGAGTGTGACCTGCAATGTGATCTAGATTCCCTGCTAAGCTGCTCAGCACCAGAACAGATGGGAAGGGACAGGAGAGGGCCTGGGTCTTTTTTTCTGTCAAGACTATACCACAGCGATTCTGCTTACCGCAAACAGCTCTGGGCAATGACTCCGCATATGTATTGCAGCTTGGGGTGTTTAAACTCAGACACATAAGCTCAGTGGCATTTCAGGCACTCAGCTGGGGGCACATCTGCAAAAGAAAAGCTCTTGAGCCCCATATTCTGACCTAAGGTCCCTGAGTGGAAGTAGGCACCTGTGGGTTTGAAGGGCTCCCACCTCTGCCTCAGGCTGAGCCTCTAGAGACTTGAGTCCTGGTCCCTCTATGCATCCGGGCTAGCTGCTGGGAGGACATAGACCAGAATTCCAGGTACAGAACCCACGGTGGTGCCCAAGCCCCTGCCTTGGCTTGTACTTCCAGGCAGCTCCTCATACACTAACGCCCCTGCCAGGGCCCTACACCCACGAGGCTATCCCCAGAGCCGCAGGCTCTGTTCAGCTCTACTGGCCAATCGTTGGGAAGTAAGATTTGAGCCAGCCTCCCCAAGCCATCAATCAGTTTTATCCATGCCTTGTACTCTAAAACAGTGGTTCTCTACCTTCCTAATACAGTTCTTCATGTTGTGATGACCCTGTACTGACTGGTTTTGTGTGTCAACTTGACACAAGCTAGAGCCATCAGACAGGCGCTTCAATTGAGGAAATACCTCCATGAGATCCAACTGGACTCGTCCCCATTAGACATCAATGGGGACGAGTCCAGCCCATTTCGGGACATGCTATCCCTGGGCTTGGTGGTCCTGGGTTCTATAAGAAAGCAGGTTGAGCCAGCAATGTGGAGCAAGCCAGTGAGCAGCATCCCTCCGCGCCCACTGTATCCGCTCCTGCCTCCAGGTCCCTGCCCTGTTTGAGTTCTGTTTTGTCCTGACTTCCTTTGGTGATGAGCAGCAATGTGGAAGTGTGCGCTAAATAAACCCTTTCCTCCCCACCTTGCTTTTTGGTCATGGTGTTTCGTCACAGCAATAGAAACTAAGACAGAGGTTTGTACCAGGAATGAGATATTTCTGTGACAGACCTGACCTGACCATGGCTTTGTGGGATTTTGGAAGGACTGTGGAACTTTGGGAGAGAAAGTTATTGAGTGTTAAGAGCTCAGCGGGATGTTTGTCAGGAGCTTAGAGGACAAGAATGGTGGGAGTAGTGCGGGAGAAGGAGGCCTGGCTTGTGACGTTTTAGAGGGAAATTTAAAGACTCTATTATGGCTGTTTGGTATTTTGAATTATGAGTCTGTCATTCTGGTCAACCAGCGTCATTGAGGTGAAATCTTCTGGGAAGTGTTTCCTGAGAGCACAGCAAGCGCCTTTCTGTCTAATGGCCTCTAGCTTGTGTCAAGTTGACACACAAAACCAGACAGTACAGGGTCATCACAACATGAAGAACTGTATTAGGAAGGTAGAGAACCACTGTTTTAGAGTACAGGGCATGGATGAAACTGATTGATGCCTTGGGGAGGCTGGCTCAAATCCTACTTCCCAAGAACTGGCCAAGGTTGTACCTCATCCTGGCAGCCAAGCTTGGTAGTGTAAGAGCCACCCAAGACTGGTTTTGAAGGCCTGAAGAACATTGGAGAGTAGCTGAGGCTTGGCACTCTGAGAGGCCAGAAGAGGCCACTGGTGGAGGTGCAGCCTCAGTGTCATTTGAAGGCCCAGGACTGAAGGGGTCATGCAGAGCTAAGGCTTGGCACCATGAAGAGGGCCTATGAGAGGATATTGGTGAAAGTGCAGCCCAGTTGCAGCAGAGGACCCCGGTGTTTTGGAGATGCCAGTACCATGGGATGATCACCAAGAGCAGCAGCAGCAGTGGAGTGGAGCCAGCCAGAGCCTAGAAGACCGGCTGTGCATGCTGCAGAGGGCAGAGCTGGAGAAGTGACCCAAGCCCTTTGGAGAAGCCCAGAAAATAGTGAGAGGTCCAGACATTGGAGAGTTGGAGTTTGATTTTGTTTTGATTTGCTTGTGAGTGTGCCCTGATTTTTCCCTCTTGAGGTAAAGCACTTGATTTATTTTGTTATTATTATTATTATTATTATTTTACTGGAGCCCACAACTCCAGTAAACTTTAAATTTTAGAAGACTTTGAATTTTAAAAGAAATTGGCTATTTTAAAGGGACTGAAAATTTAATGTGTTTAAGTTTGTAAAGACTGTGGGACTTTTTAAGTTATTTATGTTTTTAATGTGAGATCTTGGGGTGAATAAGAAAAGAAAGGTTGTGGTGATATGTTGTTGGGCTGTAGAGATGGATCAGTGGTTAAGAGCAATGGATATTCCTCCAGAGGACCTGAGTTCAATTCCCAGCACCCACAAGACAGCTCACAACTGTTTATAACTCCAGTTCCAGAGGATCTGACACCCTCACATAGATACATATGCAGGCAAAACACAAAACTAAAAATAAATAGCTAAAAAAATGTGTTAGTGTGTCAAGTTGACCAGGGGTCAGTTGTACTGGCTAGTTCTGTGTCAACTTAACACAAGTCATTCAGAGAGGAAAAAGCCCTGGTCGGGGACATGACCCCTGAGAGGCTGTAAGGCATTTTTCTCAAATACTGATCAATTATGAAATAGGAGGGCCCAGCCTATTGTAAGACATGTCATCCCTGGGCTGGTGGTCCTGGGGTCTATAAGAAAGCCACGTGGAACAAGCCAGTAAGCAGGGCTCCTCCATGGCCTCTGCATCAGCTCCTGCTCCCGGTTCCTGCCCTGTTTGAATTCTGCTTTGTCCTGACTTCCTTTGGTGATGAACAGCAATGTGGAAATGTAAGCTGAATAAACCCTTTCCTCCCCACCTTGCTTTTTGGTCCTCGTGTTTTGTCACAGCAATAGAAACCCTAAGACACATTTCAGCCATAAAATTATTTTTGTTGCTACTGTCATCTTGCTGCTACTATGAATCATAATGTACATACCTGATATGCAAGATATCGGATTTGCAACCCCTGGGTTGCAAATAGGTTGTCTGATCCCCAAAGGGGTCGTGACCCTCTAGTTGAGAACCATTGCTCTCGAATATTATGACACCGAGATGCTCAAGAAATCGGTGTCAGTCAATTATGGGCTACATAATGTTTCCCCTTGCTAGCTGGGACTAGGCAGACATAAAATATTTTTGCCCACTAAAAAAAAAAAAAACAAAATAATACTGTGGCCTGGCATCTGTGTTAGGTGTTAAACCACCTGGGAGTGAGCCCTGCACTCAGCACAGTCAGAAACCTCAGTTCTGCGGTTGCTGCTCTTGAAGGACTCTGTCCGCCTCTACCCAGAGGCCTCCTTCTCTGTGCCTGCCCTGCCTCACTTTGCAAGTCTACTTCCTAGCGATTGGCCTAAGTAGCTGGACTGAGCCACACCCTTCCAGAGCAGCTTAGAGCTGGCAGCTTCCACTGGCTACTGGAAAAACAGACACAGGATACTGCGCGCGCGCGCGCGCGCGCACACACACACACACACACACACACACACAAGCAAATGTTCCCCCTACACTATGTGCTTATATAGATGCATGCACAGCATACATGTATACTACACTGTATGTGCATGGATAGACAGACAGACAGACAGACAGACACACACACACACACACACACACCTGTACCAAGCACACATCCCTTGGTACACATCTTACCACACATATATCCATACACAAAGGCTCTAACCTGTTCCCCTCAGAGCTGACCCTTCCTCACTAGGCCATCCCTAGCTCAGGAACAGGTGGAGGCTCCAAGGTTGTCAGGACAGGGGTCACCAATGCCTGGCACATGGAGAACAGGCTAATGACCACTGTGACACCAGGGCTTAGCCACTCTGTGGGGCCTCCTCTAACAGTGGCCTTTACTCAGACTCTTGGCTAGCTTGGGTCAGGCCTGGATCACATCTGATGGATTCCCCGGCTGCAGCCTACTCCCACTTCCTTAGATGTAGGCTCCTGGCCCCATCAGACCTCTGCTTCCACGAGAGTCCAGCCTGTAAAACTTAAGGAGGAACCAGGGCAAGAGCCTGTGTCCATGATGAGGCTGGGTTCTCATCTCCCGGGGACCTCATTTAATCCCAGTAAGTACTCCATAGGTCTTGGACTCATTCCTTTTAATGGGTTTGGTGTTAGAAGTCTAGATTCCCTGGCAGAGAGCCAGCAAGGACCTGTGGGATGCTCTTGCTTACCAGAGTAAAGGAAAGCCCAGAAATGTCAGGGCCCACCCATGGTCATACTGCAGGAAAGGGGCTGGAATCAGAGCTCCCACCTCCCAGCCCCACATGTGGAATCAAAACTCTGGGCCCTTTGCTTCCTAACCTCATTCTCCTCGGTAGACATGGACACCACCAGCCCTGCATTCTCAGTGAGAGGTTTGTACCTGCTGAGGTATGACTTGTCAGGCACCTCCCCAGCGAGGGAGGACATAGCTGCGCCCAAGTCTCTGGGAACTGATCATAAAGTCCAGCACTACTTTTATTAACATGAGGCTTTGGATGCGTGGGATCTTCCCTCTGAGCCCGCTTTCCCATCTGTGAGCTGGACTGATGACACCTACCTGTGCTTTGCATTAGATGAGGCACCACAGACACACAGCTAACACTCGTACATGCTTAGGACCGCTGAGAATGACAGGCGGCGTGTCATACACCATCCAGGTTAGCAGGTTTCCAAGACAATACCGAGCTTGCCCGGTGTCTGCTTTTGTGGACGGTGTTGCTACCAGGAGGAGGCGTTGCGGTGGGTTACCAGAACAGTCAGACCATTGCTGCTTTTTATCTGTCACTGCTGATGTTTGCATGTTCCTGTGCTGCCACCTGCTGGTCGACATGATAAGTGCAGGCAGGTTCTAGAATAATTCCATCGGGTGAGATATCTCTTTAGAGAGTTGGTGTCCCCAGTGGTCCAGGATTGACCCTTTAGGATCTGATTTGTGAGAAAGTGAAAGGCATTCTGGTTCTGAGAGGAAGTAGCTACAGCATGGCCTCAAGAAGATCCCAAACACTAAAGATGCTTACAGGCCACATATGGGTCTCACCTACAGACCACAGTGAACTGGCATTCTTAAGAGGTAGGCATCTCCACAAGGCCACCACCAGCATCCGTCCTACCATGTGTATCTCCAAACTCACAGGGACTAGTCTGTTGTGGTAGTCAATTTCGTTTCTAAATAAACCTCCTACCAGCGTTGCTGTTGATTGAGACAGGATCTCAGTGTATAGTTCAGATTAGCCTCGAATGGGGGATCCTCCTGCTTCAGCCTCTAGAGCACCAGGATTCCAAGTGAGAGACCCCATGCAGCATTTTCAAGTGCATGCTGTATCTTTGTACCTCTGGTCCAGGAACTCTCCTCTGGGATGCTTCCTGATGTGAGAAAATCTAGAAAGCCCAAGCCCCACTCCTGGCCCCTCCTAGGAGGACCCCAACCATAAGACTTGACTAGAGGACAGTTTATAAATCATGGTGTGCAGTGGCCCTCCAGAACTTTCCAGAGCTGTGGACAGAGAGAGAAAGCAGCCTGCTCAGGGTCGCCCAGCAAGCCATGGTGCAAGGCGCTGTCTGTTTCAGGGCCTAGACTCTCTAGACTCTAGGGCCGGTGACTCTCAGAATTTTATCTGTACTTATAGCCACTTGCAAATCTTCTTTGAAGGAATATTTGTTCAAATAGTTTGCCCGTTTTGAATCAGGTTACTGTAAACCACAGTACCAGACAATTTTTGTAAGATGGATCTGATGGTTTTATTTCCAGAGACCTGGGGATGCGAAAGTCTTTAGAGCTCATGATGTACTTTAAATAAATTACTTTTCAAATGGTGTGTGTGGATTCTCTTTTCATGAGCTAAACCACAGAAGAGATAGAAATCGTCCCCGGCAGCAGTTCTGCTCACCTGGCACGAGGGAAAGTTGTATCAATTTCCTGAAGCTCCTGTGAGGCTGGACTTTTATTTCAAATTCTGGTATGTTAAAGGAATGGTCCTTATTCCATAGCTTAGAGTATGTAGTCAGTTTCTGTCTCCTGCAAGCCCTACCCTGGGAAACTCTCTGGGATCTATCCTACCCCTTCCATTGTTAAAGATGGAAGAAAGGAGGGGCCCTGGAGAGAGGTTGAACCATAGGTATCAAGTTACAGATGGTATTCTCTGGCACTGAGGGTAATTACTAATAGGTTGCATTTTTCCAAAAAGCAAGACAAATCCTGAAATGTCCTCATCATGGTAAAATGATCCTGTCAGTGTTAAATTTGCTGCTAATCACTCCAAACTGATCCTGTACACATCATATGTGTGCATCTAGACATCATACAGACCTCATAAGCACATGCAATTATCTGTTCGATTCTTTAAAATGCTGGTGCACACCCTTAACCCCAGTACCTGGAAGGCAGAGGCAGACAGATCTCTGTGGGTTCAAGGACAGCCTGATCTACAGAGCAAGCTCCTCCACACCACTCAGGACTACATAGTGAGAACCTGTCTCAAAACAACAAGGTAAAGCATGTTTTTAGGTGCATCCCATCCCCTCCACCATTAGAATCCTTGTTAAAGAAAATAATACAGCTGTCTGTCACATCTGTCAATGCCTGCCCAAATCCTCACCCCTCAGCCTGGGGTTTAAGGCCTCCAGGATCAGTCTCTTACCATGGCCAAATCTACCTCCCAGGAGCCCCTGAGCACCTAGGTGATTCTTATGTGGGTCTTACATGTTCACCCTCCAGACACACATACGCTCTGCTGCTCCACTGACCCAGAACTTTGTCCGGTTCCCACACTGAATCTTCGCTGAACCGTGATACCCGCGTTTGCCAGTCGGCCAGCGCTGGGTGCTGTCCGGGGTCCTGGAGAGAAAATTTGGACAGGATCATTGACTGAGCGGGTCTCACCAAAACAAAGAAGACTTTGAACTTTTGATCCTCCTGCTTCTGCCTTTACACTCCAGGGTTCTGGGATTATAGGTGTGCACCGCCTTGCTTGACTATTCTTGAACTCAGGATTTTGCACATACAAGCACTCTATCACTGAGACACATCTCCATACCCACTCCACCCCTTTCTATAAAGATTCGAGACTGCTGCCCACGCTGGCCTCCAACATCTGGGCTCAAATCATCCTTCAGAACTCAGTTTCCTAGGAGCTAGAATTAACAGGTGTGTGCCACCATATATAGCTGGACAAGTGTATTCTGACCCTTTGGAGGCTGTCTTGTGGAGGCACAAGTTGGTAATCCCAGCATTTGGAAGGTAAAGTCAGAAGGATATCCAATTTAAGGTTAACCTGAGCTATGCAGTAAGAATCTTTCTTAAAAAATAAAAAAGTCAGGCCAGTGAAATACTCCGTTTCTCAGTTGGTGCAAATCTGCTGAGCTGAGCCTGATTCCAGAACTTATATGTTCTCCGTGGTGCATGTGCCTCCTTATACATCATACATATGCAAAATACTACTACTGGTAATAACAATAATAATAATAATAATAATAATAATAATAATATATTGAAAATAAAGAATAAAGAGTCTTTTTGTCTTCAACAAGTAGAAATTTCATCAAAGAAACTCAAGCAAAATAGCCAAGGAGATAGACAGAGACAAAACCAGGATCAACAGCTGGGCTGGGCTCCTGAGAACAGGCCTATGAAAGCCTTCAGCCATCCTACGCTGTGCCTTCAGCGTGTCTCCACTTCCTTCTCTGCCCTCACTGAGCTAGTCGACCCTCTTGTGTTGCCTTTGGCCCATGGGAGCATTGGCCCTGACTTTACATCCCTGCATCTTAGCCTAGAGGTCACCACCAAGAGCAATGGAGTTTATTTAATCCACCACTCAGGACGTCAAGAGAGGATTATTATGGCCTGGCTTTGATTTACCATTTAGCCAGGTTTTAAGCTTGACTGTTGTGGATTTGGTTCAATGCTTGGATTATGTTAATTAGGTTCCCAAATTGCACAAGAATCCATATGTAAGATGCTAAGGGTTCCTGCCCCCAGTTGGTTCTGATTGGCCAATAAAGTTGTAGCAACCAATGGCTGGGCAGGAAAACAGAGTTGGGACTTTAGGATTCATGGGCAAAGGAAAGGAGAAAAAGAAGAAAGGAGAGAATCGCCATGCTAGGAAAGGAATAAGATCCAGGCTTGAGAGCTACAGAAGAGAGAGCATGCCAATCATGTAAGAGATGGAGAAGAGTGGCCCTGAGGGTGGGGCACTGGGTCTAGAGTAACAAAGATGGAATACAGATTTTAGTAAGTAATAACTCAGAAGTACCAGAGGGGAGGCGTTAGCAACGTGGAAGTTAGGGAGTGGCCCAGCCATTGCATTGTTTAAGGTGTATTAAAATAGAAGGCTCTGTGTGTGTGTGTGTGTGTGTGTGTGTGTGTGTGTGTTATGTGTGTATGTATGTGAGTGTGTGTGTATGTGAGTGTGTGTGTGACTGTGTGAGTGTGCGTGTGTGAGTGTGGTGTGTGTGTTGGGGGGTGAGTGTGTGTGTGTGTATGCATATCTGAGTGTGTGTTGTATGTGTATGTATGTGAGTGTGTGTGTATGTAAGTGTGTGTGTATGTGAGTGTGTGTGTGTGTGACTGTGTGTGTCTGTGAGTGTGAGTGTATGAGTGTGTGAGTCTGTGAGTGTGTGTCTGTGAGTGTGGTTTGTGTGTGGTGTGTGTTGGGGGTGTGTGTGTGTGTGTGTGTGTGTGTGTGTGTGTGTTGACTCCTGTGAACCTGTGGTTCACCAGCTGAGGCTGAAGTGAGGCCAAGCAGAGCAAGGTCAGATACTGCGAAGGAGGCTCCAGCCCCCCCCGCCCCCCCGCCCCCCCGCCCCCCCCCCGCCCCGTGATCCATGCACATAGCAATTCCCCAGCTGTGGTCATTGATCCAGCAGCCTCAGCCTTGGTGGAAATCTTATTTACCATACATATTTTCAGGCCAGATCAGGCTCTGCTGAGTCTAAAACTTGAACTAAGTTGCAGCCCAACATATGATTCTATGGTCACCAGAATGGAACCATCCTTACTTTAGAGCAGAGGCTGACCAGCTCTTACTGGAAAGAACCAGACAGTAAATACATTAGGTTGTGTTTTTTCTGCTGAAGCCTGTGGGTGTAATGTGTACTGTACTCAACAGATAACAAAGACCAGGCAAACAGAACAAGCAGAATTCCCAGTGACGCCCATACTGTGGGAAAACTCTGCTAATTAAGATTGAAATATGGGAGATTCCCTTGTTAACAGGTTTTCTCCTTCTCTGACCTTGTCTGGGGGATTCTAAGCCCCCACAGTTGCCTCTACCTGGAGTTCTCCATACTAATGAGGTATCTGGATAAGCCCCCAGTGTTCAGCCAATGAGCTTCCCTTCCTGGGTATCCTTCCTGCAAGAAGTATTTAATCCCTGGCTCACCCTGAGTAAGGTATGCGTGCATTCACATGCACTATCCAATAAAGCAGTTTGGACAAGTAAGAACCATCTCTTCTTCAAGGTTCACTGTAGTGGTACAGGGGAGACCTCCACTGTAAACAGCCACACCTAAATTCCTGGAAGAAGGCCTTCTCTCTCCCAGCCCCTCTGTACTCTCAGCAGTCACTTGGAACCAAATTGGGTTCCTCCCAGGCTCTGCCTTTCCCTTTCTGCCTGAGGTGTGGATGCTCTGAAGGGAAGCATGGACAGGGGAAAACCCCAGTTCCCAACTGGGTACACAGGAGACTGGGAACCATAGCAATCGTCCCAGACTCAGTTGTTTCCCTCCTGGGAAAACAGACAGAGGACCCTCATTATGAACTGTGTCCTGGGACTGTGTTCTGCCCACCCCACCCTGAGCGACATACCGGTGATGCTCTGGGCACCCCAGCAGCAAGGCAGACACATACCCTGTCACCATACCAGGATTCTTGACCCATGTAAAGATCTCCCTTGGACACAAGTGTAAAAGTAACTTTTATTCACCAGACGTAATTGTCTTCTAGCTCTTTCTGAACTTTCGCTGGCTGGTTCAACTCAGCTGTTGTGGCTCAAAACTCCTCTCCAAGATGACTGATTCAATCCAGCTTCTCTTGGCTTCTGACCAAATTGCTCTACTTGGCTTCATACTAACGTTTGCAATCTGTTAAAATTCTGCCTGTTAAACCAGGCAGGTTTGTACACACCTGGCTGGCTCCTTCTCATTTTCTGGCTTGTTTTATCTTCACCTGTGTCTAGCTTGTTCTCTTTGCAACCTGTCTCTGTAAAATTGCCATACATCCACCCTACCTCCCTCCCTCCCTCCCCCACCCTCTCTGTCTGCTCTGCAGTAGCCTCTTCCCTGTGCTGTTCTTGTATGAATTGGGCGTATTCTATATAACTCATTTGTCAAGGGCAGCTTTGCTTATACACTGAAGGTCTAAAATCAGCCATAGGTAGGCCTAAGTCAGCCTGCTAACACAAAGTCTCAGGTCTCTGTGGAAAACCACTGAAACATGGCTAGAAGCTATTGTAAACAAGCAGCTTTGGTGGATAGTTAAGAGGCTTTAGTCATAGACCTTGTAGATAGGCAGCCTTGGTGGATAGTACCAACTTAGATTAGGACAAGTGAATCATAGGCAGAGTCATAGTAAACTGTCCCCTGAACCTTCACCCAGCTGACACTCTGTTCTGGAAGATATCTGTATTCCCCCTGAACAGCTACGCTCCTGAGTCATCCCCTTCCCCACATCCTGCCTTTTCGTGTATATAACCCCTGTGTGAAAAAGTAAAAATCACTGTTTGATCAGCCTATAGACAGATCGCCATTCTTTGCATTGGCCTGTTTTCTCCACTTTCTCTTTCAGGTGACCTCCCCAGACCCCTGTTTAATGCCCTGCTGGCCAGGACACTCGTTCTGTCAAATCTTCCTCTGATTTGTTAGTCTGCCCCTCAATTAGACATCACTTTCAAACATGTCTGCTTCCTTCTACAAACTAACTTTACCTTCATTGTTTGGGATTAAAGGTGTATACTAGGGCTGTGTCTGTATTCCAGCCAGAGGTTAAAGGTGAGTTACTCAGCTAGATCAAAAAGACCTAGAAGGTCTTTAAATGTGATCCTTGCCAGAGCTTGGACTCATGCTGCTGGACTAGTATTTCTCTCCATGCAAGGCAGAATCTGTGCCTATGAAATGGTTCCTTCCCAGTGGCCATATCACACTATGTGCAAAGTGAAGACATTTCACAGACTTCACAGGCTTAGTCCACTGACTTTGAGTGAAGAAGCAAAGCAAAGCAAAGCAAAGATTGTCCTGGGAATGCCTGGTCTTTAAAGAGAGTTTAGAGGCAGAGAAGGAGAGACAGCTTCATGGTTAAGTACATTGACTGTCCTTTCAAAGGTCCTAGGCTCAAGTTCCAGCATCTACATGGTGGCCCACAACCATCTGTGACTCCAGTTCCTGGATATAGTATCTTCTTCAAGGCTCTGTAGTAGACCAAGCACTCACACAGCACATAGACATACATGTAGGCAAAACAACCATACATATAAAATAAAGCTTAGGAGACTATGAACATCTTGGGATCACAGGCCACGTGGCAACCGTGATTTCAGCCTGGTGAGACGCTTGATAGAGGACCCAGCTGATCTACCACCTGATTCCTGAGTCACAGAAACCACAAGATAGTACATGAGTTAGAATATCTTATCCTAGAAAAGTAGATAAACATGGCTGTGCTCTGACAAGTTTTATAAAAGCAGATGGTAGGACAGGTCAGCAGTTTGTTGAGCCCAGTCTAGAGGCATGGTATGGGAAGTGGTTATATAATGTATGAGCAAACAATCCAAACCCAAGAACTACTATGGACTACAGAGGAGCAAAGACAAAAGACGTCCCGATGCACATCTCACTGTAGGCTCTCGGCCCCTGGGATGCAGACAGGAAGGGTGCTGTCTGTTTCCTGCCAGACCTTTGATAATAGGGACACACAAGTCCTGCATGAGTCACAGCGTGTGGAAAGACCACACAGCCATCACTCTGGGGGAAGGTCTGTAACTTAGGCATGGGGAAGCAAGTCTAGGCTCTGCAGTTAAAGCGAAAAGGCCAAGGCTGAAGACCAGATGCAAAGGATCTTCTTACCTTTGTCCAAAATAATGGACACATAAGATACTTTTGATAGTGGATTATGATGTCTCTCTGAGATGTGAGGCTCGGAGGCAGCGGGTGGCTGGCTTTTCCCTCAAATGCCCTGTCTTATTTACTGCAGGAGCAGCAAGCGAACTCCAAACATAGCAAAATACAGTACTAAACTTAATGTTTTTAGACGGGATCTCACAACTGAGCCTGTCTTGGAACTCTCTATACAGCCCAGACTGCTTTCCCCTACTTCAAAAGTGCCAGGATTATAGGTATGCACCTCCGTGCCAGGAAAAAGGGGGGGTTGGGGCTATAAAGATGGCTCAACATGTAAAGCTGCTTGCTACACAAGCCTGGAGGCCCAAGTTTGAGCTCTATTGCCCATGTAAAAGTGAAGTGAGAAAAACAGGTGCACAGCTGTCCTCTGACTTACACACGTGTGCTGTGTCATGCCTGTGGGCACACTCACACAGCATACATGCATGCATGCACACACACGCAATAATAAAGACTTTTTTAAAAATTATTTTTCCTGTTGTCCTGGGAGATGAAATCGAAGGCCACGCACACACGAAGCAAATAAATGTTTTAACCTCTTCTCTACTTTTTATTTCCCTTTGGCTGGTTTTGAGTTTTGTGGTTTTGTTGGTTTGTTTGAGACTTGGTTGAATGCATCCCAGACTGATCTCAAACTTAGCATATGGCTGGTATAACTTCTGATCCTCCTGCCTCCTCCACAAGTGCCTGGTTAACTGGTGTGTACAAACCTGCCTAGTTTTATGAGGTGCCAGGGATCGAACGCACACTAAGCAAGAAGTCTGACAACTGAGCTTCATCCCCTAGTCCTACTTGATGTACCCCTGAATGGCCACTTTGTTGCCTTGTATATGCAGTTCACTCCTCCTTCTGGGTGTTTCTCTTCTGTCTGTGATACTCCCACATGACCAGGTTATGCGCCCACATGACCAGGTTATGCGCCCACATGACCAGGTGGTGCTCCCATATGACCAGGTGGTGCTCCCACACAACCAGGTGGTGCTTCCACACAACCAGGTGGCTCAGATGTGTGAGGCTGACAGCCTCTTCTTCACTTGCCATTGACTGGAAAAGGAACCACATTGCCTGGGTTTGGTTGTTTGGCTAGGAGCCTATCTTGCTGGTCTAAGATATGGCTTCAATGAATTAGCCAAAGGGGTGATGGGTCAGATGGGTGATGAGAGTACAGGGGCTGATGAATGAAGACTCACCAGCCTCCTTCCACCCCCACATGGCCTAAGAGTCACCTATATGGAACCTCAGAAGCTCCTTGTGTGTCTTTTTGCTCTGCTCTAACAACACTCTGTAGGCTGGGAGGCTCAGAGATACAAGGTATCTATTTCTTGCATTCCGGAAACTGAGAAGTGTGAAGAACGGATGAAGTCTTAAGTGAATGTATTGCCAATTGCTCTCATGAGCACAGCCATGTCATGGATGCTCACAGGAAGCGGGGGAGGCAATGCCTCAGACAACCCACAGGAATGGTGATGCCATCACCTAGTCTGAATACAGATGTAGACAGTGTACTGTGCGTGGAGAAATATATAGAACAACTTCCTCATGCCGGATGGTGGCAGTCTGAGACTGCTCCCCTACAGAGATGACCAGCCTAGACTAGCTACCTGCTTCCTGGCTCCTGCTGTATAAAAACCCTCTTGGTCCTCAGGCTGCTGGCATGTCTTCATTAGAAAACATACAGTCCCCCAACCAAGCTTTGTTTATGTTCTTTGCTTCTTTGTTTCTTTCTTTCATTAGTTCATTTGTTCTTCCTTTTTTGTTTTTGTTTGTTTGTTTGTTTGTTTTGTTTTTAAATACGATCTCACTGTGTAACCTTGGCTGGCCATGGTAGACAAAGCTGGCCTCGAGGTCACAATGCTTCTGCCTCCTAAATAATAAGATTGAAGGTGTGAACCACCACACCCTGTTGGTGAGTTTAAATGTCATCATTGGCTCCTACCAGTTTCTTGTGGTTGCACAGACAGCTGGTGACTCCAGACATCAGAAATCTATTCTTTCAGGCTGGAAAGAATACACATCACAAGAATACACATACACACATCAGAAGTGTGAAGTGCAGACACCAGGAGGGCTGCGTGCTCTCTTGAGAGCTCTGGGGTCACTCAGGGTCTAGTGACCCCAGGGCCCTATAGCTTACAACTGCATAAACTCAAGTTCTTTCTTCTATGTCCTGTGACCTCCTCCCATCCCTTGGGAGCTTTTTAGTGAGGTGAGGCTTGGAAAGAAGTTCAAAATCCTTTACTCAAACATCAAAGAGAAGAAAAAGATGGAGAGAGAGCTCATTGGTTAAGAGCACCTACTGGTCTTGAAAAGGACCAGTGTTCAATTCCCATCACCCTTGAAGAGAAGCTCACAACTACCTGTAACTCCAGCTGTGGGGATCCAATACCTCTGACTATATAGTTGAGAATGATGTTGAATTCCTGGTTACCCTGGTTCTCCCTCCCAATGCTGGGATTACGGCATCTTCATCATATCCTGTCTATGAAGTGGGGGGGGGGGGGGGGCAAGGGAGCGAGGGGGTACGGCAGGGTCAGATGAAACTCCTGCATGCTAAGTAAAGATGCAACCAACTGAGCTCTGTCCCCACCCTACTCCCCTGGGTCACAAGGCTTCCTCTGCCTGTCTCCTGTGCTTGGATTTAGAGCCACATGGGTGACCTAGGACAAACTCCTTCACAAGTTCTTAGGCTACATCTGCAAAGAACCAGATAAGGTTTCATTCACAGCTTCTGGATGGCCACGCAACTGACTACGCCATTCTCCCCATCAAAAGCACACGCCCACTGGGGAACAAATGATGTCCTGTCTCATTTCCATCTTCAGCAGAGCTACAGTGGCAAGGTGCTTACTTAACCCCATATCAGACACAGTGAGGACCTCAAAGAAACCAGGCTCGGTTTCCGGGATCAGAGCCGGACAGATAGATGTTTCTGTCCCTGCCCACAGCAATGCTCACACCCACCACTTCCTGCCCAGTCCCAGGGCTGTGGCTAGGGGATGAGATAATGCCCTCAAGGGGAGCTAAGCATCTTGAATGGCATCCTGGGAATTACAGGTCCAGTGCTCTAAGATGCACAGCCCCCTCCTTCAACTTCCGCTCTGGCGGCAGAGAAGGTTTTACTAGTGCCAGGACCACAATTAAGAAGGAGACCATGCGCCAAATGGTGTGTTCTGGGACCTCAGAAACAAGCTCTCTGTGCAGCTTATCTCTGCCAAGAGAGAGACTTCCCAGAAAGCTAGAAAGCAAACTGCATCCAGACAAAATTCTGACCAGATGCCCACTGGGGACATTGGGTACAGTAGTGAATGACACATGGACCCAGCAATCCTGGTCTGCTGTGCTTAAGGGACACTGTTAAGAATGAAGTCCGTGACATCTGGAGACACTGCACAGGACAAGGAAAAAGGAAAACCAGAAGGCCAAGAACTGGACAGGTGTGGGTGGTAGCAATGGCAAGTTAGGTTAGACTTGGGCTCTCTTCTTAGCTGGGTTGCTTTATGAGCTTGGAAATTTTCTTTTTTTTTTACAGAGCCCTTAGATTCACACAAAAAAGACAAACGATCCAAGGGGGGCGGGGGGAATGGGCAAAGAGACTGAACAGGCATTTTGCAAAAGAAATACAGATGGTCAGAAAATATACTAAGAGATGACTGTGAAGAACGAAAGAAACAGACTTGAAACAACCAGAACATAATTTAGGGACATCTGCATCAAATTCCAAGTTAATAATGGCATTAATTTCTTAGTTTTGATCTTTCTTCCTTTGCTTCCTTTTTTCTCTCTCTTCGTTGTTGTTTAAGAAAGGGTCGAACTATATTGTCAAGACTGATCTCAAACTCAAAGCAAACCTCCACTCAGCCTGTTGCAGGCACAAATTATAGAGATAAGTGTTGTTATTATTATTATCATTGGTTGGTTGAGATTTTTACTTTGGTTTGGTGTTTGGTTTTTGACTGTTTGTGACAAGGTCTCAATATGCAGCCCTGGCTGACCTGGAACTCTCTATGTAGACCAGGCTGGCCTCGATCTCACAGAGACCCATCTGCCTCTGCCTCCCAAATTCTGAGATTGTAGCAATACATCACTATGTCTGCATTGCATTTCCTTGACTCTGGGCTGCCCTCTCCTTGCTCAGCCCTCAACGGGCCAACCTCTTGAACTCCAGCTCATCCTTCCCCAGGACCCTTGTCCTTGAGTCCTGTTGGCAAGCTTTGAGTTACATGTTCATCAGCTCTGTTGTTCACAGCTTAGGGTAGAGTCCAGACAGCCCAGTGTGGACAAGAACGAGCGACAAAGTCAGGCAGACATGTTGCTGGAGGAGCAGATCTTGATCCAAAACCAGCAGCAGGACACTCCCTTCCACACACTGGGCGGAGCTTAAGCATAGGACCTCAAAGCCCATCCCCACATCGCTGCACTTCCTCCAACAAGACCACACCCACTTTGGTGAGGCCACACCCACTTCAACGAGGCCACACCTTCTAATAATCTCATTTCCCATGGGCCAGGCAACCACCACATCCTATCTCACTCTTTTTCTTTTTATTACTTATTTATAATTTGTGTGTGTGTGTGTGTGTGTGTGTGTGTGTGTAGGCTCTCACGGTCTCTATTGTCTGTCTTCCTTAATCACTTTCCACCTTAATTTTCATGACAAGATCCCTCCCTGAGTGTGGAGCTCGTCCCTTTGGTCAGGCTGGATGGCTGGCAAGCCTTGGAGAAGCTCCCATCTCTACTCCCTTAATGTTTCGATTTCAGCTTTACCGAGCTTGGCTTTTTACAGAGGTGCTGGGATCTGAGCCCAGGCCCTCCTGCTTGGAAAGCACGCACTTTACCATCTCCCCAGCCCCCTTTGTCTTTGGCTAATCAATGAGATTACTCATTCTTTAAGAACCCTCTCTCTGGAGCGCTGTATTTCTGGTGCCCCACCCTGTGGCCCCTCAACTTGACCACAGCTCCTGTGGCTGAGGCTCCTCATGCTGGACACTTCCAACATGTCTTCCTGCCTACTTACCTGAAGTTGAGCCTCCATCTGCAGTTTTGCCGGACAGAAGGGAAGGAGTTGGCTTGAGGCAGACTACAAGGAAGGCTGGAAAGCTCAGCCTGGGCTCAAACCCTGCCACCCACTTGCCTGGATTTTCTGTGCCCACTGAGCTGCAGGAATATCTCCAGTTATGTGGGCTCATTGACCATGTGACCAGCAGAGGACAGAGCCTCTTCCAGCTCCATCTAGAAAAACCTTAGAAATAGACTACATACAAATTATGAGCTCATTTGCATGGCCAGAGAGAGGATAGCCAAGCAGGAGTCCTCGGGAGCCAAAAAGTTCAGAGCATCAAAGTAAAAGGGCCTCCCTGTCCTTGAGAAGGAGAAAGGGTCCCAGAAAACCAGGCCATAGGTGTCTGTCTACAGCATCCCACATTGGGCTGGTAGCCTGGTTGCATATGATGAAGATGGGCAGACAGGACCCCATGTGCCATGTGACCTTCTCTCTTCTTCTAACGCCCAGCTTTTTCTGCCTTCTCCCTCCCTCCACCCCCCAAAGTACCCAGGACTCACAGATCACACTGGGTAGCCCTGTGAAGCTCACACTGGCTTCTTCAGCAACCAGCCCAGATGAAGGATAGCACTTCAGGATTTAACACTTCAGGTGTTGAGAGCTGATCCGCCCTGAAAATGCAGCATTTGTGAGGGACAGGGAGCAGATTCTCGCCTCTCCCCAGGACGCTGTGGCTTTTCAAAGGACTACATTCTTTTTAGAGCTAATAAACTCTTTCTTTCCAAACCAGCCAAGAGGTACAGAACTGGGGAGACGACTTAGGAGGTAAAGTGCTTGTCACACAAGTATGAAAGATATAAATTTGAATCCCTGGAAGCCACGTATAGCCAACGGGGATAGTACACCTGAAAATTCCTATGGAGAGATGGGTCATAGAGACAGGAGAATGTCAGGGAGTTTGCAAGCCAGCCTGGGGAGCATAGCTGTGAAGAGGATCTCTAATTCATGTCTATTCTGACGTGAGAATAGACATGAATTGTCCTCTGAACTCCACACGTGTGCTGTGGCGTGTGCATACCTGAGCATGCGTGCATGCATATGCACGAACACATATTAATAGTCATCATCACCATTATCGTCATCATAACAGTTGTACCAGACTTTTGAAGCCTCAAAGTCAGATATTTCTGTAACTCTGTGAACATATAATTTTTGTCTTTTGTGTTTCCATGTAAGATGCATCACTGTTACATGTGACCAATCACTGGTGGAAATAAATCTTGTGCTATCTTCAGGCACCATGGGGTCCCGTTGCTGAAGCAAAACACTTCACGGCACTGGAGAAGTCAGGCTTAAAGCAATTCTTAAAAACCTGACAGACCACCTCCACCTGGTTTATCTACTGGGCTCTCGCCCTTGCTATCTTTTAAAAGGCCTCCCTCACGTCTGTAATCACCTAGTGTGATCTTTCTTCTCCTCTGTTCATAATTTTGATTCCATATCCCAGCACCAGGGCCACTGGCAAGAGAAAGACATTATTGTGGATGAGCCAACAAAGCATGCAGGCCTGAGATGCTATTGTTGTTGGACACAAAAGCCAGTCTGTGAGCGGTGGAGCCAGGGCCCCACTTCTTGCGGCAGAGAGAGAAGGGTACTCCCTGTGCCCATGTTCTGTGTGACCATCCTGAATCTGTAAACAACCAAAACGTAACACACAAGATATGGGGGTTTCTTTTTTTTTTTTGGTTACTGGTGCTTTTTACTCAGTGATGTAGTTATTAATGAACTCTATGCACTGGTTTTGAAAGTCTTCTGCATTTGAGCTGGGCATGGTGGTGCAGGCCTTTAAACCAAGCACTCAAGAGGCAGAGGCAGGCAGATCTGTGTGAGCTCAAGGCCAGCCTGGTCGACAGAGTGAATTCCAGGACAGCCAGGGCTACATAGTAAGACCCTGTGTCAAAAAACAGAAACAGTAGGTAGGTAGGTAGGTAGGTAGGTAGGTAGGTAGGTAGGTAGACAGACAGATGATCGGTAAAATAAACTTCTGCACTTCAATGAACTCCTCCCAATGGTTTAAATTTGGTGTTCTTTTTGAATGTGAGTTGATGTCTGTGTCTGAGTGCTGTAACAGTCAGAAAAAGCAAATTCATGATGTAGTAACAAATAAACCTAAATCCCAAGGGTTTTGCCCAACACTGTCCTCTGTTCACAAACCTCATGGCCTCTGGGGATCAGCAGAAGGTCTGGACCTTCCATGATCATCTCAACAGATGGAGAGAACCCTGGAGGCCTGGGGACAGCAATCAAGTGACTCCAACAGGGGATGCCCCTTCTCCTTACAACCCTCTAATCTACACAGTAGTCAAGCAACATGGCCCAAAACCAGAGATCCACTGAAAAAGGACCCCATGCCTCTGTTTGTTCTCCAGGGGAGGACAGTGGACTGTTGTCCTGCCTAGGCTTGGGCACGGGTACAGCATGCAGGAATCTCATCCTAACCCTGGGCCAGGGAACAGTGTCTCAGGAGACACTGTGC
The DNA here is from genome assembly GCF_011762505.2 of Arvicanthis niloticus. Classification (NCBI taxonomy): domain Eukaryota; kingdom Metazoa; phylum Chordata; class Mammalia; order Rodentia; family Muridae; genus Arvicanthis; species Arvicanthis niloticus. The sequence goes on along the minus strand of NC_047663.1, from coordinate 18,088,715 downwards.
CAAAGTACTCAGAGACTCATAAGCATCCATTATGAGCAAGACTCTGAATAGGAATCAGGAACTAGTGTTTCACTGTGTAACCAGTGTCACAGGGGTGCTGCAGAGGTCAGGGACACAGCTATAATGCCAAATATCCAACCATGTACAGGACCATCCCTCAAATAAAGATACATGCACTTATAAATGAACCACTGGCTGGGCGGTGGTGGCGCACGCCTTTAATCCCAGCACTTGGGAGGCAGAGGCAGGTGGATTTCTGAGTTTGAGGCCAGCCTGGTCTACAAAGTGAGTTCCAGGACAGCCAGGGCTACACAGAGAAACCCTGTCTTGAAAAACAAAAACAAAAACAAAAAAACAACAACAACAAAAAAACAACAACAAAAAAAAAAAAAAACAAAAATAAAGAAAGAAAAAGAAAAAAGAAAAAAAACCAAAAATAAATAAATAAATACATAAATAAACCACTGATGCTATATTATAAGTTATTCTTCTGCCACTATGACCAAAATGCCTGACAGACAATGTAAGGGAGGAAGGATCTGTTTGGGCACACAGCCTCAGAGAGGGTCCTGCTGGTGGGGGCTTGGCTCCACAGACTTGAGTAGATCATTCAGCAGAAGGAGTGTGTGCCTCGAAACTGTTCCTCACTTCTTGGCGAACAGAAAGCAGAAAACATGACAGGGAAGGGCCAGGGACAATATATTCCCAAAGATCCATCCCCAGGGAGCTACTTTCTCCAAGAAGATTCCACCTCGTAAAGTTTCTAGACGTTTCCAAAATAGCACCACAGCTAGGTGAGTGGGGGACACTTCATATCCAAACTGACACAACATTGAAATAGCACAAAGTTCATGGTCTGGGGCAGGGGTGGTGGGGGGAGACAAGCAAAACAAAACCAACTTCATCTTAGTCACTGTTCTGTCGCTGTTAAGAGACACTATGACCAGGTAGTCTTAGAAAAGGAAACATCTCACTGCAGGCTTGCTTAGAGTTTCAGAGGATAGTCCATTATCAGCATGGTGGTAAGCATGGTGGCCTGCAGGCAGGCACTGGAGCAGTAGCTGAGAGCTGATATGGATGCAGAAGGACAGACTGCTCCTGGCTGGGCTTTGGCAACCTCAAACTCACCTCCTCCAACAAGGCCACACCGCCTAATCCTTCTAATCCTTTCAAACAGTGCCACTCCCTGGTTCCCTGGTGACTAAGCACTCAAATATACAAGCCTATGGCAGCCGTTCTTACTTAAACCACCATAGACCTTTAAATGACAGCAAACAAAATGTCTGCCTTCTGGTTCATCCTGCATTATGATTGATACCTATTAGAAAAGCCACAGGAATTCACAGGAATGACTATGAGACAAACCACAGCAGGGACTCACCAAAGTGAATGAGGTCATACCTCTGATCCCTGGTCACCTGTGGCCTTTCTATCAGGACAGCCAATGTATCTGCAGGCGTTGCCAGACCTCCTGGAGACAAACAACCTCTACCATTTGGCTAGAACCTTCTAGTTTACAGAAACCAAGTTCAGCTGGACAGAAGAAGGAGCCAGGCCTGAGAACACTAATGCCTGAGTTTGTAACTGTTTTTTTTTTTTTTTTACTATGTCTACCCCAGTTCCTGAATGACACAGAGGATTATTTATGAAATAATGCCTAGGCCTTAAGCTAGGCTTGTTCCCCAACTAGCTTGTAGCTCAACTAACCATGTATGCTACTCTATGTCGGCCACAAGGCTGGTTACCTCTCCTCAGTTTCATATGTCCCACTTCCTCCAAGTCCTGGTGGTGATTCCTCCTGCACCTGACGATCTCCCTGGGTTCCTCTGTTTCCCTGATGGATGTCCCACCTTCTAATCCTCCCTCAGCTTACTGGCCATCAGATTTTTATTGACAGGTGCTGCTTTTACACAGTACACAAGAGATCACCCCTACATGAGTTTAAAATATACTACCACCACTGAATATATCCTGGGCCTCCCTCATTGGACCTCAGTTTCCCTATCTGTAAATTGACAGGATTTAATGGAACAATTTTGGAAATCAATTCAAAGCTTCTGGAATTGTTTACTTTGAGCCCATTTTAGTTTCTCCCCGACCCAGAAATACACAGACACAGACACAGACACACACACACACACACACACACACACACACACACACGTGAAGATATCAATCCACTTAACTTTTCCATTCTAACGGATTTGAGGCAGGGTCTCTCCTGTGGCTCTCGTGGGCCAAGAGCTGCTCAGGCTGAGGTGACCTTGAGTTCCTAGTCTTCCTGCTGGACAGAAGGCCTGTGTGGCCATGTACCCATTTAAGAAGTGTTAGAGAACCAAACCCAGGTCCTTTGATGCCTCAGATAGGCACTCTACCCATTGAGCCTAGGCAATACAAGGGGTGAAGTAACCCCAGAGCAGGGAAGCTGGGGACGGGGGGTGGGGGGGGGAGGCGGCGTGGAGAAAGGTAGTTAGTTAGTTAGTTGGAAAGGAAGCTGGTTAGTTTTACATCAACTTGACATAGGCCAGAGTCATTTAAGAAGAGGAACTCTCAACTGAGAAAATGCTCTCATAAGATCTGCCTATAGGCAAGGCTGTAGTGCATTTTCTTGATTAACAATTGAGGGGGGGGCAGGTCCCCGGGGGAAGTACCACCCCTGGGCAAGTGGTCTTTAAAGGTGTAAGAAATCAGGCTGAGGGCTGGAGAGACAGCTCAGCGGTTAAGAGCACTGACTGCTCTTACAGAGGTCCCGAGTTCAATTCCCAGCAACCACATGGTGGCTCACAACCATCTGTAACGGGATCTGATGCCCTCTTCTTGTGTGTCTGAAGATAGCTACAATGTACCCATCATATATATAAAATAAATAAAATCTTTATTCAAAAAAAAAAAGAAAGAAATCAGGCTAAGCAAGCCATGAGGAGCAAGTCAGGAAGCAGCACTCCTCCATGCCCTCTGCTTCAGCTCCTGCCTTTGGGTTCCTGACTTGGTTTCTCTCAGTGGTAAACTGTGATGTGTAACCTAAGTAAAAAGCAAGCCACCACAGAGGCAAACACAATAGTGCATGTGTGTAATCCTAGCTCTTGGGAAGCTAAAATCAAAAGTTCTTGAGTTCAAGGCCAGGTTGGGTCACATAGTGAGTTTGAGACTAGCCTCAGCTACCAAGTACGATCCTGTCTCAAGAAGGAGGGGGACTAAGGATATAGCTCACTTGGTAGAGTGCTTGCCTAGAATGCAGAAAGCCCTGGGTTCAACATCTAGCAATGCATGGAAGTTGGCATGGTGGTACATAGTTATAATCTCAAAACTCTAGAGGTGGAAACAAAAGGATCAGAAGTTCAAGGTCACACTACATCTCAAGTTCAAGACCAGCTTGGGCTACATGGGACTCGGTCTCAGAGGAGGAGTGTTATGGTTTGTATATGTTCGGCCCAGGGAGCAGCACTGTTAGTAGGTATGGTCTTGTTGGAGCAGGTGCGTCACTATGGGTGTGGGCTTTAATACCCTGTTCTAGCTGCCTGGAAGTCAGTATTTTTCCAGCAGCCTTCAGATGAAGATGTAGAACTCCCAGGTCCTCCTGCACCATGCCTGCCTGGATGCTGCCATGCTCCCACCTTGATGATAATGGACTGAACCTCTGAACCTGTAAACCAGACCCAATTAAATGTTGTCCTTATAAGAGTTGCCTTGGTCATGGTGTCTGTTCACAGCAATAAAACCTTAACTAAGACAAGGGGAAATGAGGAGTAGGTGGTGGTGGTAACATACACAGAGAAAAGAACATTTGTGTCTAACAGTGATGGAGGCTGTGCATGCGTGCGTTTGTGTGTGCACTCATAGGCATGCATGTGTGCACATGTGTTGATTTTGTTGTAACCAAAACTCACCCCAAAGCCACCATCACCATCTCAGCCATATCACGATCGCTCTGACTGAGAGTTCAGTTGTGATCAGGAAAAAAGAAAGAAGAGAAGACCTCACCCTCAGCACTTAGATCCACCTGCTTTATTTCAGAATCCAATAAAGCTTGTCAGTGGCCTTGGCAGGGAGTTTGAGGGGTTTAATTAAAAGCTGCTCCATCTAAACAATAACTCAGGCCTTTAGTTAAACAGCAGAGAGTGACCCACTCACCTCCTCCAAATGTGTCCCTGAATAAGTACAGACTGTACTTTTCAGCTTCTATGTGGTGGTTGCTTTCCAGCTTCAGCTTCACTAAGAGTTTTCTGGGTTCCCAGGCTGTGGTGTACCCCAGAACCTATCATTCAGGAATATCCTACTGGCTCCTTCATTTCTGGATTCTTCCTGCAAGCACAGTTTTGGGAATTAGCACAGGAGATGCATTCAGTTGAGGGAGTAGCATGCTTGCCTAGCTGTGCATGAGGCTCTGAGTCCCAGCATCATTCCCAGTGGCACACAGGCAGTGACATTTGATCCTGAAAGGTTACATCTATAAATCTAGCACTCTGGAAGTGGACACAAGTGGATGGATCGTGAGTTCAAGGTCATCCTTGGCTACATAGTGAGGCAAGGCCAATCTATTTGAAACCCTATCATTGAATAAAACCCAAACAAACAAACAAAACCTACTGAGGCAAGATAGCTGATTTAGCAGTTAAAACCATACAGTTCTTTTGCAGAAGACCTGAGCTGAAGCGAACCGCCGGTGGCTCGGCCCTTAAGGCTCCCGCCCGCAGAGGGCGCCCCATCTCTTGGTGCGCCGGTTCGAGTCCCCCCCCCACCCCCCACCCCCCACCCCGTCTCTCCCGTCTCCCGCGTCATCTAGTGGGAAAAAAAAACAAAACAAAACCTGAGCTGAATTCCCTGTGCCCATATTGGTGGGTAAGTGGTAAAAAAAAAAAAACAAAACCTGAGCTGAATTCCCTGTGCCCATATTGGTGGGTAAGTGGTACTTACCTATTATTCAAATTTCAGGAGCTATGATGCCCTCTTCTGGCCTCCATGGGCAACTGCACTCACGTGTACCCATACACATATGCACATGTACACATATATGCATAACTAAAAAATAAAACAAGGGCTAAAGAGATGGCTCAGCAGTTAAGAGCACTGACTCTTCTTCCTGAATCCTGTATTCAACTCCCAGCAATCATATGGTGGCTCACAACCATTTGTAATGGGATCCGATACCCTCTTCTGGTGTGTCTGAAGACAGCTAGCTACAGTGTACTCATATCAATAAAAATAAATCTTTAAAAAGTAAAAATAAATAAAAATAAAGATAATCTCTTCTAATTGACTATATTGAAAAAAACTAAACAGGAACCTATAGATGCCAAGTACTGCCCATAACCCCTTAGAAGTGTCTAACCTTATGACGTTTCAATGTGATGTTCTTATGAATAAGTTCAAAAACATGTACAAGAAAAATCTCTTAACATTTTCAGTAAATTTATGAATGTTATGTCGCATACATAGCTACCACGGACAGGGGCATTCAGTTTACAGGCTGGCAGTTGGACGCTCCTAGAGTTTCCAGAAAGATGAAAGGGAAGCAAGAATGGATCTAGAGATACCAGTGAATTAAAGGCTACAGCTACAGGAAATCACATTATAAAACAGTATTCCAGATCCTGCATTAGGCCAAGGATATCAATCACAGTGACTTGATATTCATTCTTTATGCAAGGCAAGCCAGACTGGGTTAACAGAATCAGCCCCCTGCGGTGCATCTCCAAGTCCAGGGGCTTCTCTCTACTGCCCCAGCTGCCAGCTCCATTGCTCCACACACCCCCAGGTGGAAGAAACTGACATTAGCTGTCAGAACTGCAACGCCTCACCCCCACCCCCATATCTGCCCAGCTGGCAGGATGAAGCTACAGAAATTTCCATGCACAGAGAGACATAAATGGTTGGGCAGCTGATGCCCAGGGCTCTCCCAGAGCAGTGATGGATTTGAAACACTGCATAATACTGCAATAGGTTTCATTTACTGTTTTAAGCCACAGAGAGTTTCTCTCACAGACATGGATGAAATAGAAGCCAATCCCCTGGAGGCAAAAACCTCCTTCCTGACTCCTGAATACACCGGGGACTTTGTCACAGCAGAGCACCCTATGGGACTAGAAGTTGATTTTTCAAGCTACTCAGGGTAGTTTGAATCCAACCATTTCACACTGCCCAGATGGTATCTGATCCCTAATTAATTTGGGGGGGGGGAGTTCATACAAATGTTGTTTAAGTTTAAGTTGAGAGAGGATCTCATGTAGCCCAGGCCAACCTCAAACTTCCAATGCAGCCCAGAATGACTTTGAACTTCTAATCCTCCTGCCTCTATGTCCTGAATACTGGACTTACACATCAGCAGTACTAGGGATCGAACCCGGGACTCCGTGAAAGCTAGGTAAGCACTCGACATTCCTAGCCTTTGCCTTTTCATTTAAAATTAGACCTTATTGGTTTTTAGAACAATTTTAAGTCTACAGCAGAATCGAGTAGCAATTACAGAGACCTCATGGGTCCCCAACTATACATAGCATCTTGTCCATTGTGCACAGCCTGAATAGAGAGGCACACATATCACTCTCCAAATGACACTATCAACCAAAGCCCACAGTCCATACCAGGACTTACTCTTTATGGTGTACACTAAGGATGTGACAAATGTGTAATGACATGTGTACTAGTCTGGGTTTTCTTTTCTGTTGCTGTTAACAAAATACCCGACAAAGAAACTTAAGGAAGGGTTTGTTCTGGCTAACAATTTGAGGTACAATGCATCTTGGTGGAGACATCACGGTAGCAAACCAGACCTGGTCACATTTTTCCTGTAATCACAAAGCACAACGGCCAGACAGGGTAGCTTAATCATCAAGCCCCGGGTCCTAGGAAGGGATTCTTATCTCAAAACCCAAGAAGGACACCTCCTAAGGAATGACACGTATTTGATCTCTGGCCTCCACACATGTGCACACCACACAGATATGCAAACATAAATCCCATCAGGTTGACAATGGAAACCAGCCATCAGAACATATACCACCATCCTAGGACTGCATGAGACAGTGTCATATAAGCCTAAAACCATCATGCTCAGCCTGTTCTCCCCCAGACCTCACCCCTGATGGATGCTGATAATTTGAGACAGGGTCTTTTATGTAGCCCAGGCTAGCCCTGAATTTGCCATCCTTCTACTTGTACCTCCCAAGTGCTTGGGGTTACAGGCATGTGCCACTATGTCCAGCCTGAGGTCTTCTTACTCGGTCTAACCATATCCAGTTGAAACCCTCCCGAGTCAGCTAATTTTAGATATTTTTTTTTAAAGATGAATAAAGGTTAACAGAGCACCGACTCATTGCGCTGAGCAGCTAGAGGGCTGAATCACTGCTGTGTTTACTGAACTGTGGAGACAGGATCATGTTTACTGAAGGATGATGGATGAGCAGCCTGCTTCTCTAGGAGGAAAAACCCAAACGCTGTGTAATTACAGTGGTTGTCCTTGAGAAAGGAGTGCTGCCGTGGTGCAGACCTATAGAAGGAGCATTTGTAAGGAGGAGGCAGGAAGGTCAGGAGATCAAGGGCACCCTTGCCTACTTGGTAAATTCCAGGCTAGCCTGGTGTGATGGTTTGTGTATGCTTGGTTTAAGGAGTGGCACTATTAGAAGGTGTGGCCCTGTTGGAGTAGGTGTGTCACTGTGGGCATGGGCTTAAGACCCTCACCCTAGCTGTTTGGAAGTCAGTATTCTCCTAGCAGCCTTCAGATGAAGATGTAGAACTCTCAGCTCCTCCTGCACCATGCCTGTTCCTGCCTTTATGACAATGGACTGAACCTCTGAACCTGTAAGCTAACCCCAATTAAATGTCCTTATAAGAGTTGCCTTGGTCATGGTGTCTGTTCACAGCAGTAACACCCTAACTAAGACAGTAGGATACCCGAGAGCCTGTCTAAAAAAGCAGAAAACCAAAGCTTTTTACCTGAATAGAGAACAGCTTATAAAATAATGCAAATGACAGCCTTCAGATCACGGGACTTGCAGACTCTTAGGTGTTAATACATTTTAGAATTCTAATGACTTCTTCCAAGGAGAGGGAACTTTGCAAGTGCTAGAGAGTGATGATTTCTGCTCATCTTCAGTGAGTTCTGAATTTGGGGCTCTCCCTTTGAGCAAAGGAGTGGCAGAGATATTCAGCATCAAGGTAAAGCCAAGTAGGTCAGACTCATTCACCAGGATCACCCTCAACTCCTGGATGGATGGAAATTACAGTACTGTAACCAGCATCTTCCTCTGCAGTCTCTGATGTGCGGAGACTGGCATCAGCAGACACCTAAGGGAATGTGGGGAATGATTCCAGAAATGTCACAGTGGCCAGGGACTTTCAGTTCATCCCATGATCAGTGAGGAGCAAATAAAAAATTTAGGGTCCAAATCCACCTTACTTTGTACATTGGGATACTTACAAATGAGCCCATGAGGGGATGACCTTTTTTTTTTCTTTCTTTCTTTCACTTTTAAACTTTTTTCTTTGTGTCTTTGGTTTCTCAAGATGTTTCTGTCTTGTAGACCAGGCTGGCCTCCAACTCAGGGATCAACCTGCCTCTGCCTCCTGAGTGTTGGGATTAAAGATACAACATCACATTTCAACTAACTTAGAAGGAAGAGATTGGACCCAGAGAACCTGACCTTTTGCTTCTTGAGCCAAGGCTATGTGTGTGCCCCAAAGCATCCTCACCCACTGGGATTTCTCCAGCTAGCTTTGAGGGAGGGCTGTCAGGTCTCTTGTCACAGCTTCCGCTAGCAATTAGGCAGATCAAATGCACAGAATGCATTTTAGACTGTCTAAACACTTCCTGAACGTGGGCCTCTGAACACAAAAAAACAGAAATAAAGGAAAGCAGGTTTTGAAAGCTGTCATCAGTCTCAGAAAAGGTGCCTTTTGAGATGTGTTTTCAGGAAACATTCAAAGAGAAAGACTGCTTATTCTTAATTGGAATTAGCAAGTGAGATGGCTTCTTCGAAGCTTCTGGGCTCTTCTCCAGGGTTTCCTGGTATTTAGTTGGACACAAGGCCCTCTGTAATAAAGTAATATAATTGTCATTGTTTATTATAATAGTAGTCACAAGTACTGTTAATGCTACATTCATCATTAAAATTTTACATTTCAGCCAAACTTGTTGAAATATAACCACTATCCATGGTTATATGTAATTTGGGGCTGGAAGCCAGCCTTAGCTATTGTGAGATTCTGTCTTAGAGAAAAACAACAACAAAATAATATCAAGCTTAAAGTGGGCAGTGGGATGTTTTTCTGTGTTGTATGGATGGTCTAATGTAGTCATAGGGTCTAGACAAGTAGAAGAGGGAGACTGTAGTGTCTAGTGAGGAGACATCATGACAAGAGCAGAGACTAGACTGGTGCCATTCTGGCTAGAGGTCATGTGCCTTGAACTCAGGCCATTCCAAAGCTGAAAAGCCACAGAAGCGGAGTGTCCTCTAGACCTGCCAGGAGAAGGTCCACGTGACCCACTGTAGCTTCTGGAACTATAAGATGAAGCATCTTCTCTACTGTAAGACACACACTTGTAGTAATTTATTAAAGTATCTACCTTCTCAGGCTCGGTTGCTGCACCTGTCCTTCAACAGTATCAGCTGGGCAAGGATGGACCAAGAAGTGTCCCGGTGCTGGGCCTAACGGCATATTCCTGCACTTGAGAGACAGGAGAGTGAAGAGTGTGAGGTCAGCCTGGGCTCTATTGTCTTTTCTCAGAACACTGAAGGCTAAGGGTGCAGTACAGGGTGCCCTCGGCTAACTCCCGACATACGATCAACAGCACACACATGGATAAAGAGGAACCAGGTGTACTAGCAGCTTCTCTCCTGAAAAAACACCTGATAGTAGGCAAGCCTGAGGGAAGACTGAGTCAATACCACTGGAGCGTTTACAATGAATGTATCATGGACACAGAAGGTTTGGAAGCAAGAGCCTGAGGCATCAGAGTCAGAAAACAGGGAGAGGAATGTGCAAACTCGGCTCACTGTCTCCTTTTTTGTTCAGTCGGGACTCCAGCCCATAACCTCTGACCTCAACATGCTCCAAAGTGCTCCTTGTCACCAGTCTGTGATCTGTGATCGACTGCTCAGGCCTTGAGTGTGTACATCTTCTAATCTTAAACCCCTTTTTAAAAAGATTACATAGACTCAAGTGTGTGTGTGTGTGTGTGTGAGAGAGAGAGAGAGAGAGAGAGAGAGAGAGAGAGAGAGAGAGAGAGCATGGCTGACAAGATGCATGTGTGGAGGTCAGAGGACAACTTTTGGGGGTCATTTCTCTCCTTCCACTATAAAGTTCCTGGGTATAGAACTCAGGTAGTCAGGCTCAGCAGGAAGCACCCACTGAGCCATCTCACAGAGCCAACTACCCTTCAACCTCACTGCCCAGGCAAAATGGTTGAGCCATTGTCTTAGTCGGGGTTTCTATTCCTGCACAAACATCATGACCAAGAAGCAAGTTGAGGAGAAAAGGGTTTATTCAGCTTACACTTCCACATTGCTGTTCATCACCAAAGGAAGTCAGGATTGGAACTCAAGCAGGTCAGGAAGCAGGAGCTGATGCAGAGGCCATGGAGGGATGTTAGTTACTGGCTAGCTTCCCCTGGCTTGCTCAGTCTGCTTTCTTATAGAACCAAGGATATCAGCCCGGGGATGGCACCATCCACAATGAACCCTCCCACCCTTGATCACTAATTGAGAAAATGCCTTACAGTTGGATCTCATGGAGGCATTTTCTCAAGGAAGGCTCCTTTCTCTGTGACAACTCCAGCTTGGGTCAAGTTGACACACAAAACCAGCCAGTACAGCCATAAACTTTGGGAAGAGTTTCCCTTGTCACTGTCTCCCAAGATGATACTCTTTAGTTAACCTATAATCTACTTCCCATCGCTTTTAGCTGTAGTACCCATATACTGAGCCAACTCACCCCATATATCCATCAGCTGGATGAATGGGACTCTAATGTAGCCACAGATATGTGCAAGGGGCCGGGATGTGGTGGGTGGAAAGGAGGGATGCAAGAAGCATCACGTGCAATGGCCTGTGCCCTCTGCTCCCGCTCAGCACCCAGCTCAGCAGCAACACGTGCATCTTTCAATGACTGGGCCTCAACCGGTCTATACTTGTGATTTGGCTGGTCTGACAAAACCCAGCTAACGAGATATAAGTAGGTCATTTGCTATTTCACAATCAGACACTGAGTTTTCACCAGCGCTCAACAGCATGCCAGTTGTTTCTCAAAAAGATATACATGCCCTGCCCTGCTGCTGGTGGCACAGTCTTGCTCTGAGATATCAAGGGCTGGCACTGACATAGTGATTCTCACTCTGGGACACAGTACAAGCACCACACAATACCCTGTCATGGTGTGTACTTCTAGCCTCACAGACCCCGTGATGTTGACAACACAAAATTAAACAGCTGATGTTCCTGCTGCAGAGTCCTTTCTTCTTGAAGATCCATGTAACCCTGACAGTCTTTGATGTGGATGGGGTATTGATCAAAACCGCTTCCCCTGGTATGGAATATGCTATCTCCAAACTCTAGAGAGTATGTCTACATGTCCTTCTCCCTTTATCAATGGGAAACAAACTGTGCGTTCTTTATCCAAAATTCTTGAGGCCAGAGTGTATCAGTTTCAGGTTCTTTTGGTTTGGGAATATTTGTACAGTCATAATAATAAGATGCCTTAGGGATGGGAGCCAAGCTGAAACTCAAAATTCATTTATGTTTTATAAACACCACATATAGAAAGCTTGAGGGAATTTTATACAGTATTTTAAAAAATAATTTTATACACTGGAGTTTCACTTTAGGATACTAGGAGATGTCTCAGCAAGTAAGTATGCTTTCTCTGCAAACCCAAGGACCTGAGTTTGAATCTCCTGCATTGACATAAAAAGACTGGCATGGTTGGGTGTGTCTGTACCAGCGCATTGCGTGGCAAAGTCAGGTGGCTTCTGAGAAGCTCAATAGCCAGCCAGCCTACCCAAGACAGCAAGCTTCCTGTTCAGTGAGAGACCTTCTCTCAAGGCAGCAAGGTGGAAAGTGACAGATGAAACCACCTAACAGCCTGCTCTCGCCTCTGTCCATGTGCCCGTGGACACATATACCCACCCAGGTGTGTGGATGAGTCATACACACTTACACTCTCACACACACTCTCTCACACACATACTCACTCACACACACACATATTCTCTCTCTTTCACACACACATATTCTCTCTCTTTTACACACACACATATTCTCTCTCTTTCACACTCTCACACACACATACACACATACTCACACACATACATATTCTCTCTCTCTTTCATACTCTCACACACACACACATACTCACACACACACATTCTCTCTCTTTCACACACACACACACATACTCACTCACACACACACACATATTCTCTCTCTTACACACACACACACACACACACACACACACACACACACACACACACACGAGCACATAAATAAATATATGCACAACACACAGCGCATCTTTCCAGGCTGGAGGAATAGCTAGGCTGGGAGATGCTTGCTTAGCGTTCACAAGGCCCCAGGCTCAGTTTCTTATATCATTTAGTCATTGTTGCCGTTTAGCTCCTGCCTGTAATCATAGCACTTGGAAGATGGAGGATCAGACGTCCAAGGTCATTCTCAGGAGCCTGCCTACATTAGGGCAGGGTGAAGCCTGGGGTGGGCAGTATCTGGGTAGAGAAAGTCCCAAGAGACACTGCTCCAGGCCGGCCAAAGCAGGCAGGGTGAGTGCACCACAAAAGCAGACAGCTCAGAAGCTGGATTCTCAGCAGTGCCAAGTCCAGTCAGTACACATGCCCTCACACTCCGGAAAGACACCAGGCGCTGGGTGTGCAGCAGTGCTTAGGGTACCCCTGGCATCCTATAAGAAGAAGCAAACACCAGCCACACCAGAACCAGAGGGGGTTAGGGGGTGGGGGGGGAGCCTCTGCCTTCTGCATGCTCACTCCAGGGCATTGCTTAGCAAAGCCTAAACACAGACTCCCCACTAAGATGAGCCACTAAAGGAGCCCAGCGCCATAAGCACTGAACAGGTGATGAAGGCCTTGGAGACGAGAGCAATAAACTGAAAGACACCCAGCCAGAGCAGTGTGCACCTGCAATCCCAGAACTTAGGAAACAAAAGCAGGAGAATTGCTATAAATTTGGGCCAGCCTGGTCTACATCATGAATTCTAAGTCAGCCAGGATTACAAAGACTAAAACTTTAATAATAATAATAACAATAATAATAGTAATAACAGTAATAATAATAATAGAAAAAAAACTTCTATAGACTATATTTTAGCACAGGCTGGAAAATATAGTACAATCAGAGTTGCAAACGTTTGAGATCTTTTCAGACAGGGAGAGGATGGGATAAATTCACAACAGCCATACAACATGTATTCTGAAACTATTAATGACTCCCAGCAAAGACAGCGCCTCTGGCTCCTCAGGCTCTCGGGCTGCTGCTCCACTGAGCCTGTCAGAGCTCGGTGTCATCTCAGATCCTGTGCTTTGTGATCCAGAGTGGTGAGTAAATAAGACTGCAAAGGAACCCCACCCCTGCCTCCTCCATATCCCTGAGGGGAGCATAAATCTCCTCAGCTCTCCCATTTGCTTCTCACTTAGTAGGCTGCCATAGAGTGCAGAAGGGTAGGGACTTCCCAACTGTTATAGTTTCATTCCACAAGCCAACATTCGTGTGTGTATGTGTGTGTGTGTGTGTGTGTGTGTGTGTGGTGTGTTAACCAGGGATGTGGCAGAGATGCTCAACTCTCGAGTATATCAATCTGAATTTTTTTTACATGGGAACCATGAGAATCAGGCTTACAGACCTGTCCTAGTTAGGGTTTTATTGCTGTGAACAGACACCATGACCAGGGCAACTCTTCTAAAGGATGACATTTAATTGGGGCTGGCGTACAGTTTCCGAAGTTTAGTCCATTATCGTCGCAGTGGGAAGCATGGTGGCACTCAGGCAGCAGCCGTGTGCTGGAGAAGGAGCTGAGAGTTCTACATCTTGATCCCCATCAAAAGGAGACTGTGTCACACTGGACGTAGCCTGAGCATAGGAGACCTCAAAGCCCGCCTCCACAGTGACACACTTCCTCCAACAAGGCCACACCTACTCCAGTAAGGCCACACCTCCTAATAGTGCCACTCCCTGTAGACAAAGCATTCAGACACATGAGTCTATGGGGGCCATACCTACTCAAACCATCACAGGACCCAAGGGACTCCTGCCAGCCAACCCTAGGACAAGGCTCCATGTCTATCTAATGAGTCAGAACCACTATCTAGATGGAGATAAAATGAAGATAATAACATGTACCCTTTAAGATAGCTAGTACTAATTATCCTTTGTTTATTTATTTTTTAAAATATATGGTCTCATGTAGCTACGTCGGCTTTGAACTCACTATGGAGCCTAGTATAACCATGAATTTTTGATGCTCCTGACTCTACCTCCTAAGACCTGGTATTCTAGACATGTATCATCAGGTCTGGTTTCCTTGTCTATTTACAACTTAGCACAGAAGTACATTTCTCAAAAACTTAGAGAAGCTGTATGCTAGATGGCTGAGGGTCACCAGCCGTGTGGCTTGGATCCCCTGGAGATAAACACAGGTTGCATCAAACCAAGTAATGTTAATCTTGTGCTTCCACAGCAATGAGCCACATCTGCCCTCTGCTGTTCTGGGTCTTATCAGACCCACTCTATAAGAATGTGGTCTGGGGCTGGAGAGATGGCTCAGTCGTTAAAAGTGTGTACTGCGTCCACTCAGGGTAGCTCACAATCACTTGTGACTCCAGCTCTAGAGGGATTCAATTCCCCTGGCCTCTGCAGGCACCTGCAGGCACATACCCATACCCCCACACAGACATACATATAATTAAAAATTATAAAAAGAAGTCCATGACCCCACGTCCCTCATGCTGGTACATACTGGTTATATGCAGGTCCTTTAGGGCATGTTCCCTTCTATCACTCATTAGATTGTCATATGTGACCGATTTATGCTGTGACTTAATGCTTGTTTTTATTTAGTTTGTATTTATGCCAGGAGAGAGTGGGGGGGAACTCTCACAAGACATTCTGTTTGAAGTTACATGTTAGCCTAGGGGAAAGTCTGCATTTTCTCCCCAAAGAGATGGACGAGGGTGTTCCTGCAGGCTCCGGGCTGTCCAAGGGATCTGGAAATCCAAATGTTCTGGGAGCATCACCTACAATGCCTTCCTTTCCAAGGAAGAAAGGTTGCCATTGCCAACCATGCTGGGAAGCTCGGCCCTTAGTGCCACTCAGCCGACCTGAGCAAACCCCACCCAGTGTGGAGCCTGTCACTGTTCTAGACACCTGACCTGCCAACCCAAATATACTACACACCATGTCCGATGACATTAACAACTACACTGCTGCCTGTGCTGGGCTGACTGTGCTCAAATGACCACGGGTAACAGGGTCCTCACTAACTAACTCTAACCATCAGCTTACCTTTTACTTTCTTGGACCATTCCCAACACCAGTGGCCCTGGGTCGAGGGTCCTAAGTGAGTCTGGGATACAGAATGTTTTATTAGAATGTTCCATGAACACCTGCCCAAGCTGGGAATAGGAAAAAAAACTGAGCCTCCACTCACCGTGGAACAACCTGGTAGAGCTTACTCTAACGTTAAAATGATTCATAATGAGTGTTTCTCGCAGGGCCAAAAAGGATCCATGTATTCGCTTATGTCATCAGTCATTGAATATAGGGTTGCCGAGGACAGGAGCATTTACTTATTGTTTTATTTGTTTATTTGTTCGTTTTTGAGATAGGGTTCATGTACCCCAGGCTGGGCCCAAACTTACTCAATAAGCCTGAGATGACTTTGAAGTTCTGATTCCTCTGTCTCTACCCCATGAGTATTGGAATTGCAGGTACGTGTCACCATGTCCACTTGAAGCAGGGGACTTTTGTGACCGAGGCCACCCCTGGAGGCCTGAACAGCTTGGGGCCTGTCTGAAGAGAGCGCTTCACCACTGGAGCATATGGAAGATATGGGCAGTGCATCTTCATGTCCCCACACACTGTAGCACAGTATTTAACGTTCTGATAACCATACATAAAAATCTCTGCTTTGTAATTGTTCACAATTATATTGAATATTTATTTCTTTGTACTTATGTGTATGTGTGTGTGCCTACATGAGTTTATGTGTACCGCACGCATGCAGGTGTTTGTGGGGGCCAGAGAGCATCAGATCCCCTAGAATTGGAGCTACAAGCAGTTGTGAGTCACCTAGTGTGGGTGCTGGGAACCAAACCTGGGTCCTCTGTAAGAACAGTAAGCAGTTTAACTACTGGGCTAGCTCTGGCCTGTAATTGTACATATTTTACTTCATGCATTTAAAAATATTCTTCTGGGAAGAGGTTTCCTGAGATGTCAAAGGGTTACATGGTGTAAAACGGGTGAACCACCCTCTGATACAGAAGGATTAGGAACGCCATTCTTAGCAACTGCTTCAGAAAATTGATTTATCTTTCCCTAGTAACTTTCCACCCTCCTGTCCTCCATGGTCTTCCAATATATTTATGGAACACATACAGTTCCATAACAGAGTTCAAGGTCTGTTTTCATTTTCCCAGAGTCCTTTTATCCCCTAGCATAGAATATATAAGGCTGACCCTGCGTTTACTGAAATCCTTTATCCTCTTCTTCCAGACCCCACATTTTTCCTACATTTATTGATCTTTCAGTTGGAGATGACTGAGTAAAGTGAGTCCACCTCTATACACAACCCCGCTTAGTGCAGTGGACCCCTAAGTGATAATCTAGCCTTATTCCCCCCAACCCCCAAAAAACAAGAACCTAAGAAATGGCCGTAACACAAAATGGAAGGAGTCTGGTCCCATAATCTCCCAAGGAGGGAGAGCTTGTGTGCCCCAACCTGGAATACCTACCTGTGCTCCTGCAATCAGGTTAAAACCATCACAGGTAGGATCCATGTGTTCCATTGCATCAGCTTATTTTGTAAATACATTTGGTGGCACACCTTCCAGACTCTATTGATCTGGGCTCTAACTCCATCGGAGACTATTCAATAAGGGACTTGAAGCCAGAGGACAGTAATGAATTTGTCTAACCTCATACATGATGGCTAAAATCGAACCCACAGCCTGCTGCCTCTGTCTGTTTCCATTCCCTGGTGCCAATCTGCCTTCTATGGTCCTCCATGTGTGGGCTTATGCTGGACCCAAGAGGCCATGAGCTTTCTATTTCAGCAAGAGGGAGGGGCAGAGGGATGAGAGGGGATACATTTTCTTGGCCTGCATTAGTGAGCCATTAGCTACCCACAGTGATCAAATTATCTGGAATGAACACTCAACTTCACATCGCACACATTTAAAGGACAGATTTGCTTAAGACTCTCTAGTATTCATTACCTCCGTTTAGTGCAGGCAAATGTGACCCTTCAGTATCAGGAGACTGCAGGGTCATTAGGTCCTTGACAGTTCTCAGTCATACTCTATATTAGGGGCTCATAAGGATAACTTAAATGTGGAGGAGTGTCACTTTGATGAGTACTAATGACATATACTAAGAAGGTAAAGTGTAACAAAAGCATTGACCTTGAAAATGATAATGACATAAATACAATTTATCATTTAGTGAGTGCAATTTGTTACTGTATAAGAAACACACACACATTAAATTGCCATAGTCAGCTTTGTCAAGCTAACAACCAGCTCCCAAAATATTGGCAGGTCCTACAAAAAAAAAATTGTAATTTTTTTGTTTATGGTATATGTACTTCCTTAGGCCTTTTTCTCCAGAATCCGGGCTGCGGGAGCAGCACCAGGCAGTATGTCTTTCTGGTAGTAGAAAAGAAGAGTCAAAGATACAAACTTGCAGTGCCTTGTGTTTCTGTTTGGACATGTGTGCATCACATAGCTAGTATCCAGCAAGGGTATGCTATACCCCCATAGGGAAAAGGCAACTATTGGAAACAATAATAAAATGCCAATCCAGAAAGATAAATACTAATTCTACTCCTCTCCTCTGAAATAATTTAGCTAAGTTCCTTATAGAGACCAGAAATATCTGCTCTACTTGGGGTGAGCGGAGGCTTTGGTAGAATCTAACCTTCAGTTTGAAGCTTAGGTAGGGTATTCCTGGGCAGGACTAAGAGCAAGGACCTTATAGGCAAAGGATAGACCCAGAGTACAGATGTGGAAAGGAGATCTAGTGGAGCAGACTCAGCAGCCTCAGTCACAGAGTAGATGACCCATAAAAGCAGAATGGACGGGAGTTCTGCTCAAGGCAGGGAGGACCAGATGCTAGCCATAGAGTTTAAGTGCACCTGTTGAAAGCTGGTAGACATCTTTGAGCAAGAGACTGCCATGACTGAAAGGATTACGGCTGAAAATTGATCTGACCAGGAGTACAGCTGGACTGAGAGGGGGAAACTGTGAGCAGGAAGACCACTAAGCTCCTAGATGTCCAGAACTGAGGTAGGAGTCTTGAAGCAGGGTGGTGGTGGTTGGAAGAAGAGCAAGGCCAGACCTAAAAGTTCAGAGCCCCTGTGGTTGGAGAGATGTCTCAGTGGTTAAGGGCACTGACTGTTCTTCCAGAGGTCCTGAGTTCAATTTTCTAGCACCACAAACCTTTTTTTTTTCATATGAGCTTAATTACTGAATTATTCTGCAATGATGCAAATGGGGTAATTTATTTTCTTTTTAAAGGAATTACTCATTTATTTTATGTACACAAGTACACTATAGCTGTCTTCAGACACACCAGAAGAAGGCATCAGATCCCACTACAGATGGTTATAAGCCACTATGTGGTTGCTGGGAATTGAACTCATAACCTTCAGAAGAGCAGTCAGTGCTCTTAACCACTAAGTCATCTCACCAGTCCCCAAACCTTATTTTTTATGAGTGTTTTCCTTGTGTGTATTTATGTATGTGTACCATAGGTGTGCCTGGTGCCCTGAGGGTCTGAAAAAGGGTGTGGGATCTCCTGGATATGGAGTTACCATTGTGAGCTATGATGTGGATGCTGGGGATCCTGGCCCTCTGCAAGTACAGCAAATGCTCTTAACCACTGAGCGAGCTCTCCATCCCAGGTGTGTGTGTGTGTGTGTGTGTGTGTGTGTGTGTGTGTGTGTGTGTGTGTGTTTGCTTTGCGACCCACTTTCACCCTGTAATCCAGGCTGGCTTGGACTCCATTATATAGCCCAGGCTGATCTTGAACTCATGTCTCAGCCTGTGTGAATGCTGGGATTTACAGATGTGAGCCAACACACTGCGCAGGTACTACATTGGAGTTTGTAAAACAATAGCTGAGACAGCAGTGTACACCTTTAATCTCAGCACTCTGGAGGCTGAGGCAGGCAGATGGCTCTCTGTGAGCCCTAAGCCAGCCAGGGCAACATAGAACCTGCCTTGAAAAATAAAGAAAATAAGGCATGCAAATTAAAGCTTCAAGACAAGTTTTTGTCTCTTTGGCAAGAGGTAGGTGCCTGCCTCTCCCTTGTATTTGAACAGGCTCCAGCTGTCCAAGAGAATCGAGCGTTGGGGCGCTAAGAAATTAAGCTAGGGCCACAGCCCACGCCTAGGTGGCTGGAAGAAGAACTAATGGCCAGTTTCAACCGGAAGCCTGACATCCAGCAGGTGGCCATCCCCAGCAGGCACCTTAAAAATTCAGCTCTCAAGCTGTACAAAGGTGTCTCAATAAACGAGTTAAAAATAACTCCGTGAAAATGCCTTGCAGTATGGTAAACATGATTAGAATTTACCTATTTTAAGATTTTCTTCCCCAAGGTCACAGTTAAGATACCTAATGGGTCTGAATGCTTCTTGATTTAAAAAAAAATTTTTTTTCACAAAAACTCTAAAGTGTATTACGATCAACTTAATCTGTTTCAAGAGGATTTGTCAAGGAAATCATTCACGTTGGCCATTAACAAAAAGAGGTGGAAGGAAAGCAAGCAAACAGCTGCCCCTGGGAAAGTGCGCTCTATCTGGAAGGCCACATTTTGGGAGACTCGAGTTGCCCGTAGCACTTGGGGTCCACGGGGTACCGCCTAGCGCGCCAGCGAGGGTGAACTGAAAAGCAGAGACGACCGGCACAACGCTCTGCCTGGACCCTGCGGGGACAGAGGGAGGAGACCTCTGGACTAGACAAAGGCTGCAGCCCCCGGAGGCCGGGGTGCGCGTGCGCCACGGAACGCGCGTGCGCGCGGCGGTCAACACCGCGGCCCGAGGCGTGGCGGGACCCGGGAAGGGAAGCACGGATAGGGGCGAGCCGGGCGGCGCGGAGAGGGGAGGGCTGTGGGGCGCTCATGTGCGCCCCCTGACGGCCAGAAGGGGAGGTGCGCACACAGGCCTCGAGGCCCGCCCCTCCCCTGGGTAGGTTCGCGCTCCCGTGGCTCGCGCCTGCGCTGCCCGCCGGCCTCGGGAACGCGCTCTCTCGGCCGCGCGCGCGCTCGCAGTCTCCGCCACCCACCAGCTCCAGCACCAGCAGCAGCGCCGCCGCCACCGCCCACCTTCTGCCGCCGCCGCCGCCGCCGCCACCGCCACCGCCACCGCCACAACCATCTTCTCCGCTGTCCTCTTCTGTCCTCGCCTTCTGTCGATTATCAGGTAAGCGCCACAGCTCCGAAATCCAGTCCCCTTCTGCCCCTGTGCGCCATCCTCCTGCCGCCCCTCGCCCCAAAGATGGATTTAGGGCGCTGGGCATCAGTCAGGCGCAACGGCGGGGGCCTCTCTGCGCCCTGGGCGCTGGGGAGCTGGGAAGGAACGCGTGCAAGAGATGCATGCACGCGGGCGAATGCATGTATCTATGAGTGCTGGGGTCCGCACCATCGGCTCCGCGCAAATGGGGGGGGGGAGGGAGGGCTGTGCCCGCAGGGTGGGGCGCG
This sequence comes from Arvicanthis niloticus, assembly GCF_011762505.2. NCBI lineage: Eukaryota > Metazoa > Chordata > Mammalia > Rodentia > Muridae > Arvicanthis > Arvicanthis niloticus. Next base: position 18,067,781 of record NC_047663.1, on the reverse strand, counting down.
GATGACGGTGACCTAGGGAAGGGGTTGTTCTGTAATCTGGATCTCAGCCTTTTGCCGCAATGGGCGTAGGTCTGTGTGAGTGTATGGGGGTCCAACGACGACCCCCGAAACCGAACCTGAAATCGGATTTCTCTGCCCCTGCTTTCCATCAGCCCTAAGGAAGGTGTGGATCGGGTTCTAGAAAAGATGACTGCCTTCGTGCCTCTCCTCCACCTCCCTGACAGTGATTCTGACACGGCCTTCACTGGCCCTGATTTAAAGCGGTAGCCCGCCCCCTCCCCTTTTCCTCCTTCAGAAGCCGGCAGGGGACATTTGGGGGCTGGGAGGAATCGGGAGGATGGGGAGGGGTCCAGGCGCTGTCACTTTAGCCGCCCTTCCCCCTGCGCGCGCTTGGTACAGTGACAGGGGCAGCGCCTTGCCCGAGAGAAGGTAGTGCGCGGATCCCAATGTGGGAGTTCCAAGAGGCAGGGGTCACCTGGCCTCGCGGTGTCAGCGGACTGGCCGGCAGCGGCTCCCCGTTCGAGGGCGCGCAGCGTCGCAGCCAGGCACAGACCAGTGCGAGGGCTGCAGGTGCATTTCAGGGCGCGATTCTTTCTCTGCGTTCTGTGCTAGGCTCCCGGCACGTGCGCTCCCTGCCGGAGGCGCGGGCTGGCGCGCAGGGCTCGCCCCTCACTGCGGCAGTGGGTGTGGACCTGGGTGGGCGAGGAGGGGGGAGTAGGATGTGTCTCCTCCCGCTGCCACCCCTCCTCCGGTTTTTTTTCCGCCTCTCTGAACGCGAGGTGCCATCTTTTTGCGGCGAGTCACGTCTCTATCGTAGCATGCCAAGAGCTGTGGCCGGGCTTTGGAGGCCCCGGCTTGGACCCATGTTAAGGAGCAGGGGGTGATGAACACGGAAACCTTGGCGTTTTGCTTCTGCAGCGGTGCGCACCCGAGCGTTCACCTGAGGTCACCTAGGGGAGCCCGCTGCTTTGTTCGTCGTGTGATTTAGGATCTGCGCTCCCAGCCCTGTTTTTTTTTTTAGGGGGCGGGGGGAGGCGGGGAGCTTTCATTCGACGAGGATATTTATTTGCCTACGCGCTCGGAGCAACTCCATCCTTTTTTTTTTTTTTTTTTTTTTTCCGCCACTCATTTCAGACCCTTTGTTGGATCTACAGACTTGCGGGGGCACGCATGGAACGGACGTGACCCCGCGTAGCCCTCTCCCCAATTTGGCCCAGAGCCACATGGGTGGGATTCGAGATAGACTCTCGTGTGCAGGAGTCCTCAGAGGAAGCACATCCCTCCCCACACCCAGGCCGTCCTGAGGACCACACCCCATCAGTGTTTCACATCTTGGGGAGCTAGCTAACCCTCGCAAATGGGGAGATTCGGCAATCTTGACTCCCCGTCCCCCACCACCACCTTTGAACCCTGTTGCCTTTCCCGGTGGGAGAGTGTGAGGAGAGGGTATGAGATCCCTTGGGGTGCTGCGGCCACACCCATCCCTCCCAACCCACAGAGAGGGGGTTAAGGGTTGCCATAGGAACCACACCAGCCAGAGGAGGAACCTCTGGGCGTTACCCCAGCCCCTTACTCCGTGGAGATTCAGAACCCTGGGGTGGTCTGATAGAGCCTGAAGATGCGAGGAAGGAGCCCCTCATCTCTGATGCGAGCATCATTCTCTTGGCGCTGGCAACCATAGCCATCCAGAGAGATGCCTCTAATGTATTTTATTATACGCGTACTGACTGATATTATTTTATTAGTATTATTTAAATGAGGGACTTTCACTTAAAAGTCCACATTTACAACAGCCCTTGAAACCAGAGAGGGATAAAAAGCAAACAGGTCCAAGCCTCCCCACCGTACAGTAAACTCAGTCTTCGAGGTTTTCTGGTTAATTCTACCGCTGAATACTGGTGCGGGCGAGCAGTTTTGAGACCGACGAGCTTCTTAAGGGCCGAATTGCCCACGTCGCTGCCCAGATTGATGTGCATTTCTGAGAACGTCTCGGGCTGGGGGTGGAACGCCCTCTCGGTCAAACCGTGGCCTGAGGCTGTGGCGTCGTGGCTGGGCCCGCCCGGCAGAAATTTCATGAGCATCTGAAAAATCAAATACTACCCAGCCTCACAACAGGCTGCTGAGAGCAGGATTCTTAATCTGGAAGAAGCCAGGCTCTTGGGGTGGACGCGGAAAAGGGAAGCCTGGGAGGGAGGCTGTCTATAGCGGCCCGCTGGGCAAAGGTGTCACCGTTCTGTAGGTGGGAAATCAGCGGGAGGGGGATCGGGGGATCGGAGAGAGAACATTTCACCCAGTGCAGAAACAAAGCTCAGACCACGCGTCTTCGAACTCGCTCCCATTTTGCACTGTGTTGAGGGATCGAGTGAGGTACTGTGCTGGCCAAGGCCCGAGATGTTACTGAAAGATCGTTGGGGCAGCTGTACGATCCTTCTGCAGAGTTTGAGAGGCTCCATTGCTGCCTCTGCCCTTGCTTTAACAAGCCAGCTTCATTTTCCTCAGAAGCTAGAAGTTTGTGCTGTGGAGCGCTGAGCCAGCCTGGGCTCATCTGAAAGGGTTCAAGAGCCAAGATTTCACCCACTATCCTCCGCGGGTGGGTGATCCCTTTTATATCCAGGAGGCCCTAGTCACCCCCTGGCGTTCAAGAAATTGTAATCCCGAGTCTGGCTGGTTAGCATTGGGTGGATGACAGGGTCAGGGACAAACTAGCCAGGCCACGTTTGGTTCAGTTCCCTGCTCCACAAGACTGCCCGAATTTTGCAAGGTTCGTACCCCATCCCTTCAACTGTCAGGTCTCATAGGAGGAAAAGAAGTATGAAGCCATCCTAAGTTAATTCTGTGATTACAGTTCTGAGATGTCATCTTGGGTTCGATGCTACTGCTTGTGTTTGCCACATAAGAATTGCTTGCCCACTCGCCATTTGGAAAGCTTCTCTAAACAAATGGCTATCCAGATATGTGCTCGTCCCTCCCCCAGCTGCCAGGCCCGCTGTAATGACAGCTGATCTATTCTGCACCGTTTGCTTCACCGGCAGATGTGTATAGCTATAGCAGTAATCGGGCTTGGCTTTGGGGTTCACCTTTGGATGATTTGAATATTCCTTAGCTTGACTGGATTTTTTTAAAAAGATGAATGACAGCCCACGGTGTGCCTGTCTCTCTGCCCCTGCACAGACCCTGTCTACACAATTGCATGTTGGTGGAAGGGTGTGGTTTTTAAGTGGCTTCTAGTGTCAGGCTCTGTTCCCCAGAGAGGAACAAAGGAAACAGATAGTGCCCAGGAATTGCAAGAAGAAAACTTGGTTGGATTGAGGTAAGGTCCGGCTTGTTCCCACTGGGAAAATGAGCCCTTGTACTGAGCAAGCTCTCTGGCCCACTCACCCTTGGAGGGCTAGATCGGCCTGGGGATAGGACAGGACTGGGGTGCCCTTTGTGTACACTGACTTTTCCTCCTCCCTTCTAAACATCAACACGTGCAGTTCATTTGTTGAAAATGTTAAGGACTTGTGTTTCATTCTGTCTCCCTCGAGCATGCTGTATAAGGCTTTTGTGACTTCCTGGCTGTGTGTATGAACATACATTGCTTTTCTCAGTTGAATATAGGAACCTTTCCCACTATGCCTTTTCTTATATTTATTTAGTTAAGCTCTTCCTTGGTCCCCTCTTGAAAACGAATCACTTCAAAAGAATGTTTTTAAATACCTAATATAATGGGTGTCCAGCCTGTCATTGTTTGACAGTGGATAAAAAGAGAGCGTAGAGAGGGGTGCAAATTCAAGCTCACAGCATCTGGGAAGCCTGGGGACAAGTCCAGTCTATTTTGTCTATATGTCCAGTTGGGGCCCACACAGCTGCCTGTGATCTGCTGTCCCTCCTTGCTCTGCCTCAGGCCCCAGAGCGTCCACAGGTGGCTCACCTGCCCTTTGTTGGTGAAAGGGGGATGAAGAGCCTAGAGGGGGCTATCACACTCCACAAGCCCACCTGTGGGGGTGGCCATGTTCCTGCTGCAAGTGACTGGGATGGAGAGGGGGAACCTCACTCTCTCATCTCTGTAGAGACACTTATCTGATTACTCTGCACACAGGAGTTAGGGTTACCTGCTCAGGTGGGAAGGAGAAACGCCCCTGGCCCCTAAATGGGGCTTCATAAGGCTACTGAGACTTGGGTCTTTTCCTGGAAAACCATGGTCCTCACTGGGGTTGTTGAAATGTCTGGAAAGTGGTGTGTGTTGGGGGCATCTTGTGGGGCAAGGCCAGAAATGCTGTTAGACATTACAGGACAGTTGCCAAATGGCACTGGCACTAGCATAGAGAAGCCCTGCTGTAGAAAGAGTGTTTCTCTGGCACTTTTATCTCAATTATACCTAGTGCCTGTCTTCTAGGAGTGCTGCATGCTGCAGGAGGACCTTATATAGTCCTCACAGGAATCTCACTGAATGGTAGTAACTGTTACCCTCGAACACATAGGGAAGCCAGCTGAAGCCCAGAGGGATTTCAGAACCAACTAAGGATGCACAGCACAGGACACACAGCTATGAGATTTAATAGAGCTTTGTGGGATAGCCTGGGAACCTAGTCAGGCCTTCCAACCCCCCAGTTCTTTTGCAAGAGTCTGATTGGATCACAGGCTAGAATAAGTTACAGAGGTGTGGATTCGAGTCCTTGGTGTCTGATTTGGACATCTAGAACAAAAAATTGCCCTCCACCTTGCTACTCTGCTTATCAAATGTAGAGCAAATCTTTCCCAGAAGCCTTAACCCCCCACCTGACTGAGGGATTCTCCGCTCATCTGTTGTGGAAAGGGGCAGCCAGATTTGATTGGCTCAGATACAACTGTTAATTAAGATTGGGGGATCAAGGGCAGGGAAAATGGCTCAGCTGTTAAAATGCCTGTCTGCTAGCATGAGGACCTTCCTGAGTGTAGAGCTCTAGCCCTTACATGTTCTGCTGCATGCATCTGTTAAACCAGTGCTGAGCAGGGGGTGGAAACAGGAGGGTCCCTGAAACTCACTTTCCAGAAAGCTTAGCCAAATTCACAACCTCTGGATCACCGAGAAACTTTGTCTCTAAAAATAAGGTGGAAAGTGATACAGGAAGACACAAAATAATGTCAACCTACATACAAGTATGTGTATAACACACACACACACACACACACACACAGCGGGGGTGGGGGGCTGGAAGATCAGTTGGATTCAGCTCTGGCTGGGGTGAAATAAATTACTGAGCTTTGGGGGATGTCAGATTCCTGTCTTAGATTCTGTCCCTCCCAGAGCTTGAGTATTGGCACCCATGGCTGGGGCCCAGCCCTGAAACCGTGGATATATGTGGAATTGTGAGCATAAGTCCTCACTGCAAGCATCCCAAGTCTCTGTGGGCAACCTGGGCCTTGGAGGCTGTGCTTGCTGCCTGGCCAGTCTCCAAAGTGCATTTGCATTATTTCTGTGTGCCACTGTGCCACTGAGACTGCTTCGGCTGTGGGCTCACTGCTGCTGTCCCTGAGAGGTGAGGCAGCCGAAGTGAGCAGGCCTCCCTCCTAGCCTGCCAGTGCCAGGAATGGGACACATTTGCTTCACTACTGTCGCCGTGCCAAAGCGGTTGCCAGCCAATAATTCCTTCCCTGTCTCCGCTTGCTAGACTTCTGCCTCTAGGGCTCCCAGGGAGCATGGAGAGGCAATGTTGAGGTCACCCCAGCTAGCTGTGGCATTCCAGATTGTTCTCTAGTCGTGTGGATAGAATGGGCTTCTGCAAAATGACACCTCAAGGGACTTCCAGGCTGGTATCTTAACCTTTTCTCTTCGCTCATGTGCCAGCAGACTCTCACTGAGACCAGTCAGCTTCTCAATAGAAAACCCCAGGAAATGTATATCTCACCTGAGCAAGTCAGGAAAGTGTAAGTGCCTGGAGAGCAGGTGCCCAGCACAGAGGGCGTTTAGAGGTCATTTGGTTTAGAGTCCTTGGATGCCAGTCCCAGCTTCCCAACAATCCAACCTATGGTGGAGCTTAGCCACTTGGTAGGCTTTTTAAGAATATATATATATTTATACGTGGCCTGGGGTATAATGGTGCCCATCCAGAAGGTTGTCTAGGAGTTTAAATGAGGAAATGTGGTGCTTACTGTGGCCTGGCATGTGACTGGTCAGTAAATGGCATCCTTAACAATATCCTTTAGATAGATGCTTGTGATAACATATGGAAGTATTTTTGGGCCACTGGTGTTGGAACACACTGCAGCAGATAAATCACACCAAGTAGGAACCAAGCCCAGATCCTCTGGAACCAGGCATTGTTGTTTGGGCGGAAGTGGATCTCCAAGATCACACACACCCAATGTTTAAGTGTACACACAGAACTCTTGCCACTGCAAGTACGGGGACTTATCTGCTGTCCTGCTTCTGTCTGCTTCCTTCCTGAAACCTGCTCCATGCCAGGATTAGACTGCATACTCCCCACGCCAGCCGTCTCTACACACCCGCTGGCTCTCTCCCTCATGGAAAGGGTGACCTGGCTCAGTGTGTTAGGGCCAAAGGTCTTCTGGTTTACTCATTGAATAAAAATGACTACTGGCGACTGAGAAGTAATGACAGTAAGGGAAGGCAGTGCCTGGGGGTGAGACTGCAAAGTGGCTCCCTTCCTGCAGAAGTCAGTAGCCCGGGTGAGTGGCCTTCATGGCTGTCAGTGTCAAGAGAGACAAATGTTAAGGAATCCACACTCCTGAGAAATGAAACCTGGGAATTCCAAGTCCCCGATAAACAGAGTAGTGTGTGATCCAACACTGCAAGCTCAAGAAGCCTCCTCGCTGTGGAATCAAGGTCATACTAGAGCAGTTTTTAATCATTTTTAGGAATCGCTTTCAGTTTTGTTTAATTGATTTATCTGTGTGTGTGTGTGTGTGTGTGTGTGTGTGTGTGTGTGTGTGTGTGTGTATTTACTGTCAATCAGGGGTTTCTATCCCACCTCAGATCATTCAGTTCCTAGATAAACGACACAAAGCTTTTATATTTATAATAAGCCTTAACCAGTCCTACAGCTGGGCAGATAACCACTCTAAACTATTAACATCTACTTCCCTAGCCATGACCCCGCGTTCTAACTCCCCATGTTCCATCTGGGCTGCTCTTAACTCCAACTGGCCAGCCAGCCTTGTTTTCATGAGTCACCTACCCCATGGCATCCCCTCTTCTCTCCACCTTCTTCCTCTCCTGGTGGTCCCTGCCTCAGGCCCCCAGCCTGGGAACAAAAACCCCATGCATCTTCTGCCCAGCTGTATAGGCTGTAGGCATCTTTATTCCCCAGTCAGGGATAATTTGTGGGGCAAGGTTACATAGCATCACTTGGGTCTACTTGAGATTCTCCTCCTCCCTGGGGGCAACTAGGGCCAGTATTTAACATTACAATACATAGCAGCAGACCACACCTCAGCACTTTACTTAATGTGTGTGTATGTGTATGTGCATGCATGCCACAGTTCACATGTGGAGTTCACAGAACAATTTGTGAGGGTCAGTTCTCTCCTTCCAACGTCTGGGTCCCAGAACTCAAACTCAGGTCCTCGGGTTTGGGACCAAGCACTTTTCTTGGTTGGTCATCTCACTAGACCTACTTATACTTTTGGGGGGAGAAAAGTCTTATCTGTGTGTGCATGTATGTGCATGCTCCTGTAGTGTATGTGTATACATGCTGTGTGCATGTGTACATCAGGTGGAGGCCGGAAGACAAAACATCAGGTTGTCTATACAGTGCCATCCACCTTATTTATTTATTAACATTTTTATTTTATTATTTTATTTTTGTGTGTATGTGTGTTTGGTTTACCTGTGAGTGTGCGCATCATGTATATGCCTGGTGGCCACAGAGGCCAGAAGAGGGTGCTGGATCCTCTGGGACTGGACTTATACATGTGTGAGAGCTGCCATGTTGCTACTGGAACTCAAACCTAGGTCCTGTAGAAGAGCAGCCAGTGCTCCTAACCACTGAGCCATTTCTCCAGCCCCCTATTGATTCTTGAGACAACATCTCTCATTGAATCCAGAGCTAAGCAATTGACTAGACTGGCTGGCTCATGACTTCTGGGATGCCCTGTCCCTGTTGGAGCTCACAATGCTGGTGTTACAGATAGCATCATTGGTGTTGAGAATCTAAAATAAGCGTTCCTAAGGCTTGGTGGGAGGTGGCTTGGGAGATAAAGTGCTTGCCACATAACATAAAGACCTGAGTTCGGATCCCCAGCACCCACATACAAGCCAGTGAGGCAGTGTGATTCCTCATGCTTCCAACACTCTCCCCAGCCTCTAGCTTGAACTTATATAAGTAATGCAAGTGTTATAGCAAGATATAATAGCCACATGATGGTTCGAGTTACCTGATTAGTATAGCAAATGGGCTTCTGAACAAGCCCAGATGACCCTGAGCAGGAACGTGGTTGTGGCAAGAGGTGGCCCTGGCTGCAGACAGGCCCTGTGGATCCCAGCCTTCAGGAGGTCTTTCATTTCTCCTACAAGAGGCCAGGAAGGCATCTACCAGTGAGACATCTGTGTTAAGTTAAAGGCGGGTGTACTCCTGCCTGCCCACCTTTTGCCTGTCTTTAAGGACCCCAGAATACACATCAGACACAAATTTAAACTCCTCTCAGGAAAAAGTTTTATTCAAGGTCCAACAACATAAAGAAAGTTTGAAATCCACAGGAAGTGAATCTGTAGTCACTGGTGATGGCACTTCATCTGTGGCCCTTCCACTTCCTGGCATCAAGGAGAAGAGGAGCATCCATGATCTCTGGTCCCTGGTGTTCCTTCTCCTTCAGCCTGTGGCTCAGTGTTGTTTTCCCAGTAAGAGTAGGTGATGCTGTCCTGGTACCTATGCCACAGCTGTGCCACAAAAGATACAGGGATGTACTTTGATCTTGATGTCTTCCTCCCCGGTACACCAAGGATGTCAGAAAACCTCTGGGTCCATAACTGCCTGTTGAATAGTCTGCAGCCAGCATAAGATGATAAGCAGGGAATGCTGGGAAGACTCACAGAAGGGTGCCTCCTCCAGGACAGCTCTTCCATCAGAGGGCTTCAAACTATGTGTAAACAAACTTTGAGGGGGCTTAACAAGCCAAAACAAATGAAGCAAAGCAAACTAACAAAAACCCTCAAAATTGTTCTCTATCAAATCTAGCCTACTATTCATTTACACAGCAGTTCAGGAGGTGTGTGTGTGTGTGTGTGTGTGTGTGTGTGTGTGTATCTGTCTGTCTGTCTCTGTGTGTGTGTATGTCTGTGTGTGTGTATGTCTGTGTGTGTGTATGTCTGTGTGTATGTCTGTGTCTGTCTGTGTGTATATGTCTGTGTGTGTGTCTGTCTGTGTCTATGTGTGTGTGTCTCTGTGTGTGTATGTCTGTGTCTGTCTCTGTGTGTGTGTGTGTGTGTGTGTGTGTGTGTCTGTGTTGTGCGACATGTGCTTGTCTGTGTGTGAGTGTATGGAAGCCACTGGCTGAGGTGGGGTGTTTCCCACTTTGGTACCACACCTTATTTTTAACTTTTATTTTATTATTTTATATTTATAAGTGTTTGCCTGCATGCATGTCTGTATGCCATGTGTGTCCCTGATGCCTGTAGATGTCAAAAGAGACATCAGATTACCTGGGAGTTACAGATGGCTTTGAGCTGCCGTGTGGGTGCTGGGAGTTGTACCGGCTCCTATGGAACAGCAGGCAGGGCTCTTTACCTACTGAGCTACCTCACCAGCCCCTCCACACCTTACAGAGCTCCATATTTTCATTAGTGTGACTAGCCAATAGGATCCACCTGTCACACACACACACACGCACGCGCACGCACACACGCACATGCACAGGCACAGGCACATCCAGTATTAGTGTTACGGAGATATGCTGACACAGCTGGTTTTCATGAGGGCACTAGGGATCTGAACTTCACTCTTCATGTATGTGTGGAAGGCACTGTAGCCACTGGGCCACCCTCCACTGAGCCTCAGGGACACTTATGTCCCCCCAAACTATTTGTCTTACCTTATCCTTCCCCAGTGACCTTACCTCAAAAGAGGTTTGCCGATGAGCTCAGTTCTAAGAGAAGGTTGGACTTAAAGATTCTTTGGTTACACAGCCATAAATGTGAATATTGACTATTGTATGTCTGGGATTTTTATGTTGAGCTTGCTGAAAACCTGGTCACATTTTAACTTTGATATTGGCAGTGCATCAGAATTTAGGTAAATTTATGTTAATCGTCAGAAGAAAAGTTGGCAGTGTGAGTAAGACAGAGTAACCACCAGATGCCTCTAGGGCACGATGAAAAACCACAGCCTGGACAAATAGGAACAGGTCTCTTTCAAAGCTGCCCATTGCCTAGAAGACTAAGACAGCATTTGAGGGTATCACCAGCCTACTTCCTGCCTAGTCTTTTTCCAGAAGAACACAGGAAATACTACATGGCCTCAATCTGCTCTGAGTACAGTGGTTCAGTCTCTGCCCCACCCCTATGCAGCCAGCTCAAGAGGATGGACTTTGAAAAAGAAAATAAAAATCCCTAAATCCACTTAAACTTGGAAAGATCTTCACACACTGTGCAGGACCTTCTTTAAGCTGGTTGAATATTCTCCTCCAATAAGCCTCTTGGGAATGATATGCCACCCAGGTGGCTCAGTGCTGGGGTGAGCTCCTCCTTTGGAGTCAGAGCTGACTCCAAAGTCCGTCCCTCCCTCCTCCCTCCTCCCTCCTCCCTCCTCCCTCCCCCTTCCTCCCTCCCTCCCTTCCTCCCTCCATCAGCTGTGCCTGGGAAAAGACTAGTCATGGATGCACTGTTCCCTGCAGAGTGCTAATAAGGGCTGAGTACGTTAAATACATGTCCTGCCTTTGGTATCATAAAATATTATTAACAAGCACAAGCCAGAACGTAATGGCTGATGAGAGTTTCAGAAAACTATTTCTTCTGATAAGCAGGATTTGTGCTGTAAGTTGATAGTCAGGACCTAGGCTTAGAATAAGATGTAAGACTTGATCCATCATTTGTTGCTGACAAGACTGAACTACAGAAGCCAGTGAGCTGCTCACAGTGTGGTCTTGGTCATCACCCACTGCTGCATCCTGAATTTAATTACCAGTCTCCCATTGGTCAATAAGAGATTTTTGGCAAAGATGGAGAATTCCTAGGCCTCTGGCCTTCATCTGCAAAATGTAAATGATGCAGTCTCCCTTTGGAATGGAGCGGATGGTAAGGCCTCAGCCTCAGTTTCCACTGGCTACTCACAGACTGGAATGAAACAGTCCATGAGAAATCCTTGGGGTAGCTCAGAAGTCAGTGCACAGCGAGGGGCTGTGCCCTGGGAACAGCTACAGCTCCCTGATCAGAGGTCCCTAGTGGGCTGAGTGCAGCCTGAAATGGCACAGCTGCTGTTTCCAGCTTGCTCCTGTTTCCAGCCAGCCAGGGGCAGCTGGTCCTCTGTGGTGAACACTAGGTCAGCATAGGCCTGTGCCCAAAAGGATGAACAGGCGGCCACAGTCCAGTCTGTCCCCAGTGTAGAGAGAAGGAGACCCCAAGTCAGGGTGCAGGACAGTGGGTGGGGTGACCTCAAATGATTTCTAGACCTCTTTAGAAAGGAGCTGGGACTTCCTCTTGATCTCGAGTTGTGACCCTTGAATGGAATTTCCTGGGAGCATTCCCATTTTTATGGAATTTTCAGCGTTTTCCTAATTGATACAGACTTGATACAGAACCTCACATTGTAAATTTTCCCAGGGTGGATTCTCCCTGCCAGTCCATGGTAGCACAAGGCCAGAGCAAATTAGAGCCAGACCTTGACTCTGATAACGTGATACTTTTGTGGCTCATTAACTGAATGGCTTTAATTGAGCCGCAGCTGGGCTGAAGTTCATTGGCTTAGCCCTGTGAATGGAAGTTTTCTTTTGTCTCTGTCCTCCCACCCCCAGCACTGGGGATCGAACTCAGGGCTTCCTTCGTGTGTTCTATCACAGAGCTACATCTGCTGCCTGAATGGAAGGGTTCTGAAGAATGGGGCTGGTGGGAAATCTGTAGGTCCAGTGTGTAACCCCATCCTGCCAGGGGCCTCGGAGGGCTTCAGTGTCTACCGACCCCGCATCCCTGCTCCTTAGACCCGTTACCATCTTTTTTTGTTTGTTTGTTTGTTTTTTGTTTTTCGAGACAGGATTTCTCTGTGTAGCCCTGGCTGTCCTGGAGCTCACTCTGTAGACCAGGCTGGCCTAGAACTCAGAAATCCGCCTGCCTCTGCCTCCCAAGTGCTGGGATTAAAGGCATGTGCCACCACCGCCCGGCAACCCGTTACCATCTGATCCTTCCCCTTCCCGCTTGGGTTGTTGAAACCTTCCCTTTTCCCGGCCCCTGAGTGGTGAACGGCAGTCTTAAGCTCTCCCTCCGCATCCTGGAGCGGACCTGTTGGTTTCCTGCCAACATTGCCCGCCCAGCTTTGCCTCTCCAGCTCTACTTTTGCTGACTCCACCATGAGTGTAGACCTTACCCTGGCATCATTACAGAAACAAGTATAATCCCTAGAGTGAGTTCTAAAGTTATGCTCGACGCAGTTTGAGTTCCATTGCCAAACTCTCCCAGAGCAACATGTTGTCTGTCGTGTCCATGTCCACCCACAAATCCCAGTCATGTTCTCTGTCACCTGCTAAACCAAGCCTACCCTCATGCCCCACCCAGACCCTGGATTTTTTACTTCTTACTGCCAGCCAGCTGCTGTATCTCCCTCACAGATGGCACCCACTTACTTCTCTCATCCACCATGGCACTGTGCAGGTAGAGCCCTCCTCAACTGTATAGACTCGGCAGTCTCTGTCCCCTCTGAACTGTCCCCACCTGTGTACACTAGATCCAGGAGCCCCACACACTTCTCTCCCTGCGCATTTCTACTGTAGTAGTTTATGTCTAGCTGCCGTCCTCTTGTCTTGATTTGTGTGCAATTCCTGTCTCTCCCCGCCCCCGCCCAGGTTATCTGTCCTCTGAGAGCAGAGACTGTGCAGCACTGGGTGCTCCTGCCGCTGTGGTGCATACGCCGGCACCCTGCCCTTCTGGTGCATGCGCAGTCACCCAACCAGCAATCAAAGCTGGTTCAGAATGTTCCTGTTTTGTTTGGGTTTTTGTTTTAAGACAGGGTCTCGCTCTGGAGCCTAGGCTGACCTGAATCTCCCTGGATAGTCCAAGTGAACTTTAAACTCATGGCAAACCTCCTGTCTCAGCCTCCGGGGTGCTGGGATTTAGAGGATGTACCTGCTAGCACAGTCTGGGTGAATACGGCCCCGGCCCGTGTGCTCATAGTCTAGGCAGCCTGGTGCTGGGGGAGCCTGACCTGTTTAAAGAAGGCGAGCCTTTCCCTGCTGATCCACAGTCCCACTGCTCTGAACACCTAAAAATAAAAATCACATTTTCTGTGAGATACTTGATTGCTGTCTGTTCTACTTCAAACCAGCCAATCAGCCAGTCTCCCCCGTGATCCAGACCCGCTTATCTGAAGGAAGATACACAGGACACAGCAATTACTAGTTGCATTTATTTTACTAAAAACTGTACCTTGGTCCTCATTTCCCCCATGAGGCTGGGTCATTTTGCAGAGGAGCAAAGAAATTTTGGAGCTTAGGAAAGAGCCAGATGGTATATTAAACCCAGGTCTACTCCATGTCAGAGCCCTTGGGCCTCCTCCACAAGGCTCCATGCTCTCTGCCAGCACCCCCCCCCCCCAGGAGCCAGAGGGAGCCAGAGTCTATAGTGGTAAGAATCTGGGAAGCACGCCCACATGAATAGATCACTTGTAACATGAGCCTGAAGAAATTATTTTAACCTGAAAGCAAGTCTCTAAACCAGGCTGCTACTTCATGTGACCTATGACGGCAAAACCAAATTTAGCATCATGGACAGGTCCACCCTGAACAAACTCCACTCTCTTAAAATCTTCCAGCTCACAGAAAGCATGGGAAAACATTCACACCCACCACAGTGTCAGGAGGTTCCCAATGATCAGAGGCTGGGGGATAAGTGTGTAAATAAAACACACTCAGGGAAGAGTGTCTCCATGGGGGAGAGTTATTTAAAGGGGACAGTTTCCCTGGATGAGAGACAAAGGCATCTTCTGCTGCTAGGGAAAACGGTGGGTTGATAGGACAGAGGGAGAGTGGTCCCTCTCTTTCAAAGGTCCTGAGTTCAATTCCCAGCAACCACATGGTGACACATAACCATCTATAATGGGGTCTGATGCCCTCTTCTGGCATGCAGGTGCACATGCAGATAGATCACTCATATACATTAAATAAATAAAAATAATTAAAAAAAAAAAAAAAAAGTACCATAACTAAAAGGCACAGTTCCTGGAGAGCACAGTCCCACTTAGTGGGTCCTATGGAGCTGCAGAGTGGGTGTCTGTGACATCCCTTATGTGTGTTGCAGCAGGTACAAGGGTATCTGTCTCAGTGGTCCACTAGATAATCCATAGAAGGCTACACTTACTTATATTTGGGGATCTCATTGCCAAAGGCCATACCATATAAGACTTAGGATTGTCTTCACGGTGATTCCCAACAATGAGGTCTCACTCACAACCTGCCCCCTAGTAGGTCCCAAACTTTCAATGAACACTTGAGAAAAACCTTTCTGAATTTACTAAAATTGGTGTGATTTGGATGACTTTAGAAAAGACGAGTCATTTTAAGTCGTGGGTGTTTGAGATCAGAAGCAGGCACAGAAGTAGGCCATGGCGGTACACACTTTTAATTCCAGCACCCGGGAGGCAGCGGCAAGCAGATCTGAGTTCAAAGCCAGAGAGACATAGTAAGAACCTGTCTCAAAAACAAAAGCAGGGCTCAAGACGAGTGGGCGGAGCCTGCGGGGCTCAACAAGAAGACCCAAAGGAGGAAAAGAGCCGCATCTCATGTAGCACAGTTTTAGTTTTTACTTTAAAGGAGAAAAGCAATCTGTGTCTTTACTTAGTGTATGGTACAAACGCTCAGATCTCTGACCAATGCAGAAAGTCAGCCAGGCAGGCAGGAACCATTTCATAACATAAGATGTGTCTGGGCGTAGGTGTAATTTGTGGGTGCAGTGTTCTCATACTGGTGCAGTGGGGGATAGGTGAGAAAAGTCCCGGCGGCCCCGTGGAGCTGAAGAGGAGTGGGCGGAGCCTGCGGGGCTCAACAGACTGGCCTGGGAAGCATGTGACTGCTGCGGCTGGGGTGGTCCAAGGAAGCTGAGACCAAGGCCCAAGCTGACCCATATACATCTCCAGGGATCCAGAAGACACCGGAAGAGAAAAGAGCCGCACCAGGTTAACCAAGCCAGTTAAGTAACTCATCTTCAGATGCAAGTTATTTTTTCCCCCCTGAAACTAAAGTCTAAAAATAGGAAAAAGAACTTGAGGATAATTGGTAAATTAATGAGTGTCTGTCTATTTCAAATCAAATTGATTTCTCTCCTTTCTCGTTGTGTGTAATTCCAGTGATAGTATCTCACTCCACTGTTTTAAGCCTCCCTGGGGAACAGGCTTCTTAGTTCACCCAGTATGTTGAAGGAAGTTCTACCCCATGCGTCCCTAGGCTCTGGCATTCTTCAGGGCACAGAGTGAGTGCTAGTCACCACGTAATGGATGGATAAATAGGATAACAGATTCAGGAATGAACGTCGTATGAATGAAAGCGGTGCCCAGGGAAGAACAATGTACATAGGTCTATGATAGGTCTATACGCTCATCTCTCTACCTCCTGGGGAGTAGTTCCAGTTCTGCATCTGGAGTTGGCATGCTAACAGTAGAAACATGTGCATGGTGTGTGTGTGTGTGTGTGTGTGTGTGTGTGTGTGTGTGTGTGTGTTACAACTGTCTTTGAGGTTTTTTGTTTGTTTTTTGAGACAAGGTTTCTCTGTTTAGCTGTGGCTGTCCTGGAACTTGCTTTGTACACCAGGCTTGGCTACAGTTGTCTTTTTAAAAGTTAAGTCAGGTTCCTTTAAGTTCCCCTTAACCCTGGAATGGCACCACAAGCCACAAATCCCACTTCAGTGACTGTGAACAGGGTAGGGTCTGTGCCGTGGGTCACTGTCACTCCAGCTGACTCCTAGAGTTGCATTTCCAGATAGAGATGTTAGAATTGTCAAATTAGGTTTGGAGAGATGGCTCAGAAGGGCACTGGGTGCTCTTCCAAAGGGCCTGGGTTTCATTCCCAATGAACACACACACAGTGGCTTACCACTGTCTATAACTTAGTCCCAGAGGATACAATGCCTTCTGCTCACCTCCAAAGGCATGAGGTATACACATGGTACACACAGGTACATGCAGGCAAGATACTCATATATTAAGTAAGTAAATAAAAAATTTTTTAAACAACTGGAATTGTCAAAATAGAACACAGGGTGTCCAAGAGCTGGAGAGATGGCTCACTGGTTAAGAAATCTTACTGCTATTCTAGAGGATCCGAGTTCAGTGCCCAGCTCCCATGTCCTGTAACTTCAACTCCAGGGGAATCCAATACCCTCTTCTGGCCTCTATGGGCCCTGCACTCCTGTGCACATATCCTACCCCCTCACACACATACACATAACTAAAAATATAATCTATGAAAAAAACTCCCAGGATATCCAAGTTGAATTTGAAAAAAAAAAAAAAAAAAAAAAAAAAAAAAAAAAAAAAAAAAAAAAAAACCTTATAGGAGTAGGAGGCTACAGAATGTCCCCTAAAGGTATTTGGTCCTAATCCCAAAAGCCTGAGCCCTTATTTGCTAAAACAGTCTTTGCAGCTGGGATTACATTAAGGGTCCTATAATGAAGAGGGGATGCTGGATTATCCTGGTGCTTTTAGAACAGAAACAGGGAAAGGCAAGCTGTGGCTCAGGGGCAGGGCACTTGCCTGGCATGCATGAGGTCCTAAGTTCAATCCCTGGGGGTGGGAAGCTGCAGAACATACAGTGGAGAATGCAGTGTGGTGCTAGAGGCAGATCCCAGTGTGATGTGCCCACTAGCTAAGGATAGCTGGTAGCACTGAAGAGGCAAGCAAGGGCCTTTGCTCTCAGCCCTAGGGAGATACAGTCCCACTGACACTTTGGTTTATTTTAATTAATTAATTAATTTTGAGACATAGTATCACTCTGTAACTCAGGCTGGTCTTGAACTCAATCTGTATCCCATCTGGCCTCAAACCTGTGGCGATCCTCCTGCCTCAGCCTCTCAAGAATTGAGTTTACAGGCTTACACCACCATCCCTAGCTTCTGCACTGTGCCTCTGCCGCCTGAGCTGTCCCTGGGAAATTCACAGCCTGTGGGACTTCCTAGCCTTTCAGTAGTGGGTAGTAAGGCCCTGCTAAATGAGAGGACATGGAGACAGTCCTAGAAGATGTCAGAAGATGCTGATGGGTCCAGATTGCCAGAAGAACCTTCAAGGAAAGCAGATCAACATGCTTCCATTGTTTCCTGTCACACCACACACTGAGAAGCACTGGACTCGTTTTCTTGGGTAAGGAGGCCTCCTTCCAAGCCAGCATCCAGGTGAGCACAGGCCAGATCAATAAAGGTTTCTTTCTATCATTGTCTTTCACACATGGGCTGTTGCCCACACTCAGAGAATCCACAGTTCTGGACCCATAAGGGCTCTGGGATCATTCAGAATAGGCCATAGTTCTAAGACCCCAGGGTTGCTCTCCAAATACCAAGGGCTTATGGAAGAGAAAATGTACTTCGTGGGAGAAAGAGCAGAAGAGGAGAATGAACATGAAGTTGTTCTCACCTAGAACAGGTGCTGGTCCATGTGGGGAGACGTCCTCACTCTTCACCAGATAGCAGTGACTGCAGCTTATCAGCCAGGCCACAGCCTTTGACAGAGCCTCACACTCTTAGAATTCATCCTTCCTGTGTGAGCAAAGGTAACATGTAGGGAGTCAGCTAGTCATGTGACAGTTGGAGAGGAACTACCTAAAAAAGTGGTCCTTAAAGAAAGGCAGTGTGTCCCTGCTTGCAGTTGTAGATTCAGTATCTTAGCCAAGGTTTCCATAGGAATAGAAACAAACGAAACATCATGACCAAGAAGCAAGTTGGGGAGGAAAGGGTTTATTCAGCTTACACTTCCACATTGCTGTTCATCACCAAAGGAAGTCAGGACAGGAACTCAAGCAGGTCAGACAGCAGGAGCTGATGCAGAGGCCATGGAGGAATGTTAGTTACTGGCTAGCTTCCCCTGGCTTGCTCAGCCTGCTTTCTTATAAAACCAAGGATACCAGCCCAAGGATGGCACCACCCACAATGAACCCTCCCACCCTTGATCACTAATTGAGAAAATGCCTTACAGTTGGATATCATGGAGGCATTTCCTCCAGGGAGGCTCCTTTCTCTGTGATAACTCCAGATTATGTCAAGTTGACACACAAAAGCAGCCAGTACATTCAGGGTTCAATGCATGGTTCCTTGGAGAACAAGGTAGGCATGGCTGTACCATTACTTAGTAAAGAAAGGCACATGCAGTCTATAAAGCCATACTCAGGAGAGCCAGAACTCAGGAGAGACTGAACTTAGGAGACACGGAGTTCAAGAACTCAGAAGACACGGACCTCAGAAGGAGAGGCAGAACTCAGTAGGAGAAACAAAACTAAGGAGAACTGGAACTCAAAAAGAGAAACGGAACTCAAGAGAGACAGAACTCAGTTTCAACAGCAGCCTCTGTGGGGGACAATTGTGAGTGGGACACAGGAGAGGCCATTGCCACTCTTTCTACTCTCCATTCTTTTCCCCCCAGTGTATGCATTGCTCTGTTAAAAAGATAAATGTGTGCATAAAGGATGTACCAGCTCACCTCAAAGAGAGCATATATCTGTTCAAAGCATCTTAGCTGGATTGATTAGTGGTCACACCTGTAATTCTAGACTTGGGAAGCTAAGTTAGGATTGTAAATTCAGGATCAACCTGGGAAACACAAAAAGACCCTGT
Organism: Arvicanthis niloticus; assembly: GCF_011762505.2. Taxonomy (NCBI): domain Eukaryota; kingdom Metazoa; phylum Chordata; class Mammalia; order Rodentia; family Muridae; genus Arvicanthis; species Arvicanthis niloticus. The sequence goes on along the minus strand of NC_047663.1, from coordinate 18,048,850 downwards.
CCCAGATAACACTCTGGACTCCCCTCAAAAAGTTCAAGGCCTGCTACGAAGACTGTTCTTTTAAATCTACCCCTGCAAATGGAGGTGACCTGAGTGACATGCCTGGGAAGAAGTTCTGGTCTGAACTAAGCATCTTATGTCACAGAGAATCAGGGAAGCTGTTGCACCAGGCCCCTGCCAGCCTCACACAGAACCTTCCAGATAAACCATAGGGATAGAATAGCTGAGGATCAGCTGGACATGGTTGCACACCTTTAATCCCAGCACTTGGGAGGCAGAGGCAGGTGGACCTCTGTGAGTTCGAGGCCAGCCTGGTCTATATAGTGAGTTCTAGGACAGCTAGGGCTACAAGGTAGAGAGAGACTGTCTCAAAACAACAAAATAGCTTAGAAGCATAACATACATGGGTAAAACACACATACAACATATTATGTAGTTGAACCTGAGAACCAAATGTTCTTGTAGAGGTAAAGATGGATAGGATAGGTGAGCAAGAAGAATCAGCTAGTGTGTTTAAGTCCCTACCTTAACATAGATGGGGACAATCTACACTACCCACTGGGGACTGCATGTCATGTGACTCCATAGATGAAGCTATCTGTTTTATAATTCCAAATCCGTATATTAAAAATAGCCCCACCGCTATGCATGTCATGTGACTCCATAGATGAAGCTATCTGTTTTATAATTCCAAATCCGTATATTAAAAATAGCCCCACCGCTATTTTTTCTCTTGGTGCTTTCACATAGATGACTTCATTGCATGCTCCAGGCCACTCCAGGGCCGGTGGCACTTCCTGTTTGGAAGGGAAGGAAATGGATGCTGCCTGTCTCCATCTCCTACCTTCCTGGGTGCTGATACCACACCCTGTCCCTGTGCAGTCCTTTCCCAGGCAGCTCATCACAATGAGCAGGACTACTTCAGAGTCCCCGCCTGCCCACATCACCCCTGCTTCCTCTGACTCCCCACCTGCCCCATTCCTGAGCTTGGTGGGGTTTAATCCTCAGCTGAGTTAAAGGGGCTGAGACGATGTGGTACCTCAGCGTTCTCAAAGTCTATAGCAAGTACACTCTGTTATCAGCCTTGGCAGGCTAACTGAGCACCTGGCAGCCTCGGATGGGGGAACCTTCCAGATGGGCTGCAGGCTTCCTGCACAGGTGCAGGGAATGATGCTCTTCCCAGAATCCTTCAGGCTCAGACCCCTGGGCTGGTCACCCATGTGGTACAGGTCGCAGGTCTTCCATTTTTGGAATTCCTATTTGGAGATGTGGGTGTGACCACTGAGCATGAGACAGATGGTACGTTCCTGCTGCAGTTCATTTCCTCGGCATAATGAGTTTGTGCCAGCATGTTTGCAGAGTCTTTCTGGTTTTCTCCTTAAGGAAATCAAAGTTCAAAGTGACTAGATAACTTTCCCATGGCCCTTAGCACACAGCATCCCCACTGGGCAGTGCAGGGGCTGCTTGGCCTTTTTCCTGTGTCCTTTCCTAAGAGCGCTGCTCCCCTCCTTGCTCTGGACTCTGTGTCTGGTCTCCCAACCCAGCGCCCACTTACTAGTGGCCTAGCATTACCCTTTGACCCTTTCCAGTCCTCCAAGGAGGCCAGACTGCAGCCATCCGATGGGAGTAGGGTAGCCATGTGGATGCCTTCCCGTGCACTGGAATCCCACAAACACACCACACATACCCGTCATCTGCAGGCTACAGAGGACACATCTGAAATCCACAAGGCTTCACAGAGGACACTGAGGCACATCTGCAGAGCCCTGCTATTTGGTCCAGGTGAGATGAGCAGAAGACAGACGGGTTCTAGACACTGACTGGTGTGCAGCTGAAGCCTGCCTGGCCCTCAGCACTGTCTAGCACCACCTAACTGCACAAGTTGCTGCAAACATCACACAGATTTGCCACATAGCGGGACAAAGACACAGTTCAACACAAATCCAGGGAAATCTGACTGAGGACATTTTTACTGTTTCCTTCCACAGACTTTTAAGTGAAACTTTGCTGATAATATCCCTTTATTTGTCCTAATAGTTGGGTTAGGAACTGAAAATTTTGGATCAAGACCCTTATGAACTTCTCCATTGTTCGGGGTTTTTTTAATCTAAAAAAAAAAAAAAAAAAACCTTTAGATTTATTTATTTTAGGTGTTTTACACACATAGATGTCTGCACCACACTCATGCATAGTGCCTGCGGAGGTCAGAGGAAGACATGGAAAACCTTGGAACTGGAGGTAGGGATTGTTGTGAGCCACCATGTCAGTGCTGGGAATCAAACCTGGTTCTCTGCAAACCTAACAAGTGTTCCTAAGACTCAAGCCATCTCTTTGTTGTTTTGGTTTGAGACTGGATCTCATGTAGACAGGGTTAGCCTTGAACTCCTGCCTCCATCTCCCAAGTGCTGGATTATAGACATGTGACACTACACCTGGATTTCCATCAGGAAAGAGTATTCCTTTAGGGTATCCCTTACCTGTGGAAAGCCTGGCACAGAGCCAGTGGTAGGGACCTTCCAGAAGCAATTGTCCTTGTCGACAAACTCCATACCTGGCTTGAGGCCCTGACAGCCAGTATGAGCGTGTTCTCAAACAAACCCAACCAGAGTCCAGTGGCTGCCTAACATTCTTTCCCTGCACACAGGCTTTGAGAGCCAAGAGGCCCAGTTCCCAAACTACAGGGCAGGACTGCTTTCCCTGGAGAGGCTTAGCAGCCTGGGGGGGAGGCTGAGGGTACTACAGAGTGTTTACAATAGTAGGTGGCAGCACACTTCCTCTTCCTCTTCCTCCTCCTCCTCCTCCTTCTCCATCCTCTTCCTCTTCCTTGTCTTCCTCCTCTTCCTCTTCTTCCTCCTCCTCTTCTTCCTCCTCCTCTTCTTCTTTTACTTTTTCAAGACAGGTTTTTCCTGTGTAGCTTTGGCTATCTTAGAACTTCCTCTGTAGACCAGGCTAGCCTTGAACTCAGAGATCCACCTGCCTCAGCCTCCCAAGAGCTGGAATTAAAGGGACAGCACACTTCTTACTAACCAAGAGACAGAATATAACAAGCTCAATGGAGCATCATGTCACCTAGTGCCCCTTGCAGTTGCTACTATAGGTCCCTCTCCCACGCTGCCACCAATAATCTGAAGATAATGAAGCCCAGAGTGGCCAGATCATCCTAATTTTTCAAGATCAGTTGGAAACTACTCCATTTGGGCTAGCAAGGTGGTTCAGAGGGTAATGTCACCTGCTGCCAAGTCAGACAGCCTGGGTTCACAATCTACACAGTAGAAGGAGAGAAACAACTCCCAAAAATTACCCTCTGACCTCCACTTGTGCACCCTGCCCATGTGTACACACACACACACACACACACACACACACACACACACACACTAAAATGTTATATAAAAATTTTAAAGAAATTTTGCTGTCATCAAAGATCCCTCTTGTCAACAAGTGTGGTGGCACACATCTTTAATCCCAGTACTTGGGAGGCAGAGGCAGGAGGATCTCTGTGAGTGAAAGGGCTACATTGTGAATTCTAGGTTAGCCAGAGATACCAAGTGAAATCATCTGGAGAGAGAGAGGGAGAGAGAGGGAGAGAGAGGGGGAGAGAGAGAGAGAGAGAGAGAGAGAGAGAGAGAGAGAGAGAGAGAGATCCTTCTTGTCAAACATTGGCAACTAAGCTAGAGAAATTAACATGATCCTGGGGTGTTTGTCTGATTTGGACTTACTGTGAAGAGAGCACTTCAGCATCAATTGTCCCAGTAACACAAAGGTTTCCTTTAGTAGTTCTGTTATTGTGTTAATCACAGCTGATTCTTCAGCCCCAGCTAACCAAAACCAAAGAATTCTTTACAATCAAAATAGCAACAGCCCTGATAAGAGTCTTTAATCTTCCCTCTGAAATTTCACAAGCCAGGTCTCCATCTTCTGCTGTTCTCAACATTATCTTCCAAGCTCCATCAGAACATCCCACAGAGCTCCTAACATCCCAATGGCTCTTCTAGCTCAAAGCTCCAGAGTCCTTCCACAGTCCTCCCCCAGACATGGTCAGGTTGTCCCAGGGATACCTCACTATGCTGGTACCAATTTCTGTCTTAGGGTTTACTGCTGTGAACAAACACCATGACCAAGGCAACTCTTATAAGGATAACATTTCATTGGGGCTGGCTTACAGGTTCAGAGGTTAGGCCAATATCATCAAGGCGGGAACATGGTACAGGAGGCATCAGGCAGGAATGGTACAGGAGGAGCTGAGACTTCTACATCTTCATCTGAAGGCTGCTAGCAGGATACTGCAGGATACAGGCAGCTAGGATGAGGGTCTTAAAGCCCACACCCACAGTGACACACCTACTCCAACAAGACCACACCTTCTAATAGTGCCACTCCCTGGGCTGAGCATATACAAACCATAACATGGTGATGCCAGGACACCATCCCAATGGAATGGTAGTGCTTCACCCTGCAAACCACGGACACAGGACACTGCTGCTTCTCTCTAGCTGGAGCCAGCTCCTGGCAGAGGAGCAAGGCCACTGGTCATCAGAAGCGCAGTATTGCCTCAGGATTCTCACTCCATCCTTATAAAGATGCTGTTCGCCGGGCAGTGAAGAGAGAGTGGATGAATGCATGCCTACTCTGTCCCTCCCGTGGCCTCTCTGCAGCTGTATTGGGAGCTAACTGGGATTGAGACTTGTCTTGTAAGGAAGAGCCCTTGATGCCTGAGCATGGGTGGATGCGGGCTTGTTTCCTGCACTCTCCCCAACTCCATGGTCTGTTCCACCTTACTTTCTTCCTCTTGCCTTCTGTGTCAGACAGAATGGTGGCAAGATGCAGAGTCATGCTGCAGGCATTTCTTAAGGGCTTGAGAGCTAGGCAGAATGGGGTCAGTGGTCCATGAACCTCCTCCCCCTGGGTTTCCATAAGAAGACGGTTCTATACTCCAGGACCACTCCTTCTGCTCAGTCATCTTAGGCTTTCTCTGCTTCAAAGGTAGCATTTGCTCAAGCAGGTGCAGCGGGTGCCTATATAGTGCAGGAGAGAGGGCATTTGTAAGGAAGGCATTTGGGGCAGGATACACAGAGAGCCTTTTAAAAGACTGCTGCTCTCTGGTGCTAAATACCACTTCCAGAAATCTGTCCTTAGGACATAGTGAGGGAAAAAGGGGTTACTATCACATGCCTGCCATCCCAGCACTGTGCAGGCTCAAGCAGGACGGTCCCGAGTTGTAGGCCAGCCTGGGCTACATGGAAAAGCCCTGTCTCAGCAAATGGGGGACAAACAATGGTTTAGAGATGAAGATGTTTGTTGAGCTGTTGTTAACAATAGAGAATCTCAGACAAGCTACAATTCCACCCTCTAGCACAGTGGGTCTCAACTTCCTAATGCTGTGACCCTTTAATACAGCTCCCCATGCTGTGGTGAACCCCAACCATAAAATATTTTTTGCTACATCATAACTATAATTTTGTTACTGTCATGAATTGTAACGTAAACATCTGACGTGCAGGATGTCTAATATGCGGCCCCCAAACCTCTGCTCTAGGAGATAAATATGTAGTGTAGTGCACTAAAAAAAATTGTGTCTGTGGAATTTTTAAAAAGATTTTATTTATTTATTGTATGTGAGTACACTGTCGCTTTCTTCAGACACACCACAAGAGGCCATCGGATCCCATTACAGATGGTTGTGAGCTACCATGTGGTTGCTGGGAATTGAACTCAGGACCTCTGGAAGAGCACTCTTAACTGCTGAAACATCTCTCCAGCCCTGGAATTTTTTTTTAAAGATGTATTTAGTTTTATTTTATGTCTAAGCATTTGCCTGCATGTATGTATGTGCACCACATGTGTGCCCACGGGAGACAGAAAGGGGCAGCAGATCCCTTGGAACTGGATTGCAGATGGTTATTAGCCACTGTATGGATACTGGAAACAAAACCTAGATCCACTGCAAGAGCTATAAGGCCTCTTAATGCTGAGCCATCTCTCCAGCCCATCAGTGCAATCTAAATTGTTTCAAAATGTATGGGAAAGTCTGAGTGTGGTTGTGTATGTCTGTAATCTCTGTACGTGGGAGACTGAGGCAGGAAGGTCAAGGCAGGTTCAAGTTCAGCTTAGGCTACATGGTAAGATCCTGTCTCAACAAACAAACAAACAGAGGAAAAAGGAAATGGGTGGAAAGGTTAATTGGAATGTCTCCATTGGTAGCGAGCAATTCTATCTCTATACTTCATAATATAGGCACCTGTCACTTCTTAAATATGGAGTTTAAAACTAGAGTTAAGACTGTCCAATGGTTGGCCAGGCAGTGGTGGCGCACGCCTTTAATGCCAGCACTTGGGAGGCAGAGGCAGGCGGATTTCTGAGTTCAAGGCCACCCTGGTCTACAGGGTGAGTTCCAGGACAGCCAGGGCTACACAGAGAAACCCTGTCTTGAAAACCAAAAAAAAAAAAAAAAAAAGACTGTCCAATGGTGTACATCTGTAGGGCCAGCTATTCCATAAGCTAAGGCAGGAGGATCACTTGACCTTAAGAGTTGTTTTTGGACCAACCTACATAAGAGTAAGATCATGTCTCCTAATATTAAATAGGTTGAAAAAGATCTTTTAGAGAATAACACACCCGTCAGTCATTTTGTCTGTAACCCCAACATATAGTTTAGCTAAGGCAAGAGGATTTACATTCAGAGCCAATGAGAGCTACATAGAGAGACCCTGTCTCCAAACAAACAAAATGCAAACCAGTCCATGAAGGTTGGATCATGGATCCACCCAGCTTGAGCTCATCCCCAAAGATTGCCTGAAATGCTTGAAACTAGGAGTGTTTTAGATTGAAGGGGGATGTTGCAGGAGGTTTGGGAGTATTTGTTTAGATGTAGTAGTTAAATATCCCTAATCTCAAAGCCCTAAATACAAAATTCTCAGAAATCTGAATTTTTGGAGCATCAAAAAGTTTTAGATTTCAGAGACTCTGTGGAGAGATGGCTCGGCGGTTAAGAACACATACTGCACAATCACAAAGACTAGAGGTGGGATCCCAGCACTCAAGTAACCAACTGGGCATCCCGAGCATGTCATTACCCCAGCACTTGGGAGAATGGGGATAGGAGGATCTACAGGGCTTGCTAGCTTCCAGCCTAGCCTAGAAAATGTGGGTGCCAGGCTCAGGGAGAGACTCTGCCTCAAAGGAACAGGCTGAGAATGAAAGAGAATGTTGCCCTCTTCTGGCCTGTAGATAGATAGATAGATAGATAGATAGATAGATAGATAGATAGATAGACAGACAGACAGACAGACAAAAAGTATTTGAGGTTTTGTTTATTTGTTTTTGAGGCAGGGTCTCTCTGTGTAGCCTTGGCTATCTGGAACTCACTCTGTAGATCAAGTTGGCCTCGAATTCACAGAGATCCACCTGTCTCTGCTTCCCAAGTGCTGGGATTAAAGGCATTCACCACCATGCCTGGCCTAGGACACTTACCCTGTGGTACTATCATGTGATTGGCTTAAAGGCTCTGTAGGCAGTAGACTCATTCTTTGAAGGGAAACTTGTCTACATTTTCTCTGTGCCTTGCCCAGTCTCAGACTGAACATCGCTACCCCTCCCTCAGGAAGTTTCTTAGGGATATATAAGCAGCTGGTCCTCACATACTTCAGGGAAAAATATGAATATAAATATTCATGCCTGCACATATGCACTTTATTATATAGATAGCTTTATATAAATATATACCTAAATAGAGATAGCTGCAGTATGGTCCTCTTAGCAGTAGGTAAGGCTGGATCTTGGGCCTCTGGTGTTTATTGTATTATTTAAGTAACTTTTCTGTAGGTTTGAAACTTTCCAGAATGAATATGTGGGGGAAGGAGAACCAGCCAGCCCTCTGCCCTTTTTCTACAATGGAAATATACTTTGAGCCCACAGTAATAATTTGTCAGTTTAATTCATTGGGTGTTTGGGAGGGGGAACTCTTGGGCTGTGGCTGTCCAATGTCCACACTTCCAGGGGACAGATGTTTCGCTCCACTGACCTGTGGGGTGGGAGGTCCTGGTCTGTGGCTGAGACGTGCGACTCAGCAAAGTACACTGGGTGAAGTTCATGCCTCAACAGCCTGCTCCTCCATGCCCTGCAGTGGCCCAGCCTCCCACGCCCAGTCTCAGACCCCGCCCATTGCCTTGCACCACCTCTCCCCCACCTCACAATGTTTGCTTAGGTTTCTTTTCCCCTTTTCTATTTCTATGTTCTCCTCCAGGGCCTCCCTGCTAGTATATATTAAACTTAATAACTTAATAACTCTCCTGGGGTTGGCGAGATGGTCCAGTGTTATTACCATACAAATGCAAACCCAAATGTCATGTCCTGGGTTCCATCCTCAGAACCCAAGGTGGACTAAGAAAGCCAACTCCTGAAAGGTGTCCTGTGACCTCCACGCATGTGCCGTGGGACACGTGTGTGTGCGCGCACACACACACACACAATTAAAATCCCAAAGGTGTTAATAGTTAAAGAATAAGTTAGGTCAGCAAGCAATCTTGATCTTCATAACAAAGTGAAACTGGAGTCTCCTTCATTCATTCTTAGCCTTCTTCTGTTCCCAGCTTGGTCTAATTTGGGATTTTTTGTGGTTGTTTTGTTTTGTTTTGTTTTTGCTTTCTGTACTGGACTTGAACCAGGGCCTTACACATGGCAGGCAGGCAGGCAGGCAGGCAGGCAGGCGCTCTACCATTGAGCTGCATCTCTAGTCCTTTTTATTATTTTAATTTAAAACAAGGTCTCAGTAAATTCCCCAAGCTGTTCTTGGACTCCTGATATAGCCTAGGGAGGCTTGAACTTTTGATCCTTCTGCCTGGGCTACAGTAGCTGGGATGACAGGCCTGCACCACAAGGCCCAGCGCCAGATGGATGTTTGCTGAGGTGTCCTTGACATTTCCAACATGGTCACCCTCTTCACAAGAATCCATAGAGACCTGGACTTTGCCTTTCTCCCAAAACCACCTGTAGTTATCAGCAAAACCAGGTAGATGCCTCAGTAACCAGCAAGTCCCAAGTTGCAGTGGCTCTGCGTCCTGCACAGCCTGCTGCATCTTCCTGCAGCTTCCTGTTCTAGCCTGGACTGTCCCCTCCTCCAGTCTCCCTTTCCTTGAGAACTCGTCCACATCCTTTGGGTCACAACATGAATATCACTCCCCAGGGAACTTTTCTCTCAACCTGTCCAGGCTTATGACCTACTTAGGAAAATACAGGGAGAGCTCAATAAATATTACCCACGCCCCAAAGCAAAACCAAAACCTCATTGTTTTTTAATCCTACTTAAACCTTCTCTCTTTCCTTGTTAGTCTCCCCACCTGCAATCGGTCCCCTAATTCTCAAGTATAGATTGCCTGGTCATTGTTTGCTGTTAATTGATCCCTGGAGTTCAGGCTCCCAGGCATCTTGACCATGATGTGGCCACCTCTACCAAGCTAAGCCCCTCTAGATGGGGTCTGGTGCTCTGAGGAGGGGTTTACGCACCTGTAGAATTTGTCTTGTTGCTAAAGACTAAAAGAGGGGATAGTGAGATGGCTCAGTGGACAAAGACACTTGCCACCAAGCTGACAACTTGAGTTCAAGCTCCAGACCCCATATGGTGGAGGGACAGAAGTGACTCCTAGTTTTCCTCTGACCGTCACATGCTTTGCCATGGCATGTGCCTACATAGATACATGAATAGATAAACATATAGATAAACATGTAAGATAGATAGATAGATAGATAGATAGATAGATAGATAGATAGATAGAAGAGAGAGGCAGAGAGAGGAAACTAAAGAAGAGGGAGGTGAGGTGCTCCCAGGTTTTTAGACTTTGCCTCACCCCAGCATATGTCACAAAGCAGGAAACTGAGGCTCAGAATGGTTGTGTCACTCACCCAAGATCACATGGCCAGCACATCAAAAAATAGAATTTAAATTCAGCTTCATGGTGTTTTTATTTGTGAATTCATTACAATAAAATTGTATTTGTTTTCTTTAAAAAAAAAAAACCCAGATTTTGAACTCAGCTTCATTATTTTTTTTTAAATTTTGAGTTCATTACAATAAAATTATATTTATTTAAAAACAAAAACAAAACAAAAAAAAGAGCCAGAAAGCTGGCCATGGTGGCTCAGGCCTTTAGTTCCAGCACTCGGGAGGCAGAGGCAGCCAGATCTACAAAGTGAGTTCCAGAGTTCCAGGACAGCTTGGGCTACACAGAGAAAACTGGTCTCAAAAAAACAAAATAAGGAAAAAAAATTTAAACCCAGATCTTTCAGCCACAGCCTGCATTTTAATACCTCCCACCCCCGATAACTGTTTGATTCCCAAGATTAGATGTTCTATCTATGACTTTCATCCCCAGAATGTGATAACTATTGTCTGGGAACGAGCCCACAGTAATTCCAAATGCACCTATTTCTGCTTTGTCACAGCTGTCTGGTCCCTGCCAACAGACCAGGGAAGTAGGTCACGGCTGCAGGGACCACGCGCTGGCTGCTGCTTCTGTTTCAGGGACCAAGAGGTGGCCAAAGCCTGCCAGGAGTATCACCCTCCACAGACTCTGCTTGGGTTTCATATCCTGATCCTGGGGGCCATGACCAACTCTCACACTGCCGAGTGTTGCCTTCTAGAATTCTCTGTGGCTGCTGTGTGAGGCAGTGTCTAGAGGACTGGGCATTGGCCATAAGCAGGTATTTGATGAGCTAGGAGCATCTCTCTTCATTCTCCTGGGGACCACTGCAAACAGAGCTGCTGGGTACTGAGGGAGAGTTGCCCTTTAATGCACAGAATCCTACAGAACTGCCACATCTCCACTCAGTAGATGCCTGGAGCTAACCTTTGCTTTAATAGCCCACTTCTCTATATTATTTACAAAAGTAACCCTGGTTTGAGGTGTTTGTAGCAATGGCCAGAGAAGAAACCGTTACTTTAATGACTCTTGTGTATTTCACCAAGCCAAGAGGTTTTTGTCCTTTTGTTTTTTTAATTGTGAGTAAATGGCTGGGTATGGTTGTGTATCCGTTTACTCTCAAACTTATGAGGCAAGGACAGGAGGATCTCTGTGAGTTCAAGGCTAGCCTGGCCTACATAATAAGTTCCAGGCCAGCCCAGAGCTACAGAGTGAGACCCTGTCTCCAAACAAAATCAAATAAAATACATAAAAATTTTAAGTAAATGTTAGTCAAGATGTGGTGACCCTTGCCTTTAATCCCAGCACATAGGAGGTAGAGGTAAAAGGCTCAACAAACGTTTGAGGCCAGCCTGATCTACACAGTGAGTTCCATGTCAGCCAGGGCTATAAACCAGCCCTGTCTCAACACCTCACCTCCCTGTAAAATAACGTAGACAAGAAGGAAGTTCGCCTTGGTGACATGCTTACACGTGCCTGTAAGTCCAGTGCTTGGGACACTGAAACAAGAGGATTGCCGTGAGTTTAAGATCTACCTGGTCTGCAAAGCAAGATTTTGTCTTTAAGGGGTGGGGCCTGGGGATATGACTCTGTTAGAGCACTTGCCTAGCATTATCTGAGGCCCCGAGTTCAGTCCCTACCACTGCAAAGAGAAAAAGAAAACCCGCAAGTGTCTATTCATGTATCCCTGATAATGTGAAGCCTTGTTTTATTCTGACTTTTGTTTGTTTGTTTTGGTTTTGTTTTTCTTTTGTTTGTTTGTTTTTTGAGACAGGGTTTCTCTGTGTAGTCCTGGCTGTCCTGGAACTCACTCTGTAGACCAGGCTGGCCTCGAACTCAGAAATCCGCCTGCCTCTGCCTCCCAAGTGCTGGGATTAAAGGCATGCGCCACCACCACCCGGCATTTTTGTTTTTCAAGACAGGGTTTCTCTGTATAGTCCTGCCTGTCCTGGAACTCACTCTGTAGGCCAGGCTACTAGCCTGGGACTCACAGAGATCTGCCTACCTGATTGCCAGGATTAAAGCTGTACCATGCCCAGCTTGTTTGTATTTTTGATATAGGGTCTCACTCGATATCCCCAGCCTGGAACTTGTGGCCAATCCTCCTGCCTCAGCTTCCTGTGTTGGAGGTACAAGCATGAGCCACCACAGGACCACTCTCTGCTTTTGTAAATCACAGCTGGATTGCTAATAAATCACTGTAAAGGGCAGTGAAGCGTCTGCATTTAGCAAGCACTAAACCATACCCCAAGGTACAGCTTTGCTTTTTTATTAACTTTTTAACTTTAAACAGCGAATTATTTTCTTCCTTCCTTCCTTTTTTTTATTTAATTTTATTTTGAGAGAGAGAGAAGCTCCTGTATCCAAGATTGACTTCAGATTTGCTATGAAGTCAGTGATGACCTCACACTTGACACCCCTGCCTCTCCAAACTCTGAGATACAGGTCTATGTCATCAGATCCAGTTTGTGCAGCTCTTGGGGTCCAGCCCAGGGATTTGAACATCTTATAATAGGCACTGTACACACTGAGCTATATCCTAAGTCTTAGAGAAGTGGTGTGTGTGTGTGTGTGTGTGTGTGTGTGTGTGTGTGTGTGTGTGAAGGAGAGATGGCCTAGCAGTTAGGAGCGTCGTCTGCTCTTCTAGAGGACCCAGGTTCAGATCCCAGCATCCTGTCAGGTAGCTCACAACCTTCTGTCTTCGGCTCCAGGCAGCCCCCTCGCAACCGTGAGGTTACAGCACACACTTCTCAGAAACATGGAAAGCTGTTGGCCCGGACTTGGCACAGCCCAAGAGAAAAAGCCAACTTCTTATTTTCCCTTTGCCACTCACTGGCTGGGCCACTTCCCACATCTGTGTAGCCTCGTCACAATGACATCTGCTTTCCTTCCCACAGGGAAGGTGGACCCTGGACCTGAGGCCATCTTGAGCTTTTCTCCTTTGAGTTTAACCTTGTGGGTTAACCATAGGGAAAAGCAAGGGCAAGCACTTGGCTCTGTCTCTACAAGCGAGCTGCCTGCATCCCAGCCTCATGGGTGACCTCTGGCAGAAGGTCAGCAGCTGAAGCTGTGCTTGGCCTTGTCCCTCCTCAGACCCTCCCCTCCTCCCAGCAGCCAGGCAGACTCCCTTGGGTAGCTGCCTCTGCTCTGATCTTCCCTCCACCATTCTCCTCCCCTTTTCCCTGTGCTCACAACACGCCCCCCCCCCCCAAGCCTTCATTATGCAACCTGATAAATTCTTGCCCCAAGACCCGCCTGGAGCATTGGTCAGGACTGGTCCTGTAGGGGGCTCCAGTACTCACCACACCTGTCCTTTGTCACCCAGAGTTGCCAAAAGCATCTGGATTCTACTGGACTGTTGGCTTCCCCAGCAGTCTCAGGACCCAAACTTGGGAGTGGTGCTCTCTGTTAATGTCTAGCCCAAAGACCCAGCACATCTCCGACTTCCCTGTAGTCCTTAGGGAGCTGTCCCCTGAAGTGGGGGCAGACTTTCATCGTTCTTTGTGCCTCATGCCTCTCCAATCTGGGCCCTTCCAATATATTTTCTTTCCGGTCACTCTTTCCCAACCGCCTGCCTCTCTCTCCCACCTCAGTAAAGCTTGTATGTTAGCACATGCAGGCCTAGAATCCAGACATGGGAGGGGAGTGTGGAGAGCACTGTGAGTAGCCACTATTCCACTCTCCCACTCATTCATGAGGTGCCTGCCCCATGCACAGGTATTGAGAGGTTTCCAGTAGTAGTTCCAAAATAATTCACTCAGTTGTCTCCACCCAAAATGTGTACCGCCAGTGTGAAACCAGGAGCATGGTGTGACACTGATGACCTGACTAGTGTCGAGTGGAAGACAAGAAAATCACTGATTGCTGCCAGTGTCTCCAGATTGTTAGATTCTAGCTCAGTCCTCCAGGGAAGGAGACAGGACCAGAGAGACCAACTATGGAATTCTTCCAAAGAGATTATAATGGCAGATCTGTTTCTGGTGTCCCTCAGCTTCCTCTGCACTCCCAACCTTGGAGGGCAGGGGATTCTTATGAAACCCACTCTTTGCCCCAGCACCTTCCCTGGTAGCCATCTGGTCTCCTTGTCCATGACCTCCTGCCCTTTTCTGTTCATGAACACTCTGCTTTAATGTGTTAACCCAGCATGCGGCCTGTCCCTCTCCATGGAGGGATGGTTGGTCTGCAAGTCTTGTGGCCCATCAGCCCTAGAAGATGCCCTCTGATAGTGCCTTTGTCCTATACCCTCTGCTTCCTGGTAGGTGACAACCTGAATTCCACCACTTCCCTGTCTTTTGGGATATTTTTATCCCACCTCCAATAACAATCCTGAGATTGTACAAACAATGGGCAAGCCACCTTGACAGTTTAATGCAGACAAAATTTCCCTAGTGACATGATTTAATCCAAAACCAGAGTGACAGCAGGGAACTCTGTGTACAAGCCATTCCTTGGATGAACTGTTTACCCTATGGATCCTGAGGTTCCTGCTGGGAGACTGGAGACAGAGATGCCAAGGCCAACCAGCAACAGACTCTCCAGGCCAGCTGGGAGTCCTAGCTGGTACCCAGGCTCAAAGGGCATCTCTATTTTTAGACACGGCCAAAAAAAAAGAAATTTAATTTTACACCTCTTATGCAAATTTTGATTTGGTGTATTTTGTTGTTAAATTGATGTTTTGCTTTTAGACAGAGTCTCACTATGTTATCCTGACTGGCCTGAAATTCACGTTGTAGAACAGGGACCAGGCTGGCCTTGAACTCACAGACCTGCCTCCATGTCTGTCCCACCTCATTGCTGGGATTAGTCATGAGCTGCCACATCTGGCCCTTATGTAACTTTTGAAAACAACCTCTGGTTCCTCTTCTTTTTTCCTCTGCTTTATTTTTTGAGATAGAATCTTGGTGTATAGCCCAGGCTAGCCTTGCACATGTAATAATTCTGCTACAATTTCCCAAGTGCCAAATATTATAATCATGGACCCACCACACCCACCTGTGTATGGTTTTGCTGGTGACTCCTGAGACACTCAAAAACCCAGAGGAGGCAAGCAGCATGATTCTAGTTCTCACTGACCATTTTCCTCTCTTGATATGTACATGTGCACATAGCACAACCATACATACCCATGCACACATGTGTGCACACATACACACACCAACATACGTGCTTGTGTACTTATGCACACAGTACATACACACACATACACACACATGCACCCATACACATACTCATGTACATATGTGCTCTCTCTCACACACACAAATACTTATGTGTGCGTGTATGTGCATGCACTAATGCACTCTCTCCCTCTCTCTTCCACAGTGAAGTGTTCTGTCATTTTTAATTTTCCAAGGAGAACTTCATTTCCTGCTATGAGCCTAGGTTCTCCCTTCTTCCCCATCTTTCCCTGAATCCCGCTCCCCCTCCCACCAGCCTCCCTGTTTCTGGACATGACTCCCATCCAGGCTTTCTTTGGGTCTTTCTGCTGCATGGTAGACATTTGGCGTCCAGCAAGGCTGCTGCTTCAGCAGTGTGTTCTTGAGGCGCAGAACCTAAATGTGTGCCTGGGCCTCCTTTTCCTGCCTCTCCCTGACCTAGATTCCTGCCGTGTCCACTCTAAGTGGTCCAGGTCTGCAGTGCCAGTCCATCCTCAGTGGGCTGGACTCGGGTGTGAGCATATTCTGTTTTGCTCAAACGAGAGTGTGTTTATTGCTCTTTAACGGATGTCAACACGGCAGATGTTTGAAAACGCTACAGTGAGGAAAACATGCGATCACAAGGGGCGTCTCCTGAGGGGGTGTCTATAAAGGGGGTGTCTCCCAAGGGGACATCTCCCTACAATACTTTTGAAGAAATGCCTGTTCTTCCTGCAGCCTGAGGGTTTTTGTCTCCATTCACTGACACGTTCTCTATAAAAGTGATATTCATGAATAATTTCTACTGTTGCTCTTTGCTCTTGAAGGGGCCTTTGTAGGCCCCTCACCCCTCCTACAAAGCGGTTGGCTTCACGAAGGGTGTGCCAGGACAGGGTTTTGGCATGGTCCCCAGGGTGTCACGGGACCAGGGGATGATCTCACTGGGTCCGCCATCTGCCCTGCCTGGCCGGAGGCTTCATCGGGAGGGCCAAGGGGCACCACGTGCCCTGGGTATTTTCAAACAAGAGCCTTTAGAGAGAGCTGGCAGTTCTATTGCTAACGGGTATTTCTCCCCTGGTAGGCTCCCAATTCTATAGCGCTCCAGGGGCTTCTGCAAGGGCAGCTTCGGGGAGAGTATTGTTATAACACAACCTAGGGCAAACCTGGTCCCTGTGAGGATCTAAGATGAGTTGGGGCATTTACCCTGAGAAGCTATTTGGTCTGAAAATACAACTATCCCATAAAGGTTTAGATGCACCCATAAAGCTTTAATGATAATTCCCGGAGATGGCCCTTATGTAGCTTTTAAAACATATGTATTAATTGTTAACCCCCACATCTTCTGGACAACTGAGGATCAAAGAGGTTGATTGTGACCCAGGCTCACACAGCTAGTAATGAAGGATCAAGGCAGCCAAGCCAGAGTATGCCCTGCCTTGTTGTGAATTCCCTTCCTGATGCCACCACATAGAAGAAGGGGGTGGGGCAACTGGATGTGGTGGCACACATCTGTACTCTGTACACATCTGTACTCTGCACACATCTGTACTCTGTACACATCTGTACTCTGCACACATCTGTACTCTGTACACATCTGTACTCTGTACACATCTGTACTCTGCACACATCTGTACTCTGCACACATCTGTACTCTGAGCACTCTGAGAAGCTCAGGAAGAGGATCAAGTGTTCAAAGCCAACCTGGGCTACATAGTAATACCCTGCCCCCACCCCTCCACTGAAGAGAAAATTCAAACCTCCTCGTCCTTGACCCAGGGTGTCATTTCTTCTGTGTGTTTGTGAACACTGTTTATTTTCTGTCCATCCAAGACAACACCAAGTTCAGGTCATTCATTACAGAGAGACAACCTGCTCCTTAGCCCTGGTTCCTGACACTGGCCCCTCCCCCCTGCCCCTCAAGACATGCTCTCAGACTCAAAAAATAGGAATGAAGACATCTAAAAAATTGCCACCTTCCCTCCCCCAATTTTCCTTTTCCTTCCCCGGCTTCCTTGTTGTCCCCATCTAATGAAATGTCTTCACAAAAGAGAGCCAGTTTTGGCCTGTTCCCTGTGGCCTTTCAAACTCCTGTCTCCCCCACTGCTTGTGGGCAAGTCCCCAGCAAGCTGAGACTCTCCGGTGGAAAGTTCCAGGCTCAGTTTGTCCCCCCAGATCTGTCTCATCTTCCCTGTGCTCACCCAAGGACTGCACTAGGAGCGAGGGACCAGCACCCCAACCTTCCCCTGGGGTTGTCCTTTATTCCCCCTCTGCTGAAACCATCCCAGAAGTCCCCCACTTGCCCTTGCCCTCCCCTCCAACTGACCCACCCTGTCCCTGGATGCCTTCTCTTACCTCTATCTAGGTAGAGCTCAGGTTATCCCTGAATGCCTCTCCTGGACAATCCTTATTCTCTATGTTCTTTTAAGTCTCCTTATTGGGTGTCTATGTGTCACAGTGACAGGTCTTTTCAGGTTACCACAGTGCAGCCACTAACGTGCCACCTTCCACATGCAGTATTTTAGTGACACTCACAGCCACCCTGCAGTTTGGATAGGGCAGGTGGCCTCAACATCTCTCCTGTAGTGAGTTTTCCAGCTGACTTAAACCTGGGTTTTGACTCCAGGCTAGAATTCTATCTAGACAAGTCTAGGGAGAGATGTGAACCAAGAATCTCCCTCAGGGTGATTTAGAACCCAAAGCCACAAAGTTGTAGAGTCGGCCACCAATTCACCTGCTGCATTCTGGGAGGAAGCAGGAGGAGGTTGGGGCCATCCTGTTCCAGTGCAGAGAGGCTTGATACAAAGAGGGCATCTCTGACCCTGAGGTCTGGCTTCAGGGGAACCTGGTTCAAAGGGAACAAAGGGGGTCCCCTGGGCTCTCCTGTGAGCCTCCCAAAGCCCTGCTGTGAAGATGAGGCTGTGTGCTTCCAGGTGCCTCCAGAAAGACAGATTCCGGCTGAGGAGAAGGTTCTGTGGGTAAATTAGCACTTGAGGTCAAGCATAAGAACCTAAATTGGAATCCCTGTGTAAAGACGGATACTGTCACATTGAGTGTCTATAAACCCCGTGAGTCAGGAGGCAGAGACAGGAGACTCTCCATAAGCTAACGTGACATCTGCAACGGCAAACCACAAGGTGAGGACTGACCTGAGGTTGTCCTCTGACCTCTCCATGCACAACGTGGCTGCGTAGGTCTGCAGTTAGACAAACCCCACCCAGTGTCAGACTGAAGGCAGGGTGATTTAAGGATAGAATAGAAAACTTGTATTAGTACTCGGCTATAGAATTATTTGCTCTTAAGGAAAATACACATGGCTTACAAAGAGGGAGGCTGTAAAGGAAGTGTGGTAGCTCTTGCCTGTAATACCAGCACTTGGGAGATTGAGACAGGAGGATTGGTAGTTCAAGGCCAACCTAGCCTACATGTAAGACATTGTCTCAAAAGACAAGGGAGAAATGGACTGGAGGATTTAAAAGCTCCCCTTATCCATCTGGGTCTCTGAGTTCAGAGGACTAAGGTAGACTCAAAAGTGGTGACAGGGACACTGGTGGCTCTTGAACCAGACAGAGGCTCAGCAACCCACCTCTACCAACATTAGGATATGTCACATGACAGCTCCTGCCCCAAAAGTACTTGGGTCTGGGGAATGTGTCAATGACAGAGCAATTACACTAAACTAAACACACAAACAAACAAACAGCTCAGAAAGGGAAAGTAAAGAAAGCTAAAGCCCCAGGGGCATTGCAACCTTTATCTCTATTTTTTGGGAAGGAAGAGTTGAGACAGGGTCTCACTACGTAGATCTTATTTGTCTTGAACTCAGATATCTGCCTGCCTCTGCCTCTCAAGTGCTGGGATTACTGGCATGCCCCATCTTTAAGGCTGAATTGTTTGGCCATATCAAACAAAGCTTTTTAGTCCAAGCAAGCAAACAAAATCCCCAGAAACCCTTACTTAAAACCAGAACTGTAGCTAGGCATAGTAGTACACACCTCTAATCCCTAGCAAGGGGTGGAGATGGTTGGAAGGGAGGGAGGGTCAAGCAGAAAGATCATGAGTTCAAAGCTAGCCTGGGCTATATAGCAAGATGTTTAAAAAACACCAGAATTTGCCGGGCAGTGGTGCACGCCTTTAATCCCAGCACTTGGGAGGTAGAGGCAGGCAGATTTCTGAGTTCGAAGCCAGTCTGGCCTACAGAGTGAGTTCCAGGACAGCCAGGGCTACACAGAGAAACCCTGTCTCAAAACAAACAAACAAACAAACAAAAAATACCAGAACTGTCCTCTCCAGCACAATGTATGACTTTTCTACACTGGTGGACAGCAGCCAGCTGACATCAGCCATGACATATGTGTGCACACAGCAGCGCTACCTCCTCTCTGAAGCTACTTCCCTTCCTCTTTTCACACAAATGCTGATTTTTCTCTTTTGATAGAGACCCAGGGTCATTCCAGATCCTCACCGAAGTGAGTCTCCTCTGGTTATGCTCAATTTTCTTACATTTAATTTGGCCGTTCTGCTTGACACTTGGGTCTGTTATTGCTCCGTTCTAGAATGTTCTGTGGTAAACTGCAATATGATATGACCATGAGCTCAGAGGTCAGCCTTGCAGAGCACCTCACCTGCCTTGTTAGAGAGACACGTGATGACATCCAAAAGGAAATGTAACTTCTGAGCTGCCAGGACCTGGCCACAAGGGGGCCTTTAAGTCTTGGAGGATGATCTTGTCTTTAGTTGCATCCTGATCCCCGGCTCCTCTGTGTCCTGACAGGAGGGCTTTCCTCCATGCCTTGGCTCCAGTGGTGGCAAGACTGCGTGCTGCTTCAGCAGCCTTTGTATGGAAAAGTGCAGGAGCTGGACCACAGGCGTTTGCATCTAGAGCACAAGGAGAAGGACCTCGGAGGAATCGAGACATTTCCTTTGGTTGAGCCAGTGTGCTCACAATCCTTAGCTGGCATCTAACTCAAGTAACCTAGGCTGGCCTCAAACTTGACATGTAGCCGAGGTTAGCCTGGAATTCCCTCCATCTCCCAAGTGCTGGGTTTTGAACCCTGGCTCTCCTGGATACTTTCTTTACGGCTTCACAAATTAATCTTTCTAAGCCACTTATGGAAGCAAGCACAGTGACCAACTGTTGTAGCAATTAAATAAACCAATACCAGGAACCACTTGAAACCTGGTTTCTGCCCTTAGGAGAATCCTGCTTCCTGCCTACAGACCCTGACAGATTCGAAACAGAACAGAAGCAAAGGAGAGAGATACAGTGTACAGGAAAAAAAAAAAAAAAAAAAAAAAAAAAAGCCTCTTTTTAAAGATTGCTCTACTTTGCTCTACTTTATGTGGAAGGGTGTTTTACCTGCATGCATGTATTGTGCACATGCATGCCTGTGCCCACAGAAATCAGAAAGCAGCATTGGGCGTGGTTGTGAACCACCAGGTAGGTGCTGGGAACAAAACCTGGGTCCTCTGCAAGAGTAACAAGTGTTCTTAACCTCTGAGCCTTTGGTTTGTTTAGCCTTTGATTTTTTTTTTTCTTCCAGACAGGGTTTCTCTCTGTATAGCCCTGGCTGTCCTGAAACTCTCCGTGGACCAGGCTGGCCTCAAAATCAAGAGACCCACCTGCTTCTGCCTCCCAAGTGCTGGGACTAAAGGCATGAACCCCCACCGCTCAGCTCAGCCCTTGATTTTTTGAGACCAGGTCTTACTATGTACTCCCAGTTGGCCTTGCTAGTCATATGGTCAAAAATAACTCTTGAGAGCAACGTCCATTGGGAGGTAATTTGGAAACTCTATCTCTACTTGCTTTTTACTAAATCTGCCTGCTATCTATTTTTTTATTTAGTGGGTTCCTTTGGGGCGATGGGGTTGTTTGTTGAGACACATATATTTGTAGGCAGGTAGGTAGGTAGGTAGGTAGCCCCAGCTGGCCTCGAACTCTCAGAGATCCGCCTGCTTAAGCTGGGGTTAAAGATATCTGTAACTACTCCCAGTTAGGATGATGTTGTTGTTGTTGTTGTTGTTGTTGTTGTTGTTGTTGTTGTTGTTGTTGTTGTTGTTAAAAGAAAAAACAAAAAAACAAAAACCACTTTATGGACATAATTAACATGCTGTAAATGGATGTTTCAATACATTCACAAAGCAATGCAGCCCTTCCTCTTATCCGAGGCCAGTTTAGGTTTTTAACCCGAGGCTGGTGAGGGCGAGCCCTCCTTCCTTAGGAACAGCAACCTGGCTGTGGCAGATCCGCTGAGTCACAGCGCCAGTGTCCGAGCTGATCCCGGTCTGGCGTCTGGCGCCCCCTAGCGAGGCCTGAGCGCAGCAGAAAACCCCACTCGGCGCTGCCAGGAGCACCCCACCCCACTCCCCCACCCCCCACCCAGGAAGCTGCTGGATCCCGCTCTCACAGGCGCCTGCAGCGCTGAATCACAGACCCCAGACCAGACTCACTCTGGCTTTCCCTGAATTCCCCTTTTACTGCCCTTTTACAAAGGAATGGTGGCTTGTGGGAAATGCAGCGAGCCATGTGGCACAGTAGCTTAGAAATGGGTTTTCATGGCAAAAGACCTGAGTTCGAACTCTGCTTGCCCTAGCTACGCGGGTTACTCAACATCTCTGAGCCTGGTTCCACAGATATGAGAAGGTACTAATCATTCCTTCTGGCGTGGTTGTACTTCAGACATGATCCTGTAAACTGCAGGGGCTGGAGTTTAGAAGCCACTGTATTTAATTACCCAACTACCTAAGGGTGTTGAGGCCCCTCCCTTACCGAAGGAGCTTTCCAGAAACTCAAGTGCTGGTTACTAAACTGTTTTGCCAGGCGCACGCAAGACCCATGCCATGAAGGAAGCCTACTGTAGCTCCATCTCAAGCAAGAAACGCCCCCAAAATAGGGCAGTCTGCAGTCCAAGGAGGTTCCTGTCTCCCTTGGGAAGAAGGTTGGAAGATCTGGGAGCTAGTAGAGACCAGAGCTTCCTTCGGAAGCCTGAAGGGAATTGCTAATTGGTATTTGTAGATTTCTCCTGCAAGTTGAAGAACCAGGTGGGGAATCACTCACTCCCCAGACCCCAGCACCACTGGGAACCTTGCTCCCAGGGGTAGCACGGTTGGAAGGCAGAGGGCATCAGTCATGTCCTCAGTAGACTGAAATGTCTCTCAAGCCTGTCAAGTCCCTGTGGCTGCTTGCCCATCAGGATTCTTCTCCTGCCCACTGTAAAGGTTTACGATGAGCTCAGAGGCTCTGCCATGGAAAGTAGCCAAGGGAAGAAGCAGACAAATTCATGAGAGCAAGCAGGGCCCCAGGAGGGTTTCAGAGAGGTAAGCAAGGTAGCCAGTTGCTTAGGGTTCCCTTGTCCACCTCTTGACACCTTAGAGGGCCACTTGAGGTGGTAAATGGGCTGTACAGAAGACAGAAGGGTCGATGTCTTTAAGCCTGGGAAGCCACTGCTCTTCAGGGACAAAAGGGCCTGGGGATTCATCTGCACACCCCTGGGCCTCCAAAGGTCTGGGAAATACCTCTGTTAAGGTGACAATAGTAATATCAATCGATATATGTATCTAAAAGGAGCCTGCAAGGACTCCCGAAGGGCCTATGAGGAGCACTGCCAACAACTCCCCTCTTTGGCAGGTAAATACTTCCTGGTGCCAGGTGTTGGGGCTCTGAAGCACCAGCCCAGGCAGGTGTCCCATGGGCCTCTTCCACTCCTGTGTCATCAGAGTGGGTCCTAAGGCTGGAGAAGGTGTCAGTCCTTGCTCTCCAGGGATCTGTTCTTTCTGGGGTTTGTTCTAGTGGACCCCCAAGGATGTTCCAGAACATTCTTTTCTTTTCTCATCACCCACCCTTACTTCCTCTTCCCTCTTTCTTCTGCCTTCCCTACACTGAAAAAGGAACACAGGGCCTTGTACACGCTAGCTAGTGTTCTACCATGGAGCTCCATCCTCGGTTTGGCTTGGCTCCTAGGTCCTGAAACCCCAGCTGACCAACCAAGCCCAGCCATGTGGGGTATAAAGATGGAGCAGGATCCTAACAGCACCTTCCCTCCCAGGACTGGGGACTTTCCCTCCTTATACAGTTTTCCCCGTCCCCCACAAAGGAAAATAGTGACCCTTGAGATGTCCACAGTTTATTTATTTTACATAGTAAATAGTAGCCTGTGTTTTTAAGGCTGATTTAATTTCTGCACAGACTCTGTAATTCATCCTGCTTGCTTCTGGGGAGTGTGTCTGGACCTCTAGCCCTGACCGAGAGTGGGATGTGTGCAGGGGCAGAGTGATCATTAGGAACCAGGTCATGGCCTGGATCGTGGTGTGTGTGCATGGGTTTAGTGAGACAACTAGTCAGTCAGACACACCCTGGACCACTATCCCCAACCGGCAAAGTGCAGAGCATCACCCAAATGCTTGAGTGATTCTTGGCTCTCCCGAGTTGGAAGGTATGGAAACTTCTAGAAACAGCTGGAGACACTCCAACGTGGAAAGCAAGCAAGACTCCACGTTGAGAATGCAGGATGTCCATGGCTACACCACCCTGGATGTGGGTGATCTCATCTGATCTTGGAATCTACACAGGGTCAGGACTGATGAGTACTTGAGTGGGAGAATATAGAGAGGTCACTGTGCAGGGATTCTTGCTAATATTGTTATTATTATTTGGAGAGTATAAAAAAATATACCGGAGAAAGGGCCGGAGAGATGGCTCAGCAGTTAAGAACACTGGCTGCTCTTCCAGAGGACTCAGATTCAACTCCCATTACCCACATGGCGGCTCATAAGTATCTGTAATTCCAGTTCCAGGGGATCTGACCCTTTCACACAGACATACAGGCAGGCAAAACACCAGTGCACATAAAACAATTTTAAAAAGAAAAAGAAAATATGCTGGAGAAAAGACGGGTTTGGTGAGGAGGAATGAGAGTTTGAGGCTCACTTGGGTCTCAAAAGTAAAATGAAGGGCTGAGGAGATGGTTTAGTGCATAAAGTGCTTGCAGCACAAGCATCAGGACCTGAGTTCAAATCCCCAGAAACCACACAAAGAGCACATGTGTCTGTAATCAGGGTGCTCCTACAGCAGGCACACTGGGAGAAGGGAACTGAAAATGGCTGAGAGGACTTAGCCAGCTATGCACAGCTGGAAGAAAGCAAGAGACTGTCTCAAATAATGTGGAGAAAGAAGACAGACTCCCAAGGTTGGCCTCTCACCTCCACCATATCATACTGAGACACCTAAGCACACATAAGTAGAATTCACACACACAAGTGCGCATGTGCGCCCTCACACACACTGACTGAAGAGATGATACATGCCAGGTGGCTCTGGTGCACGCCTTTAGTCCCAGCACTCAGGAGGCAGAGGCAGGTGGGTCACTGTGAGTTCGAGGCCAGCCTGGTCTACAGAGTGAGTTTAGGTGTTGACTGAGGAGTAACACCTAAAATAGATCTCTGACCTGCACTGAACACAGGCACACACCAAAAATTAAAGATGATGATGATAAGTGTAATACCTCTATATTAAAAAAAAAAAAAAAAATCTCCTGATCTACAAAATGAGTTCCAGGATAGCAGAGCTATATTACACTGAGAAACCCTGTCTCCAAAAAACAAACCTAGACACAATGCAGGCAGGTTGGAGTTGCCGCTGTCTCCATGACTCGTGGTAACCAGCGCGAGCTTGCCGACAGGTAGAACAAGAAGAAGCAGAGCGACTTGGTTCAGGGAAAGCACGGGGAAGATGGGCTCCTGCCCACAAGCAGAGGACCTACAGCAGAAGCAGAAAAAGACAAACGGGGAGGAGGAACCCAGGTAGCTTTCTGGATTCGTGTCCAACTCTCCGGCCCTTGGCCTGGGTGCCTGAGCCAGTCCTGACATGCTCAGTTTCTTCTTGTAATGCTCACAGGTCCCAGCACCGATGGCATTCCCTTTGCCCTGCGTCTGCAGCGGGTTCCTTTTGTGCTTCCTTCCTTCGGGGGGCGAGGTGTGGTGGTGTTTACCCCTCCTAGTGCATTTTATTTCTGTGGGACACACCTCAAAGTATTAAAAGTAGCTTCATTAAAAAACAAACAAAAAAACCATAAAAACAAACACCCATGAAAAAAATTATAATTTTAATGGAAGCCAGAGCTGGTAGTAGAAAAAAAAATCCCCTAGAGCTTGTTAAATTAAAAGATTCCCAGTTGTTTGTGTTTTGCTTTGTTTTTCAACTTGATATCGGAGAAGAAGAATGTCTAATGGTAAAATGCCTCCATCAGAGTGCCTGAGGGCAAGTCTGTGGGGGTGTTTTCTTGATTGATGGTTGGCATGGGTGGGCCTGGCCTACTGTGTGCAGTGCCACCTCTGGGCAGGTGGTCTTGACTTGTATAAGAAAGCAGGCTGAGCAAGCCATGAAGAGCAAGCCAGTTGGAGGCGGTCCTCCGTGGCCTCTGCTTCCGTTCCTGCCCTGACTTCCCTCTATGATGTGTGTGACCTGGGAGTTGTAAGATGAAATCAACCTTTTCTTCTCTGAGTCTGTCTTGGGCATGGTGATTTATCACAGCAGTATAAACAAATCAAAGCAACGTGAATTGAATCACCAGTTAGGAAAGTGCAGCCTTGGGGAAGGGCGTCTTCTCTCAAGCAGTGCTCTTCAGCAAACAGAAGGACCCCGTTGTGCTGTCCCCATAGTGTCCCTTCAGCTTACCCCTCTTTGCCCAGCCATCCTTGCCCCTGCCTTTAGTATACTTGTGGATTGTAATGCCCTGCCTAACTGCACTCTGACTTTGAAAGTCAACCTACCAGTTTCTAAGCCACACTTCCGAAGCCCACGTCTCCCTTTCTCCTTTACCCACATCTAGTTCTGGCCTTTGAACTCTCCCCCTGGACATGGTTGTCACCCCCATGCCAGCAGACACTCGTACACTCCCATTAATCCTGCACATTGCTGCCAAGTTCACCTTAGAATACCTCTTTGGTGCTGTCCCTGCCGGTGAGCAGAGTCCAAACCAGCCGCTTCATCCTCCTCCAGATGCTGCTATGCCCTGCAAGTGACTCCATTTGTCACTGCCTGGGTGGACATGCAGGGGCTGGAGGAGGATGCTGGCAGATCTTCCTGTCTAGATGCAAGGCAGGGCACTACCTCCGTAAAGATACAAGCCCAGCATGCACAGGGCCCTGGGTTCCATAGTCCTGGCCATAGTCAGCTGGCATTCACAGAACGAAGGTGCCACTCTCTTCCTTCTAGCCTCCTGTCCTGAGGAGAGAGGCCCTCAGTCACTTCCCCCCATAGCCACTGAACAATGTACAAGTCAACAGCACTTCTCAGCACTCTGTGTGGTTTCAGATATGAGCTAATGAGATGACAAGAGACAGAAGTGTCACCTGCTTTAGTGGGGATGCTGAACACTCAGTGAGCATGGGCATCAGTTTTCCTGGATGGGAAGTCAGGAAACTGAGGCTTTCCTACTGTGACTTGCAGGGAGGGGTGGCTTGCTCCTTGTCCCCAACTCCACTACCCTAAGAAGTCAGATCATTGGACTCAGCATCCCACCTGTAACCCACTCCATTGCCTTTTTACCTCCAGGCTTTGAACCAGTATGGCTGAACCCCGCCAGGAGTTTGACACAATGGAAGACCATGCCGGAGATTACACTGTGCTCCAAGACCAAGAAGGAGACATAGACCATGGCTTAAAAGGTCAGTGGGCAGGCAGTGGAACCCAGTCTGTGTTTGCCTCAGCAGGGGCTGGCAAGAGGGGTTCAAATCCTAGATTTTAAAGGAGTTGTTCCTACCTTAGAGCACTAGAGTGTCAGGAGAGGGATGTCTCATTAATTCGAATGGACTAAGAAAAGTAAAAATGTGAGGGTATTGAATATTGAACTCCACAGACAGCGTGACAAAGTGGGGGAGAGGTTGTTACTCTCAGCTCTACAGGAGCCTCTTTGAGTTCTTAGCTATACAAACCTGGCCATCTGGACTCTGTCAGGCAAGAGTATGTTACTCTGGGATTCTGAGTATATCCTCATTAATAAACTGCATCAGGTTGGGTAAGGCATGTCGCCACTGTCCAGTAATTCCAGCATTCAAGAAGCAGTGGCAGGGGGATTGCTGCAAGTTCAAAGCCAACCTGGTTTGTAGAGTGAGTTTGAATTCAGCCAGGACTACACAGAGAGATCCTGTCTCAGAGTGTCTTAGGACTAGCGAGATGGCTCAGTGGTTAAGAGCACTTGCTGCTCTTCTAGGGGACCTGACTTTGGTTCCCAGCACCCACGTCAGTCAGCCCACAGAATCTGTTAACTCCAGTGTTGGGAAACTGACACCCTACACCTACATTGCATTCATAGATTTACATACATATGCATAAATATAAATAACGGATGTAAATTTTTAAAGCACTTCTCAGATTTAGTTTAATTAATTAAAACTGCATCGGCCTCTGCAGAGTCTATAATGTAGTCTTCCGCCTATGTTAATTTGGCCTCAAACTCTTTCAAACTCCTTCAAACTCACTGGTTGTCCATCTCACTGTGTGCATGTGTGCAGAAGCTGTGGGAGTGCTCAGGGCCACACACACACACACACACACACACACACACGAGGGGGCAGAGAGAGACAGAGAGAGAGAGAGAGAGAGAGAGAGAGAGAGAGAGAGAGAGAGAGAGAATGGAAATTGCTGATCCTTAGAAGATGCTGTAAAAACAGAAGTGTCCTGTCCTACCTAGAACTGTGCTCCCCAAAGAAGCCAAAGACACCTAAGAGATTCTCATCAAATCAAGTCTTGCTCCCGAGGGTATAGGATGAGCTGTTTGTAGGCGTGGAATGACAGCTTTGAGTTGGCAGGAGATATCACAGTAGCAACAACAGCTCAGTTAAGTGAGTGACACAAGACTGTTTTGAATAATGACGAGAGACTACACGCTGAATTCACAGTGTCTGCGTGGATGCTAGACACTGGGCTATACGAGTAGACGCAACAGAAAGCCTGTGGAGTCGGGGCAGTGGTCACACAGGCTCTCGAATTAAAAGGTGCTGATGTGCAACACTTTCCAGGCCTTCGAAGGGGGCTGCTTCTCCCTCTTCTCTCCCTCCAAGGATAATGTAACTGAGGGGGATGGGAATCCATAGTGAGTTTGAGGCCAGCCTAGAAGACATGAGACACTGTGATAAAACAAAAGAAAATATGAAAAGGGCCCTTCTTTGACTGTGCTCTGAAGGAGACTGGGAGGTGTATACTTCAATCCCGTTTACCTTTCTGCTCTCTGTTCTGCTTTGTACATAGAACCAGCTGCCCCTCCACCACCCTAGAAGCCCAGAATCTCACTGTTGCCCAAGGGGACAGCCTTCGTCTCCACTGAATGTCCCAGCCACACTGCCACCTAGCAAGTACCAGCCATGCTCAGTGCTCCCCGCCCATTGATTTGTCATGGCCCTGACCAGACTTTAAATGACTTTCTGTAGCGCCCTGAGGATCTCACACCATCCCATCTAATCTAGACCTCCTTGACACAATCCTAGCAGCTTTGTGACTTGAGCATGCTCCCTGCTTTGTCCAGTCATCACCAAGGACGGAGAGGTGCTTGTTTGTTTATTTGTTTGTTTGTTTGAAAGACAGTCTCTCTACATAGCCCTAACTATCCTAGAACTCACTATGTAGCCCTGGCTAGCCTCAAAATTATGGATCTGCCTGCCTCCTGAGTGCTGGCATTAAAAGCATTATCCCCACACCCATCCCAAGGCCCATTTCTTGTGTTACAGCATGGCCCTCAGGCCAATCGCCTCTCACCTATGTGTGTCCAGCCCCACACACGCTGTACCTGAGAATGGTTCTCGCTCTTCACATGGTTGAGAAAAACAGCCCTCATGAGTATATGGCTTCCATCTTCAAGGGGTCTCACGAGTAAGAAAGATGTAGCCTCCTACATCGGCACAGCTCTGTCCTGAATTCTATCAGAATTCTGTTGTCAAAAACAACAGACGGAATGGGCTCCAGGTGGGGCCCCTCTCTGCCAGGCAGTGGGTGTTAGATAGGGTTTTATTTCTGTGAAGAGACACCATGACTACAGCAACTCTTATAAAAGGAAGCATTTAATTGGGACTGACAGTTCAGAAGTTTTATTATGGTGGGAAGCATGGTGGCACGCAGGCAGACATGGTGCTGGAGAGGTAGCTGAGAGTTCTACATCTGGATCAGAAAGTAGCAAGAAATGACACTGACACACTGGCCAGACCTCAGAGCCTGCCTGGCAGTAACAGTCTTCCTCCAATAAAGCCACACCCACTCCAACAAGGCCACACCTCCTGATTGTGCAACTCCCTATGGGGCCACTTTCATTCAAACCACCACTTGGGGTGTTAATCTGTTGTGGAACATGGGGTGATACTGGACTTCCCCCCATGGCCAGAACCCATTTGTCCCTTTGATACAATGGGCAGCTGGCGCTTGGAACCTCTGAAGAATCCCAGTAAACATCTGCACCGTAACAAAAAATAAAGAAAAACAAACCTCATACATTCTTACTGATACACAGAGCTACCCTGAAAGCTCTTCAACCAAGATGTCTTAGTTAGGGTTCCCATAGTTGTGAAGAGACACCATGACCAAGGCAACTCTTAGAAAGGACAGCATTTAATTGGGGTTGATTTACAGGTTCCGAGGTTCAGTCCATTATCATCATGGTGAGAAGCATAGCAGCGTCCAGACAGTCACAGCTCTGGAACAGCTGAGAGTTCTACATCTCCTTCCAAAAGCAAACAGAAAGACTGACTGGAAAGCAGCTAGGAGGGTCTCTCAAAGCCCACCCCCCACAGTGACTCACTTCCTCCAACAAGGCCACACCCACTCCAAGGCCACACCTCCTAATAGCCACTCCCTGGACCAAGCAAATTCAAACCACCACACAAGGTGAAGTAAACACCACCAGAATAGCCACCTTCCCACTGTGAGTCTCACATGCTGGGTAAAGAGTGTTACACCTGCTTCCAGCACAACCGTGCTAACAAAAGTCTAGGGGCGTTAGCAAAGAAATTCCTTCAGCCAATACAGGCATGAAAGTGAGGCTAATGAGTTCACTGAGCTGAGCGATGAGGAGCTGAAGGCTGAAAGGAAGACAAGAGAGGGCTTTCTGCTCAAGCAGGAGCAGGCTTTCCAGATCCATTGTCAGGTTGTCACTATAAGGGCCTTTGCCTCAGCTGAACCTGGGTGATTAAAAGTTACATCTTCAAGCCAGACAGTGGTGTTGCACGTCTTTAATCCCTGCAAACAGGAGGCAGAGACGAGCTGATCTCTGTGAGTTCAGGGCCAGCATGGTCTACTGAGTGAGTTCCAGGACAGCCAGGTCTACACAGAGAAACCCTGTCTCAACCACATCCTCATTCAGGGACCCCAAGAGTGGAACATAGTTGTGTTGGGGGTGCTGGTCCCTTCATGATTTGATCATCAAGCTACAATACCCACAGTAAAGAGATTGCAGCTCAATAGGACACAACTCTAAGGTTCCACTCGAGGTCTGAGGACTCACTGTATATGTTCCAGAACCTACCCCACAGCACCCCGCCGATGATGGATCGGAGGAACCGGGGTCGGAGACCTCCGATGCTAAGAGCACTCCAACTGCTGAAGGTGGGGCCTCTCTACTCCCACCACTCCCTTCATCTTATGCTTACCTTGCTTTGAGCTTCCCCTCCCAGCTGCGCGCTATGCACTGTGGCTGCGGCTGCGCATTGTGTGCCACCCTCCCTAGCGCAAGCAAGGTTGCGCTCCTTGCTTCCTATCCTGTTGGCTGAGATGCGCTTGCTCAGTGCTTTGCAGAACAGTGGGCGCTGGGACCTGTTTCTATGCCTGGCTCAACAGTGTGCGCCTTGAGCATCACTATCATGTGTGTTGCCCCGATGGTCCATGCTTGGAGAAGCTGGTCTGTGTGGCACAGTGGCGCTCACACATGGCTCAATAGGGTTTCCATCCTGTATCTGCTACCCTCCATGACCCCCTCAGAAGCCTCCACCTTACTTTTCTTTGAAGGATTCAAGGCCCAGAATTTGGCTGAGGAGGGGGCCAGGTCAGACTTCTCCCTGCTCATCTGTTAGGAGCCGGTTTGGCATGGCGTCTTCATTTCTTGGGCTCTAGACTTTGGGCACTGAGTATGTTTCATCTCTTGGAGCACGTTTCCTATCTGTTCACTCCAGATACGTGGTGTCTGGGTTGTCGTGAAGCTCCTTGTCTTTTTCCTGAAGTGCTCCCTGGTCGGCTGTCTTGCTTCCCATGTGGGTTAGTTATACTACCACTTTTGGCTTCTGGAACCCAAAAGCTCTACCAACTGAAGAGGCTTTTTGCCTTGCAATCATAAGATACCCGGACATGGGCACAGCTCCCGAATGCCATTCATGTGCTTCTGTATTTGTCTTCTGCCATCCTAAGTGGTTGGACTGTTGTTTCGTTGTTGAAGGATGGCTGCACTCCCAAACGCCATTATCTGTCTTGGAACAAGAACCATGGCTGGTGAGCTGGCTCAGAGGACACAGGCGTGTACCAGGCAAGCCCGGGGACCTGAGTTCAATCCCCAGAACTTTTGTAAAGGAGAAAGGGGAGAACCGACTCCACAAAGTTGTCCTTTTAAGTTTCCACACATTGCGATGGCATGTGTCCACAGAGACATATCATGCACATGTTCCATAATAATGATTGAAAGACAAGAGGTGGTGGCGCACGCCTTTGATCCCAGCCCTTGGAAGGCAGAGGCAGAGGGATCACTGATTGTGAGGCCAGCCTGGTCTACAGAGCAGATTCCAGGACAGTCAGGGCTACACAGAGAAACCCTGTCTAATAATAATAATAATAATAATAATAATAATAATAATAATAATAATGAGAAGAGGTGGTGGCGCACGCCTTTAATCCCAGCACTTGGGAGGCAGAGGCAGGCGGATTTCTGAGTTCGAGGCCAGCCTGGTCTACAGAGTGAGTTCCAGGACAGCCAGAGATACACAGAGAAACTCTTTGTCTCGAAAAAAAAAAAAAAAAGAACAAATAATGAGAAGAAGAGGAGGAGGAAGAGGAGGAGGAAGAAGAAGAGTGATGAATGAATGAAATTAAAAACAAAGCAATCAAAAACAGTGCAAAACAAAGTTGCCAAAAGGACCTGGAAGCCAGATGTGCTGCCAGAATTAAATCAAGAGCTTTCTATTATAACTTCCTCCTGGAAGTTTCTGCTTTCATCCATTGGCCAGACCCGGGTCTCTAGCCACCGTGGGCTGGAAGACTGTCCCCACCTTGCTTTACAACCTTGGAGCCAAAGTGGTGCCGGCTTCCCAAACGTAGAAGAGATCAAGAAAAGGGGGTATGGAGAATGGCTTTTAACTAATCATCCATAGCATCTGTCCTTCCATCTCTCCAGCCTTCCAAGGAGGTTGGAGCTTCCACACTGAGCCCCTTCTGCAGCCCTGAATGTGGCTTGGGAGTTCTGTTACAGAATGAGAATTTAGCCAAGACATCTCCCCAGCATCTGCCTTTGGATAAATCCAGAACATGGCTGTCAAGCTCCTGCCAGTTGTTCAGCATGCTGGCTCA
Organism: Arvicanthis niloticus; assembly: GCF_011762505.2. NCBI lineage: Eukaryota > Metazoa > Chordata > Mammalia > Rodentia > Muridae > Arvicanthis > Arvicanthis niloticus. The sequence continues at coordinate 18,016,274 of NC_047663.1, read as the reverse complement.
TCCCTGGAGAATGCAGGTGGCATGGCCCTTAGCCTGGCCAGATTTCCTTTGCCCTTCTGAAAACCGGTAATGCAAGACACTTCCTGCTCATCCTGTTAGAACAGTTCTGCAAGCTGTCAGCCACCCTGAGAAAACCTTGGAGCCAAAGTGGTGCCGGCTTCCCAAACGTGGCTTTCAATACTCTGTCACCATTGTCCAGGAAGAAACAACCCACTCATGCAGTCTGGACCTGTACATGCGTGGGCTCCCACATGCCTCCCTCACCCTCAGGGAAGGAGGCAGACAGCGGGGGCTGTACTCTGCTAGCTGTTTTATCTGCACCAGATCATAATGAAAATAGCTTTTGTGGACTAGCTGTGAGGAATTCCGGGAATCCCTTGAAACCAGCCACTCCTTGGGTGTGCCTCGAATACCTGGTGGAGAGGCCGAGGGTTTTGGAGGAGCTAAAGTGCTTGCCTTGAAAAGATATCCTCAGTTCCTGGCCTGTGATCTCTATCTCTTGCCTCATCAAGGAAACTGGATCCGGCCTGGTTGTTGCCACATAAGGAACTCTGTGCCTTTTAATTGGAGGTGGAGAGGTTGGGGGCAGGGAGTTAGAAGTAGTAGAAGTTTTAAAGGTCACCTAGAGATGGCACTCTTGTTCTATACATGTGGAAACAAAGGCTGAGATGACAGAAGGCTTATTCAAAGCCCCACAGAAAACTCCAGGCTGTCTCTTTCTCAGCTTCTTCACGCTGCCCGCTGCCCTGAGTCCCATCCTCATTGCAGTGAGGCTCACACAGCTGCCTTCGGGATTTCAACCCCCAGGAGTCTGGCTGTGTCCCTTGTAGTACTTCCAGGACCCCTCTATAGGCTTCCTAGGCAGGGGGTACTGTTAGTGTGCTTCCTGGGGAGAAGGGCAGGAGGACTGTGGTTCTGCTTTGTGCTGGCTTTTCTTGCATGTGGCTGGCAGGCCCCCTCCCTGCACTGCTCCTGCATAAGCAGAAGGGTGATTATTGGTGGTTTCCAGACGTGACTGCGCCCCTAGTGGATGAGAGAGCTCCCGACAAGCAGGCCGCTGCTCAGCCCCACACGGAGATCCCAGAAGGAACCACAGGTGAGGGTGAGCCCTGGGCTGCCAGCGCCCAGCTGACCTGCCTTGGACAGGTCATCCTCATAGCGAGGTGCAGCAGATGAGTAAGTGGCCCTGGCTCCAGGGGATTTTGGCTACTTAGCAGTGGCTGCCGTGGGGTCTAACTGCTTCCCTCAAGGCTATAGCGTCCTGATTCCTGCTGGCCCCACCTGACAATGTGCCTGTTAGAAAGGTTCTCAACAGGGTTCTCTATGGAAGGTTTTCTGCCTTCCTCACACTTTCTCCAGTTCCAATAAAGTAGCAGGTCACCTTTAGAGGACAGTTTATCCCCAGGAGCAGCAAGCATGCTACAGTGACTACATAACTGGATCCTTTTGAAGGTCTAATGGGATGGCACTGGAGTTCTGAAGTGTGACCTCACATCCATCTTTAGGGCTGTGCTGCCTTCCAACTCTGTCTATGTAGTCTGCTCCACCTGTGCGGACCTGAGGGATTAGTCAGACAGCGAAGCAACAGAGAGCGAGCCCTGGGCTCCAGTGCACCTAGTCTTTCTTAAATCATCCTGTGCGAGGGCCCTGGGCAAAAATCAGCACAGCCCAGAGCCCCGGTACCCTTCCCTTTGTGCCGTCCTCCATAGGCTCAAACTCCAGCAGTTAGCAGGATGAACCCGAGTCGCCCAGTTACCTACTGAGAGATTCCTGATCACCGCAGCAGAGATGGGAATGCCCCTTCCTGAGGAAGGCCTCTGCAGCTGTGCCAGTCACTCCTTTCCTTACGGTGACCAAATGTCTGACTAAGGCAACTTAAGGAAGGTCTGTTAGGGCCCTTGGTTTGAGGGGATGGACTCCCTGTGACAGGGAAGGCTCCATGGCGGTCATATCTGCAGTCAGGAAGCAGACAGCACTGAACACTAGTGCTTAGCTGGCTTTCTCCTTTTTCCTCAGGACCCCAGCTCATGGGATGGTGACACCCATATTCAGGGTAGGTCTTCCCTCCTCAGTTAAATCTTTCTGTGAATACCCTGGAAGACGCGCCCAGAGGTGTGTCTCCTAGGTGGTTCCAACTCCAGCAAGTTGACAATGAAGAGCAAGCACCCCAGGAGCCTATAGCAAGCAAGCCTTCTCTCGCGCATCCCCCAGGAATGCCCAGTGCAGCAACACCCCGGCTTTCAAAACGTCTTTCTGCTTTGCAAAGTGATTGTCTGGCAGTAATGGCTTCTGAGACAGATGGTTAGATGTTATTAAAAGGCCTGCCTCAGCCTTGAGCATGAAGAACGCTTGAAGCCATAGGACACCTTACAGGGTGAGGCCATGGGTCACATGATTCTTTTTGTCTCTGGCTATTTTTTCAAAGTTTTTTTTTTTTTTTAAGATTTATTTATTTGCCGGGCGGTGGTGGCGCACGCCTTTAATCCCAGCACTTGGGAGGCAGAGGCAGGTGGATTTCTGAGTTCAAGGCCAGTTTGGTCTACAGAGTGAGTTCCAGGATAGCCAGGACTACACAGAGAAACCCTGTCTCGAAAAAAACAAATAAACCAAAAAAAAAAAAAGAAAGAAAGAAAGAAAGAAAAGATTTATTTATTTTATGTAAATACGTACAATGTAGCTGTCTTCAGACACACCAGAAGAGGGCATCGGATCTCATTACAGATGGTTGTGAGCCACCATGTGGTTGCTGGGAATTGAACTCAGAACCTTTGGAAGAGCAGTCAGTGCTCTTAGCCATTTAGCCATCTCTCCAGCCCCTCAAAGTTTTGTCATTCAAGAAGTTTGTCCTCTATCTGGGATGAAAACTCTAGACTTTCCCACCTCTCCTGGGCAATCAGAAATGCTTTATAGTCTTCATGGTCTCAAAACAGGCAGCAAAGGCCGATTTGTGTCTCACTTACTTGATGGAGTGCCTGGTTTAACATGCATGATTCCCAGGGCATTCCCCACCATGCTATAAAGTGAGTGTGATGAAGGGGAAGAAAACCTCACAGCTTATACATGCTCAGCCAGAGGGCCAGTCTGATGTGTCAGTCAGGCCCACAGCCTTGTTCTAAACCAGCCGCTGCTCTGAGCTAGTGTGGGGCAGGTGGGTAGGAGGAGGCAGTGGCTGCTTGGCATCTCGGCAGGAGTTTAGAGGCTACCCTTTCTCTCATGGAACATCTCTTGAATGTCCAGACACCTGAGAGAGATGACTCAGAGGGTTCGTAGCTGTTGTTTGGTCCTGTGGCCTTGGACAGAGAGTTGTGGTAGCTGCCTGTGGTGAAGGAAGCTCTTGGTGGATATAGAGCCGAGGGGAGGGTAGCGTTGGGTGTGATTTCTCCTTCCTTCCTCTGTGTTTGTTCATTACTGCCCCAACCCCCAGCCCACGGGATGGTACCACCCACATTCAAGATAGGTCTTCCCTTCAGCTAATCCTGTCTATATGTATCTTCAGACATAGCCACAAGTGGACAGCAACAGCCCCTACGTGATTGTAGATCTAGTCAAGTTGACTGTGCAGATTAGCTCTTACAGAGACCTTTCTCGAATCCTTCCAGGTTCTCCCTTTTCAGTTCCTAGCTCCTACTTTTGTAAAGATGGATTTCTCTGCATCGAATTCTGGAGGATGCAACCTCCCTCCTCTCAGGGACCCAGCTAGCACATCACATCTGTGGAAGATGACTCATTCCCACTAGTGGCCCATTAGGCATGATCTAAGATGTCCCAATGCCATCTCTGACCTGTGCCCACAATTCCATGGTGAAAATGCCAGCAACCTTGGCTGACATTTTCTGACATAACCTGCTGGCCGACTTACAAGGCAACTTTGCTCGGCCACAATAGAAGGGCCAGCCCTTCCCTATCCTGTTGTGTTTCAGGCAGGACCCTGAGTGCCGTTCAGCAGCTCCCAAGCCAGTGGGAACAGAAGCCAAGGGTCTCCCTGGGTGGTGCATTCAAGACCATGGGGCCAAGCTACACATGCCAGCATGTGACTGTTATTGTAGCATTTGGTAGCATTTGGTAGCATTTGGTAGGCTAAGCTGGAAGGATCAAGAGTTCAAGACCTGCTGAGTTACATAGTGAGTGCAAAGCCGATATGGGCTGCATAGAAAGACTCTGTGGAGCCACTCCAGCCCCAGGCCACTCACCACTTGGTAGGTTTAGAGCTGATAAGGTTCCCAGCTGTGGATGGAGTTAGGGCCTCACCTTGTACTTTCTTGAACACAATGTTTGCTACTTCTTGGAGCTCAGTAAATCTGCTCACAGGATGCTGTGTGGCTGTCTACCTTGGGAGGCCTGTCTCCCTAGAGAGCAGGGAACCTTGTGCCTCCCTGGAAACACTCCCCTGGGAATATTCAAAGCCAGTAGAGATACCAATTCCTGCAGTGCCTTCTGCCTTGCCCCTTGAGATTTTTGATTTCCCCATTCCCCTTGCTGAGCTCAGACATGTTACCACCCCCCCACCATTTCTCCCTCACACCAGGGGCAGGAAGGATATCACAATACTGCGTTAGCCTGGAAGATAGATGAATAGACTCTCTCAGTGCCGGGGCAGTGGTGGAGTTCCAGAATGCCTCTTTGTGTATGCTAAGGACTCCATGACTGCTTAGTTAGCTCTGCTGTCGCTCTGAGTCTGTCTTCCATTTCCTTAACCTTGCTCAGACCAAATCCTCATGTGGACTTTGCCTTCCCGGCCGTTGACACGGTGCACAGGTGCACAGCCAGCCAGAGCTGTGTTATCTGACAAGGAACTGTCACCAGAAAAGCAGCACAAGAGACCTAGATGTGTCTGAGCTGATAACCCAGTGGGTGGAGAGCTTCTAAATTCACTGCCACTTCCCTGTGGCCCCACCTCGTATAGCCATCTGGCCACATGTGACACGCAGTGACTCTTCTGGCCACATGTGACACGCAGTGACTCTAGGCTCTTTCCTTGTGCTCGCCGTGGCAAATGCGCTGGTTTGCAGAGACTGACCAACTGAGTCTAGAGACAAGTCTGATGGCCCAGCTGGCATTGTGTGAATGTCTCTGGAAGGCAGCAGCCTCTGGTGTGCCTCAAGGCCTTGAGGTCAGCACGGGCTGGCTAACTTTATAACCCGCCCTCCTCTAGACTAGTGTGTGTGTTCCCATTGCAGGGCCCTGATTTCCCCTTGTTCTTGAGATTAATGCTTAACTGGCTTGGGTCCTGCTCATGTGGTCGGGAGCTTCCTCAGCCTTCTATGTTTAAGGTAATTGTTGGCTTCTTAAATAGAACCCAAAGGTCCCCAAAAGCTGTCCATTGGCCCTGTTGGACTCACTCCAGCCAGGTAGTGCTGGTTTTAGGCGTGATGTGCGGCAGGTTTTAAAGAAAGAAGCGTAGCAGCTTGGGGCACCTCCTCCACGTCACCAGGCCCTCACCGTCCTCCTACGAGATAAACCCGTGACCCTTCTTAAGGTCCCACTAAGGAAATCGAGGCTCAGAGAGGCCGGACAAGTAGTGGCTCCTGGGTACACACCATCAAGCACAGTGTCTCCCTGAATCCCAGGCCTTCTAAAGTGCTGTCCAGGGCAGGCAGTGTCATTGTGACTCGTCTCTGACCCCCTAAGTCCTGGCATCTTTGTGGAACCAGGCAAGGCAGCAGGACCCTGGACTCCTATGGAAAAGCTCTTCCTCCTAGGTCGCGGTCCCCTGGAAGGTATGTGAGCGCTGTGGACTTTGTTTAGGCTTATCTTGTCACCACTGTCCCTAGCCATGGCCATGGCAGAGGAGCAAAGCACTGCAGCTGGCCCTGCAGGATGCACATCTGCACACATTTCATGTGAGGAACACAGGAGCCTAGGTTGCAGCAAGAAATAACAGTCTCCCATCTGTCCTCTCCCTTTGCTGCCTCGGACCAGCTGAAGAAGCAGGCATCGGAGACACCCCGAACCTGGAGGACCAAGCCGCTGGGCACGTGACTCAAGGTTAGTGGCCCAAATCCACTCTAGAACTCAGAGATTGGGAGGGGGGCACTCAGTGGGCTCCGCCTTGAAAAGACATCTTAGCCCTGGGTCCTAATGTACAAGTCCAGGAGAACTGAGGGAGTTGCCTGTTCAAAGCTGGGCTCTGTAGACACAGAGTTTTCTATTACCATCCTGAGAAGGAACCGGGATGGTTCCTTCCCAGGATGTGGCGGGTCCTGAAGGAAACAGGTCTTGCCTAGCCTGGGAATGAGCCCAGTGGGTGATGCTCCCACAGGGTCCCCACTCTGGCCTGTCAATCACATCACCACCAAGCTTTCTTCTCTGCCGTCTTCACACCTTATTATAAATTTCTTCTCAGAAACTAAATTGTTGTGTTCAAGTCAAGCAGCTTTCTGAAGCTGTGTGTCACAGATAGATTCTTTTTTTTCCCGTTTTTCCAGACAGGGTTTCTCTGTGCATCCCTGGCTGTCCTGGAACTCACTCTGTAGACCAGGCTGGCCTTGAACTCAGAAATCCACCTGCCTCTGCCTCCCAAGTGCTGGGATTAAAGGGGTATGCCTGGCTACAGATATACTTTTTAAAAAAAACTTTTTCTTTTAACTTTAGAGTCTTAGGAAATGGAGATCTCTGACATAGGCATGAGGTGGCTTTGTTTTCTTTCATTCTTCTGGATAATGAACTTGAGAGTGTCCTGTTTAGCAGCCAGGCTTCTGGATGGCAGGGGAGCTTTACTCAATAAAGTGATAAGAGGTTTGTTTTTTGTTTAGCCGTGCTGGCTGCCAGGAAGGGCTCTGACCCATTGACCTCTAGCAGAGTTTGTCACCCTTTAGGTGATGAGGAGGACTTGAGGGAGACATTTGGTCATGGTCCAGAGTTTACCTGAGACTTACTTTCCTTCTGCCCCTCCACCACTCCCAGTATTTAAATAAGGGTTTTGTCTTGAGATAAGATTGCCCCCCCCCAGCCCAAGCTGGCTTCCATTTTGTATCCAAGGATGACCTTGACCTTTGACCCTTCTACTTCCACCTTCAGAATGCTGAGGTTACAGGTATGTGCCACCACACCCAGTTTTTGTGGTTCAAACTCAGAGCTTCCTGTGTGCCAGGCAAGCATTCCAATAACCGAGCTGCGTTCTGGCCCCTGCTTCACATTTACTGAGTACTTTACAGTAATCTGAGAGCCATGTAGATGACCCTCCCGGCCCAGCTCCTCCTTCTATGAGTTTAACTATGGTTAGGTTCCTCACCAGTTTGCACACACAGCAAAGTATGTATGTTTGCTGTGTGTGTTTACTGTGTGTGTTTGCTGTGTGTGTTTACTGTGTGTGTTTGCTGTGTGACTGTGTGTGTTTGCTGTGTGTGTTTGCTGTGTGTGTTTACTGTGTGTGTTTACTGTGTGTGTTTGCAGTCTTGTTTCAACTTAAATGGAGTCTTTGAAGATAGTACAGTATATCAGACTATAAGACACCCCAGTCTAAAGCAATTTCTAGGGAGTCTTTTCTTTAGTTTTTGGGGGGTTTGTTGTTGTTATTTTTTGAGGGGTGGAGGTTGGTTTCTTGTTTGTTTGTTTTCTTTTTAAGGAATTTTTTAAATATATAAGTATCTGCATTTATACCTGCACACCAGAAGAGGGCCCAAGATCTCATTACAGATGGTTGAGAGCCACCATGTGGTTGCTGGGAATTGAACTCAGGACCTCTGGAAGAGCAGCCAGCGCTCTTAACTACTGAGCCATCTCTCCAGTCCTGTTTGTTTGTTTTTAAGACAGCATTTTTCTGTGTATCGATGATTGTCCTGGAACTCTCTCTGTAAAACCAGGGCTAGCTTTGAACTCAGAGATACGCCTGCCTCTGCCTCCCAAGTGCCTACCACCGCCCAGCCTATGGAGCATTTTCTTGAAGGTAGTAGAGGCCCAAATCCATTGGATGGCATCATGGCCCATAGCTGGCTTGGCCTCTGGCCTGTGAGCCAGCTGGTTCTTAGTAGCCCAAACCCATGAGGGTTTCTTCTTGAAACAGATCAAAGGCCTCAATAAGTTACCTGAGAAGGAGCAGAAATTGGTGTTTTTCCCCCAAACACTAGCTGGTGTATGTGGAATACATTCGTTGATCAGCTGCCATGTGACAGCCTTGATTCTGGGACCATATTGAATGTAACTGAACTCAACCTGCCACAAGGAAGGAGGGGCCGAGGCAGAATTGGGTCCCTTGTTGGTGAGCCAGCCTTGCCGAGTCTCAGTGTTAAAGACAGAGATATAGCATATGTATTACTTATGTATGTCCAGAGTTACACACATGTGCAGGTATACATGTTCTCCCCTCTCCTTCCCACCCCATATCCTCAGGGCCTTTATGATTATTGGTTTTGTTAAAGAAAATTGGGGAGATGATTGAGATATTTTGTGGGGACCAGGTAGGATGTTCAGAAAATTCAGTTATGTAAGTGTGGCGGCACATGCCTGTAATCTCTGCACCTGGAAGTACAGGTAGGAGGATCAGGAATTCAAGGTCATCCTTGGCCACATTGTGAGTTTAAGGCCAGCCTCAGGTTCAGGAGATGCTATCACAAGCAAGCAATCAAACAGAACCAGAGGATGCTTATTAAGGACCTCAAAGTGGACTCCCCACCCCATCCTCAGCATCCTCAGTGCACAGTCAACTACCCTAGAGAGGGTTTCACATGGATATCACTTGACTGATTCAGGGAAAAAAAAAAAAAAAAACAATAGCTTAGATTCGCTGAGTTGTTGGACAGTATGCCGGGTGAGTAATCGGAGTCCCAGTGCTCCTGCCTCACCTGAGGCAAAAGGCAGGCCATGAAGGATGACCACAGAGCTATAAATGTGCTGCTGTTCCATGTACAGGAATCGTAAGATGGGCCTCTTAACCAAGGCTCCGTCCATTTGGTCATAGCACGTTTTTCAAATCTGTCAGAGCAGGGCTAAAGGCTGGGTGATTTATGGCACCTGCTGGTTTTACCTGCTCAGAGAGAAGAGAAAGACAGGCAGAGACTGATAGAGACAGAGCTAGACAGAGCCAGGAGTGACAGGCCACTGTCATAACCCAGCCAAGGCCATCTGGAGCCCAGAATCTTCTGGAGGATTGGGTTCTATGAATGGTAGGTGACCCATAATTACATACTGGACAGCCTCAGAGATGCCAGCAGGCTCTGAACCAGCCAAACACTAGAGGGACCTCAGAGATCACCAAGACCAAGTCTCCGTTTTACAGACAAAAAAAAAAAAAAACTGAAGCCCAGAGAGGGTGTTACAGCAAGCTAGAAGCAGACAGACCAAGAGAGCATTTATTCCAAATAAGCAAAAGCAATGAGCTGGGTCTAAGACAGGTTCCTGTCTCTGTTAGGGGAGTCTCAGTACCTTTGAGGGGTCTTTTCTTATGGCAAGTACTATGGTACCCTTTAAACAATATCTTTACGCTTGATAAGCGTTTGCCACCACTACCTCTTCAGTCTCCGAGGAGGTGAGAGTTCCCAGCCCGCAGAGATGCCTGGGAGGGTTGTAAGCAGGAGCATGGTGTTCAAGTCCAGCTTGGACTGAGCACAGAAGTTTCTGGGATCTCACTGCCACCTCTAGGTGAAAAACAGTCAGATGCTCCGGGCTTGATGATCAATTGCTATCCCCTGAAGCACCCCACATGTCCAGCCCCTCCTCCACTACCTGGTCCTCAGGAGCCCATCCAGAATCAGGGACCAGAACCTGTTCAGGAGGGCCTGCCCATTCTGAAACCTCCCTCTGCTGGGTATCTCCACACAGAACCGGAGAAGGTCAAGATTTTCTCACAAAGTTTGCTTGTCGAACCAGGGCATCGTGAAGGCCAGGCCCCAGATTCAGGGATCTCAGACTGGACCCGCCAACAGGTGCCTAGCATGTCTGGGGCTCCCCTCCTGCCACAAGGCCTCAGAGAGGCTACATGCCAACCTTCAGGAACAAGACCTGAGGACGTAGAGAAAAGCCACCCAGCCTCTGAGCTGCTGCAGCAAGGGCCGCCTCAGAAGGAAGGCTGGGGCCAAGACAGGCTGGGGAGTGAGGAAGACGTGGATGAAGATACCACCGTGGATGAATCACCCCAGGACTCCCCTCCCTCCCAGGACTCCCCTCCCTCCCAGGCCTCCCTGACCCCTGGCAGGGCAGCCCCTCAGGCCGGCTCCGTCTCTGTCTCCCGGGAGACCACTAGTATGTCTGGGTTCCCAGCTGAGGGTTCCATCCCACTTCCTGCTGATTTCCTCTCCAAAGTCTCCTCAGAAACCCAGGCCACGCAGCCGGAAGGGCCTGGCATGGGGCCCATGGATGAAGGGCATGAGGCTGCTCCTGAGTTCACGTTCCACGTGGAAATCAAAGCCAGCACGCCGAAGGAACAGGATTTGGAAGGGGCTACAGTGGTGGGGGCCCCTGGAGAGGAGCAAAAGGCCCAGGGCCCCTCTGTGGGAAAGGGCACCAAAGAGGCTAGCCTTCTGGAACCACCTGACAAGCAACCTGCAGCCAGCCTGCCAGGAAGGCCAGTCAGTCGGGTTCCTCAACTTAAAGGTCTGTAGTTTAAGCTCCCTCACTCCTCCCCTGGTACCCTCCAGGCTGTGGACACTGTCACGAGCTTCTGGCCTTGACTCCTGCACCCTGAGATTCCAGGATAACCACTAAACCCACGCCTGGGCCGAAGTCCCCTCCCCAGCCCCTGCCCTCAACCTCTGGTAGCTCTTGTTCCTTTCACGCTTGCCCTCGCCATTGTGCATGTCACCAACACCTGTGCTTTCTGCCCCGATCTGTTCTTTGCCACTTGATGCATCCTCCACCCACGGCCCACCAGCCCACGGGAGAGTGGTAGGCACACTGCACAGAGTTATCGGGTAACAGTGTCACTCATTTTTGAGGGCATATGATGTATATTGACATTCACAATCTGGAACATTCCCAGCACGCTGAAGTAGGCTTAATTAGACCCACTTTGCAGATGAGGAAACTGAGCCTTGGAGCAGTAAATTGACCTTGTGCTAGACCTCTCGATTAAGTAATAGATGGAGCCAAGTTCCTTATCCAGTTAGGTCTGCTCTGAAAGGCACACTCTTGCTGTGGGTCCTACCCACATCGTCTTCCGGAAGAGGCTGGAGTGTGTCCTCCTGGTGCAGAGACACTAAGTCCACCTGCCTGTCTTCTGATGCTCTCATCAAGAGACAGCTTGTCACATTTGAAAGGTGGAGGTAGCTAATGGCCCTGTCCTGATTGTCACATAAAGCATCTTCCAGCTCCAAAGTGACCCTCCTCTCAGTCAGGGACAGGCAGGGTCCCTGTGTGGAACCCCTTCTGGAGCACTTTGGAGCTTGCAGAATGGCAGGGACATTCATGGCTTTAAGATTCTAGGATACTTGGCATTTGGGCCTTTGAGATGGCTCAGTGGGTAAAGCTACTTACCACCAAACCTAATGATCTAAGTTCCATCCCGAAGACCCACACGGTGCAAGGACATGCCACGTGCATATAGAGATTAGAGGACAGCTGTAGGATTCAGTTCTCGGTTGTTCTCCGACTTCCGTACATGTGTGAAGGCATGTATGTCACACACACATACACACACACACACACACACACACACACACACACACACACACTCATGTCTTCTTATACAATAAATAAATAAATAAATAAATGTAAGAATAAACTACTTGACATTTCAGGATTAACTTCAGGACCCAGAAACTGATACCTCTTAAGCTCGGAGTCAAAATCATCTTTTAACTATTGATTAGACCCTACTTATAGGAAACACCCCAATATATCATCAATGAAAGAGCCTGTCGGGGTGGTGGCACAGCCTGCCACCCTAGCGCTCCAGAGGCTAAGACAAAAGGAGCACTGCAAGTTTGAAGCCAACCTGGACTACATAGTGAGTTCAAGGCTAGCCTGGGCTACGTAGCAAGATCATATATTTTAAAAGAATCTGTGCAGGCTGGAGAGATGGCTCAGCAGTTAAGAGCACTGACTGCTCTTCCAGAGGTCCTGAGTTCAATTCCCAGTAAAAGAATCTGTGCATGGTGCCACATGCCTTTAATCAGCACTGTACTCAAAACAAAGAAGACGGGGATCAAGGGTTCAATACAAGACCCCACCACATAAGATCCTGTCTTAAAATAAAAGCTAAGGCAGAGGGAGGGGAAGCCTATGTCTTGTTTCAAAATCCAAGACAAAGGAGGACAAATGAGTGCCCCAGTTGTTCTCTGAAGTAACGTTCTATCGCATTCTTGTCCTCCAGATGTCAGTGGGCGTGTCTGGGATAAGGGGCAGGGAGGGCGTAGTTCCATGGCACAGTGAATTTAGAAGAGAAAAATAAACAAACAGGCCTAGCAGAGCTCAACCACTTCCACTGTTGCGGGCTCGTCAGGCCTCTTGCTGTGCTGTGCACAGGGACCTTCTAAGGAGGAGGCGTCCTCTGGATTCCACAAATGTAATTGATGCCACCCGCTAACATCTCCCGGAACAGGGCTTGTTGAGTCCTATCTGGATGCAGGAAGTGCTGATCTAGCAGGGTGATTGGCAGTTACTCCAGTGAAGCGACAGTGATAGGCAGGTTACCTCAGTGAGGGAGTTGGCCAACACAGAATGGTGGCCGAGTTTATTAGATACACTGCAATACAGATGCAAAGGCGGGAACTCTGCACAGAAGCATGTCCAGGGACTGCTTGCACCCTAGGCTTGGGAATTCCTCAGACAGCCAGGTGTTCTGCTGTCACTGAGCCTGGGAACAGTTGCAGTTGCAGCTTTTGTGGTTAGTGACAGTCTAGCCTCCAGGAAATGGTGGTCTTTCCCTGAGTCAGAAATGGACTGGGACAGCCAGCCGTGTGTCCGAAACAGACACACAGGGTTGACAGAGGAAGGAATGCACAAAACTCCTATTGCATTGCAGAGTCTTGGTTGCCTGTTGGTTGCACACACAGCCTTGGTGCACCTGGAGTCTGCCTGCTCTGCCCCAGGTGATTCCTCCACAGTAAAACAGGGAGACCTCTGGGTTGGAGAGTCAGCACTGCTCACTCTGTAAGTCCAGCCTTCATCCACCTGCAGGGAGCCTCAGGTTGACTCGGATGAGTTTCTGTGAGCAGCATGTGCGGCATTTGAAGGCTCCGGTAGTGGCAAGGTGCCCCCAGGGCTGGCTCAGAATAGGAAGGGCTCCTTCGAAAGCAGCCGAGGCTGCTGTGGAAGGTCCCTGTTTAGTAAGATGCTCTGGGGTATATTCCACAACAAAGATGAAGATATCCTCACTGGGCTCATCTATTCTGGTAGCAGATGACCTGGGATGGGGCTTGGGGTGGTCAGCATCAGATGGCCAAGAAGGTGGATCTAAGAATCCTTCCTAGGACTGGTCAGGAAAATAGAGTTGGCTCCAATTGGGCCTTGAGGCCCTAGAGAGTAAGTGGGGACCTCACAGGAAAGCAAGGCCAAGCCTGGCCACAGTAAAAGAAATCCACCACCCTGACCCAAGGATTGAGCTGTAGCCTGGAGCTAGGCTGAACTATCCCCATCTACTGTCTTAGGGCATTTAAATGGCTCAGCACTCAGTGGGGTTGACAATGAGGAGACTGAGCTCCCCACAGCCCTGTGTCAAGCTGCACCTCTAACAGCACCTGCCGCATTCCTCTGCATGTCCCCACCCTCGGCCAGCCTGCTTCCCCTCTCACCAGGCCGCTCTGAGCAATGGCCCTGTGTGCTGTGTGATACTAATGGTGGGAGACCTCAAGCATTTGAGGACTAAGAAAAATCAGCCTGTTTCAACCAAAGGGAACTCATTCCACCACCCCTGAACTCTGGTGTTCCTGTGAACCGTAAGCCCGGGGCCTCACGTGCTCTCTCATTTTGTATTTTACCAGCTCGAGTGGCCAGTGTAAGCAAAGACAGGACTGGAAACGATGAGAAGAAAGCCAAGGTAAGCTACTGACCGGCCAGTCTCATCTGCCAAAAGGCACTGCTTCCTGCCTGCGTTTGCTCTCACTATAACGTGTGGAGAGTGTTTGTCACTAGAGTAAAACTATCATTTCAAGGCCGTTGCTTTTTTACAAAGGCTGTGTTTCTGTCTTGATAGTTAACACAGGGAAGCGTGGTCAGCTGTACTCGGTTCCTCCCCAACACCAACCTCCTGCTGGTCCCTCACACTTGAGATGAAGGTGTGTGTAAAGTTGGGAGTTTGCACTTCTGACTCTTACCACTAGAGATCTAGGCTCAGGTTAATATACACAGCATCCACTGGGGTCCACAGAGCCGTGAGCAAGGAAAGAAGTAATTGCCAGACAAAGGCAGGGAGGATTCTGGGTGTGCTCTCACAGAGAAGAGCTAGGAGGCAAACAGGAGAGGAAGCAAGCTGAGGAAGGAGGAACAGCCGGAGCTGTGTCTAGGGAGAATACGCAGGTGGCCTCGGTTGCTGGGTTGTGTGTGGGGCTGCCTTGGGTTCTGAATTAGCAGAGCCTCCTTTAAAGGAACTCTGGAAAAGCATGGGTTAGAAAGTGTGGTTCAGGGTAAGCAGCCTGCTTGCCACAGACCAGCCTCCCAAGCCCTGCCTGTCTTCAGTGTTTCATCTGTCACCCTCTCCCTTCACACCTTTCTGTCTTAGAAAGCCCTGAGGTTGTATGTGCAGTGCTATTTTCCTGGAAAACCCCACCGCAGCCCAGATTGGATCAACTGGACAGTTCCTATGGTGGTGCCTAGAGCGTCTGGCCTGTCATTGGTGCCAGAGCTCCCACTAAGTCTCCAGGTGTGGATGGTGCTAGCTAGTAGAGTCTGGAGGCAGAGGTTGGGGACCACTCCCTGAAGAGCCTGTTCTGTGCTCATTAGGGCTTCCTGACATAGTGCTCAGGAGACAGGCAGCTGAGTCTTGTGCAGGGACTTAGCTCCGCCCCACTTCTTGAAGCAAGAGTGACAGCAGCTTGTCAGTCAAGATGCTCATTGAGTTCCAGAGTGAGGGACTCAGAGTCCTGACCTCATGCTTGCACAAACATGCATGTATTCATTCATGTGTACACACAGTACATAGTCCCTGCCCTGGACTGACTCACAGGATAGCATGTGGCCAAACCTAGGCTGGGTAGAGGAAGCTTCCAGTAGAGAGAGGGGTCTTGCCCAGCTAGGGAACAAGGGGCTCCGGTACCCACCCTAGCTTTCCTCCTGTGAAAACAGCCCCAGAGAGTTTGCCCCTTGGACGCTCCTCCTAGTGCTGGTGACACAGATTTGGCCCTGACCCCTTCAGTGGGAAGTTTGAGAGAATGAGGAAACACAGTAGAGTCTCTGGTCATGACTCCAGAACTGCCTGCACTTGGCCTCTATGTTCTGTCCCCCCACCCCTTTGGTTTTTTTGAAACAAGGTTGTTCTGTGCAGCCCTGGATGTCCTAGAACTTGCTCTGTAGACCAGGCTGACCTCAAATTCAGAAATCCACCTGCCTCTGCCTCCTAAGAGCTGGAATTAAAGGCAAGCACCACTACCACCAGGTTGGCCTCTCAGTTCTTTATTTCCAACAGTCTGGTCTCACACCCTGCACTACACCAGGGCCGTACTTCCCAGTCAGAGTGCCCAGAGGCAACCGTGGTGTCAGCCTTCCGCCTTTTGGCTAGATCCTTCTCAGAAGACATCCAGCACACAGACACCTATTTCCTTAAGTGGAACATTCTAAAGTTAATTTTGGCCAGATCCAGATTCCATCAATGGCATTAATTATATTTGAGTCTTTGTTTAATCAGAAAGTATGTGTGTATATGCATGTGCATGTGTGTGTGTGTTCGTGCACGCGTATATGTGTGAGCACATGTGCTCACGGATGCATGTGTATGTATGTATGTATGTATGTATGTATGTATGTATGTATATTTGCAGGTATATGTGGCACATGGTGTGTATGTAAGTGTGGCATGTGGTGTGTGTGTGTGTGTGTGTGTGTGTGTGTGTGTGTCCTTGGCTACATCTGATAGAAGCTTTTGGTTGACTCTGGCACAATCCTCCTTGGAGTATTAGGATTTTGTTGGCATAGTAGAGAGAGAGGGTGGCTATCAGTGAGCCTGCACAAGTGCTTCCCCTGAGGTTGAGCCTCTGACCCATGACACATTAACATTCTTTCTTGAGAAAATCTTGCTGCCTTTTTTCTGATGGTCTCCATGTGCTTAGGAAGGTGGGAAGCCCTTTTAGGCCAGTGTTCTCCAAGTTGGAGCTACAACAAGGTCCGATTGCTAGAGAAAGAATATACCCGCACGTCTACCTTGCTTCAGCATCTCTCTTAGTTCTACGCTATGTGATTTTAATTATGTCCATCCCATGTCAGCTGTGTGGCATGTGTGTACCTGATGGTGACCTGGTGCTGAAGGGGACGGAGTCGCAGTCCTTTCTTACTGGAAGGGCGGTGGAGAGGGCTACTTTGAGTGACTCGCCTTCTTTGTGTTTAGATTTTGTTTATCCTTTTTTCCCTTTGTTTCCATCCCCCGTGTGCTGACTTTCATTTTGATTTTATTTATGTTTATGTTTATGTTTAAGACATCCACACCTTCCTGTGCTAAAACCCCGAGCAATAGGCCCTGCCTTAGCCCCACACGCCCCACTCCTGGTAGCTCAGACCCTTTGATCAAACCCTCCAGCCCTGCCGTGTGCCCTGAGCCAGCCACCTCTCCTAAACACGTCTCTTCTGTCACACCCCGAAATGGCAGTCCTGGAACAAAGCAGATGAAACTCAAGGTAAGGAAACCACCTTTGGCAAAACCCAGGCTGCTGTACCGTGGTGTTCACTTGCTTTCTTCAGCTAAACTCATAGGCTACACTGTTGAAGGGACAGGGAGAGCACGGGGGACTTGGAGCTGTACTTTTTACCTCTGTCTTCCCTGGAGACAGCAAGGTTATCACCAAGATAACCAAGGGAATCCATTCCAGTTTGTAAATTAAGGCTCTGAGCTGAGCTTGGTACCTGAGGCCTATAACCAATTCCAGCACTGAACGGGATTCCTGTAAGGCTGAAGCTAGCTTGAGCTACTGAGTGAGCTCCAGGCTAGCCTGGAGCTACAGTGAGTGAGCTTACTCTAGCTTGAGAAATAAAAAAAAAAAAAGCCAGGTGTGGTGATGCTCATAATTTCAGCGCCCTGGAGTAAGAGGCAGGGGAGTCACTGCAATTGCCTAGATGACCAGTAATATATAGAAAGACTCTTCCTCTTAAAAGTAAATAGATAAATAATAAAGAAAAAGCCTCAGCTGTGTCTGGAGTTCTTATGGTAACTGACCACGCCTCGTGGTGGGTTGCATGGCCATCCCAGTAGTTCTGCCTCTCCTTCCTTCCTCCCAAGTCTGTGGCTCACATGGTTTTTTTTGTGTGGTTCATGCCACGTCTGATGGTTGTCCACTGACCATCAGACACTTAACCACTCACAGTCAGCTGACTGTGTCTGCTCCGCCTCTGGCTCCCAGCTTTCAGCCAGTGTTCATGGCCAAGGGTTCGAGTCACACCTAAGGAGTCACCAAGCCCCCAGGGGCTGTGGAGAGAGCAGAAAAAGATATGGTTTGGCCGTTTGTGCCTTCTGCTGAGGCGTGAAGCACATGTGGGTCCCCAAGGACCTCTGGTGAACCCAGCCTCCATCGGTCAGTTACATCTATAATTAAGAGTCTGGAAAATGGGTGTCCATCCACCAGGTGTGGTCTTCCAGGGTCAGCCCACCAATCTACCCTGACCCTGCTCTTGCTTCGGGCAGTACTGTCATTTTATAACACAGGCTAGCTCACCATTTGTCTAGGAGGATCCTGGTGCTTGGCCTGCAGGTGAACTGTGGGCTGTGAGCTCCACAAACCCTCAAGACTTGTACCAGAACTTCCCGGCATCTATGTCCACCGTCACCTTCTTCAGTCAAGGTGGGAGGGTTGGGCTGACTTTTCCTTGGTGACGGTCACCTTTCCCAGTGGTGAAAACCTTCCACCCTGGTTCCGTTTACAGGGCGCTGATGGCAAAACGGGGGCGAAGACGGCCACACCTCGGGGAGCAGCCACTCCAGGCCAGAAAGGTACTTCCAACGCCACCAGGATCCCAGCCAAGACCACGCCCAGCCCAAAGACTCCTCCCGGGTCAGGTGAGAATGCTCTCTGGAGTCTTAATCCAGAAGCTTCCAGAAGGTATAACCCTTGCCTCAGGAGGCCACCGACAGTTAGTAACCCCTGGCGCCGACTAACCCTTGTGATTTGCTGAACTCTAGAGTGCGTGTCTTCTTTTTAATCCTTTGACAATTGTCTGAGGTGGTTAACAAGCCCTCACCTTTTAATCAGGGAAGAAATCTTGCTCATTTTACAAGCATGAGGAAAATGCAGTCACGTGATTAATAAGTTCCGGGAAAGGAGCATGACCTTTAATCCACGGCTCTGGGGAGGCAGCCCCAGCATAAAGAGTTATCAGGTCCCCCACCTCTTTGGAGGATCAGTAGTCTGGGCAGGAAATCGGGGGTGGGGGGGGAGGTTCTCCAACCTCACACAGCTGGGGTGTTAGGAACCTTCTAGTAAAGCCCAAGGGTCTTAGCTGAGAGATGGCATGCTGTGGTCATTGCTCCGGCCTCCTGTGAACAAAAGCCACTTGGCATTGAGAAGCCGGCCAGGCTACAGTGGGGCTGTTTCACGTCCAGTAGAAAAAGCAGGAATAGAAGCCCCGAGGACCTGCTCCCAAAAGGGTTTTGGATGCTGTGTGACTCTGTTGCCTGGCCTGCATTGCTCCCTGGTGGTGCCCAGGAAGCCCATGCATCTCTGTGTCTGGCCTAACTCTTGGTGACCCTGTTCTCTTGGCAGAGGCAGCCCATATTGCCCGCTGCATGCTTCTGCTTGGCATTGTGAAGGGTGTTGCCTGAGAGTTGGGCTGTGTTTTCCCTAAGTAGCTGTGGCTCTGGGGTGTGTGTTTCTCATGCACTGATGATCTAGGAACATTAGTGATGTGTTAGTGGGTTTCTCTTCTGACACTTCTCCCTTAACCCTGTGCTGCCTGGAGCAGGGGCTCTTCCAGGCTTGCCTGTGCTTAGGTGGCTCCATGCTGATTGGCTACTTCTTCTCACTGGTCCTGGCATCTGTCCCGGCTTGTCTCTTATGCTAGGGGGACCAGCCAGATGCTACCACCTGAAGTACTCACAGAGACTCCTGTGAGCCTGATTATAATGAAGCTGTCTGTGGATTTTTTTTTTTTTTTCTTTTTAAGCTTCCAAGCAACCGCAGAGAAAACTACCCCCTTCAGGGGCAAAATCTGAGAGAGGTAATTCTGGGTCCATTGCCCGGAATGGGTGGGCAGAACCTCTTGGTGTGTGTACCGCCCTAGTGCTTGTCTGCAAAGCTGGGAGGGAGTACTGCTTCAGCCCAGAGAGGCCCAGTCTCGAACCTACTTCTCAAGTTCGGTTTGCACTGGGGCATTTATGGACTACATCCTGTGTGTTCAGATTTACTTCGGGAACTAGGGCTGTTTGTGGATGGGGAGCACCTGTCTGGAGACTTTTGGGACTGTGGGAGGTTTGGTCTCTAACCTAAGTCCCAGTAGGGACGTGTCACCGATAGACAGAGGGTTTTGCTGGTCTGAGATTTTTGGTTTGTTTGTCAAGAAATGGCTTCACATCTGGCAGTGGTGGTGCGTGCCTTTAATCCCAGCATTTGAGTGGCAGAGGCAAATGGATCTTTGAGTTTGACATCAGCCTGGTCTACAGAATGAGTTCCAAGTCAACCAGGGCTACACACCAAAACCCTGTCAAAAAAAAAAAAAAAAAAAAAAAAAAAAAAGCATCTTGCTCTATTTGCCAAGGCTGGTCTCTTAGCTCCAATAATCCTGCTTCAGCCTCCCAAACAACTGGAACTATAGAAACATGTCACCACGCCTAACTTTTTCTGCATTTAGCGAGTGCTCAGGCAGCTAACAGATGCTGTGCCAGACCCTTTGTGACCTCTCTGCCTCACCTGTCCTAAAGATTGATTTATTTTTATTTTACGCGTACGGTGTTTTACCAGATGCCCACAGAAGCCAGACAGAGGTTTCACATCCCCTGGAACTGGAGTTACAGACAGTTCAGAGCCACCATGTGGGTGCTGAGGATAGAACCCGAGTCCTCTGGATGACCAGCCAGTGCTCTTACTGCCGAGCGATCTCTCTAACCCCCACATACCCTTCTCTTAGCAAAATCTTGAGGACTCTGAACCCCCATCTTTCAGATGAGGATACAAGCGTAGATGGGTCACTGGCTCAACCAAGGTTATTTTGCAAGTGTCAGGGAAGGAACACAGGACACTACTACCCTGTATCCCTGGGGACATGGAGGCAGAGCTAAGCCCAGAGCAGCAGCAACTCTTCATACCCCCGAGCTTCCTGAGAAGTGGGAGACTGGAGCTGAATGCTGCTGCTTTGAGGGCGGCTAAATTTGCATACCGCAAGTCCTACCTCCTGCTAAGAACATCAATGGTTTTCTTTCTTTCTTTCTCTTTCTCTTTTTCTTTTCTTTTTCTTTTCTTTCTTTCTTTCTTTTTTTTTTTTTTTTTTTTTTTTTTTTTTTTTTTTTTTTTTTTTTGAGACAGGGTTTCTCTGTGTAGCCCTGGCTGTCCTGGAACTCACTCTGTAGACCAGGCTGGCCTCGAACTCAGAAATCCACCTGTCTCTGCCTCCCAAGTGCTGGGACTAAAGGCGGGTGCCACCACCGGCCCGGCTAATGGTTTTCAAACACAAAGCAAAAAAACCCATGGGGTGTGGTGACTCAGTGAACTCTCGGTGTGACTGACATGCCGAGGGGACTGAGGTGACTGTCGGTCCAGGAAGCAAGCAGAAGAGAATGATGCAGGGTGGGACAGAGTCTGGTGAGAAGTCCAGGCAGCTTTCCTGGAAGCGGATGTATTTAGAAAGGTGCAAGGGGAGGCCATTCTGTGCTTCAGCAATGTGGGGTGTGGCTTGTGCAGAATGCTCTGGGCGGGTGATTCCTGCACTCTTCTGCAGCCCCAATTAGAGGAGCTCTGGATGTGTGGGGGAAGGGTCAGGGGATCCCAGTCTGAAGACTGCCAGTGGGGCCCGGTCATTGCACCACCCCTCAGTTAAGAGAAAGGAAAGGCAGAAGTGTTTGTGGAATGGCACCCAATCACTTCTTTTCTAAGGGGAGTGACACACAGCTAGCTAGAACCTATCTCCTGATTCAGGACACCTCAGGGATTGGGGAGAGTTGGACCACCCCTGGGAGGAGGTGTCATATATTGGGGCACTGATGAGAATTCAGTTGCTTTATTGAGAAATAGCTGCCATTGTATCTACGTGACAGGGCAGGAGCGATGGTTCTCTACAAATGGTCACCATGGTCTTCTCCCAGATCCCCCTCTGGATCCTGGCAGTGGGCGCCCAGTCCAGTGGCCTCCGGGACTTTGCAGACATCGCCCCATCTCCCACTCGCCCACGTGACCTCAGTCTCTTCCTCTCTCCCCACGCTCCAGGTGAACCACCAAAATCTGGAGAACGAAGCGGCTACAGCAGCCCCGGCTCTCCTGGAACCCCCGGCAGTCGCTCCCGCACCCCATCCCTACCAACGCCGCCCACCCGAGAGCCCAAGAAGGTGGCAGTGGTCCGCACTCCGCCTAAGTCACCGTCTGCCAGTAAGAGCCGCCTGCAGACTGCCCCTGTGCCCATGCCAGACCTAAAGAATGTCAGGTCCAAGATTGGCTCCACTGAGAACCTGAAGCACCAGCCCGGAGGCGGCAAGGTAAGGGCGTGGTCAGCCTTGCAGGAAGCCAACCCAGGCGGGTAGCTCCCACCCCCACCCCACCCCCGCAGCACGCAGGCCACCAAAGCACTGGCTCCTCCCTTCTTCTCTTTAGCCTCTCTGGTTGGACAGGTGACAGCCACTTGTCTACGGAGACCCACCTACGTGGCCTATGGATTTTTGCTGGGTGCCGCCCTTGTTGGCTTTGGCTTTCAGCCTTGGTTCTGGGGAAAATCAAGGTTTTAATACGAGCAGCTGGTTCTACAGCTGTCATGAAATTCTAGACCTCTGACACACACACCCCCACCCTGAGGCCCCTCCTTCCTTGCTTTCTTTCTGAGAGTTGCTCAGGCTGACTGACATATTCTCAGGGTGGGTTCTGGAATCTGCAACAGAGAGAGATTATGTGGGTGTCAGCAGGCATGACCCCTCCCCCCAAGTGTCTCCAGAGTCCTCCTCTGCACCCCTTGCAGTCTCTCCATGAGTCCCGGCCTCATCTTAGAAGACACTAGCCCCATGGGATTAGGGTCACCCTACAACTGACCTCATTTCAACACTGCCTTAAAGGCCTTATCTCTAAACAGTCACGTGAAGTTGGGGTATCAACATATAAATGAGGGAACACACAATAAGTCACCTCTGCACCCAGCACTGGACTGAGGGGAGGCAAATGTGAGGTGTGAAGCTGTGAACCATTGCTCAGTCTTCTCTCTTGTCTTTTGGGCTGGGTACTTGTGGGCCAACACTCCTCTGAAGGCGCTAAAGGAACACCTCAGAGTTTAGGGCCAGTGTTTATCCTCCGTCAGAAGAGTGGACACTCTCCCTACTGATGAATTTGGTTGGGGCTGGTCACTAGAGGGATGCTGGCTGCAGCCCCTGTAGGCACCTTGTCTAAACCCCGTGCTTTGTTGGGGGAACCCTAGACACTCCTGTTGGCTCTGCACAGTGGGGTTTGTGCAGCATCTGGGTTAAATGCTATCTCTTCCCTGACATCACTGGGTATTGGCTTGGACCTTTGCATTGGTCCTAGGTTCTATTAACTCCTCTCAGAGTCACCTGTGTTCTCCTACCCCCAAAGATACTACCTGCCTCCTTCAGAAGGGTGCAGGGCATGGCATCTGGGAGGAACACAAGTTCTAAGCTAATGAGCTGTGTGACAAGACCTTGCCTCAAAGAGACAAGTTGCATGATTACACGAGCCCTTAACCGCAGCACTCGGGAGACAGAGTCAGGTAGATCTGTGGTGTGTGAGTTCCAGGCCAGCCTGGTCTATACAATGATCTCCAAACTAGCCACAGCTATGTAGGAGACCCTGCCTGAAAGAAGAAGAGGAGGAGGAAGGAGAAGAGGAGGAAGACGAGAAAAACCCACAGAGCCGCATGCTCACCTCTGAGGAAGATGAACAACAAGGTCACAATGACTTGTAGCAACAGGGACTCGGTGGCCATCAGCACCTTCTTGGCCCTAGGCCAGTGAGTTACTCCAGCAGCAATCAGTAGCTGCCCACACCCCCACTGACAGGATGGACCTGTGGGTGTGGAGCTGCACTCTCCCCAAGAAAGAGGACCAGCAGGTAGAAGAGAATGTACATTCAGAATGCCTCGGCCAGCAGCCTTCCAAGAGTGCTGTTCCCACCTCTGAACCCGGCCTTCGAAAAGGCCCCTCTGTGGAGGAAACTGTGACAGCGGCTTACTTATCACTCACCTGCATTGCCAGGGATGCTGGAGGGAGGGGAAAAGTTCCTCTCTCTGTGGCAGCAGCTCTGAGGATGCTGATGATCCCCAGTGTCCCCACTGTGGCTTACACGTGGTTTATAGAAGTAAAAGTTCATGGGACTCCCACAACCTGGTCAGGGCCCCAGCAGAGTGACTCTGAAGCCATGTGGAGACTCTGGCCAGCAACTACCGCTTGGCTTCATGGTCTCCAGACTTCCAGTCCTTATCCACATTTCAAAAATGACTGTCACGGCCAGCAAAGATGGCTCAGAGGGTGAGGATACATGCCATCAAGCCTGATGGTCTGAGCTTGATCTCCAGAACCCACTTGGGTAGAAAAAGGACTGACTCCTGCAGGTTATCCTCTGATACACACACACACACACACACACACACACACACTCCATGCATGCACGCACGTACGCACGCACGCACACGCACAAGAAATTAAAAATGTCAAAAACAAGTCACCTCCTGGAAGCTGCATCTCAGGACCCTTGTGACAATCAGAGTCCCAAATGTCAGGAACTAGAGTTGCCCAGAATCTGTGAAACACAGGCTCTTTCACCTTCCTTCCCAGACCAAGCACCCGACTAGAAAGCAGACCCATCAGGGTTGTTGAGGGCACACAGTACCTGCAAGCCCAAGACCCCGAGGCAGACGCAGCCACCTCTTCTCTTTCCACCATCTCAGATGCCACCCCAGTCTCAGCCACTGCCAGGCTCCTGTCCCCTCTGTGCCACTCCTTCCTTGAGGCATCATCCTGTTCCTGTTTGTTCTGGTCCTGGACTCCTCCAGCACTGTGTCCAGTGACCTTCATGACTCTGCCGACCCCAATCTGGGCTTCTCAGTGTCACCTCTGCTGCCTACTGCGTAGGAACCTCTGGTTCTTGCCTGGTTTGTTCTGATCTGCAGGGGCCTGCCATCCACCTCGAATGCTCTTCCCTCACCTCTGCCCTGGGAAGTTCCCCCTAAACTTCCTGATATGTGGTAACTGAAGGGAGCCCGTGAAGCCCCAAGGGTATTGAGCCCTCCTGGAACAGGGTTGCTGGATCTCATCAAGGACTCAGTAGAACCTGCAGTGTGAGCGGCTGCCTTGTCGGCCGATGGCAGGGTGGCTTACCAGGTTGGGCAGTTCTTTCAAATTAGTACCAGGAACTGGCCTGAACAGGGAGTTCTGCAATGTTCCAAAGAAGAAAAGGGCTTGGCTAGCCTCATCTAAGGAGCAGTGCTGGGTTATGATGACTGGCTGTTGGCTACAGAGGAGACAAAGTGACTTGCCTTGGGACTTCAGACATAACAGAGCCATGGAACAGAAGACAAGAGGGTTGTCTGAACAAGCTTTCAGCCCTGCAAGCAAAGAGCGCATCACTGCCTCCAGAAGCTAGGATAAGCCGTTTATTCCAGGTTGATGGACAGGACTTGTAACAGCCACTGATGACTGAGAGCTGAGCTGACATCTTGGGTCCCTGAAATGTTTGTTTAATGAGGCCCTATCTCAAAATAATTATTGGCCATGAAAGGCAAAATTCAAAAAAGAGTCTGAAGAATAGGGCCAGAGATATGGAGTAGAGTGTGTGCCTAGCATGCATGAGGCCCTGGGTTCAATCCCCAGCACCAGATAAACACCTCCTGGTAGAGCAAACCCATAGTCACAGAGCTACAGAGATGGAAGCAGGAGGATCAGAAAATCAAGGCCGACCTCCACTACAGGAAGAATTCAAGGATAGCCTGGGTTATTATGAAGCTATGTCTTTGAGGAGGAGGAGGAAGAGGAGGAGGAGGAGGAGGAGGAGGAGGAGGAGGAGGAGGAGGAGGAGGAGGAGGAGGAGGAAGAGGAAGAAGAGGAAGAAGAGGAGGAGGAGGAGAAGAAGATTTTTAAAAATAGCCAGGGCCTAGTGAGATTCCTCAGTGAGTTAAAGGCGCCTGCTGCCAAGACTGGCGACTGAGTTCAATGCCCAGGGCTCACGTTGTTGCAAGCTGTCTTCTGACCTCCAGGCACCCACCTCCCCCCACAATAAATATATAAAACAGGACTGGAGAGATGGATAAGAAGTCAAGAGCTTTTGCTCTTAGCCAGAGTTCTGTTCTCGGTTCCCAGCTGCTCACACCTGTTTGTAACTCCAGCTCCACATTACCTTACACTTTCTCCTTAGGCATTCACACACAGCCGTGCATGCGCACACACACACACATGCATGTACATACACACATGCAAACACACACACACACACACAGCCATGCTCACACACATATGCATGCATGCACATACACACACACACACACACACACACACACACACAGATTCACAAATAAAAAAATCAGTCTTAAAAAGTACCCTGGACTCAGTGAGACAGCTCAACAGTTAAAGGCACTGGCCACCAAACCTGACCACCTGAGTTTGGTCCTCAGTTTGGACTCCAACAGGTTTTCCTCTGATGACCATCACACACTGTGTCACAAGCATGTACTCACATCTGCACAAATAAATAAATGTAATTTAATTTAAAAAAAGATACCGAAGAGAAGAACACAGACCCCTCTGGAGTTGTGTTTACATTGAAGAAGGGACTGCAGGGGACTCTACAGACATTGAGTGTCCAGAGAGCCATTTAGATTTTCCATCAAGCTAAGCCAGACGGTAGTGACGCATGTTATCCTACCAACCTCAGGTTGGACCAAGGAGGATGCCCAGCCTGGGCTCCACATGAAGATCATTGATTAGGAAATGTGCCTCCTCATCTCAGACACAGCTGGGCCAGCCCTGGGCCTTCCATGCCCATCCAGAGTTGACCCCGCCCTGTGCAGTGTCAGAGAGGAGAGATCGGGGAGTTCACAGTAAGACCAGTGTTTAAAACATGTTTTTAAAAATAACTCACTGGAGCTGGGCGTGATAGAACAGGTCTGTAACCCCAGGAGGACTTGCTGTGAGTTCAAGAACAGCATGTTCTAAGTGTAGCAAATTCCAGTCCAGGCAGGAAGACATGTATCAAGACATTCTCTAAACAAACAAATAAAAACAAAAACCAAACAAAACAAAAATTAAAAAGAAAGGGAAAAGAAAAATCTACTGTCCAGTGATCTGTTGTGAGATCTCATATCCTGCCTCTGAAGCAGAGAGAGGTTCTCATTTCTCACCCTTCCTCATACAGTGACTCTAATACCCTTCCTCGTGCTGTGGTGACCCTCAACCATAAAATTGCTTTCATTTCTATTTCATAACTGTAACTTTGCCACTGTTAAGAATCTTGTAATGTGGCCGGGCAGTGGTGGCGCATGCCTTTAATCCCAGCACTTGGGAGGCAGAGGCAGGCGGATTTCTGAGTTTGAGGCCAGCCTGGTCTACAGAGTGAGTTCCAGGACAGTCAGAGTTACACAGAGAAACCCTGTCTCGAAAAAAAAAAAAAAAAAAAAAAAAAAAAAAAAAAAAAAAAAAAAAAAACCAAAAACAAAAACAACAAAAAACAAACAAACAAACAAAAAAGAATAGGAAGAGGAAGAAATAATAATGGTGGCTCCAACCAGTAATCCCATAATTTAGGAGGTAGAGATAAGAGAATCAGGAATTCAAGGTGGTGCACACCTTTCTTTATTTTTTTAAAGGTTTGTTTGTTTGTTTATTATATGTAAGTACACTGTTACTGTCTTCAGACACTCCATAATTATGGGGGCTTCAGATCTCATTACAGATGGTTGTGAGCCACCATGTAGTTGCTGGGATTTGAACTCATGACCTCCACGAAGAGCAGTCAGTGCTCTTAACAGCTGAGCCATCTCATCAGTCCCTGGTGCACACCTTTAATGCCAGGCAGAGGTAGGCAGATCTCTCTGAGTTCAAGGCCAGCCCAGTCTACAAAGTGAATTCTAGGATAGCCAGGGCTGTCTCACAAAAAAATAAAAATAAAACAGGAAGAAATTTCACTTCTTTCCTAACCAGTTTTTGGTTACTGTCCCCCTGGTTGACTGAGCAGATGGGGAGGTCCTCTGAAGATTTCCAGGTTCACACAGGACATAACCTGCGAGTCTCCCAAGAGACTGGGAGCGCAGGGGTTGTAGTATCACAGGTGACCACAAGATGGCGGTGGAGCGCTGTAGACAGTGGCCTGCATTCTTGACCCACCCACAGTTGTAGCTTCCTTTCCTGCAAGTGTATTGCGATTTTCTGAGTAATCTTTTTCCCTAACCGGTGGTCTTTTTCTATCTTCTCATCTCTGCTCATTTCTTTTTGTTTCTGTCTGCCTATTCTTCTTCTTCACCACTGATTATACAGAGATATGAAAAAGTTTTTAAAATATGTTAACATTTTGTGTGTGTGTGTGTGTGTGTGTGTGTAGGGGTGGTAGTTGCAAGTATCTTAAATGCAACATATTCACTGACACAGAAAAAAAAAGCCTTAAAAAAAAAGACGGGATTTAACCTCAGGCCTGCCCTGAGAATACCAGGGTATCGCTTCATCCATTTTCCACCATGACAATAAATATCTTAAGACCATTAAAAAAAAAAAAAAAAGAGACAGGGGCTCACTCATTCCAAGCTGATCTGAAAGTCAGGTGGTTGACAGTGGCCTTGAACTTCTGATAGTCCTGTCTCCAAGTACTTGCATCACCACATCCAATCTTATACAGTGTGAGCTCTTAAACCCAGAGCCTTATGCATTCTGGGGAAATCCTCTAACTGAGCTCTGTCCCCAGCCACTACCTCCGTTGAAAGGCAGCCATCACAGTGCCTGACCTCTGGTACCTGCCTTTCAAGGGTTGGCCAGACTGGATACAGGCAGGCTCTCTGCATCCATCTCTGAGTAAATCACTTGGACTCTAAAGAAAGGCTTTCTGGGGGCCTCAGCTGACCACACCAGCTTCATTTTCCACATGGGGTGATGCCCTGGCCCATTGTCCAAGTGAGGCCCAGCCCAGCTAGTACCAGCAGCCTGGGAGCTCCTTGAACTAGAGGCTTGGGACCAAGAAAGGGTCCCCTGAGAGTTCTGAACCCAAGCAGAGACAGAACAAAGTCCACCTAAGGTTTGACACGACTTTGGGATCTCAGGTCCAGCGAGCTTCTCAGGACCACTCCCTGCCCACAAACACTTCCCTCCTGCATAGAAGGCCCTCAGATGAAAACATCCTCCTTTCCCTCCAGGATATTTCCAGTGTCCGGTCAGAGCCGAAGCCCAACACCACGGTCCATGCTGTGGTTGCTGAGAACCGGCATTTCAGGGCTCCAGTTTCCCAGCGCCTACCACCACTCTGTTCTCCCCTCTGAACCTGAGTGTTAGTAAAAGCTTTGGCTCGACATGACACCAGCAGTAATCCACGTCTGCTTTGTAAATACCTGTCTAGTGCCAAACCCCACAAACGCTGGTTTCCGTTCCTGTGGGGTTAGAATAAGAAAAACACACACACACACACACACACACACACACACACACACACACACACAGAGGGCGGGGTCTCTGTGTATGTTACAGACCATGTGCATCTGCATAATGTCCTCTGATTAATTTGTGTCTAGCAAACAGTCATCTTCCCCCAAAAACCTTTAGGTTTTCTTTGTCAAATCATGAGTTACGTAATCAATCTCGTTTCCTTTTTCCCATTGGCTTCCAGGAAGCGCAGTGCTGGATGTAACATCGCTGTTTGCATATCTCAGTGACTTCCCTTTATCATAACATCATCCTCTTGTTTATTTTATTATTATTGGTTTTTTGTTGTTATTGTTTTTGTTATTATTATTATTACTATATGATTATTTTGGTTTTTCAAGACTGGGTTTCTTTGCAAAGCCCTAGCTACTCTGGAACTAGCCCTGTAGACCAGGCTGGCCCCAAACTCACAGAGTTCATGCATACCTCCCGAGTGCTAGGATTACAGGCGTGTGCCACCAGAGCGCCTGGCTTGTTCTCTGATTCTATCTAAACTGCTTCCATTCTTGTTTTCTTTTCATTTTTATTTTTATACAGGTCTCACTCTATGGCTCAGGCTGGCCTGGAACTCACTACATATGTAATTCAGAGTAACCTTGAACTAAGAGCATATTCCCCTGCCTCAGACAGGCAGGGATGGCAGACATAGACCCTTGGCTTTCTATCCCTTTTTTAAGCAGACAAATCTGCTTTAGGGGTTTATTAGGGAAAGGTATGAGTAAAGCTGACCATGGTGGTACTCACCTGTCAGTCATCTGAGCCCTGAGAGGCCAAGGCGGAGGCTAAAGAATGCAAAGTTATCCTGGCTACATTGCAGGTTTGAGGATAACCTGGGCTAGCCTGAGCTACATGAGACCCTTGTCTCAAAAGAAAGAAAAAAAAGAATAAGAAAACCAAACACACACAACACACCCCACACACGTAGTAGAGGGGGCACTATCCCAAGGAATTGATGAGAGCAGCACTGGTGGGGAAACTAAGGCACAGAAAGGCTATATGGCTATCCAAGACCAGCAGTGGAGTGAGGTTCACAAGGAGACGTTTATAGTGCCAGCCCATGCCCTCAACCAGGAAACATATGCCCCTGCCTGGAACTCACCTCGAGGGTGAGAGCCAAGCACTGCTAAATACCCCCAGCAAGGAAGCAAGCTGACTTTGTCCACAGGTTTCTGTTTATCTCTTGCTCTATAGACCAGGCTGGCCTTAAGTGAAGAGGTCTGCCTGCTTCTTCCTCCCAAGTACTGGGATTAAAGATGTGAGACAACACTACCCGGATTTTTAAAGATTTTTAAAACTCAACTGGGCAGTGGTGGCACACACCTTTAATCCCAGCATGTGGGAGTCAGAGGCAAGAGGTCAGCCTGGTCTATAAAGGGGGGTTCCAGGACATCCAGAGAAACCCTGTCTCTGAATAAATGAGTGAGTTAATGAATGAATGAATATTGATTCCATTGCTTCAAAGGTAGAGGCAGATGGATTTCTGTAAATTCAAGGCTAGCCTGGTCTACTGAGTTTCATCACAATCAGGGCTAGAGAGACCCTGTCTCAAAACATCATTAAAAAAAAAAAAAGCTAAAAGTAGCCCAGGATAGTTTAAAGTAACTATGTATTGTATGTGCGTGCCACCGCATACAGAAGTCAGGAGACAAAGTAACTATGTATTGTATGTGCGTGCCACCGCATACAGAAGTCAGGAGACAAAGTAACTATGTATTGTATGTGCGTGCCACCGCATACAGAAGTCAGGAGACAACGCATGGGGGGTCTTGTGGCAAGTGTCTTTACCTTCACTGAGCCATCTCACCAGCTCAGCTCAAGGTAATTTGTCTTGGAACCTCTAACCTTCCAACTCTCCAGCCTCATGGAGGTTCTTTGTGTTAAGGTGCCTTGCACTGGTGTGTCTGTTTGGATTTTTGTTGTTTTTTCTTCTGATCACTTGACACAGGGGACTCCCTGTTTACAGTTGTCACTCCACCCAACCTGGTGGCCTCCCAGCTGTTAGCCCTTTCCCAGCCACGTTCTCTTACAGGTCCCTTTTGTGATTTCTGTCCCTGGCAGCTTCTGAGTCCCGAGGAAGGGCTCAGACCTGGCTCTCCCCAGCAGCCCACAGGTCAGGGGGCGGTGCTCCGGGTGTGGTCGTCTCTCATTCTTTTTTTTGGCTATCAAAGGTGCAGATAATTAATAAGAAGCTGGATCTTAGCAACGTCCAGTCCAAGTGTGGCTCGAAGGACAATATCAAACACGTCCCGGGCGGAGGCAGTGTGAGTACGGTCGCACTCTCCATGAGGTGTGCTGCAGCCTTTGCTGAGACAAGTGTCATGAGTGTGTCCTTGTGAGACATTGCATAGAATAAATCATCGCAGGCTCAGGACCTCCTGTGTCCCCACACTGTGTCTGCTGTCCCCAGACTCCCCACCCTGTTCCATGGATGGTCCAGCAGAATACGGATAGCATCCGGCTCCAGCTGGCCCTTCTCTGAGAAGCTGGGTCCCCCACGGTACCTGTATGTGTTCCTAGAAGCCCCGCAGATATTGGAAATGGGGCTGAAGACATTGACACCCGTGACCTGGGCTGACGCCTCTTCCCTCATCTCTGGGCAGTTTCTGCTGTGGGGGGATGGTCCATATGATCCCACTGGACACTAGGACTTCCTGTTTCATGTCAAGGTCCAGAAGGCTCCTAGCCACCTCGGTTTTTCATCTGGGTCTCCTTCATCTTCGAAGAGAGGAAACAGTCCCCAAGCCTCTCAGTTAAATTTAGCACTCCCCTCCCCCCAGCCCAGGGACTCTGGCTGCAAAGAGCCTAACCCAGAGGTGACAGGTGACATTGCCTGCATTATTTGCCAGAGAAAGGGTTTTTAATATGTCCTCCTTTAAACACTGGGGACCCAGCACGTCCTCAGCGAGTCCCAGCGAGATGCTCTTAGCTCCCTCGATGGGCTTAGGGACTCCCTTGTCCTCTTGGGTGGCCTGTGCCAACAGGGCAGGGTATGTGAAGTGGCCTCAGGTTTCTCCCTGCCAGCTCCCCCTCCCCTGTTCTGGGTCAGTCCCTGGACGGGCCTGTGCTCTCTGAAGGAGCTGCTGGCTCTACCTTGTGAATGCTGGAATGCAAGGATGAGCTCTCTTTCCGGAAAGTGCCTAGCCCACAGGGTTTATTCTTGCAATGTGCTTCTGCCTCCGGCCCTGACACCTGCCCTGCCTTCTGACTCTTGGACCTTTGGCCCCAGAGCAGCAAGTGCTGGCCCTGTGGCTACTGCCTTCTCACGCGTACTCACTCACTTACTCACTGTGTCTGCCTTTTCCTCTGTCCTCCACTCCCCGGTCCTGCCACCCCACCTCCCATACTTGTTTTGCTTCTTAAGGAAAGGTGGGGCTGTCGGCTACTCTGTAGTTACTGCCCTGTCTGATGCCTTCTCAGTGTATAGAGAGAGATGGGTTGCCGGAAGAGGTGGTCTTTAAGATCACTGTCCTTGTTCCTGGGCCCTATAAAGTTAGGATACTTTAGCTTCCCAGCTCAGGCCTGCTGAGGTTGGGGAGGAAAGCCAGAAATGTCTGGTTTTGCTCATGTCTGGTTTATTGCCAGGGCTGAGGGTTCTGGCTCCCAAGAGCTGCAGAGGGCGGATGAAGCAGCCGGCTCAGAGCAGCTCCAGCCACATGTTGGTTGTCTGATGAGGCTACACAATATCTAGGATATCAAGGAACTTTCTAATGGGTACTGCAATTTGGCAGCCTTAGAGCTAGCCTATGACCTTATATAGAGTCACAAGATAGCCTGGTCTGTGGCCTGTGGTCACTGTTGACTACAGGATGGACCTGTATAGAAAGTTCTCCTAGGGAGGGGGGCTGGTGGCTATAGCCTCTGGCATTTGGGTTGTAGCATCCCTGGCTGAACATCTAGCTTGTTCCTGGCTCTCTCTAGGGTGTCTGTAGAAGACAAGCTGCTTCTTCTCTCTCTCCACCTCCTAGCTGGGCTGTGGCCTCCTCTCCAGGGCTGCTCCCTGAGATCTAGAACCCCACTCAGATGCTCCCCCACTCCCCACACAGTACATACCTTTCTTTGGCCATTCGAGCTCCCAACATCTCCTACCCCCCTGACACATTCCCTGGAACTGACTAATGACTCTACCTGGGCCAGA
The DNA here is from genome assembly GCF_011762505.2 of Arvicanthis niloticus. Lineage (NCBI taxonomy): Eukaryota > Metazoa > Chordata > Mammalia > Rodentia > Muridae > Arvicanthis > Arvicanthis niloticus. The sequence goes on along the minus strand of NC_047663.1, from coordinate 17,983,317 downwards.
GGGAAGAGAGGGAGGCCCTGGTCCCTGTACCATTTCTGTTCCTTCTTGGAGTTGCTTGGCTTCCCCCATCATCACCTGCCCCAGAATTCCTACTGTCCTCTGGATCTGTTTGCAGAAAAGTCCTTGGGATTATCTGCTCCTTACCCACCCTCTGCAGGGGCAGGCTGACACCACAGGCCCAGGGCCCTCATCAGGTTCATTAGCAGAAAACACACACACACACACACACACACACACACACACACACACCACAAAACACCATCAGTACAACTAGCCATGGAAACAAGAGGAATTTGTCCATTGAGACCTCGGTAGAAACCACCTTGCTTTATTGATCCTTGAACACGAGGCACCCCTCTCCCGGGACAGGAGATGAGTCTCCTCACCCCTGGAATGACCCTGGTCTATATGGGAGATGCATAGGACTCTGCAAGTGGCAGCTAGTGACCTGCTATCCAAGCTGTAAAACCACAGGCTGTCTTCGAGGATCCCCGTCTGCCTGGGTGGTCTCCTTCAGGGTGTCCTGTCAGGAAGCAACTGTCATTTGTCAGAGCAGGCATTGCAGCTGGGCCACATGAAGGACCCTTAGGCTGGCAGGTTTCCTTGTGTGTCCTGTCTGCTCACTCACGCTTGCTGAGACACTCACTGAAGCTGTGGTTTCTGCTGTGTGTCTGCCTTCTGTTGGTGTCGCTTTGCTCTTCTCAGTAGAGGCTGAAGTGTTCAGGAGACTATGTGTCCAGACACCAACCGGCTCTTACCCTGAGTCATAGAGCTGTCTGGATTCTGTTTGTTGACTGGTGGTCCAGGACCATGGGAGCTTCCTGAGTGAAGCACGCCCATCCTCATTGGCTTCTCTTCTGAGTCCCTTCTGAGGAGAAGACACAGGGCTGTGTAGGCCCATCACTTCTTCCTCCACTGGGTATCATTGGTCTCTCATCAATAAAATGACTTATGTTTTTATATTTAAATATCCGCTACATAGATACCGTGGTCACATACAAGGACCACAGGCATCTCTGCTTTTCCATGAGAGTGTCTTGTGTTTCTTGGATTGAAGATTTAGGTCCCACAGCTACTTGGTGGGAACCCAGGTCCCTGGGGAATGTGGGTTGACTGGATTTTGGGAGCATATTTTCCATCCCGAGTGGGGTGTATTCAGAGGCTGGTGGGAGCCACTGATAAGGGACCCATCGGCATCACGCTGTGTCACACCCCTAATAACATCACCCCCTTTATCCTCTGTCTTTCTCCCATCTTCTCTGACCTGCAGGTGCAAATAGTCTACAAGCCAGTGGACCTGAGCAAGGTGACCTCCAAGTGTGGCTCACTAGGGAACATTCATCACAAGCCAGGTAGCACTTGAAGGCAGGCATTGGGGCAGCAGTGCTGGCTGGGCTGGTGGATGCTTCCTAGAATAGACCAACCTGGGCAGTGAATGTTAAATGTGGAAGTGCTGTGTGGCCTGGGACCTGGGTCTGTCCCTGCTCGTCAGCCTAGACAGGAGGAACTGGTTTCAGATCCCATCCTGTGGCTGACCAGAAAAGTCTGTATAAAAGGACCAGCCATGGGTCTGATTAGGGTCCCCCAAAGGCTGGCTCTGTGAACATCTCAGCCTTGTCCCAGCCAGCATGGGGGACACTTCAACTGCACCAGCTATAATATCAGGCCTTCTGGGCTGTTGTCTTATCTTCGCTGTAACATTGTTCAAAGAAAGCACTCTTCCCGGGAAAACAGTACAGGCCACCCCCTCTCCTGCTACGCCCTGGTGTGGTGACATGAGCCAAAGGGGGAGTTTAGGGTCTCTCTCCTCATTGTCCATTTGACAGGCAGTTTGAGTCCAAGGTTTTGAGGGGCTGTGGCTCACAGAATGTTCTAAGTAAATCTCCACAGCTGGAAGGCATCCAGTTTAAAAATTAGCATGCCTTCTCTTGGCCAAGCTTCATGTACCACTGAATGACCTCAGGAGGAGGATTCTGCAGGGTAAATAGCCTATGTGCACCTTCTCGATGAGAGAAGAGGCAGGTAGTTTGCAAGCCCTACCAAGGGCTTCCTGTGACTAAGCCTCTTTGTAGATAAAGTAGAGCCCTGGCATCTCTCAGAGGATGGGCTGTTCTTTTGATCACTGGTCCAGCCTGTGTTGGAGTCAGAATGTGCATGTCTTCAGATGTTCCCCTCCTGAATGGTGACACCTGATCTACTTTTTAAAAATCCAGTCTCCAGCAGCCCCGTGCATTTTGCTCAGTAGGCTTCGAGCTCACTTAACATGTGCTAAGTCCCCCAGACCACAGAAGATGGCAAGAGGCTCATGTGGGTTGTGTTCCAGGAGGTGGCCAGGTGGAAGTAAAATCAGAGAAGCTGGACTTCAAGGACAGAGTCCAGTCGAAGATTGGCTCCTTGGATAATATCACCCACGTCCCTGGAGGAGGGAATAAGAAGGTAGGGGGGCCAAGCAGGGGGTCTTACAGGGGGAAGAGGGTTAACAGAGTGGATGAGGACCTCAACCTGTGGGTCCTATCCCCTTTGGAGGTAGCATTATCATATCCTGCATGTCAGATATTTGCATCATGATTCATAACAGTAGCAAGATTACAGTTATGAAGTGACAACGACATAATTTTATTCCGGGGGGGGGCGGTGTTCACCACAGCTTGATGAACTGTATTAAAGGCTCACAGCATTAGGAGGGTTATCCTAGAGGGTCGTCTATGGACTATCTGGAGATAGCTTCTCATCCTCACCTTGGTGTACCAAGAACAAGTCAGAAGACCAAAGGCATATCTTTCCCACTAGTTACCAGAGAGCCAGAGCAAAGTAGTGATGCTGACTGAGGCTATGGACCAGCTGGCAGAGAGGTTGTCCAGCATGCATAGAGCCCTGGGTCGTGCCTCAGACTGCCACTTCATGCTTTCTACTTCTTTTGGACTCTTGGTTATGGCATTGTTCCACACCCCCACTCATCCTGTGTGCGTGTGTGTGTGTGTGTGTGTGTTACATGCACATGAGTATACAGGTGAGCACACCCATGCACATACATACAGAGGCCAGAGCAGAACATCAGGTGTCTTCCCCTTTCACTCTTCTTCTTGTTGTTTTTCGAGACAGGGTTTCTCTGTATAGCCCTGGCTGTCCTGGAACTCACTCTGTAGACCAGGCTGGCCTCGAACTCAGAAATCCGCCTGCCTCTGCCTCCCAAGTGCTGGGATTAAAGGCGTGTCCACCACCGCCTGCCCCTTTCACTCTTGAGACAGGATCTCTCACTGAGCCAGAAGCTTGCTGTTTTTGCTAAGCTGGCTATCAGTGAGCTCCTGGAATGTACCGGGTTGCATCCCTCATTGCTGAGGTTACAGGCTACAGGCATGTACAGCCATGCTTTGCTCTTTTACTTGGGTGCCAAGGATTCAAACTCAGGCCTTTGGGTTTGCAGAGCAAGCACTCCTTCCTACCCACTTCCCCAGCCCTATGACATCATTTCTTAAGAAGGGCTTCTTGGTATCATACCTTCTAGCACATGTGCCGGCAACTGCCACTTAAAAATACCTTAGTAATTTATGGTAAAGGGTGTGAGGGGGCAGCCACTGGCATCAGTGGCTGTACAGCAAGCCTTCTTCTTTGTGGCTTCTTTTATGCTGTTAGCAGCAAGATGGCAATAATCTAGCAAATCAGAGTCCGGAGCTGGCGATGTGAAGCAACAGTAGAGTGCTGCAGGATATTTGATCACACTGTGAACCCCAAAATTATGATCTCTACTGAAAAAAACCTGTTTCTAGTTATGGTGTGGCCCAGCCCTTAGCATACACCTTTAATCCCTAACGGTAAAGATAAAGTTAGTTTGTAGAAGGAAACACCCATGTTTGAAAGTGACTTCTAATTGAGGGATAGAGAAAGTGACAAATCAGAGAAAGATCTGACGGAATGAATCAGAGATTCGGATATGCTCAATTCGGGGAGAGAAAAGGGAAGCTACTTAGGGCAGTGCAGAGAGGAAGGAGGCAGCTTCACCAGGACAGTTGTACAGAGACAGGTTGGGGAGAGAGAGAGAGAGAGAGAGAGAGAGAGAGAGAGAGAGAGAGAGAGAGAGAGAGAGAGAGAGAGAGAGACAGAGAGAGACAGAGAGAGACAGAGAGAGACAGAGAGAGAGAAAGAACAAGCTACACTCAGTTGAAGATAGAATGAGCCAAAGAATGAGAAGGAGCTAGAAGATTAGAACAGATTGCTAGAGTTTGTTTGAGGCCAAGAAGAGCAATTCAGGAGAGGCCAAGAGAAAAGTCAAATTGAATAAGTCAGTTTGAAGAGGAGCTTCAGCCAGAACAGCTGAGTTGAATCAGCCAGAGTTCAGAAAGGGTGAGCTTATTCAGCAGTAAGTCTCAGAGGCTGAAAACACTCTAGGCCTGGAGTAGATAGATTGTACAGGGGCTAGATGCTTCCAGGACTAGGCCTAGGTTAGCAGACTGAGGCAGAAAACCTGATACAATTATATCTGACAATACATTTACAGTTAGAGCATGTGCTTAGCATGCTTGAGGCTGTGGGTTCTACCTGCAGCACTGATGATGATGATAGATAGATAGATAGATAGCCATTACATTTGTAGGATACGCTTAAACACAACATGTAAAATGATGTGTGAAGTCACTCAAGGTTTTTCATACTGAGCATTATTTGTAACTTGAAAAAAAATGGAAGAGCCTCCACTTCCATCAACAGAGAGTAGATAGATCTGATGCAGAAGATACCGCAGTGGTATAGCCATTGGCATGAAGAAGCACTCTGTGGAATAGCAAAATATTAAGCCTGAACCTTGTGGCACACACCTGTAATCCCAGCAATTGAGAGACTGAGGGACAGCTAGTTCCTTGCCAGCCTGGGATTAATAGTAATATCTTGCTTCAAAAAAACAAGCCACTCCAATGAGATTGCTCAGTGGGTAAAGGTGCTTGCAGTCAAGCTTGACGCCCTGAGTTTGGTTCCCCGGACCCAGATGTTAAAAGGAGAGGACCAATGCCCACAAGGTGTCCTCTGATCTCTTTACATGTTCTAGGGACACACACACACACACACACACATCAAAAGATTAGACATACAGCCAGGTGTGGTAGCATATTACTTTAATCCCATCAGTTATGTGAAGAAACTTTTATTCTCCTGTAGTAATTGTTATCTCATAGGCTTACTGCCTCAGTCTGCTAACTGGCAGCTTCTAGTCTCCATACAATCTAATCTAGCTATAGAGTGTTTTCAACCTCTGAGATTTACTGCTGAATAAGCTCACTCTTTTTCTTTCTGAACTCTGGTTGGCTGATTCAACTCAAGCTATTCTGGCTCAAAACTACTCTCCAAAGGTGACTTATTCAAACTGACATCTTTCCGATTCTCATTGAATTGCCCTGCTTGACCTTAAACTAACTTTAGCAGTCTGTCTTAAGCTTGTTCTCTCTTGAACCTGTTTCTGTAAAACTCCCCTGGCAAAACTGCCTCCTCCCTCTCTCTTCCTCTGCTCTTTTTAGTTCTCTCTCCTCCCTCTCTCTTCCTGTGAGAGTTGGGCATATCCTGTCTCTAACTCATTCTGTCAAATCTTCCTCTGATTCGTCACTTTGTCTGCCCCTAAATTAGACATCACTTTCAAACAAAACAAAAACAAAATGAACAAATGAATGGATGAATGAATGAATGAATGAATGAATTTTTCCTCCCACCACAGACTAACTCTGGTATAGAGCTTTATCATTAATCTCACCCTATACTTCTTGCAGATTGAAACCCACAAGCTGACCTTCAGGGAGAATGCCAAAGCCAAGACAGACCACGGAGCAGAAATCGTGTACAAGTCACCTGTGGTGTCTGGGGACACATCTCCACGGCACCTCAGCAATGTGTCCTCCACAGGCAGCATTGACCTGGCGGACTCACCACAGCTTGCCACACTAGCCGATGAAGTGTCTGCTTCCTTGGCCAAGCAGGGTTTGTGATCAGGCCCCTGGGGCAGTCAATAATCATGGAGAGAAGAGAGATCGTGAGAGTGTGGAAAAAAAAAAAAAAAAGAATGATCTGGCCCCTCGCCCTCTGCCCTCCCCGCTGCTCCTCATAGACGGGCTAACTGGCTTGTCACCTAACCTGCTTTTGTGGCTCGGCTTTGGCTCGGGACTTCAAAATCAGTGATGGTAAAAAAGTAAATTTCATCTTTCCAAATTGATTTGTGGGCTAGTAATAAAATATTTTTAAGGAAAAAAAAATGTAAAGACATGGCCAAAAACCCCCAACATTTCCTTGGGCAATTGCTAATTGATTTCCTCCCCCCCCCACCCTACCCTCCCTCCCTGTGTATTAGAGGGTGAAGGAGGCTCTGGAGACTGCTTCTGGGGAGCGGCTGAGGGACTAGGGCAACTAATTGCCCACAGCCCCATCCTAGGGGCGTCAGGGACAGTGGCAGCAATGAAAGATTTGAGACTTTGGTGTGCTCGTGGAGCCTTAGGCAGGTGGTGTGAACTTTGTGTGGGTGTGAGTGAGGACTGAACAGCAAAGGCTGAGAGATGGGTGGCCTAGGAGAGTCAGGGGAGAGAGGTGAGAAAGACAGGTTGGAGGAGGGGACATTGGCTCCTTGTCAAGTAGCTCGGGAAGCAAAGATAGCCCCAGCTGCCTGCAGCAGTCTTGGCTTGCACAAATGCTTGCTTGATAAAGCACTGTGGGGTACAGTGGGTGGGTGGGTGTGCCCCTTCTGAAGGGGCAGTGGGCAGAAGGAAGGCCAGCCAGAAGGTGGCACCTTATAGATTGGTTCTCTGAAGGCTGATCTTGACATCCCAGGGCACTGGCTTCTTCCTCCCTCCCTGCAGGGTGGGGGGTCCTGAGCTGAGGAGCTTCCTTCCCTTTGCTCACACAGGAAAACCTGCTTTACTGAGTTCTGAAGTTTGGAACTACAGCCATGATTTTGGCCACCATACAGACCTGGGACTTCAGGGCTAACCAGTTCTTTGTAAGGACTTGTGCCTCTTGGGGGACATCTGCCTGTTCTCAAGCCTGGTCCTCTGGCATTTCTGCAGTGTGAGGGATGGGGGTGATATTCTGGGATATGGGTCCCAGGCCTTCCATTCCTCACACAGCCACTGTTTCCCTTCTACCTGTCCTATCATGCCTACGTCCACCATGAGAGCCAGTCACTGCCATCCCATACATCATGTCTCACTGTCCTGAGTGCTCAGCCTCCTCCAGCTCCATCCCTGGCCCCTGGGTAGAGATAGGCAATACCTGCTCTACACTAGGGGTTGGGGTCCAGGGAAGGCAAAGATTTGGGCCTCAGTCTATAGTCCTACGTTCCACGAATCCAACCAGTGTGCCTCCCACAAGGAACCTTACAGTCCTGTTTTGCTCGCTCCATCACTTCCCATCCTGGATGGAAGCCAGGATGTGCCTGGATGACCCTGGGCACCTCTGCTTTTTTTTTACTTTAGTGGTTGCCTCCTAGGCCTGACTCCTTCTTGTGTTGAACTGGAGGCAGCCAAGTCAGGTACCAATGTCCTGGCATCAGTATGAACAGTGAAGAGTCCCAGGGCAGGGCCACACTTCTCCCATCGTCTGCTTCCACCCCAGGTTGTGATTGCTAGCCTCCCAGAGCTCAGCCACCATTAAGTCCCCATGCACGTACTCAGTCTCCATACCCCAGTTTGGGGAACATACCCCTTGATTGAAATGTTTTTCCTCTGGCCCCATGGAAACGGTGCTGCCTGCCCTGCTCCAGCAGCCAGCCATCTCCGTAGATGCAGCCCTTTCTTTCCTGTCTGCACCCTGTAGTTGGATTTGTCTGTTTGTCTGGGTTCACCAGAGTGACTATGATAGTGAAAGAAAAGAAAGAAAAAGAAAAAAAAAAAAAAGAAAAAAAAAAGGACGCATGTATCTTGAAATATTTGTCAAAAGGTTCTAGCCCACCACAGGGTACGGAGGGCCTGGATATCACTTGTCTCCTTCCTGACTTGGCTCCAGGACAGTGCAGTGCTTCCCTGCTGGGACATCCCATGTTTTGAAGGGTTTCTTCTGCATCTGGGACCTCACAGACACTGGATTGTGACATTGGAGGTCTATGACATTGACCAAGGCCTGAAGCACAGGACCAGCTAGAGGCAGCAGGCTCCATCAGGGAGAGCTTGTGGCTGGCCTGTTTTGTAGAGTGAAGATGGTCTTCTCTAATCACAACTTTCAAGTCTCACAGCAGCCCTGAAAGACATCTAAGAACTCCTGTATCACAAGAGAAAAGGACACCAGTACCAGCAGGGAGAGCTGTGGCCCTAGACATTCCATGACTCTCCAGTAGATGTGCTTGGGCCGCTCCAAGCTTTGGCCTCTTCACCATAGGGTTTGGGATGGACTACCCCACTGATGAATGGAACATCTTAGGAGACTCCCTTTGTTTCTAAGGTGTCAGCCCGCTGCCCCCCGACCTTGCATGACTTTCTACAGTTGCAGGGACTAGGCCTTTGAAGATTAGGAATCTCAGGCCCAGGTCGGCCACTTCTGGCTTGGGTATAGTTAAGGACAATGTGGAGAATAGGAGGAGGCAGCCATCGTTTCCCACTAAAGAACTGTGTGCTCAGGGCTCCCTACTGCTGATGGACTTTAGCTGTCCATAGAAGTGAAGAGTCCAATGGAGGAAAAGGAAGTGTGGTTTGATGGTTACCTTCATTATGGTTACCTGTTGTGGTTTTCTCTCTTGCATCCATTTACCCATGCTGAAGTTCCTGTCCTTGAATGCAGGGTGGGGTACTCTGCCATTCTCTTGTAGGGCAGTAAGCCCCCAAATCATGGAGTGATCTGGTCCATGCTGAGAGGCAGTTTACAAAGGGATTCTGGCTTGTTACTTCAATGAGGACAATCCCCCACGGCCCTGGCACCTGTCTGTCTTTTCCATGCCTCTCCACTCCAGAGCCAATGTTCTTGGGTTGGCTAGATAGGGTATACAATTTGCCTGGTTCCTCCAAGCTCTTAATTCACTTTATCAATAGTTTCATTTAAACTGACTTCAATGATAAGAGTGTATCCCATTTGAGATTGCTTGTGTTGTGGGGGGAAGGGGTGGGAGGAGGAACATGTTAAGATAATCCACATGGGCAAAGGGAAGTCTTGGAGTTTAGCCATTAAGCCATCTTGTAACCCCATTCATGATTTTGACCACTTGCTAGAGAGAAGAGGTGCCATGAGGCTAGAACTTGGAGGTTTGTCCCGTGGACAGGCAAGGCAGCCAGCTAGGTCCCTGCCTTCCCAGCCAGGTGCAGCTCTCAGGTTTGTGTAGGAAATCTATGAACTGCTCTTGCCTGCTGCATTCTTGTGGTATCCAGAGCCCAGTCAATGCCTCCTCAAACCCCTGGCTTCCTTCCCTCTAATCCACTGGCACATCAGTATCACCTCTGGATCGACTTCAGATCCATAGCCTACACTACTAGCAGTGGCCAAGACCACTTCCTTTATCCTCGCCTGTTCTCCAGGAAAGTAAGTAAGTGTGGATGAGGGTGGAGGTGGTAATCAACTATAGGTCTGTGGCTTTATGAGCCCTCAAACTTCTCTGGCTTCTGAAAGGGTTACTTTGGGCAGTATCTCAATCTCACCCTCCCGATGGACTGTAGCCTGTGCAGTTACTGTGCTGGGCATGATCTCCAGTGCTTACAAGTCCCATGATTTCTTTGGTGATTTTGAGGGTGGGGGGAGGGACACGAATCATCTTAGCTTAGCTTCCTGTCCGTGAATGTCCATATAGTGTATTGTGTTTAACAAATGATTTACACTGACTGTTGCTGTAAAAGTGAATTTGGAAATAAAGTTATTACTCTGGTTAAACAAAATCTCTGGTCATGAGTTCCAAGTACAAGAAAACAATAGTTTACAAGTTCATTCCCCACTTAGAAAATTCAGATCAGGAAACCAAAGTAAAAGGCAGACAGTGGAGAGAGCTTTCTTGGCTCATTCTCACATTCTGCTGCTGGCGTACTACCCTGAGATAATCAGTACTCTGTGGCTGAACTTACAAGGCAGCATTCAAGAGCTCCTAAAGTCTGCGATAGTTCATGCAACTGAAGTACGGTGTGGGATGTATGAGATTATTTCTGGAACTTAAGTGTAGTATAGGACTCAAGGCAATCAGCTGCGAACCCCAACATGCGTACACAATCGAACTGCTGCCTTTGTACCTTGGGATCTTACTATGAATCAAGGAGTATTTCTAGTAATAGTATCTCTAGTAGAAATAGTCCTTGAATTATAGTACGATTCCAGAGGTAGGGCAGCTTCTTGCTCACAATATTACAAAGGAAAAAAGACAAGACAACCCATATTTTCTTGAGACAGGGTCTCTCTCATGCAGCCCAAACTGGCCTTGATCCTCCTGAGTGCTGGGATTATAGGGGGTGTACCATGCTGTTAATGAGGTGCAGGGTCCTTCCTCATGCACTTAGGCAAGCATTCTACCAACAAAGCAATTGCCCATCCTCAGCCCCAATTTCTTGAGTGCCATGGCATGTGGCCAGAGCACCACCTTGGGTCTCCCATCTCACATAGGATGGAAATGAACTACAGATTCAAATCAGGGTCTCATCCTGCACTTCACTGAGCCATCTCCCTTATTCCTGAGTTCTTTGGTAATTATATCAAGGTCATAATCCTTAGATTTCCAATTTTAAAACATTTGTCTTTCTCGGTTCCCTGCAATGTGCCTAGCTTCTGCAGACAGCTGCTTTAGTCTACTGTATCTTAACGCATATAGGCATTTCCTGCCTAAATGCGGGAAAGAAAGTCATAGCTCTGACTCTTGGAGAAGGAGCACTTGCTCACTGGTCCTGTACAAAAGAATTGGGTCCTTAGCCTCTTTATAAGTAGCTGTAGTCTCTCCCAGATGTCAAGAAAAATGTATGCAAACTATATACTTTCATTGATTGCTACACCTCAAAGTCTGACTGGTAAGAAGTAAAAATCCCCACTGGACAGAATCTGAAATTCTACCCTCCTGACCTCAGAGGAAGGAATGAGAAAATGAATCAACTGTTTTCACTCAGTAGCAGAAGGTACTTCTTACCTTAGGGAACTGGTCGATCACATCATGCATCCAGTGTTCCAGGACTGACCGAGAGACTGCCAGGGCTCAGCAATGCAGCCCCAGCACTCTGTGGGGCCCTGTCAGACACACAGTCCAGTATATCAAGAAAAGCCTGACGCAACTTTCTGTATCTTTTTTTATTATTATTTTTTTCATTTTTTCTTCCTTTTTTTTTAAGCACTAGTCTGTGCTTTGCAAACAGAATCAAGACATTAACAAAGATCAGCTTCTCTGAAGAAAAGCATTTCTATAGAACAAAGACAGCTACATGTTTGCTGCCATTACACAGCTCAAAGCAGGAAAAAGAAAATATTTACAAAATACAAGTTTTTTTAAATTTTTGTCTTTTTTGGTTTTTTTTTGTTTTGTTTTTGTTTTTTACAATGCTAAAAGGGTTATTCAGAATTTTCAACCTTATAAATAGAAGAAGCACTTTATGCATAGGGATACGGTGCATTATTGTTGTTTAAAGAAACAATGACAAACCTTTTAACTTGCAAACAGAAAGAAAAAAATCACTAATGTTGAAAATTGTGAAAAAACCCCAACCATTAAGCAGTCTGCCTACTATTTTTGTACGATTATAAAATGGCAGAAAAAGAAAATTCCTTTCCCCCTCCCCTTTTTTTTGGTGATGTGATTATACATAAGACAGGCACAAGGCTAACAGGAGGTTCATGGGGAATGATGGAAACCACAGCTAGGACCGGACAGCGTTCCACAGGCAAGGGGTGCGGGAAAAGGGAGAGTCTAAGTGACTGATGTGAAAGAGACACGACATGTGAACTACTCAGTGAAAACATGATACAGAAGTGATGATGCATAATCCACGGACTTCCTAGTTTGTAGGGGAGTGGGAATGGGTCATAGAAGCTCTGATTGGAAGGACTACCGTATCTGTGTGAGGGCACGGAGGAAGAAAAAAATGGGGAAGGTAGGGCAGGGTGACCTGAGCAGCTGCAGCTAAGGGCACTGCAGTCAAGGAGCCAAGACGGACGACCAAATGCAGATGAAACTGAAAATGGGCTTTCAAGGTTCAGGTGACAAGGTGAAGCCAGCTATCCTGCTGGCCCAGAGCTCAGTGATAATAGCTAGCCAACAGAGCAGAGGCTGGCTGGAAGGGTGCTCCATCCTAGAAGACCAAAGAGAGGGTGATCAAACAGAGCTAAGCCAAGCCACAGATTGGAGTGAAGGAAAGAGCCCATACTGCTCTTGCTCTATCTCACCCTAATCTAAGGAGGCTGTGCTGATCTGGAGCTTTCTACCTGCTGCAATGTGGCTGGTCCACCCTACCCCACAGGTGCAGGGGAGAGGGGTGATCATCTAACATTGGAAGTCCAGTGATCCAACAGTGCAGAGGATATGCAGGACCAGGCCAGCAGGGTGTTTTCCTGAACTTGTCTGCCAACTGGAGGAAGTGCTCAGGTGTGACATGAAAACAGAACAAGAAAACAAACAACAAAACCAAACCAACCAAAAGAGGATCTAAATTCCTTAAATTCACTAAAAACTGTGAAAATTTCCAGCATATGATGTTTGAATATCAAACGCAGAGATTTCTGAAGCTTTAATGCCAATAGCAGTGAGTCTGTAGAGAGTCTCATTTCCCGCTCATCTGTGAGTTGGGCGCTGAGCTGCAACTGTTGCTGCCAGATGCCGACTCTTGAGGGGGACAACAGGAGGCGAGGTGGGTGCCACCTCTGTCTCCCGGCCAGTCTTGCTGCCTGAGGTGCGGCGAGTGCAGCGGGCTGCTGTGTCCTGTGCATCCAGCTGCTCGTCACATTCTGCTTGGGGACTGTAGGCCAGAGGGAAGGTCCGTCGTTCCCATGGCTGGACTGACTGTGGACAGACAAGATGATCTGGTAATGAACAATTTCCAGCGCCAAGGCCCTGACCTCAAACTTGTAGCCTGCAATCTATGACTAGTCTATCCAGTATTATTGGGGAGAAGTTTAGGGAGACTCCTCCCAAGGTGGGGTACCATAGGAATAGTGACTAACCACACTTCATTTTAAAACAATGGAGAGCAAAACTATCTTCCACACATGCTGCCCCCTCCCAGTTCTACCTCGTATCTTGCCCTCCCCCCATTCAAAGGAGAAATCCCCTCACCTGTTCATCTAGCCCCAGCTCTGGTGTGGAGCATCGGGTGTCTTCACTGGCCAGGTGTCGCAGACTGTCCCGAGCCACAGGGGTGAGAGGGGCTGAGTGCAGTTCTGGGCTAATGGGACTCCTAGGAGATTGACCATGGGAGAACTCTGACAGAGAGTGGCTACTACTGACATCAGGGGAGGCAGGCTGTGGGGTGGAAGGGTTGGCACTGCCCAACTGAGGGGTGGTTCGGCCGTCTGATGACCTGTAAGACCTATGATCCAAGAAATACACCAATGAGTAAGTGAGGACATGGTCATAGGTACTTCTTCTGCTTCTTTTTGGGGGTGGGGGTAGTAAGAGGGGTTATTAAAAAAAAAAAAAAAAAGACATCTACACCAAAGCAATTAATACAAACTGAACGGACAGCAATGGTACTTTTTTAAGATCCCTCAACTGTACTTGCTTCTGCTTTTACCTACACAGGTAGGCCTACAACATGACATCTAAGAGCCAGGAGCAACTGTCAGCCCTGCCCAGTGAATTCACAATAGGGACTAGTTTAGGTTTTGAAAACACATCAAAGAAAAATAGGTGGTCTCCCACTACTCTCAAGAAAATGGTCCATGAGATCTGGAGGGCATGCATTTCTAACTCATTGAGTCATCTAGAGTTAAGATTGTAAAACCAGTCCCCACCAAGAGAGGATCAACTTTTGAGGCCTTCTAAACTCCTTATGGCTAAATCACTATGACAACCAGTAGGCCTTTAAACATACTTTCCGAGGCTATCATCCTCCCTGTCTTAGTAGATACTGGGAACCCTCGCCCACCCATTACCTGCTACCCCGACGCTGGGGTGGCACACTGGTGGTCCACAGCCACCTCGCCCTTTCCATCTCCTCACATTTGGCATGCAGGGCGGCAAAGGCTGCATCTGATAGGTCCTCGATCTGCAACAAAGCAGTTTTATCAATCTCTCATCTCCAGGAAGCTAAGGTTATAAATCAGCAGAATAATTCTAAAGTCAGTCTCACACCATTGCAGATGTTGTTAGTCAAAACCAAGAATATGACGAGCTTGCATTTGAAAACCCTTATGTCTTAAGGCATCGAGTGTATGAACCCATAGTTGGGGTGGGTGTGCATGTTCCTCTAAGACAGTATAAATATGGTATTACCTCCTCATTCTCTTCATCAGGACTCCCCTTCAGAGACTGAAGATCAACCTCTCGCCAGCTGCAAACAGGAAGAAAAAAAAAAAAAATCACAGGATTGTAGGCAGGCTATGATGTTCCTACCTCTAAATGAAGCAACACATGCAAATACCCACAAAGGCCAGAAACAGAAACACAGAAGCAGCAGCTGTTAGAGGTCAGGCTGATAAGACTGTCAAGCTCAATTGTAAATAAACAGCATTTAGTATTAGTTGATTCATATCATACAGAAAGAACATAATCTTTGAACTTTCCTACAGAGGCTTATAAATGAAATAAACATTATAAGAAATTTGGTAGGTCTGACCTTTGGGTTGGTGGATTCATACAATGGATTAAAAGATGGTAACAGAAATGATTTTATTCCTATCAGGCACCCCCACCCCATATTTGTTCTTGCTTTTTTGAAACACAGTCTTTCACTATGTAGTCCAAGCAGGCACATGGCAATCTATCTATCTCAGTTTCTCAACTGCTAAGACTAAGAAGCTACTCCCAATGAAAACAACAACTCCCCCCTCCCCCCACAAGTCTCAAATTCCGAGAATTCCTAAGGTCTGGAATTAAAGCCATGAGCTGCCATGTCTTTTGACTCCTCTTCTCATTGTTGTTTCTAGAAATAAAGTACAGACCTATAGCCCACAGTGCACTCTGGAGAACCCAGATGGACCATCATGCCTGACCCCAGATCCTTCTTTTAAAAAAACAACTCTATGGACTGTGTAGTCAGAAGAGAAGGGAATACAGAAGAGAGGAGGAGCTGCTGAGTAAACAGGGCTTCTTTATACCTTGGAGTAAGGATTTCTTTGTACTGTAGTTTCTCAACACGAGTTGTTGCAGCAACAGACATTGGGATGACGATGTTGTTAATATCAAATGAGCTCTCTCCCCTTCTCCTCCTCACTGGCTGCTGTAAGACAAAAGTTTAAGTTTCAAGGGAGGTACAATGCTACAGATTTAAAACCATCAGTCATATGACAGAATGACCATGAACACAGGTCCTTGGGTGGCAGTGGCCACCAAAGCAACAAATGTATATCTAAACAGATTGTCTCTGGGAGCAGAGTTCTTGGGGTGCACATGTGTGTATAGCATGTGTCTGTGTCTGTGTCCATCCATGGCAGCCCCAAGGAGTATTCCCATTCACAAGGCACTCTTCCTGACCATCCTACTCCTTCATGGATTCATGTGGAAATAGAATTGCTAGATTTTTATAAGTGGGTATCCTAGATTTTAAGGCAATTTGGTGGTGGTGGTGAAGTTCCTATTACTTCATTCTACTAACTCCATTTTTTGTTTGTTTTTGAGACGGAGTTTCTCTATATAGCCCTAGTTGTACCGGAACTAACTCACTCTAGAGACCAGGCTTAGTTCAAACTCAGAGACCCAGCTGCCTCTACCCCCCCCCCAAGTTAAAGGTATGTGCCACTACTGCCTGGCTTTAACATTTCTCTTTTAAAATCTAAAATCCTTGTTTTAGAGCTGGAGAGGTGATGGCTCTGTGGTTAAGAAATGCTCTTGGAATAATGGTGACTAGTTAGATTAAAAGCACTGAATTCTTTTACCAGAAAAGAGGCTCAAAGAGTAAGCCCACTTTAACAAACCATCTTACCTTAGCTGCCATGAAAACACCTTCCTCTTGAAGATTTCAACTCCTCAGCTAAGTCTGTACCAACCACCTTCTCAGCCCTCACATAACTCTCATCTTTCTATTATTTTGGGGAAAGAGAAGAGTGGAAGGAAATTGAAGAAGGATCTGACTACAGCTCCAACCCCCCACCCCCTACCCTAAAAGGATGTGTTTCCACAGTAAGTGAGAACATTAAATCTTTGAGGAAATAATACTTTCAAGGGTCCAACAGCAGAAGCAGAGTTGGGCATCTATGATAGATAAGAAACTAAGAATGAATAAAGTCAGGTATAGTGCTGCACATCTTTAATCCCAGCACTTGAGGGGGCAGATGTAGACAGATCTTTGTGAGTTCAAGGTTAGCCTGGTTTACACAGCAAGTTCTAGGAAAGCCAGAGCTACATAGAAAGACCCTGTCTTTAAAAAAAAAAAAACAAAAAAACAAAAAAACAAAAAAACAAAAAAAACCCAGACAGAGTGAATACAGCAGAGAGCCCAATGATTGAGTCTCCTAAAAGAAGAAAAACTCTATTAGCTGCTTCTGCCCAGAGAGCAAATACCTTATCCTGAAACAGCCTGTTAACTGAGCTGTAAGAGGCCATAGGGAAACAGTGGGATGACAAATATGTTGTCATGGCAACAATACAGCTGGAAACACCCAAGAGGTCATACATACCCAAACCACCAAGTGTGGTCAGCCCACAGGGAGGGGTTAGTGAGAAAGATAAGCTACCACCCCTGGCCAACTATTGTATCTCCCTGGAAGGTGAGCTAATCTATTCATTTCATTATGTTAGGACACTGTAAGAATACTAAATTTCAGATGGTGTCATGTGAATGATTTCAGACCATCGTATTTTAAAATTTTTACTATATCAGTAAGACTAGACAGTCACTGACCTCACAAATTTTAGGTCATAGCTTAACTAAAATGGTTGAGACTTTTGGACGTTTTATTCAGCTGAGTTCTACAAGTGAGCATTAGTGACCCAAAGGCTTCTGTTACTGTCATATCTTGGCTCAAGTTCTATGATTCACACAAGAAATGTATCTTGAAGGCGCCTTGGGAGAGACAGCTTTTCCTCTCTTAGTCAAGAATGAAGCTCCTGCTAGAAAGAGGTTCGTATTTCCTTCAGATTTCTCAGGCCTCTGGCCTGCACCCTCTGCTTCTACACCCCAATCTGGTAGCACTCATTCACAACAGAAAGAAACAGGAAGAATCTGGTCTTTCCCCTCTAGTTTACGTTGTCTCTCCGGTGGGTTTACTATGCAGCCTGAGCTGGATCACTCACATCCCTCCTGTTCAGTTTCACCCTAACTGCTACTATGTCTGACTTTTAAATTTTTCTAAGTATTTTTTAAAATCCACTGGATTTCAAGATGCACATAAAACAATCACAATTTGTTTAAAGACCATTAAGATAACTTTAACACAGGCAATGATCCCTGTGAAGCACAGCTACAAATACCTTAAAAGCCCCTACCTTGAATCCCCTTGTCTTGTTACCACCTTGCTTATCAAATTAAATCTGGCATATCACTCTGCTTACTATTCAAAAAACCGTGATTGCCTGAATAAATGAGGCAGTAAGAACCCAAAGGAGCTGGGTGTGGTGGCAAATGTCTTTAACCCCAGCACTGGGGAAGCAGAGGCAGGAGGATTTCTGTGAATTTTGAGCCAGTGAGCTATAGGACTACATAGAGGAACCTTGTTAAAAAAGGGTTGGGGTCCTAAACATTAGCATGCTATGCATAAAATAGGTATTTAGTAAATTTAATTCTAAATGGTTTAAGGTCTAGGTCATCACTCTCCAGACTCATCAGGGCTGACAGATTTAAAATAAATAAATAAATAAACAAACAAATTGGTTTAGCAAGTCCTCGACCTTGGAGTTTGTGGGTTTTTTTGGTTTTTGTTTTTTTAAATGAGAATTACTCTCATTACTCTTTTCTCTATCTGATTAAGTGAAACCCTTGGCTAGTGTCTGGTGGAGTGTGTGAGGAATACTATACACCTATTCAGACAAAGTCTGTGAGAGGAGAAGGTGAAGGAAGAAGGGTATTTGGAAGAGGCAGAGATCTGTAAGACCAAAGAACAATGTGAATGAATTTGTACCTGATTCCAGGAGCTCAGTGAGCACATTTTGTGAGCTCTCAGATTCTGTAACACCCCATCTCAGGCCAAGGCTATGTGATGATGTACTGGTGAGAGGGCTGATCTTGTAGTCAGACTACAAGGGTTTGAATCACAATCACACCCTCAAACTTCCTCACCTTATAAAACACACTCACCCTTGGCAAGTCTTAGTTTTCATGTCCACAAAAATCAGGATTCATAATGCTATCTATTTATCAAAGTACAGATTTAAATGGGATAGCATGTATATCTATTGATCCTTTTGCTTCAGCCTCTTGAATGTTAGAATTACAGACGTGTACCATCAAGACCAGTAGTGCAAGTGTTTATCACAGCAACAGATTTTATTATTACAAGTACAATTAACACTTGTTATTGTAATTACCATATAAAAGATGGTTGGATATCTTTAATGAGACTATGTATGGAATGGCTATGCAAATAACTCCCTGAATGGGATTTGATAGTGTAGAAAGTAGGGAGTATGCCTTCAACGGCCCACTATGCATATACTAAGTATAAATATGGCCACAGTAGCCTGCTGCATACTTCTGCTCTGTATACCTGAAAAAGCATTGACGCTACTTTTTCCCTTGTTCATTCTTAGCATCCTACTTGCCATGCATCAATAGCAGAAATAAGAAAATTGTAGTCTTGAATATCTAAAAATAGCTCTTCTTCACGCTTCTTCTCATGTTCAATTCCTGGCCTAAAAAGATTAGGGTGCCATGGTATACAAGTTCTGGGTGAAACCAGATCCCAAAGAGTCAAAGAGCACCTTCAGAAAAACCTGTCTCTAAACTCAGTGTTGTAGGTCAGACCATGCCAACTATGAATAAGGTCCAAGTATTCTGCTCAACAATCAACCAACTAAACCCATCATCATCACCACCACTACCCTGGCCTCTATAGCAACTGTCTACCCATGACTTTGCAGAGATCCACTCTTACTATGAAACACAAATCTGAGAAAACTTAGCAGGGGGCCAAGTATCTACATTGGTCTCTAGAGCCACTATGAGTGCCCTGTAATCGGGAAAATGTCCTATCACCTCCACTCAGGTACTTACAGATGTGCTGGCTCCAACTTGTGAGTTAGAGCTGGGGGGTGTGGAGGTGTCTGATGAGGTGGACAGCTGTCTCACGAGGGGGCTATGCGATGGATGGTGGGTAGCTGTCAAGTAGCTGGAACTGCTCATATCTGTGTGATGCTTCAACACTGAAGAAAATCAACAGAAAAGAGAGAAATACATGGCTAAATGGCTAACCAGTTCAACTTCTAACATGTTAGGAATGCCAGCAATACACACTAAAGGCAAAAAATGCTTTTTTTAAGCCTACAGGATTAAAAAAGCTGCAGCAAACTAGCTGATGGGAAATAGGGGACTGGGCGGATGTTGTAGCAATAAGAAGTGACCTGCATCCAGAAGCAATAGTGAGCCCTGCTATGTCTTTCTAGAAAGTGATGGACAAACCTTGGGTTAGGGGATTTAAGAGAAGCTTGGGCTGTCCCAGAAAGCTCTGAGCAAGTGCCAATGCAGGTAGAGGTGCCGGGCCTGGCCGTACCTTCACTTCTCTCTGATGAGTGATCTCGCAATCTCATTTTGCTGTGGGTTGGGTCATGCACAGATGGCGGTAGGTGGAGCAAGCGCTCTGCTTTTGGAGCTGTCACTCGCTCCACCATGGGCACAGCCCCCACATCGTCTAAGTGCTGCCTGTGGGTCCTGTCAGGCCGTGTTTGGTGATGGGGCAGCTCTGAAGAGGGGAACAAAAAAGAGCTGTGAAATACATTTACTCAAATCTTGTTTGAGTTCTGAGCTCCTCCATTCTCCTTAGGTTATATACTCAGGGCAGCAGGGTAGTCTGGGACCCAACCTTATAGACAGGGACAGGGAGTCACAAATAGAAATGTTAACACCAGGTTTCAGAAGGTAACCTGCCCACATCATATTGCTCCTGGCTGTTCACTCAACATTTAAGATCCTGCCTGTTTGAAATAGCTTCCAAAGTCTATCAGAAAGCATCCAAAACAATTGGACAGGGTAAGCTGTGAGCCGAATTTGTATTAAATAACTAAATGCTTTTCCCAATTCCAGAATACTGGCACAGAAAACCAAAAAATACAAGAGGTAAAAACTGTAGCAATACTAATTCCACAGGACCCCTCAGTTCCTGGAAACTTACTGGCTGTTGTAAGGAAGGAGTTGACCAACTTGTGTCTGTCTTTACGAACTGGATCTGATAGACTGCATGGCATGGCTGCTCTGTGCTTAAGAGAAAACTTTTTGGTAGGTTTGATCTTGTCAAAAGGCTTGTTTTGCCACTGAGACTTCAGCATGCTCTGGAAGTGCAGGCTTGTGGGAACATCTGTAAGAAAAATAAAACACTGCAGGTCAGTCCAAGAGCCTAATTACTGGGCTCCTCTGTCCTTAAAGGGTGAGAGACGGGCACTTAGCCCTAAATGGGATATTTTAATCAAACTCTTTCCCCTTAAAGATCTATGATAGAGAGTGTATAAAGATTCTAAGTGCCAGAGGTAGTAGGCAATTTCAAGTAAACAGCATCTTCCAGACAAAATTGGACCACAGAACCAATCGACATACATATGAACTCATGGAGACTGAGACAATATGCATAAGACCAACAGACGTTCAAACCACACAAACTGCACAATTGGGAAGTGGAAGCAGACACAAAATTACACTCCTTAACAAAAAGCTCTCTGCAACTGATACCTGCTGTAAAAGGAAAAATTAGTATTCTCTAATGGAGTGTTATTAGGTGTATCAACTGCACTCCAAGGCAGGCCCCATGGCCAAGAGGAGTTTGGCCAACACAAAATGTACTTCACATTTTTTTTTGTGTGTTTGTTTTTCAAGACATGGCTTCTCTATGTAGCCCCAGCTGTCCTCAAACGCAGAGATAAGCTGCAACACCACTGCCAAGCTGGACTTCATATTTTTATATTCTATTTTGATTTTCTTCTGTCATTTTTGCCTTATTGGTTTGTTTTGATTTTTCTTTCATTCTTTTTTAGAGAGAAAGAACATGAAGCTGCGTGGGTGTGAAGATAGGGAGAACCCGAAAGAGAGTTCCCAAAAGGGAGAACCCAAACTCTGTATTTTTTGTTTGTTTGAGACAAGAGTTTTATAGCCTTGTTATATAGCTATAGTTTTCTAACTGTATAGCCTTGGCTGGCCTAAAATCAAGAGATATCCGACTGCCTTTGCTTCCCAAGTGCTGGCATTAAAGGCTTCATTCATACTAGGCAAGCACTAGACCAACTGAGCTAAATCCCAAGCATAAAATCCCAGATGCATTTTTAACTCTACCAATGAATTTTAAGAAAATTTATAGCTGTTATCTGTACCATGTATGCACCTGGTATCTTTGAAAACTGAAAGAGGGTGTCCAAACTCCCAAAGGTCAAGTTATAAATGGTTGTGAGCTACTATGTGGGTGCTGGGAACTGAATCCTGGGTCCTCTGTAAGAACAGCAATGGCTTTTAACCACTGACCCATTTCTCCAGCTTCCTTTAGGAGATTAAAAAAAAAAAAACAAAAAAACAAAAAAACATACTGAAGTAGTATAAAAGCTCTTATTACCAACTACTGACAACAATCTGGGGCCTAGTTCCCTCTCAGTACTGTGAAACTAGTAGCAAAACTGAGTACTGAAAATGACTTATTCTCAGTCAAAATTAGAAAGAGATCAGATATGGTCTTAAAACCAACCAACCAACCAACCAACCAACAACCCCAAACAACCAAAAAAGCACAAGCTGGTGGTGGCAGCAGCACACACCTTAAACCTCAGCCCTTGAGAGGGAGAGGCTGGCTGGCATCTAGATCTTCCACTAGTTTGGCCAGTCTGGTCTATAGAGAGTTCCTGGACGCTAGGGCCATACATAGAAAGACCACAAGGGTCCAGAGAGCTTATAGATTTTTTTTTTTTAAACACAAAATGAGCATCAGGGCTGTAGTCCAGTTGCAGAACACTTTTCTAGGATATGCAATGTCCTGGGTTTGATTTCTAGCACATAAAAAAAAAAAGGGAGTGAGGGATAGAAGATAAACAAACGGAAGGGTGAGCTGACAAGGGGAAAAGATTCACCTATCCTAATCCCTAAAATAAACATACCCAACAACTGGGCATGACGGTGTGTGCCTCTAAATCCCAGGATTTGGGAGGTAGGAAAAGAAGAACTGCTGCAAGTTTAAGGCTAGCTAAAGTTACATATAGTGAGACCTTATCACAAAACAAACTACAAAACAGATTCACAAATACAGAAGGTACTGTATTTTCTTTTAATCACTTTTATAAAAAAATGAACAAGATCCTGTTAACTTCCCCAATCAGTGGACAACACAAGTTCTTAAGGTACTGTTGGTCTGAGTAGGTATACAACTGAATGGTATTATTCTAATGAAATGGAAAAAGCCAAAAATCTGAACATAGGCTGGGGCTGTAGCTCAGTGTTAAGGGTGTTTGCCCCCAGGGCTACACAGAGAAACCCTGTCTTGAAAAACCAAAAAAGAGTGTTTGCCCATATACACAAAGCTCTTGGTTTAAAAACATTTACTGAAAATTAGAACAAACTGGACAGACTAGAAGGCCTGAACAAAGGGATGAAATATTTTAAGATCATGGACATGTAGCTTGCATGTATATAACCCTGCACTTTGGAGGGTAAGGTATGAGGGACGATTACTAGTCTGAGGTCTGCATGGATACACATTTTGATACTCTTTAAAAAAAAATGTAAAAAAATCACAAGAGACTCATTCAGCTTTAACATGTCTCATATTCATTTACATAAGATTAACATGCTATTATTTAAGGTGTAGTGCTTTATCACATAAAGGAAAATATAAACTGATTACCAACTCCATCTCAAACAACTAACTACTTCCTTAAAGAAAATTAAAAAGTGACTGAAAAACTGAGTCTTTAGTTCACCAAGTTCTGATATTCTGAATTCGCTGAAGGATTCTGCTTGTTATTTTCCACCATTTTCTCAAGCCTGCTGTCTTGGTGTTTTGCAATGCTCACTTCTTCCTGCTGGGAAGTCATATACCCTCAAGTACTCAGGCTGTCAGTGTCTTACAACAGCATAGATCTTTCCAGCCACCAGGTGGTGCTCTCATCAGACCTTGTTTCCCCAAAGAGCACACAAGGCTATATATCTCTAGGTAGGAACTAAACTGATTACTGAAATTAGGTGATAAGAAAATAAAGGCTCTCCTGCTGCAATACTAATAAATATTCTCACCCTAATCCCTCATCTTCTACAGCTAGAGATAAAAAAGTCTTCATAGAACTACTTAAATATATTTTTCCATATTGGAGTTAAACACACGATTTTACACATGCTAATAAGCAAGAACTCTACCAACTAGCTACAATACAAGACCAGTCCTATTTTTACCTTTTTGGGTTGCTATGAGACGGGGTTTCTCTATAGACCAGGCTGGCCTCAAACTCGAAATACACCTTCTGCCACCTGCCTCTAAGTAGCCAGTAAAGGTGTGTGCCACCAGGTATGATCCTTGTTCCTTAGAAAGGCTGTGGTGGCATCCATCTGTCATCCCAGCACTCCTGTGTGGGCTGTGCCTTTACTTGCTAAGCCTCTTTCCTTTCCTCTTATGGCCTTTTGTTTAATTAAAAAAAGAAAGAGATGAGGTCTCGCTGGTCCTTTAATTCTAGAACTCAGGAGGCAGAGGCAGGCAGATCTCTGTGAGTTCAAGGCCAGCCTGATTTACAAAGTGGCTGTTACGCAGAGAAACCCTCTTGAAAAACCAAAAAGAGATGTGGACCTCACTATGTATGTAGCCTTGGTCAGCCTAGAACTCACAGAGGTCTATTTGCCTTAGTTTTTGAGTGCTGGGATTTATGGTGAATGCCCCCACCCCTTTAATTTCAATTTCTTTCACAGTTATTTGAAGTTTGACTACAGTACAGAACTTGTTATGTCAATCAGGTGGGCCTCAATGCATGGCAACTTCCCCACTTCTCTCTCCCAGGTGTTGTGATTCTTAAGTGTGCACCACCACATCTGCCTTTTTTAATTTTAAGACAGAATCTAAGTAACCAGCAGGTCTCCTGTCTTAGCCTCCCCTTAATAGCTAGGATTGCAGGACTGTACCATAGGGTCTAAAAGCTTTTCTTTCTTTTAGATTTATTTATTTTTATATGAGTACACTGCAGCTGTCTTCAGACGCACCAGAGGAGGGTGTCAGATCCCACTACAGATGGTTGTGAGCCACCATGTGGTTCCTGGGAATTAAACTCAGGACCTCTGGAAAAGCAGTCAGTACTCTTAATGTCTGAGCCATCTTTCTAACCCCCAGCTCAATTTCTTATCTAGACAAATGTAATAGAGTGCCTAAAATATGCGGAAGGTGGAAGACACAACAAGACAAAGAACGGCAGTTGATTTTGATTCCAAAAACTCTACAAACTGATGAGAAAACACAAAAACACAGTGCCACAGAATAGCCATCACACTAAAAAATTCTAAATGCAGAGGGGAAACTCCAATAAACACCCAAAAAGTTAATAGATAAGAAATTTGATGGAAATAGTAGGCTGAGACAGGAGGTTTACCTCTGACAAGTTTTTGTTGACAGAAAGTTGAGTGATATTAAATATCTGATCTCACTGGTTTTCTTTCACCTGGAACCCTTTTAGATCATTGATTAGTAAACTCTGTTGTCTTTCTTACCATCTGGAAATGCAAGCACAGGGTGAACACATGAGTCCAACTGGGAGAGACGCTCCAACAGAGGTGCTTCATACTGTATTTCAGGAGGCATGGTGTTCACACTGCCTGAACCACACAGTGCACAAGAGGGATTCACATCACAGCCAGAGCGGACATTCCGGTGAACCTGTGAAAAGCAAAACAAAACTGACAATTTGTCTCTGATAAACATGGTGGTGTATATGCTTTTATTGGCAAGCACGTGGATCTCTAACTGTCCTCTACCTTCAAAAAACAAAACACAACTTCTGACTATATAATGAAAATAAATTATGTATGTTTAATGTTTCCATTATAACTTCTATGTTACACTAATTCCAAGGATAAATTATTTTCTTTAAATTTCCTTTATATACGTAAGGACAAGACAGAGTTAAATGAATAAATTTAAGTCCTCTAAAGACCTAATTATGTAAAGATTTTTCTTTTTTTAGATTCTTAAGCTTTGAGAGAAAAAGCTGAGATGTCTAATATGGAATTCTTACAATCTTGTGTTACAAAGAACAAGTCTGCCATTTGCCAAAGCATGAGGCAAGATTGTACTGTTTCTCAGATTGGCCTTAAACACCAAGAATCCCTTCTTATTCTCCGAGTGGTAGAGAATAGTATGTGCACCTTTCTGGCTTATAGTTATTATGTTTTCTCCTTTTATGAAAATGTGAACAATAACTCAGAGTCAAGGTTTACCCTAAAACTCCTAATGCTGCTACCTCTACCACCTTACCACCCAACCATCCAAACGCTGGGACTAAGTATCCTAAAGATGCTATTGGGTAAACTAAAGGGGAAAATTTTAATACGTTGCAATGGTAGATGCTGCTGAGAGAAAAAGATACTAACTGAATATGATATTCTATGTGGGCATCATTAATTACTATTTGATGATAGAATTACCATCCTACCCAGTTAATTAGGGATGCGGGTCTGTGTCTTAAACAAACAAACAAACAAACTCTAAAGCTTAAACAAAACATAAAAACCAAACCAACCAACCAACCAACCAACCAACCAACCAACCAAAACATCTCACCATAAAAGACTTTCAGCGGGTCTGTGTCTTAAACAAACAAACAAACAAACAAACTCTAAAGCTTAAACAAAACATAAAAACCAAACCAACCAACCAACCAACCAACCAACCAACCAACCAACCAACCAACCAACCAACCAAAACATCTCACCATAAAAGACTTTCAGAAAACAAAAGCTTGCTGCTTTTCCAGAGACCTAGGTAGTTCTACAGAACTACCATTAAGACCTATTACATTTGGTGGCGCACGCCTTTAATCCCAGCACTTGGGAGGCAGAGGCAGGTGGATTTCTGAGTTCCAGGCCAGCCTGGCCTACAGAGTGAGTTCCAGGACAGCCAGGACTACACAGAGAAACCCTGTCTCGAAAAACAAAACAAAACAAAACAAAACAAAAACACACAACCTGGATCCTCTTTAAGAACAGTATATGTTCTTAACCACTGAGACCTCTTTCCAACTTGCTGAAAATATATTCTTTTAAATAACCTCAGTTCTTTTGGTCTTGTTCTCTCCTGAAGTCATTGTTTTCATCCTACTTCATTTGTCAACAGCTTCTGACCTGGACAATCACAACACCTTTCTCTTAGAGACCCTCTATCACACTATACTTTGGTGGATTTTTTCCTTTCTTAGTCATTCTTGGTTCATTTTTTCTTTGTTTTCATAGCTCTATACTTTGAAGTATTAAGAACCCACAGTCATACCTCTCCTTTATCTGAGGTCCCCAACACTCTATCCCACCCTGCTGCACCTTCCCACACCAACTACAGGATAAACTGGGTAATTTATTTTTTCATTTGTTTCTGTCACTAGTAATTAGGTTATTTCATGAATAAGAAATTTTGTACCTAGTATTGTATCATCAATACCTAGAATAGACTTAACTCACCAAAGTTCAACAAGTATTTTACAAAAGAGTTAATGTGTAAGAACAAAGGATTCATAAAGAAAAAAAAAAAAAACCACTTATCCTAGTAACTGAACCAGCTAGGTACTCCAACATATATTACATCGATTTCATAAATTTCAAAATAAAATAAACTCTGCTATTCAAAAAATAAGCAATCAAAAATTCATCACAATTTTGAAATCATCTCCATTTTCTCTGGTAATTTAGAAACTGTACTGAAAGCTGGGCAAGCTGGCATATGGCTGACTCTCAGGAGGTATAGGCAAGAGGCATAGGAGATAAAGACCAGGCTGGTTAACAGAGACTCTGTCTCAAAACACAAAGAAGCAAAGAACAAAGGAAGAAGGGAGGAATGAAGAAGAACTAAGAAAAGATATTCTAATGAAGATTCTTTTTTAAAAGCAAGTCTCTGTAGCTGGACAGATGGCTCAGCAGCTAAGAGTATGTTCAGCTCCTTGCTGAACTGGTAGTGAACCTGGTGGTTTATAACCATCTATAACCCAAGCCCCAGGAGATCCAACATCCTTTGCTAATCTGAGGGTACTATGCCACATACATGATAGACATACAAACACTCAGGCCAAATAAACACATTAAAACATTTTTTTTTGGCTTTAGTATGCAATAATATTTTTATATAAAAACAAGAGTCTACTACAAATGTAAGAATCATACATACTATTGCATCTTTAAATGAGCCTTAATTCCATTCAATTTCCAGTGAATTAGAAGGTCCCAGTTCATCCTCTGCCTCCAACCCGTGTGACCTATACCCTCCCCACAAAAAAACAGCAACAAGCAAGCAAACAAAACCTCCAAAAGCCCAAGTGCACTTTGTGCCCATACACTCACTGCAGCACAGCCAAACTCCTTAAATATTGACCCCACCAGGCAATACACATGGCACATGGCACACTCAGGGAAAACAAGCACATTAAAACAAATTCTTACAAAAAAAGCACTAAACCTTCACCAACTGCCACTGTCACTTCTGGCAAAGTGTGGGTGTGGTAGTGTATACTTGTGATCTTTCCATCTAAGACAGAGGATCAGGAGTTCAGGCCAGCTTGGTTTACACAGTGAAACCTTGTATCAAAACAAACCAATAATTTCATAAGCAAGAGTCAAGCCTGGTAGTTCATACCTGTACACAGGATGTAAGGCAGGAGTGTAGATCATCCTGGTCTACAAGAGATCTTGTCTCAAAATGAACATGTGGAAGGGGAAGCCAGAGATGGCTCAGAGACAGCTTATTGCTCCACATCTGGCTGTTGTTTTTGTTGGCTTACTTAAGACAGAGCTTTCTATAACCCTGAATGCCTTCAAATTTATTATCTAATTTCTAGTCAAGCCCGATCTCTAACTCCTGATTCCTCCACTACTTGTCATGTGTTGGGATTATGCAGGTGTACCACACCATACCAGGCTAACACTTCCAATTTCAGTGAAAACAGTGGAGATGACAAATGTATTCCCCTTCAAAGTGTTCATGGCAGAATTTAAACTTTTCAATTTGCTTAAAAACTCAAGCCAAAAGTTATTATATCTGCCTATTGGGAGCCGACTTTTAGCAGAAAGCGGCTAGATTATCTTTACAGCCATCTGGAACCATATACCCTGATAAGAGATTTGGTTTTCAATAGCCTACAACAGCTGAAGCACACTCTGATATCCCACATATTTTGTGTTGCTGTTTACTGCCCCTAGCTGCAAGGCGCACATGGTATCCAAGTCTGCAAGGCGCACGTGCTATCCACGTCATAGACGCCTGTAAGGCTTACGTCGTATCAACACCTGCAAGGCACGTGGTATCCACGCGCCTACAAGGCACGTGGCAAAAGCGTATAAATATCTCAGAATTCCCTTCAATAAAAGAGACTTGGTAAGAGACTTGATCACACTCTGTCTTGTCTCCATTCTTGCCCCAAGAGCCCCACTCTCTCTCTTGACCAGAGCACTTAGCCCCCAAAGCGTTGAGGCAGAGTGCAGGTTCTCAACATCTGCCTATCACATGGTTTATGACCTTCGTATAAACAAAGTACAATGATACATATGAAACTATCACATTAGGCCGGGCGGTGGTGGCGCACGCCTTTAATCCCAGCACTTGGGAGGCAGAGGCAGGTGGATTTCTGAGTTCGAGGCCAGCCTGGTCTACAGAGTGAGTTCCAGGACAGCCAGAGCTACACAGAGAAACCCTGTCTCGAAAAAACCAAAAACCAAAAACCAAACCAAAACAAAATAAAATAAAAAATAAAAAAAAAAAGAAAAGAAAAAAAGAAACTATCACATTAAACATGGCATGCTAACTCAAAACTTAAAAAAAAAAAAAAAAGAAAAAAGGAAAGGGATTTTTATTTTAACTTCAAAGCAACCAAACATAGCTCTGGGAAGCAGGTTTAGGACTCAGTATTTTTTGGAGGCTCACAGGAAAACTTGGGGGCTAGCCAACTTTGGAAGTATTGGGTAAATGGCAGTGAAGTTGAGAACAGAATGATTCTCTGAGTACCCACCTTCTTAGAAAGAGGAACAATGCTGCTGGGCCTAACAAGCCTCCGTTTCTTACAGCTCAGTACAGGTCGAGTTCGGGCTGCGACACACGTGCTATCGGTCGATGAAGAAACTAAATTCAGCCTTTGCTTTTTATGTAACTGTTCCTCAGCATCAGAGCTGTCACCTGGAACTTGGTCTGCCAGGACAGGCTGAAGACTACAAAAGGGGAGGAAGACACTTACTTTTCAGAATACAAAGAAAACAAAGCCTGTAATGTAAGTTCCATCTCATGACTTTCAAATGTTCACAGGCCTTCTATAGAAGCAGGTCAACTCTGGATAACAATGCACATTAATCTAAGTGTGTAATACTTTGGTAATGCTTAGTCATGAGGCTGTTGGTGCACAGTAATTATTATGTCTGCAAGGCACAAAGGTCAATTTTTCATCCTTAGTTTTTCTTCCATAACACAAATATGACTAACAAAAGCTATAGAAATCATGATTGGTAAGAAAACAATTTTGCAAATATAAACAGTCTTAAAGACAGTTCTATGAATAATAAATTCTAAGAATAATATATATTTTATTCACATGTTTAGGGAACTTATCAAGAACCTTTAAATAATTTGTAGGACTTATATTCCTGGCCAGTCCCTTGTGGACAATGGTAGGTACAAGGGATTACATGAACATACTAAGTAAAGTACACCTGGCATAGTATTAAACATACAAAGTATGAATGAGTGGTAGGGTTTTTCCAGTCTTGGTTGGGAATAACTAGGGGCTCCAAAGTCAACATTTGTAAGAGTATTAGTGTGAGAAGTAGAAGAGATAAAACATTACCTGTTAACAACTCCATTGACAGGTCTCAGTGCTCCACATGACTTGGTAGACAACGACTCTGTAATATGACTAACAGGGATACCATGGTTTTCTGATGGCTGAGAAACAGACTCAATCTGAGTAAAGAAAAGAGATAAGACACATTAACATTTATCTCAGCAGAGCCAGGTGGTGGTAGTGCACCTCTTTAATCCCGGCACTTGGGAGGCAGAGGCAGGCAGATCTCTGAGATTAAGGCCACCCTGGTCTACAGAATGAGTTCCAAGACAGCCAAAGCTACACAGAGAAACCCTGTCTCAAAATAAAACAAATAGCAAACAAAAACTCTATTTATCCCAGCATCATCACCACTTCACTAAAATTTCTGACAGTGAACTTCAAAACCAAACCAAACTATGATGGGAATAAAGTAATTAAGAGAATTAGCTCTGGAGGAAAAAGGAACCCCAATGTTTACCAGATTACAAGTAGCACATACATACATTCTAACAGAGGAAGGACCTCAACATAATTTTATAAAACAAAAAAAAGTTTAGCTGGGCAGTGGTGGCGCACGCCTTTAATCCCAGCACTCGGGAGGCAGAGGCAGGCGAATTTCTGAGTTCGAGGCCAGCCTGGTCTACAGAATGAGTTCCAGGACAGCCAGGGCTACACAGAGAAACCCTGTCTCGAGAAACCAAAAAAGTTTAGCAAAAACAATTAAAGAGTAACATGACTCTTCCAAAAAGGGTAAATAAGTAATAATCAAGTACAGTAACAATCAAAAGAGCCAAAAGGAAATTTCAGTATCATTAAATTCAGCTACTGTAATATAAAAATATCTTTTTCAAAAACTGTTATTTTATATCATGGTGCTGGGAACCAAACCCAGTACCCAGAGAATGTCTGACAAGTGCTGTAGCACAGATCTAGGGTTCTCAGTTATATTTTATTTTAAAATAGCTCTGTGTGGGGGATGGATCGATGGATGGACACACACACACACACACACACACACACACACACACTTTTTTCCCCACCGAGACAGGGTGTCTCTATGTAGCCCTGTCTGTCCTGGAACTTGAGTACACCAGGCTGGCCTTAAACTCAAAGATCCACCTGTCTCTGCCTCCTGAGTGCTGGGACCACTGCTACTACTCAGCTTGCACATATTATTTTTTGACAGAAAACTAAATTAAAATCTCAAATGATGGCTGGGGAGATGGATTGGTTAGTAAAGTGCTGGCCAAACACATGATAACCTGAGTTCAGATCCCTGAACAAACACTAAGCTCAAGTAGCTTACATAAAAAAGTTGAGTGCAGAGACTGAAGACCCACACCTTTAATCACAGCACTTACAAGGTGGAAGGAGGTGATCTCTTTTGAGTTCGAGGCCATCCTGGGCTACAGAGTGAGTTCTAGGACAGCCAGTGCTACACAGTAAAACACTAACTCAAAAAACAAAATCAAACAAAGGCTGTTTACTACTCTTGCAGTTTGGTTCCTAGCACCGGTATCTTGTGTAAAGATCCAAGAGATTTGAATTTGACTCCCTCTTCTGACCTCTGTGGGCACTGCACTGGTGTGCAAAAACACACTTAAGACACAAACATACACACAAGTGGGAAAAAAAAAAAAAAAAAAAAAAGGGCTTAGAGAGATGGTTCAGAACATTCTTCTTGAGGACTGAGGTTTGATTCCCAACACCCATGTATCAGCTCACAGCCATCTGTAACTCCAGTTCCAGAGGATCCTATGCCCTCTTTTGGTCTCCATAAGTAATAGAAACATATGTGGAGCACAAAACTTAATGGAGGAAGAATACTTATATAAACAAAAAAATTTTAAATCGCACACTAGAAATTTGGTTAGTGTGAATACAGTTGGACAGACAGACAGGTAGATTCTTGGAGCATGCTGTTTAGTTAGCCTGGCTGAAGCAGTGAGTGCCCAATCCATTGAGAATACTATCTTTAAAAAAAAAAAAAAAAAGGTAGCCATTAGGACATCTGATGTTGCTTCCTGCCTCAGTACTTACATGTATACACATATGCCCCCACCTGCACACATACATACAAATTTCAAATGAATGTAATCATGTGCTACTGTTTTATTTTCTATCTGGTTCTATGGATCAAACCCAGAACCTTGTGCATGCTAGACTAACAACTACCTTTATACAAATCAAATATGTATTTAATATCAAAATAAGGAAGCTATTTAAGGAAACTCCATTAAATATAAAACAAAATTTCGATTTACAGGTTATATATACCTCAAAAGAGGAAAGAGACCTAAGAGTATGGTGATAATCCCACCATTTGGGAGGTAAAGGCAGGAGAAACAAGACATCAATTGTAGGTTGGGCTACATGAGACCCTTTCGAATATTAGAAACAATCGGATGTTAGAGGAGTGAGTGAGTCTTGAGTGTCAATCATATCTTTGAATTATAGGCAATAAAGACAGGAATGCAGCTAATCATTGATTCTGGAGTTGCAATAAAACCACATAAAGACGGTGATTGCAGTTTCAGATTCCTTACACTAAGAAATAGGTCTGGGTTATTCTGAATTTTTTGTAATTACTAAGATGCACTTAATAGGTCAATGATCCACAGTAGCAGTGTCCCCCCCACCCCAGTGCTATGGATTAGTTTATCCTAACCCAGTGTTTTTCAACCTGTAGGCTGAGAGCCCTTTGGGGGTCAAACAACTCTTTCACAGGGGTCGCCCTTAAAACCACTGGAAAAAAGATATTTACATTATGATTCAAAATAGTAGCAAAGTTACAGTTATGAAACAACCACAAAAATAATTTTATGTTTGGGGGTCACCACAACATGAGGAAGCACTGGTTGCTCTTCTATAGGACTTGAGGTTCCATAAGAGTCTTGTATGGTTATAAGGGATGTGACACATTCTTCTTGTCTCTGTGAGTACGTTATCACATGTGGCAAACAAATATGCATACAAACAAAACACCCATGCACATAAGTAATTGTGATTTAAAAATATACATAAAAACATGTATTAGAGAAGAACTATTTTAAAATTTCCTTTACAATTGTGTAATATAGGCTTACATGGTGACACAAGCCTGTAATCCAAGCACCTAGGAAGCAGAGGAAGAAATATCAAGGTCAAGCCATACCGAACTACACAGTCAAACCAGGTCACAATAACAGAACACCAGATAAGCCCAAATAGTCTCTGAAATGCTTGTGAAGATTTACTATAGCAAGAAACAGTCATGGGAATTGACAGCCCAGGCCTGCACAGCATTTGTAAGGGGCAAGAGGACCAAGGACATTCTCAGCTATGTGAAACCCTAACTCTACCACCCAATCCTACTCTCTAAACCCCAAATATGGGGTGGGGCACCATGAAAAATGAGAAAAATTGAGGGTTTAGGTTAGTATTAAGCAGAGGATGTGTGACTGTTTTGTGGGTATGTAAAAATAGGTAATTTCACATCCACTTAAAACATAGCCACGCATGGTGGTGTGAGGTACAAGTAGGAGGATTTCAAGCCACAGGTTAGCCTGGATTACATAGGAACTGGAGCCCAGTTTGGATTATATAGTAAGAATCTGGTCTCAGAAATAATATAAAATTTAAAAAATGTTTCAGCATAAAATTCTGAATTTGTGTGTCTGAATGTTGAATAAGTTACCAAAATGATTCTCCATTTGATTAAAGTTTCCTTAGAAGAGAGAATGAAAGCCAGGCGGTGGTGGCGCATGCCTTTAATCCCAGCACTTGGGAGGCAGAGGCAGGTGGATTTCTGAGTTCGAGGCCAGCCTGGTCTACAGAGTGAGTTCCAGGACAGCCAAGGCTATACAGAGAAACCCTGTCTCGAAAAAACAAAACAAAACAAAACAAAACAAACAAACAAAAAAGTGTTTGCCACCATGCCTAGCCCAGCACATAAGACTTTTAACTGTGAAGACACTTGGCAGGATAAATGGTACTGTTGAGGCCTGCCTCTCTAGCCTAGCTGCAGCCATTTTGTTCCATCCCTGTCAGTTATTTTATACTGTTGCTGTAATATGCTCCCTAGTCACTGACAGAAAATAACTTGACTCAGAGCAATATCATGCTGATCACATACTGTTGAGTGAGGTTTGTTAATCTTAAGACATTCCACAAAGCTTTATGTAGGACCTATCAAATTAAAGGTCAACATAAACTAGTATGTCTAAAATGGCTTCAGTTACAGCCCACAACCAGGGATCACTTCCTGTACCTTTGTGATGAGCTCACTGTAAATTCTGCGGTTTTACCCTTTATAAGCTGACAAAAAAAGATGTTTGGGGTCATAGTCTTAGCCTTGAATTCTGAATTACTGTGCTGATCAATCAATCAGTCTTAGCGTGTATGGTCAATAAACCATCCCTGTCTAACTGAGATCAGTGTTTATGTGGTTTGTGGGGTGACTCTTGGGCCCCAACAGTTACCATTCGTAACAAAAATCTTATTACAAAACACATTTACAAAAATTAATTACAGAAAGAATCTTCCCTAAAGGGAAAGGAAGTAAAATCACAAGTAATCTTACCACTCACAGCAACTTTCTGCTCAGCAGCTACTTTTAATTTTCATATCTACAGGTATATTTAAATACAAAACTGTTTTTCTCTGATATAAGAGACAGGTGTTGTTATAAAATATCAGCAATGAAATTCAGAATGTTATTCTTTAATATGGATTTTAATTTTCACAAAGGAAAGTACATTTTCAATTATTTTATTATTTATATGTGAAATATGTATGTAGTCACCCACAGTTCCTTAAACATATTCACATCTTCCACACCCCCAATAAAGTATAAAAAGAAGCTGTATGTGGGAGCACACACTTTTCTTTTTCTCCTTCCTTCCTTTCTTTGGTTTTTGGACACACGGTTTCTCTGTGTAGCCTGGCTGTTCTTGAACTCAGATTTGTCTGGCTCTTTTGGGATTAAAGGCGTGTGCCACGACAGCCCCTATGAGCAGACTTCAGACCAGCCAGGGTTACATACTAAGTAAGACCTTATCTTAGAAAAAGAAAAGAAAGTATAAAAAGAGCCAAATATTTAGACTTAGTTACCCAGAGAGTAGGTATTATCAATGAAGCTTCCATGAGTTTTTTTTTTTTAAATATTCAGATCAACTCTAAGGATTTATATAGCTCACAGTTAGAGAGAAGTTAAGGTGGCAGACAAAATGCACTCATAATCCTCTTTTGTCTAAAGCAGGACCATAAAGTCCTTTTGGAGTAATTGTGAGAATTAGAGATAATAAGGAATACTGTAAATTTTCTTTTATTCAAAGAATCAGGTATAAGGTATAAAATAATTAACATAGTGAAAAAAAAGTAGACACTGGAATTAATAATTTACCCTGTTAGCCAAACTAAAGAAATTTGACAAAAAGCCTTTTAGAACAATCATATTGGGGGTTGGGGATTTAGCTCAGTGGTAGAGTGCTTGCCTAAAAAATGTAACTAGAACAATCATATTAAGTAGAGGTTTTATTGGGGGTGGGGGACAAGGAAGGATCTGAGAACCAGTGTCCTGAGAAGTTTGTTTATATGAACTTAGAATCTCATCATCTGGAAAGTTAAGAGAGGATTGCTTGGAATTCAAGGTTGGTGTGGCCAAAACAATAAGAAAACAAAACCAGTAACCCAATTAGCACCGTACCATATTTTCTTGAAATATCATTTTCTTATATACATAATTTTTGTTTAGCTAAAACATATAAGAGTTTAGTTTGGGTTAGTTATTCCCTGACAAACATTAAAATTACAAGGCAAACTGGGTAACAGGAATTTAGTTTTACATTCTCATGAATCACTTCTTAGCTCAAAGCCCCCATTGTCTCAATGACACTTAGCATAGTTTAGGGTTTTTGTTCTTTAAAATACTATTTTGGGTCTGTGTATGGTGCCCTTGCTTGTATGTGAAGGTTGTAAGACAACTTTGCAAATTTGGTTCTCCCCAACTTTATGTAGGTGCAGGGGAACTGAACTTTTGTACCAAGTATCAAGTGGTAAACCAGCTGAGTTATCTGATACTCAAGATAGTTTTAGGTGAAAACAGTTTCAGGTGAAACAATACTCTTTGCTACATATAAGGTGCACCAGTCATTCCTACAAACTAGCACATTAGCCAGGATATTATCCTAAATGGAAATCAAAGACTATAAAAATTCCACACCCACTGAGTTACTTATCTGGTATCAGTTTAAGCATATTCTAAAATGAGGTCACACACCTCTCTGCACTTTACTTTTTGTGGGTTGATTAACGAGACGAGACATGTATTCTTGGCTGGCCTCTTTATCTAGCTGAGAATGACCTTGAGCTTCTGATCCCTTACAGTGTAGTGATAGCAGCAGGTATGTAGCACCATGTCTGTTTTACATGATGTTAACAACTGAGCTATGGGTTTATGTCCCCTGAATTACTATTTTCAAAATTTCAAAAGGAATAATGTTGTTTAAGTCCAATAAACCAAAAACAGAATTTATATTTATATACATTGTTACAAATATATATAACCTAAGTAAATAGCAACTGCAAACCATCTTGTAAATCCTAATTGCTTAACTTTGTCATGTACAGCCCAACTTACTTAAAAGGACCAGTCAGTCAATGGTTATCTATCCCTTGAACTCCACCCCCAAACCTTTGTCAGGCCAAAACACCATGGTGTTTTCTAGTGATTGCAAGGAAAAAAATTATTCATGACTAACCAAAGGTAAGAATATTGTTATCCTCAACTACTGAAGAGCTTACATCTCTAGCATACTTCTCTTCCGAGAAATAAAATTAATACTTAGTAGTTCAGCTGTTTTTCATACAATTTCTTTAAAGTAGGATGAATATAGAAAGGAAAAAGATAACAAATATATAATACTTTAATGACATTATTTACCAATACTTAAAAGAAATGTTTTTATTAAACAAAATTCTCAACTTGAATTTAGGACTGAATAGTCATTTAAACAATATTTACACATGGAAGATTTTTATTGTTTTTAGAGACAAGATGTGAGGTAGTAAAGGATGCTTATGAATCCCTAGTCCTCCAGCCATGGTCATTCTCAGCTACAACTGAGTTTCTAGGCTCATCTAGATCTCAAAGCAACAACAAACATACACATTTCATCAACTAAAGTATACAAATACCTATTTGTGTACAAAAAAAAAAACAATAAAAACATAACCCAAAAAGTTACTAGTAGACGGAAAAGGAGCTAAAAAGAAAGAGGAAAATGGAGTCTATCTTTTAGAACCATATTATTGTTTCTTAACCCCTCATTCCCCCAAAAGACCCTTCAACCATTTTGTGAGTGATTATGAGAAGTAGAATACAATGTTTCTCTCTCTCTCTCTCTCTCTCTCTCTCTCTCTCTCTCTCTCTCTCACACACACACACACACACACACACACACACACACACACACACACACACACACAAACCACCAAACCACCAAAAAGGACGTAAAGAAGGCAAGGTATGGTGGTACATGCCTTTAATCCCAGCACTCCGAGACAGAGGCAGGCAGATCTTTGAGAGTTCTAGGCCAGCCTATCTACACAGTGAGTTCTAAGACAGCCACTTTGTGTCAAAACAAAACAAAACAAAACCCCACCAAAGAAACAGGCAAACCGACAAACCCAGAAGGAAAAGAAAACCAAACCTAAAATTTCAGAAAGCAGTTTGGACCATATAATAGCTTTAACATTCTGTACATGAACACTGTATTCTAGGTTAGTGAATTTGCTTCTCATATGAGCTGGTAATCATAAAACTCTCTTTACATAGGTATTCTATTGAACACATAATTGAATACAGCACAACTAAATGTGGTGGCACACCACATCTTCCTAGCTATAGCACTCAGGACACAGGTTAAGAGGACTGCTGTGAGCTGGAGGTCAGCCTTGGAAAGCAATACCAAGTATCAAAACAAAAACAAATAACTATCAATTACAAAGTGAAAACTATTATGATTAACTGTTAGCAGTTCAAGGGTTGGTTTGTTGAGACAAAATTTCACAATGTAGCCAGACTGGTCTCAATCTTATTTTTTTCTTCTTTAGATTATTTTATGCGAATGAGTATTTTGCCTGTGTGTGTGTGTGTGTGTGTGTGTGTGTGTGTGTGTGAGTGTGTGTGTGTGTGAATGAATCACATGT
This sequence comes from Arvicanthis niloticus, assembly GCF_011762505.2. Lineage (NCBI taxonomy): Eukaryota > Metazoa > Chordata > Mammalia > Rodentia > Muridae > Arvicanthis > Arvicanthis niloticus. Next base: position 17,944,964 of record NC_047663.1, on the reverse strand, counting down.
GTGCCTGATATCCTCATAAGAAAGGCATATAGTTACACAGGTTGTGAGCCATGATGTAGGTGATGAGAACTGCATGCAAGTCCTCTGCAAGAGCAACAAGTGCTCTTAACTACTGAGTTATCTCTCTCTAGGTCCTAGTCTCAAACTCTTGATTTTTCCAAAGCCCTTTCTAGTATTGCTGGGGTTGTTTCAACTCATGAGTTTTAAAACATACAAATGAGGAGACAATGAACTAAAAATAGATGTGTTACAGATGTATGAACAACAGCAGTTGGGTTTCCTGGTTACATCTATTGGGAAATCTTATAACCAATGACACAGTCAGCAATGACTATAACCAGTGCCACCAGATCTTGGTCTCTAGACATTGTTTTCCAAGGCCAGCCAGCACAGCTTAGTCACATACTACCTCAAAACAAAAAGCTAAGATAAATAAGTAAAAAAGAAAACATGCCACAGGAGCCAATGAGGGGGCTCACAATGCCATAACTAAGGTAATGCAATCAACTGAATCTAAACCCATATAAAATAAGATTAATGGTAATGGAGTTATTCTGAAATGAATAACCAAATCAAGAGCTGTGCAGATAGTAGGTTCAATGTGTAAAACACTTGCCAAGCAAGAATGAAGACTTTAGTTTAGATCCCCAGTGCTTACATTAATCATGGGATAGAGTGGCAATCCTATAATCCCAGAGCTAGGGAGCAGAAACAAGGGAGCCCCAGAGCAAGCTGTCTAGCTAGACAAGCTGAATTGACAAAGTCTGGGCAATAATGAGAGGCTCAATATAAAAGATGGAAAATAAACAAGAAAACATACACTTCATCATGCTAAATAAATAAATTGAATGAAAAGAACATTACTGAATGTCACCGTAGTTCTTGTAATCTTTGAAGGCTGAAGTAGTGGGACTCAGAATCTGATGCTTAACTTGCCTACACAGCTATACCCCGTCTCAAAACAATTTGTAAAATTTCATTACAGATTTCTTCAAATAAGGGTGATTATACATGAACATAAATTACCTGATGTAATAGTAAATTGTTTTTTGAAAGATTTAGTCATTATAGGTGCCTGCATAATGTTAATCTGTATCATACTGTGTAGGTGGCTGTAGAAGCCAGAGGGCTTTAGATCCTCTGGAACTGAAGTTGGAAGGGGGGAATGTAAGCCATCTTAATCAGTAAGTACCCTTAATCAGTGAGCCATCTTTTGAGGCCCAACCCTTTATTTTCTTAATGAAAACCTTGTGATATAGGTATGTGAAATCCTTCTTTAGAATATTCCATATTTTCAAGTATTCTAGTCTTGTTTTTCAAAACAGGGTTTCTCTGTTTAGTCATGAATGTCCTGGAACTCACTCTGTAGACCAGGCTGACCTTGAACTCAGAAATCCACCTGCCTCTGCCTCCCAAGTGCTGGGATTAAAGGTGTGAGCCACCACTGTCCAGCATTCTAGTCTTGTTTTTAATGAAGTTATCAAACTCAGGGACTCACACCAAGTTTAGATAAGCATTCTACCAGTGAACCACATCCACATTCCCAGTGAATTATCCTAACATTTGATAAAAGTAATTGACTACACACATGTGCCATTCTCTCTATTCCACTTATTTTTTTTTAAATTTGTAAGTCTCATGTATCCCAGGTAGCCTGACTGTAGTCAAAACTGATCTTGAACTCATGAACTTCTGTTCCAACCTACCATGTGATGTTATTACACATCTGTACTATCATACACTCAGCTTTATGTCTCTCTCTGTTTCTTTTCTTTTTCTTTTTTTTTTTTTTTAAGTTTCTTTGGGTGGCTCTAGCTCAGCATCAGAGTTCTGCCTGCCTCTGTCTCTTGAGTGCTGGAAATAAAAGCATGTACTACCACCACCCAGGTTTATGTTTTCTTGATGGTAAATTATTCAATGACTTGCTGTCAATAAACTGAAATGCAAATTAATTTAATACATTGATCTTTTCTCTTAAAACTTTTACATACATAAGGTCTAATGGCTTCTTCATAAAAAGTTTTCAAAAGTCAATTTTGCTTTTGTCTTTTCTAATTTGAATGCTTTATATTCTACCTATGACAAAATACAATGCCTTTGCAAGACAAAATACAATGCCTTTGCAAGTTTCTTCTTCTACACAGGCGAAAATGCACTGTTTTACCAAGTAGCATTAACATGAAATAACAGATATTCTGAGGAAGTATGCTTCTAGTCACAGTTCACTGACAATTTTATTTTTGTAAACATTTTAAATTCCATTTATTTGTAGGATAGCACATCACAATGGTACATATGTGGAAGCCATAAGATAACCCGTGGGGATTTTCTTTCCTTCCACCATGTGAATCTCAAGAACTGAATTCAGGTCATCAGGCTCAATGGCAAGTATTCTTCCTGAATGAGCCGTCACTCGAGGCCTGGTTTGTTTTCTAAAATAGGCTATCATATTGCTTTAGTTGGCCTCCAACTCTACTGATACATCAATAGAAACCATTTTGTTGTTTATGATACGTGCTATTATAAGCATTCATTTGATTTGCTACTATGCTATTGAGGGTTTTTTTATTTGTTTGTTTCTATGTTGAGAAAGAATAGCAGCAATAAAAAATTTTCCTTCTACTTTTTTTCCATCTGATTTTAGGTATGCTGGACTTCCCAAATTAATTTTAAGGTCTGAAAACTATAAGTATTTATAACTGGCTCAATGTACTCACAAATGCCACGGCTACAGAGTGAGTCTATACAAAATAAACAGAAAATAGACAAACATATCTGTAGTAAACACTCTCAGACTTTCGGGGTTGTGATACTCCCAAAAGTACAATGTAGTTAGATATAATGTATGTTATGTATTAGAATCTAAATGTTATTTAAGAGACAAAAGACAAGTACTTATAAGTTATATGCAAACATTACTATCTTTATTAGAGACTGAGATGGGGATGGGTATAAGAAGGGAAGATCAAAGGATAACCAGGAATGACCGTATTTGGTGAGTTTCAGTAATCTGTATCTCTTAAAGAATTTGAATATTTCATCTATGTAGCTAAAGTAGTATTAATATGTTTATAAAATAGTTATTTGTGAAATCTGTAATGATAGTCCTTATTCATGTTAGCAATTTTTACCTTTTCTTCTATCTTTCCAAAAGACAGACTTTACTTTTGATTTTTATTGTTTATCTTGTTTTTGCCCTTCTCTATTTTAGTATTAATATTTAATCATTTTTATTTTATGTGTATAGGCGTCTTACTTCCATGTCTGTATGCCACGTGCATGCACTGCCTGCAGAGACTAGAAGGCAGCAGATCCCCTAAGAATAGAGTTATAGGTAGTTGTGAGCCACCATACAGATGCTGGGAACTGATTGGAAGAGCAGCTTGTGTCCTAACCACAAAGCCATTTCTCCATCCTTAAAGATATGGTTTCTCGGGGACTGGATAGGCCTATGTATGAGGAATCATATAAATCAGGCTAACTCGTGTCTCTATTCCCTGAAATATGGTCCTAGATTACAAAAAGGAGAAAACTTGCTGAGTGCCAGCATTTATACCTCCTGGCTTCTTGACTGTTGATATGTAACTAGTTACTCAAAAGCTTCCTGACTTCCCTACCATGACCTATTGTCTCCTAGAACTGTGAACACTCTTTTCATCAGGTTATCTGATCACAGCAACAGAAAAAGTAACAGAATTCAAAGGCAGCCTGAGAAAAGTTGTAAGACCCAGTCTCAACACCAGCAAACAGAACCAAACTAAGCAGAGCTAGATAAAGACCTTTTCCAGGATTCAAACATCTCTACCTAAACTCTTACTGGCTTCCTCCAAATTAAGAGTTAACACTAATAACAGAAAATAAATAGCAAACCCTTTTGATTGCAGATAAAGCAAACTCCCTATTTTCACTTACAACAACAACAACAAAACAAAAACACCACCAACAAACAAAACTTTGTTTATCTCTTAGAAAACACAGCAACAAACAAACAAAACAAACAAACAACTCCATTAACATTAAGGACGTCTGAAGTTTCGAAGTCACTGAAACTTCAAAGCTAGTACCTTTTAAAGGAAAAACTGAAAAGTGGAAAAAAAAAAAAAGGGGGGGGGGGGGTATTTTTAGAATCCAGAATGAAATTGTGCCAAGAGAAAGGAAAAAGGATAAAGAAGATTTGAGCTAGAAGTATATGTTAAAGATTATTAAGACTTTTAAAATTCTCATTATGAAATAAAAATCACTCACAAAAGCATTTTTTGGTATTTCTGTGGTAAAAGTCTCTAATCCAAAATTTTTTCTTTTCCTTTTTTTCATTTTTTTGGGTACAATGTGTTTTGGTCATACTTACACACACACTTGTTTCATCTCTTCCCTTCTCTACACACACAAATAAGACACCTTCCCCCCCAACCCCCAAAATCTAATTGTGTTGCCTATATACTCCTGTATATTTGGCCTTCCACTGGAAAAAAATAACTCCCTCTCAGCAGCTATTAGTGGGCAGTAGCTCCTTGGCTAGGGGTAGATTTTGTGACAAACTCTCCTTTCTATGCTGGTATTTTGTTTGTACATGTCTTGTGCATACTGTCATAACCGCTTTAAGTTTACAAGTGCAATTGCCCCACTGTGACTGGAAGACTGGTTTCCTAGTTGCTACCCACCATCTCTGGCTCTTCTTCCCCAAGGATCCATGAGCCTTTGGGGGGGTGGGTGTTGGGGGAGGTGCAACACAGATGTCCCATTGAGGACTAAACACTCCTAATCCAACTTTTAATGGTTTTTATTTTTTTAAATGTTTGAGACAGGGTTTCATTTTTCTAACCTTGACTCACACTTACTACGTAGCAAAAACATGGCCAATATTCTGATATTACTCCCAAGCACTGGGACTACAGGTGAGCACTACCACACCTGGCTTATGTAGTGCTAAGGACTGAACCAGAACTTTGTGCATAACAGACAAGCCCTCTGTCTCCAAACTTTATTCTCTCTGTCTGTCTTGTGCAAAATGTGGCTGTCCCCTTTGCTTCAACATGTTTAAGAGCCTGCTTCCTCCCCTGACCCCCAATCTCTAATTATATTGGTCCGGGAAAGTTATCTTATTAAAACTGTATGAGCGTGTTAGGTATGTGCCCTGATCCAACCACTACTCTATAACTCTATGTGGCTGTAGTTTCTTGACCTATTAATAGCTACCCTTTTTCTTTCCCCCTTTTCTATCTTTTATACTTACCAATTTATCTCTCCCATGATCTGTCTTCACCTCAGAACTAAGTGAAAGTAAGTCTGCTGTATGATCTGGGAAAGGTGCCTCCCCAAGGACTATCAACCCCTGTAGGACAAAGAGTAGAAAAACAGTGTGAGTAGTATAAACTATCAAGTTTCAGAATTAATCTCACATTGGTCGAGGCTCAGAGGTCAAGGCTCAGAGTTTGCTAACCAGAGGCCTTTCCCTTATCCTATGGCTCAAAACTAGCCCGAAAAGCAGCATCATTACAGTACTTGTACTCGTCTGTGCAAGGCCTTGGATTCTTTTTTGCTTGTTTTGTTTTTCAAGACAGGGTCTCTCTGTGTAGCCCTGACTGTCCTCAAACTCAGAGATCCACCTGTGTCTGCCCCACCCTGCACCCAGAGTAAGGGTTTAAAAGTGAGCACCTTCACTCAGCCAAAGCCCTGGATTCTAACCCCGTCAATAAAGCTGAGGAGTAGCACAATTTGAGTAGAATGTTAGGATTCAAAACTGAGGCAGAGAGACGGCTCAGTAAGTAGAGGAGCTTGCTACTCTGCCCCATAATATCCACAGTGGAGTCGGAAAGCTGACTCCATGAACTTTTTGCCTACAAGTTTTCTCTGCAGCATATGTGTGTAAACACTCATTAATAAATAAAATGTAAAAAGACAGATTTGGACACACACATCCAATTTCTTTTTCACTCTACCTCACCTTATATGCCACTCTTTTTATTCAGACCTAGGAATCTTATCCAATTCAGATATGTTATTGTACATATGATACATTATAAAGTATACTTTATTAGATTAACATCACTAATGGAAGGATTTCAGTTATATGCGTATAAAGAATTACTAAACTGGGCTGGAGAGATGTCTCAGCCATTAAGAGCACTAAATACTTTTGCAGATGTCCTGAGTTTAATTCTCACTTTTGGTGTGTCTGAAGATAGCAACAGTGCATTCACATATATTTAGATAGATAGATAGAGCGAAAGAAAGAAAGAAAGAAAGAAAGAAAGAAAGAAAGAAAGAAAGAAAGAAAGAAAGAAATTTTAAGAAAAAAAAAAAAAAGCCCCCCTGTATTCTCCCTGGAAGAGAAGTATCTAATATACTAGAATGGGACTAGGGACACACTAGATAAAAAGTAAAAACTCCTAAGGGAAAAAAAAAAAAAAGAGAGGCCAGTAACTCATGGGAGAAATAGAATTCCATACTAGGTTGATAATGAAAATTTTTATTAGTTCAAAAATCATATGCGCAATACACTAACAATACAGTTCAGTGGCGTAGTCTATTCTTAGTGTAAGGGTCTCTAAGTTCAATCTCTAATACATGAAAAAGTCCATTATAAAATCACAAAAACAGATATTTGAAAACATTATTACCATAAGGGTATGTATAAAGAATAGCTTTCAAATTTAATAAATTTGGTACCTCATACCCAACATCACAGCATTGAGGAAAATGAGGAAAGAGGAGGGCTACAGATTCAAGGTCACTTTTCTGGCCTATAATATAACTGTCTCAAGAAAACAAAATCTTGAAAATATTTTCTTTCTTAATTTGTAAGCATAAAATTGACCTCTTAAACCTTACCATTTAAAAACAAAAACTTTTTGTAAAAAGCAGTGTTCTTGTGCACTGTTTCTGAAAATTTTCCATCTAAACTGGCAATGTTGGAACTCAGAAGGAGTAGACAAAATCATTAGGAGTCCAGCTCAAGGCCAATTTGGGATATAAGAGACCCAACTCAGAAAACAAACAGATGAAATTCTCATGAGGCTGAAGTATTTGGAGTAGTGATCAATAGTCAAATCAAGACAAGGCTTTGAAACAGACTATGCTGGTTCAAAAATCATAATCCTCCTCCTATGTCAGGCCTTCAGAGGGTGCGGATTAAAGGTATGCAACATCATAACCATCTAGGTTAAGTCCTGCTTTTAAAGACTGTCTCTTCTCTTAGACCCACTCCACTGTATCACTCCTGAGAAGCTCAAGCTTCCCTACTCAAATTAAGACAAATCAGAATCCACTACAAACTCAACTCTCAAGAACCAAGATAGATGAGACAAAGTTGTCCGTGACACCTAATAACACAGATAAAATAGGAAGCTCAATTGGTTTACAGTTTGAAAATAAAAGTATACCTTTCTTCCATCTTATTAAAATTGGTGTATGTGTGTGTATACATGTGTTCATGCATAGACCAGGATGGCCTCAAATCTGAGGCAATTTTTGTTTCTCAGCCTCTTTAAGTACTAGAACAGGCCTAAACTACCATGCCTGGTTTAGTTAGTTTTTTCTGTATCCAGATTTCAATGTTTTTAATTTTTTCTTTTCCCACCAAGACAGTTTTTCTATGTAGCACTGGCTGTCTTGGAACTCACGCTGCAGACCAAACTGGCCTCAAACTCAAAAGATCAGCCCTGCCTTTCTCTGCCTGGGATTAAAGTAAAATTTCAATACATATGTTCCACAAAAAAAAAAAAAAAAAAAGTAATAATGAAAAGAACAAAAGAACGTATTAAAAAGAAAATATTTAAAGATTGTTTAAATTTATCTGTCTGTTATCAATGTCTAACCAGAGATTTGACTCTGAAGCTTAGATGAACATACATGAACCTCTACATTGTTGCTGTAAATTTCCTATCCTAGCTTCTCTAAAGAGTATTTCACCTAAAGAGGTCTTAGCACTTCTCTATGGAACCTTTCCTTTTTAAGAAGAAGGAAAAAAAAAAAAAAAAAAAAAGCATCTTATAAAAAAGAGGGAGAAGGAGCCAACTATCTGACCTAGGAAAATCCAAACAAAAACATAAGCAAGCATGAGACCCTGAGTGCAATACAAACAGTAATTGGGGCTGCACTCAGGAGGTAGAAGCAAGAAAATAAGGAGTTCAAGGTCCTCCTTTGCTACAAGTTAAAGGCCAGACTGTTCCCAAAACAAAAATAACAAGACCAGAAGAGTAGGAGGCTATACTAGAAGTAGTACTTTTGTCAAAGAACCACAAAAAACAAAACAAAACAAAAAACAAAACAAAACCCCAACTTATTTCCAAAAGGGACTTTTGGTAACAGCTAACTTTAATAGAACAGAAATTGGTATCTGGACCCTGGAACTCCCCAGGGGTGGAAAAAAAAAAGCCAACAACAATAACAAAAGCAGTCCTCAAATGATTCCTTTTTTTTTTTTTTTGGAATAGATTATGTGAAAACTTTTAATAATTGTTAAAATTTATTTATTTTTATTGTGTGTATATCGCTGGGCTCTGCTTGATTCTATGCCTATGCACCACTTGAGTCCAATGCCTTGGGGAGGCATCTGATGCCTCGGGACTGGAGTTAGAGGTGGCTATGGGCTCCTATGTCGGTGCTGGGAACCAAAAATCTAGGAAGCTTAATTGTTGAGTGTCTCACCAGCCCCTGTAATAGATCACTTTTAAGAAAGGTAACTCCCAGCACTTGGAAGGCAGACACATGCAGATCTTTGTAAATATGAGGGCTGTCTGGTCTACAGAATAAATACCAGGACAGTCAGGGCTACACAGAGAAACCCTCAGAGAAACCCTCAAAGGGAAGAGAAGAGGCATCGGGAGGTAACATCAACACATAGCAAAGTAAATCAGGAGTGGTAACGCACACTTTTATAATCCCAGTGACTACAGAGACAGACGGAGGCAGAGAGAACTCCAAGTTTGAGGATAACCTGGGGTACATGGCTGACTTCCAGGCTAACGTGTGCTACATAAGTGAAAGACCATCTAAAACCTAAACATATAACCACCTTAAAAAGGAAAACTAAAAGTCAAATATTATATAGCAGACAACCTTAATGTGAATACTTGAGAGGCAGAGACAGGAGAAAAATTTAAAGTCATCTTTGGTTACACAGTAAGTGGAAACAAGTTTGAGCTAAAAGAGATGTGAAGGAAGGGAGAGAGCTTTCTAATTGTCTGCCCAAAAATATAAGAAAATTGATGCTAACCCACGACAAATACTTCCATGTCCCCTAATCTCCTACCCAAAGACAAATTTACAACTCAACGGCCTGGGTAAATTAGTGAGAACATGGATAGATAGCACAGTATTAGTGCTTGTCCAGGACATGTAAAGGTCAGGAATTCAATGCTCTGAACCAAACTAATTAATTAAAACAAATGGGGATAATATTAAAATTAGTAGAAAAAGGCCTAGCACACTTTTTCCAAAAAAAGTACTCTATTATTACAGTGCTATATAAAAATCAACTTCACATTAACATATCACTGGACTAAGTTTTAAGACTTATCTGCTAAGCTGAGTTCAGAGTACCCCACAAAAATTCATGCCAAGAACCTGAGGCTGTGCAGTTATTTCAAAGTAGGCTCTCTGCAGATGACATCAAGTGAAGACACACCCTTTAGTGTGGACCATAAATATAATATCCTATGTGTATTTTTAGTTATTGAATTTTTAAATTTTTAACATGCTTACTGGACATGCCATACTTAAAGGATAGGACAAATCTCTGGTTGACTCTCCCCTATAAACTTCACATGATTCTGAGAGTCAGACACAGTACACCAGGCATGTATGGCAAGTGCCTTTACTCTTTCAATTAACTCCAGTCCCCAAACAGCTGTATTTTACTAGGAAAATTTGAATATAGAATAATTAGCCATGTGAAGACAGACAGCAATCAGTGATGTAGCTACAAGCCAAAGAAAGCCAAGGACTGTCAGCGGTAACCATAAGTTAGGAAAGGGCAAGAAATTATTCTATGACAGAGAATGGCCTGGTGAATACTCTGATATTCCAATTTCTAGCCTCCAGAACTTTGAAAAAACTTGTGCTCATGGTTCTAAGCTATTCAATTTGTGATATTTTCAGAACAGGGGTTGGAGAGGTAGAGCACTGGCTACTCTTTGAGAGACTTGGGGACATTTCACAGTACTCACATGGACCCTCATAACTGTGTCTAATATGACACTCTCACACAAGCATACGTGTTATATATATACATGAGTAAAATGAGTACTGCTACTCTTTGGAGGACCTGTGTTTGGTTCCAAGCATCCACACGGTAGCTCAAAAACAGCTACAACTCTAGTTAAAAAGGATATGACAATGTCTTCTGATCTCTGTAGGCATCAGGCACGCAATGAGGTGTACATATGCATAAAATAATAAAAATAAATCTAAAAAAGGAAACTATTAAGTACAAATGTTGGGCAAAATACTGCACACCTGTAATTCTAGAAGTATATATCTAAAAGTATAAGGACCAGAAGTTCAAGGCCAGTATAAACTACTTATTTACAAACAAACAAAAGCATATAAATTAGTGTTTTTTAATCAGGTAAAAATATTTCATTACAGCATTCCTCATGACATCATTTAAACAGAAGTATTTTTTTTTTAAATGCTCTAAAAAGAACTACATTAAAGCATTTGACTAGCCTAGTAAGAACTTGGCTCTTATCTAAGCTATCTCTCTCAGCCTCAAGTCACTGGGAGGCATATCCAAGAACAGCATGGAGAATCTGAACAAGTATGTCACAGTTAATAACAACAGCAACAAAGTGATAGCTAAAGTTGAAAATACTTTTTATATGATAGGGAAATATGCATGATATATATACAAGATGACAATGTATAAAATTGTTATGTGCCTACATGGAAAAGGTAGCTTAATAAATATATATAATATATAGCATGTATATTATATACACATACATACACACATCTCAAAACTTTATATTGGATTAACTTTTGATGTGGGGGTAAAAGGGGTTGCCTAGAATATTCTAAACATACCTTTCTTTGTTCTACATGCTTTCCAAAAGTTTCCTCAAAGTAAATCAAGATAGTGGCGCAGCCTTCCATTTCTAGAGACACTAGAATGGCAGGGATAGGCAGCCCCTGGGGCTTTGGCTTGCTTGGCCAGCTCTAGGACAATTACCAGTGACTATTGTATCAAAAGAAAAAAAGAAAAGATGGGCATCATCTGAGGAACTCAGTGTTGTTCCGGCCTGCACATTTGTGGAGGCATGTGCATACTCATGCACACACACACATTTTAAATGACTATGTAAAAGGAGACTGTGTAGAACTTTTTTTTTTTTTTTTTTTAAACTGTTGTGAGCTGCCAAGTAGGTGCTAGGAATTGAACCCAGATCCTTTGGAAGAGCAGTTAGTGCTCTTAACCACTGAGCCATCTCTCCAGCTCCCTGTGTATTAAATTTTGTCAACTGCCCGTTTTTAAAAAACTAACTACAGAATGACAAAGTATTGGAAAGTAATACTGTTCACATTGTAATTCTTTTATTAAGGCCATGCCTTGAACTCAGGGCAATGCACCTGCCTCTGCCTCCTAAATACATTGATTATATAACTATGAGCTATCAGGTCCACCTATTAAGACTTTCAGAGGCACTGAAGATGACATCTATGGCCTTTTTAAGAACATTGGGCTTTATCTAAAACTATGCATCAGTCATGCAGCTCAAACCACAACTATCTGTTTTATTAATGTGTGCACATCACTTATATAAATAATCTCAGAGGCCAAAGGGCATCAAACTTAGAGCTATAGTGACAGGCAGTTGTGAAGTACAACATAAATGCTCCTCAAGATGAGCAGAAAGCACTCTTTACCACTGAGCCATTTCTCCAGTCTGTATCTTGAGCTCTGAAATGTTTGCATGAGACTTATGAAAGAAGACAATTTTGCTGGTCTGGGTGCTTGCCACCAAGCCTGTTGACCTAAGTTGGTTCTCTGGAGTCCCCAATCACAAACCATTTATAAAACATGTTTTGTAGGAACTTAAGTACCATGAAAGTAGAATTTTTCTTCTCTAGTATATCCCACCAAAGACCACTGTATGTAGATAGTAAGCACCTAGCAGTTTAAGGGTTTGCTTCCTATGTGTAATTTTCCTCAAGTCAAATAAAAAACAAAAAAACAAAAAACCATGTTTCAAAAATGACTTTTCAAAAAAACCAACCAACCAACCAACCAACCAAACAAACAAACAAACAAACAAAAAAACCAAACTGTTCAATGTCACTGTCAAGGTAATTATCAGTCCTTTCAAACAGAACAAAGAAAATAATATTTCTATCATCTATGTTATGTCTAAGTTTGATAGCCTTTTAATTAAAAATTTTCTTCAAAGAAGCTTATCAATAATAGAGAATGTCTAATGAAATAAGCAAAATGAAATAGTAGATATGCCTTTCTCAAATTAAAATAAATAATACAGTCTGTTAATATATTATATAGTTTCTTTTTCTCATACTGGCCCAGATATTTTTTTCTAAACATGTCAACGGGGTTATATTCTACTGTTTTTTTGAGCTACACTAGTACCATCAGACTCTTACATCAAACTATTATACTGAACCATTAACCCATTTATCTTGACATAGTTAAAGAGTTATTGCAAGAATGGGAAGGGATGAGAGGAGGGGATAATGGCAACTTTTAAACTGATTAGAATACACCAAAAACGTATTCCTTACCTTATTAGCACGTATCTGTTTGTAAATATCTGTTTGCTGACGAATTCGATATTCCAAGTCGGAAACATGGGCCTGAAGCCAGTTCCAGCGGCTGACAATAGCTGCTCGGTCTGCAGCCCATCTCCATTCAGACCTGCGTTTCCTACAAAGAAATAAACCAAGTGAAATCCAGGAACAATACTAACATCTATTCCAGTGGGGGTAGGTTCTTATACAGATGGACTATCATGTAAAGACACACAAAAAGACAAAGTACACAATCCATAGAAGACATGGGGTAAGTCACTTCATTCAATTTCCTTCCAAAGTTGCCTAACTAGAGGTGTTAATTTTACCTGATACTGTGACAATGTTCTTCTGAAACTGAGTTAGATTCTCAGGAGACAAAAGGTATTTTCTTTGTTAAAATAGTATTTTAACAGTACTTTTGTGTCTGTGTGTCTATCTGTTGATCCATCCATCTATCTATCCATCTTCTTTCTATTTATCTATTTATACTTATCTATTTTGAGGGAGGACCTCACTATGTTATGTAGCTCTGGCTGTTCTGGAACTCAGAGATCCATCTGCCTCTGATTCTCTACTGCTGGGATTAAAGGTATATACCAACAAGACTGGCTTAACAATATATTTATTTTTTAATCCTAGAAGAATTAAGAATGATTACAAGTATGGAAATTCGGTAGTTTCTGAATAAAGATCAAAATATAAAACTTTACAGCATAGTAGAAACCTTCATTTTCTTAGCAAGCATCATAACAAGCTAAAACTACAGAATTTTTCCAGATAAAATCAGAAAGTCATAAATAATCTATATAAATTACAGAATATACTTTTTAGTATTGTGATTCTCAAATACAGCTAAGAATATTTGTTTCTAATCTCAATTAAATTTGGGTTTTTGTTATTGCTGCTGCTGCTTAGAGGCAAGGTCTCATGTACCTCAGGTTGGCCTTGAATTCCTCATCATCCAGCCTCCATTTCCCCAGTGCAGAATTATAGGTGTGTGCTACACTGTCTACTTCTTTTTGGGGAAAAGGGGTGGGAATTTAAGTTTTATTATTTTATGTATATGGATGTTTGCCTGCGTGTATGTCTACACATAGTGTGCATGCCTGGTGCTCTTGGAGGCCAGCAGAGGGAGTTGGATCCCTACCATGTGGGTGTTGGGAACCAAAACCAGGTCCTGTGTTCTTAATCACAGTGCCGCCTCTCTAACACCTCTCAACTACTTTTAATTGGAAGCCAAGAACAGAAATCCAGAAAAGTATAATATAAACTTGAATAACCAGATATTAAGACATATATAAAGTGGTAATAATTAAGCCAGTATAAGATGAACAGAAGACCAACAGAACATGATAAAGACTCAAAATTTATAACTGGATACATGAATTGTCAGCTCTTTATACGAACAAAATTAAAAATTACTTCTTTTTTTTGTTTTGTCTCACTGGCATTTTTCTGGCTTTTCAATTTGCTTCAACCTTACAGTTAATGCAAGTATGTGAGATCTAGACCAGGAAGAATTTTCAAATAAAACACAGAAACTCAATTAAAATTTCAGCATATAACAAATGACCAAATGAATAAAGTTAAAAAACAAACACTTGTTAGTAGAGAATGTCTGAATCAAGCATACTAAAGATTCAGTATCTGGCTCACAACTGTAACCCCACTTCTGTGAAGCTGAGAGATAGACTGAGGGCTGTCTAGCCTACAGAGTGAGCTCCTGTATTTAAAACACAAGAATTCCTTTTAAAAGGACTAAATAACAGAACATAACAGATATGGTTTAAGATTACCATAATAGAAATATTGAATTCAGCAAGAAAAACTCAAATATATAAACACATTAAGTCTTTCATACAGAGGAGGAAAAATACCATAAAAGGATAAATTAGTAAAAAACATAACCTATTTCAAATTGCTGGTAACTGTAAAAACTGTTTTAACCACTTTTAAGAAGCAATTTGGCTAGGTTAAAAAAAATGTTCATGCCCAATCACAAAGAAATGCTTCTGAGAACATACTTTTACGGGCGGACAAGGAAAACAGGTTCATTATATAATCGAATTCTGTTTTAGAAGACAAATAAATTAGTTTATTTCTTAAGATATTCCTACAGTAATACAAATATAATTAACTAGAGCACTGTGTCAACCTAACCATATCTCAGAAAACAATAAGAAAATTTACATAAAGTAAAAATTAAGTGTAAACGATAGTGCAGGTAAACAAACTGTGTTAAAATGGGAAAACATGAAAATTTAAACACAGAAACACCACCACCACAAAAAGGACTGTTACCATTACCGGTCAATAAGAATGTATAAAATTATGCTTGGAGCTAACTGACATGCAAGGGATTCAAGGTCAGTGTTAGAGTTGGAGGATTAAAAATTCAGGGAGTCTCTGAAAATGACCCTGAATTCAGCTTATAAACTCAGCAAACTACCCCAGAACACCAATCACTTGAAACTGCCCAAAGAAAGATAAAGTTTATTTGCTATCTCTGAGCTTAGACAGTTTAACAATTTTTTTCTTATTTACTGTCAAGTGGGTTAGAGGAAAAAAAAAAAAAACCACTTTTTAAAGTCTGAGAAGATACTGTAAGAAAACCACATTTAAATAGAGCTAACTAAATGCTAGTTCTGGTTTATACATAATATTAATAGGTTTCTTTTTGGTTAACAGACCATCTATTTAATAGTTTTCAGAGATTTAGCAGATTACTATATACCTAGAACTAAGGATATTTTACCCAAATCAATACATAATATCTAAAGAAAAAAAATCATAAAAATAAACTATAATCATTCTAAAATAATATGCTGAACAGTACCTGTTCTTATTGAAAATGCAAGTTTCAACTCAATGCTTCACTAATGTGTCAAATAAAAAAGGGAATACTTTTTTGCTTTTCGTTCTTACTCTGAGGTTCCTTTAGTATCCTGAAATCATCTTCAATGGTACTGTCAGTGGTAAAAATATTTTCTTAGAAGGAATAATAACCAGAATCATCTCTCTTAATGTGAGACTCAGAGTCCTTCTGTTGTAGTAAAAAAAAATATAGTGGATTCTGAAAGGCATCAATGATATAATCTATCCTACTGTACCATAGCAGAAAACGGCTCCAATCATTTGACTCAGTGATGACCACCATTAATTTTGCTAAAATTAAAGTGTCAAATAGGAAGATCATATATCTCAAGACAGCTTAGGCTGCTTAATAAAAGGCATGGTATCTTCCAACACATACTTTTACCCAGAGACGTGTAGCCTTGGTTGTCCTGAAACATGTGATGTAGATCAAGCTAGTCTCCAATTCGGAAAAGACTGGCTTGCCTCTGTTGCTGGGGTAGCAAGAACACTTTAAAACAGAAAGTGCTAAGTGATTTGATTTCTGCTCAGAAAAGTGAAAATTTGCTGTATTACCCAGTTCACTCAATTCATTAGTAGGCCATACATCCTAAATGATTACTGTATCCAAACTATGAACTTTCATATACCCCCTCTTCAGTGTTTACCAGCACTGCCCAAACCAGCAGAGCAATACACAATAGCAGATACTTTTATCTGAGATAATCTATAGCAAGTTACTACTATATCTAAATGTAACAAAACCCAGATTATGAACTACACTGCAAACACCTGTCCCTAGTGTTATTTCTAAGTCTTCTAGTTTTATTCAAAATGGAAAATTTAGTAAATCCAAGAACAGAGCTGAATGGGGACTAGAGAGTTGCCTCGGTGGTAAAGAGCATACTTGTTTCAATTCTCAGCACACACACGGAGACATGGAGGGCTTACTACATCCACAGGTATCAGGCTCCTATGTGGTACACAGAGGCACAAGCAGGGAAAATACTCATAAACATAACATAATAAAAATAAAAACAAAGAGAACATATCTGTGTATTTCTCTTCTTTGAGCTAGGGGGAAAATACCTCTTAATCTCATTAAAGAAACAATGACTATGCCAGAAGGCCTTTAAGGTGTTATTTCTGGTTTTTGTGTTTTTAAATCCCTGATTTCAATCCTGTCTCCAGTTCTTTCCTTCAACAACAACAACAACAACAAAAAGGCTCTATTAAAAAATCCAAAGTAAAATTACTTTATAACAAACTACAAAAAACAGGGCTATACTCAACCAATAACTGGCAGGTAAGTTATTTCAAAGGGCTATATACTACTTCCAAGAATGCAAGAAAAGAGCTTGAAATACTTAAATTCTTAAATCTTGTTTAGAGTCATAAAAACAAAAGAAAAAAGTAAGTAAAACTAAGGCTGTCCCAGAGCATGGAGACAATACAGCTACTAGTATTTCAGTAAGAGATTTACTAAGCGACAAGAAAAGGAAATTCTCAGTCACTAACTCCAAGGGAAAGCAAACAAACAAAAAAATCAAAATCAGCCAGGTGAATTCCAATTCCAGGGCACTACAGTGTACTTAGTGAGCCCCAGGACAGACAGGCAGAGCTATAGTAAAACCCTGTCTCAAAAACAACAACAACAAAAAAAACAAAATACAACAACAACAACAAAAAGAAAAACCCACCCCAACAACAAAAGCAGTATAAAATAAAGGACTATAATGTTCAAGCAATGTTACTACTTTTCCCTTTTTATGATCCTAGACATGTAAATTGACCTTTGGAAACAACAACAGTATCTGCCTCATAGTTATATTATTCATAAAATGATGAAATCCAACTATCAGTGCACAGTGTGTATTTTAGATAAGAACATGCAATAACTATAACCTTGGGTTTCAATTCCCTATCATCAAAGGTACAAAAGAGAAAGTGGTGAAAGAATGAGATGAAAAGAAATTTCTAAGACAAATTTAAGAAACATGTTTTCAGTCACCTATTGACTTTCTTAATCCTTGGGCTTTATAATCATTTAAGAGTTCCACCCTGCCGGGCGGTGGTGACACACACCTTTAATCCCAGCACTTGGGAGGCAGAGGCAGGCAGATTTCTGAGTTTTCTACAGAGTGAGTTCCAGGATAGCCAGGGCTACACTGAGAAACCCTGTCTTGAAAAAACAAACAAACAAACAAACAAACAACAAACAAACAAACAGAGTTCCACCCTAAATGGTAAAAATTTAACTACAACCTCAGTAACATTAATCACTCAAATTTATAGGATGAGGAACAAGACATGGGTGAATGGGAAAGAACCAACTCATCTAGTATAAAATAATCTTCAAGTTTAGAATAAATACAAGACAGAGGAAAGAAAGCACCTTTGATAAAAATTTTCTCTTAGCTTATTCTCTTTTTTCCTTCTACTAAGTTACAGCTTACTAGAAGAGTTTGTAGCCACAGAAAACCTACCTGTCTTATAGGTTTTATACTCCTGATACATAGATCTGTCTCCAGGCATAATTCAACATTTAACTTTTGTCTGTTTTACCAGATTATCTCTGGTGTTATATGTTGACAGATTATTCAGTTAAAAAGTTAATACACTTTCAATTCCCTCATGGTCATTAGCAAATACTTATTTATGAAGGTTGATTCTAGATGATAGAGATGTAAGAACCATGTTTTATTATATTTAAATTTCTAGTTTAGACAAATGTTTATAGTTTTTTGAGTAGTAGAAGAGAGATAATAATATGAAATGTTAGAATTTCTAACTATGATACTAGATTTAGATTTGGGAATCTAAAAAGACTATGTTATTTATGATTCAAAATATAAACTAGAACCTACATGGGGAATGGGGGAGAAAGAACTATCTTTTAAGAGAAATACATATTTTAGTTAAGTGGTCTAGAGCTAGGGTGGTGGGAACTGTATACTCAAAAGAGATGCTGGACACCTAAGCAGGACTAGACCAGATAGAGCTGTATCATCCATGTTTAAACTTTATGAAACAATGTAAGCATCCTCCTGTTTTGGCCTCTGTGCACACATAAGAAAACGTTATTTTTGCTTGTTAAATTGAAAAAGTTAAAAACCAAACAAACCAACAAAAAACCAATCCTGCCACCTGCTAAGTTTCAGAGAAACTTAGCTGCTATAAACAGTATTTCTTCTGAAGAACATAAATTTATCAAAAGAAATGAACAAAAGTGTTCCCACATCAAAAATTCAACCAAGAATAATCTGACAAAGAAGATAGCTTGTTCCTGCCTGTGTGTATGTTTATACACCACACGAGTGCCTGATGCTCAGCAGAGTCAGAGAGGGTGTCAGATTCCTTGGAAATGAAGTTGTGAGCTGTCATTGGGTGCTAGGAATTGAACCTAGATGGTCTGTAAAAGCAGCCAATGCTTTTAACTGCAGAACCATCTTCTCCAGGCCTACACACAGTTTTTTAAACTCCTACAGAAAAAGCAAAGATCTCAAACTTAGATTTCACTTACATAGTTTCTGTTATTTACTTGTACCTAAGTGTTCTTTAGCTTCCACAGATGTTAATCGTATCTCAAATGACTGCAAGCATTTTAGCAGATTTTTGGGGGAGTAGAATGGGAGCAGATGCTTTTAAACTATATCACTCAAGTTGGCTTCAAACTTGTGACAATTCTCCTGCCTCAGTTTCTCAAGTACTCTCAACTAGAAATTATTACAAAGACAAGGTATTCCAAATGTACCTGCAAAGCTCTTGATTAGAATAAAGCAGCAGCTGATTGCTTCAAATCTGAGTAGAATCTGTGGTTTGAAAACCATTCCTTTTGTGAAAGACTAACTCATTTTTATCTTATTCACTGATGTAATATGAATTAGAAACCCTTTACAAAATCTAACTTTAAGTCTGTTATGTTTGCTAAAAGCTAGCTGTTGGTCTCCAATCCAAGTTTCTCCCTTCAGGATCTCTGAAGCAAAGTCCCATAATTTTTATTAGTTTCCTAAATGATGATCAAGAGACATTTTTAAAAGTAATGATTCTTCATCTGAGCTAGCCATGGGTCAACTGCAGTTAACATCCTTAACATCTATAAGACCAACAATTTAATTAATGGTGAGAGTTAAACCTAAGGAAGGATACAGGAATTTCTGTGGGATGCTAGAAAAGTTGGTATTTTTAAGCAATCAAGTTCAATCCTCATGATCAAGTGGAAAAAAAAAAAATCACTGCTCTAAACTAAATACAGAAATATTTCTAGATTAAGTTTCTTGACTGCGTTAAGAATCTACATGCTCTCAGAATCTGTACCTACTTCCCACTTTCAAGGTTAAACTATTTTTTCTACACCTCACATAGACCAGTGGTTCTCAACTTTCCTAATGCTGTGATTCTTTAATACAGTTAGTTCCTCATATGTTGTGGTGACCCCAACCATGAAATTATTCATTTGCTACTTTATAACTGAAATTTTACCACTTATAAATCATAATGTAAGTATCTCATATGCAGAATTATCTGGTACCCCCAAAGGGGTCTCAACCCACAGGTTGAAAACTACTGATGTAGACAGTAAGGGCTGTTAAGAAAGTACTGCTGCAAAACATCCTAAGGGTTTCATTATTTTAATACCAGCAAATGTATTTTCATTGTTGAATAATTACAACATCTAAGGGAGTAGAGAATATGAGGCACCAAAAGATTAAGTCATTTTTCCAGAGACACAGGTAAAAATCTGCATTCAACCCAAAAAATACAGTTCCACTGACTTTACTTGTGTGTGCCATAGAACATACTTAAAGGTCTGAGGACAATTTGGAAGTTAGTTGGTCCTTGCCTTCACCCATATTTGAAAAGGTCTCTTGTTCATTATTACAAAACCCAGACGAGAATGCTAGCCTAAGACTTTCCTGTCTCCACTGGCCATCTCCCTGCAGGGTATTACAGGCCTCTGTTACGATGATTCTGGAATCTGAATTCAAGTTCTCACACGTATATGGCAAATGTTTTACTTACTTAAGTCACTTTCCTAGTCCAGTAACCTTATTTTTAACTACTATACTTCATCACCCAAAAAAACTTGTTCTGCAGAGAGCCTGAGTTTGATCCCCAGCATTCAAATGGTGGCTCAAAACCACTTGTAATACAACTTCCAGGGGAATCCAATGCCTTCCATGTATATTTTTAAGGGCTCCAAGCATGTACAAGATGCACATACATATATGTAGGCAAAATATTCATACAGTAAAATTATAAAAATTTTCAGATGAACTAAACATTCTGTTGTAATTGTAACCTAATCTCTAAAATACTACTTCACTGCCTATTTAATATCAAACTCAACTTAGAATCTAACAAAGAAGGGAAGAAACAAAGAGAAATGTATGTGTGTGTATCACTAAATGAACTGTTAAAAGGAGTCTTACCAACAAATAACTCTCTCTTACAGAGCTGGTTCAGTTAAGAAATGAGGCACCTCAATAGGATTATTTGAAAACCCAGGCTGCAACTATTAAAACAATTTGAGAGAACTTATATAAATCTATTTGAAATGAATGAATTAAGGTGTTTGTTACATAGGACCCTAGTATTTCCTATTTTGGACAAAATACTTTTTTATACAAAATAAAAGTACTTTTATTTAAACCATTTAGCTCCTACACAACATAGAGTAGCAGTCTATCACAGTGGTTTTGAGGACAGCTGCTTAAAGGTAACTTTCTTAGCTAGGCTTCTCACTGCTGTGACAAATACTTAGCTTAACACTAGATACTGTATCATGCTCTTTCTGAGTTCATTGTAGATGGCTTGTTTCTGGGCATGTAACAAAGCAGTGTGTCCCAGTACAACACTGTGATAGAAAGGAGCTGTTTGCTTATTGGCAGCAAGTCAAGAGACTAGACACAGGAAAGGGTCAGGACAAGGTACTGCCTCGACTATATGTCCTTTATGTGACTCTTCCTCCTATAGTTTCTAGAACAAACATCACCACGAGTTGAGGGTCACCCTTTCAATACATGTGCCTGTGGAAGAATTACCTTTTCCTCTTCTTCCTCAATATTGGGTAATGAATCTAGAACCATATATCTTAAGCAACTGTTCTGTCACAATTCCCATTTTTATGTCTTGAGAAAGATCTTGATTCCTTAATCCTAACCTTGGTAGCCCTTGAATTTGCAACCTCCTGCCATAGCCTCCAGAGTACCTGGGGAAAAAAAGCAGGAACTGACTGACAGGCTGGTCAGTGTGCGTGTGACATCTCTTCTGTTTTTGGTTTTTGAGAAAGGATGTTGCTATAATACCAAAGTTGGCCTTAAACTTCCTGTGACCCTCTCAATTGCTTGGCTCATATTGGAGTATACCACACTGGCAAAAAGTATTTCTCATAAAAAAATGAAAATTTGAGAGAAGAAGCACTTCAAGGAAGAGCAGAACTGAAGCAAAAAAAATAACCGTCAGAAATAAAGTCAGAGGTATGATTATAAACAATACAGAACGTTTCCTTCTCTCTATTTTAAACCTGTTTCTTCCTTGATAAAATAGTGGTACTACCTAACTTCAAAGTGTTGTTATACTGACTTAACATTTAATGCCTCTACACAAGGAAAAGCACATGCATTCTACATAGTGTAACCTTATCTCTAAATTGTAGATTTATGTGCATTCGTGTATGCATACACACATGGTTGTAGGGACCAGTGGAAGTTAGAAGGCATCTGAGTCCTTGGAGCTTGAGTTACAGAACATTTTGAGTTGCCCAATGTGGGTGCTGGAAATCGGAATTCTAGACCTCTCTAAAAACAGCAAGAGCTCTTTGGGGAAAATAATACAACTATTGTTTAACCCATCACACTATCTTTATTATTTGCCTTTCACTATTGGCGGAGATGATGCTAAATAACAGTAGTAACAGCACAGAAGGCATTCATCTATGTACTTCTCAAATATGCTGGCTTCTGCTCGGAAATACTATTAAGATCTAAAGTGGAATCACAAAAAAATTTTAGTAATTTCTGTCCTGGAATGATAAAGCCTAAAATATCCTGGCCCCTATATCAGCACAACATTGGGGTCGGAGTGACAGTTCAAGGTTCTTCTGACCTCCAGGGGCACCAGGCACACAAGTGGTGCACAGACAAAGAAACATTCAAGTACACATTCAAACACATAAAATAAATCTTTTAAAACCCTCACACAGACATACATACAGGCAAAACATAATGAACATTAAAAAAAACAAACAAACAAACAAAAAAAAAAAACAAAACAAAAAAAAAAACCAGCAAACAAACTGGTGAGGGCCCGTGTCTTTAATACCAGCACCAAGGAACCAGAGATAGGTAGACCTCCATGAGGACTACAGAGAGTTCTAAGACTGCCAGGGCTACTCAGAGAAATCTTGTCTTGAAATCTTGGGAGTTGGAAAAGTAAGTGTATGTGTATGTTGGTGGGGTTGAAGAGATGGCTTGCTTAGCAGCTGCTTAGCTTGTTTAGCCAGTTTCACTGGTTTTACTTTGAGAATACCTGAGTTCAATCCCCAGCAACCACAGGATGGCTTATAACCATCCATAACTCCAGTATTTTACATTTTTTTCAAGGCCAAGCACCTAAATTATCATGTATGTGTAGGTGTCCAAGGAGAACCAGAGGGTATCAGATTCCCTTAGAGCTGAAGTTAAAAGTGGATGGAACCTACCAAATATAACTGTGAACCAAATTTGGACCTACAGAGAGCAGGAAGCACTCTTAACTGCTGAGTTATTTCTCCAGCTCCTGCAAAAAGGACTTTTTATCTACTTTGAACATTTTTGCATATACACAAAACAGAGTATACTTATTTGTAGCCTCATTTCCATTCAGTATGTTAAGCATCCTCCATTAATCACAACACATTTCATCAAATAAAAAGATCTACTAACTACCCTATCAACATAAAGTATCTCCATTTTTTAAAGACCCTGAGTTCATATAATTTTCATAAAGCTGAGGCAGAAAGCATATACGCCTTTGGAGTACTACTTTTTGGAGCAAGACTCCAAAAGAAAATTTTCTTTTTTTTTTTTTCTTTTTTTCTTGGTTTTTCGAGACAGGGTTTCTCTGTATAGCCCTGGCTGTCCTGGAACCCACTCTGTAGACCAGGCTGGCCTCAAACTCAGAAATCCACCTACCTGCCTCTGCCTCCCAAGTGCTGGGATTAAAGGCGTGCGGCACCACCGTCCGGCCTTACTTTTATTTTATGTATATGGATGTTTTGTCTGTATGGACATATGTGGACCACATGTGTACATGGTACCCAAGGAAGCCAGGCACTAGATCTCTGTAACCAGAGTTATAGGCAGCTGTGAGCTACGTGAGTGCTGGAAACTGAACACTGATCCTCTGCAAGAACAAGTGCTCTTCATTGCAGAGCCATCTCTGCATCTCCAACCAAAATAAGTTTTGAAAAGAAGGCTTGGGTGAAGCATGGTGATACACACCTTTAATCTCAGCACTTAGAAAGCAGACACAGGCAAATTTCTGAAAAATACTGAGTCTCAGGACAGCCAGGGATAAAAAGAGAAACCTTGGTTTTTTTTGTTTTTTTTTTTTTTGGGGGGGGGGATTAAAGGGGAGGAGTAAAAGGTGGGGCTGGGGGTAGACAGAAGAAACATGACCCAAAAAACAAGGGGGGGGGAGAGGGAGGGAGGGAGGGAGGGAGAGAGAGGGGGAGAGGGGGGGAGGGAGGGAGGGGGGGAGAGGGGGGGAGGGAGGGAGGGAGGGAGAGAGAGGGGGGGGAGGGAGGGAGGGGCTTGGGAAAAAATAGTTCAGTTAGTAAAGCACTACTTGCCTTGTAAGCCTGAGGATCTGGGTTCCATCTTTAGTATATATGTTGATAAGCATATAATTCCAGCACTGAGAGCAGAAGTAGAGTCCAAGGTTCTTAACTGCCCAAGCAAGGCTGAGACACCCTTTGTCTCAAAATAGTTTCTGAGAATGACACCTACCTAAACTGCCCTCTGTTCTGCACCTTTCGTGTACACTCAAATGCACCCACCATGCACACACATCAACCTTTGAAAACATAAAGGCCTTACTTACATTGGGTAAACTTGCACCTTAACCTAATCTAATGATGAGCCTGAACATCACAATAAAAGACATTTAACATAATCTCACCACAAAGTATTCTTGCCACTCTGAAACCAATAATCAAATCTCTAGAACAAAGTAGAACAAAGTGTGGTAACCCCACAGGGACACAAGCAAATTCAGAACGTGGAGTATAGGGTAAATGAAGTAGTGTTAGGAGAAGTATTACAAATTTAAACAAGGTTTAAAAAACAGAACAGAAAAACATAGTGTGTATAAGACATTTTCTGGATCCTCTTCGGAATAAATCCACTGTCACATACACAGAAATGTATATGTAATACATATAATGAAAACAAGGGCTGAATGCAGGCCACTTATTACACTATGTAATGAAATAATTTTAGTGGGAAAAGAGTGTACTTTCAACCAAACAAACCACTGTTCCTTATAAAGAATACATGTTAGCATATATACAGGCAGAATAAAATAAAACGCATGAAATATGTATTTTAAAATGCAATATTGCAATAAAGGCTAAGGGAAATAGGTGAAACATAACAGACCATATATGGATAATTACTGACTCTTCTGAAAGTCAAACTGTCTCTTTTCTACATGTGTAAACCTACAAATGTTTATAAAACTAGGACATAATTATACTCAGCTGGGCTTTTTTTTTTTTTTTTTTTTAAAGATTTATGTATTTTCTGAATGTGAGTACACACTGTGGCTGTCTTTAGACATACCAGAAAAGGGCATTGAATTCCATTACAGATGGTTGTGAGCCAACATGCTGCTGGGAACTGAACTCAGGACCTCTGGGAGAGAAGTCAGTGCTCTTAACTGCTGAGCCATCTCTCCAGCTCAAAGTTTTTTTTTTCTTTCTTTTTTCTTTTTTCTTTTCTTTTTTTTTTTTTTAAGACAAGGTTTCTCTGTATAGCCCTGGCTGTCCTGGAACTCACTCTGTAGACCAGGCTGGCCTCCAACTCAGAAATCTGCCTGCCTCTGCCTCCCAAGTGCTGGGATTAAAGACGTGCGCCACCACTGCCCGGCTGTTTTGTTGTTGTTGTTTTTTTGTTTCATTTTTTAAAAAAATAGAATACTGTTTAAAGATGCCAACCTGAGAGAGAAGAGAATGAAAGGGGCCCATTTGTAATACAAACACTTAAAAGGTTGAATCAAGAGGACTTTCATAAATTTGAGATCAGCCTATACTATACTAGCAAACAGGGTTACAGAAGTAAGATATTGCTTCAAAACAACAAGTGAGATACCTCCTGCACCCATTTGCATCTGTGCACATGCATACCATGCACACACTGTAAATGTAAAGTATCACATCCTGAACCTTACCGATTGTCTGGCAGTTCTCTTGAAGAATTGAACTTCCAAATGTTGAGGTGTAAACACAATTTTTCTAATGTTTTCTTGCTGTATTCTCACTTCCTACTGTTACCCATCTTACTTGTTACTCTTAGTCATTACTGTTAACATATATTTAAACAAGTGTGTGTCAGGCCAGACATGGTAGTTTAATGCCTATAATCCCAGTACCCAGGAGGCAGGAGGACAAGTGGAAATTTCAGTTTATGGCTACACAATAAAAATGTGTCTTATAGCCTTGATGACATTGTAATTCCACAATTAGATGATGGCTCTTTACTTTTTTATCCTCAGTTGTAAACTTTAAGGAACAATTTTTTTTTTGACATCTCTGGATAGCCTAATATTTGAAACTACAAAGATAATAAATAAATCTGCTACAGTCAAAGTGCTAGAGATTATATCCATAGGACACATTGCAAACCATGCATAACTCCTTGTATAAAATAAAGTATAACTAAAAACAAACAAACAAACAACCCCCCCCCCCCACGAGTTTAAAACAATACATTCTATGTACAGGCTAGCCAGAGCTACAAAGTGAGACCCTATCTCCCCCAAAACAAGTAAGCAAAACACTAAATAAAAGGTAAATAGAAGATCCCCAATATTGACACATGCCCTCTACACATCCATACACTCACACCCATTATGAACAAATACAAATAAAACATATGTCCCTAAAAAAGAGAGCAGACATTTCATTAGAACACAATGAACAGTCCAGAGTTGACTCTGATTATATATAAAATTAAAATAAATTAACTTCTGCTCTTAATTAAAACATAACATATAGATGATCAGTCAACCCAGGAATAAGTTTACCAAGATTACATAGTCTGGCAGATAAAACCAGTGAAAATCATGGTGAACTGACAAGAAGAACATGACACCGTGAATCATTTAACCATTTCATTTCACACAAAGCCATCCTAAGAACCTAAGAATAGATGAGAAGTTCCAGCTGCCCAGGCTGATCTGTAGTGTCAAAAAATTCTGGCTGGTTGAGAAGCTTAAAGCAGAGCTGGATTATTACTAGTCTTAAGCAATAGTGATCTCTTTTGTAATAGTTTGGAATGGTTTTCAATAAAATGAGGCATGCATGAATAACATTTCTCTTTTCACTACAGGATCCAGGGAACAGAGATTACCTTTGTGAGTTTGAGGCTAGTCTGGTCTACACAGCAAGTTCAAGGGCCAGCCAGAGTTCCTTAACAGGATTCTGTCTCCAAATAAAATAAAACAGAGCTGGGCTTCCTGGTGCACACCTTTAATCCTTGCACTCGGGAGGCAAAGGTAGGTGGATCTCTGTGAGTTTGAGGTCAGCATGATCTACAAATCAAGTTCCAGGAAATGAGAGAGAGAGAGAGAGAGAGAGAGAGAGAGAGAGAGAGAGAGAGAGAGAGAGGAGGAAGAAGAGGAGGAGAGGAGAGGAGAGGAGAGGAGAGGAGAGGAGAGGAGAGGAGAGAGAGAGAGAGAGAGAGAGAGAGAGAGAGAGAGAGAAGGGAGATAGATACCTAAATAGATCCTCAAGCTGTGAGGACTGCACACCAAGTGTTTCCCATGTTTAACCATTTTGCCATTTCAAGGCTAATTTTTTTTTTCCAATAGAACTTTTATTCCAAGCACAATCATTGTACTTCAGGCATATTCCATTTGACTAAAATTCAATCTTCACAAAGAAAGGCGTGAATGCAAAGTCAAAGCCTGGCATAGTGCTACATGGCTGTAGTTCCAGTACTTGGAAGCCCAAGTTTCAGACCAGTCTTATCCAGTTAAAGGAACTTTTCATAGGGACCATTGGTGATTGATGCATACAGCTCAAACATCTTGGAATGTATGAGTGATTGAACAACAACAACAACAAAATCAAACTATACTTCCAAACCAGTTATCACTAAAATTCTACTTCTTACATGCCACTGTTTTTATGAGCCCTTTACTGAGTGGGTATTAATATAGCCACATACTCCACAGAACTTTTGAGAAATATGCTATGAAGAGGGTCAATAATTAATTCAGACTAAGGATTAAACTAAATTATAAAATAATTAGGTAGTTGGGCGCTGTCACTGCAAACCTCGAATCCCAGCAATTGGGAGGCAGAAAGCAGGTGGATTTCTAAGTTCAAGACAAGCATGGTCTGCAGAGTTTTAGGACACCCAGGGCTACACAGAGAAACCATGTCTAGAAACAAACAAACAAACAAAACAAGCCCCCTTCCTCCCAAAAAAACCCACACTATGCATTGTTGTGATAGATTTGTCACAAATAATATACTAATACTCATTGTGACAAACAGGTCCACAATTTACACTTCGGTTCTCTTTATTTTGAAAAACATGATGACATGCATTCATCAAAACTGTGTAATATGTTACCCCTCTTCCAAAAAAAAAAAAAAAAAAACCAAAACAAAAAGAAACAAACAAAAAACAACTCCAGAGAATGGTGTCTTAGCAGCTCAGTATCTTTATCATAGGAATATGAACTTTCCTGCCCTGACGAAGAATTCTACATTTCCTACTTCAGTACAGAAAGAAGAAAGACATTTCCTAACTAATTTCTGAAACCAGAAGTCATTTTTTCCTTTTAATGATAACAAATCCTTCTTAAGCTGCTGTGAGAGGATAGCAAACTAATTGTTATGCTAATTCTCACACACACACACACACACACACACACACACACACACACACACACACAAACTCCACAATCACCTACCTGGCCCAAGCAGCCATTATTTTTCTCACTAGAATCTTATAATCATCACCTAATCTTCATCTGCCCTCCTCGCCCCATCTTACAGCAGTGAAGCATTCCTTTCAAACTACATCAGCTCAAGAAAGCAGCTACTTTCTTTCCACCCCTCAGAGCAGTGGGTCTCAACTCTCTTTTGGGGGCTGAACTACTCTTTCACAGAGGTCACCTAAGACCATTGGAAAACAGAGACTCACATATAACAACAATTCATAACGGTAGCAAAATTACAGTTCTGAAGTAGCAACAAAAATAATTTTATGGTTGGGGGTCATAACCACTGCCTTAGAGTAACAGCTATAATCCTTAAACAACATACATACAGGCTCAGTCTCCCTTTATGCCTCTGACTTTACCTTCTATTTCCCCTTACTGGCTTGCATGCTCCTGAGAATACTACTTAGAGGATCTATATCTATCTCTGACATTTTGGCACCTGTTGTTTCTTTTGCTAGAAACACCTTCCCTGTGTCTCCATGGGGTGATTGTTCATCTTTATACAAACAGTATGTTCATATTTAGGCTCAAACTATCCTACGTACCACTACAGTACCTTTGTTCCTATCCTCTGTATATCTCCTTTTTCTGCTTTACTTTTCACTAAAGTGTTTATCATACATAATATATGACTATACGTATTATCTTGAGAAACCCTCCCACAAGAAAATACAGGGCAGTATTTATATGCTGTTTTCTCAGCAAATGAAAAATGTCTGGCCTTCAAAAATAAGCACTCAGTAATTTGTTGAACTAATAAGTAAGGAATAATGATTCTTTAGGATGACATAATTTAGATAATTTAGAAACCATTACCTATCCCAACAGAACCAATCCTTGTGGTTGAGAATGAAGGTCAGCAGAAGGGTGGTCCCTCACAAGTAACAATCCTTCATTATTTTTTTTAAACATAGCCTTTTATTATATATTTCTGGTAGGCCTGAAATGTGCAATGTAGGCCAGGCTAGCCTCCAAATGCTAGGATTAAAGGCTTGCACCACCATGGTGAGTCTAACTCCTCTTATATGAATGCTCTAAATGATTAGGAAAAGATAGTTTAAAGAAAAAAGTAGGCCACTGACATGGCTTCAGCAGTACAAGTACTTGCTGGCAAGCTAGACGTTCTGAGCTTGAGACCCAGAACCCACATGGTAAAATAGAAGAACACATTCCCACAAGCTGTCCGCTGACCTTTACATATGTTCCGAGGCAGTCAGTCACCTAACAACTAAATAAATGTACTTTTTTTTTTTAAGTTAAAAAGGTCAAACACCTCCCCTCAAAGAAAAAAAAATAACCAAATAATAAACCTGGACATAGAAATACACATCTGTAAACCTAGCACTTAGAAAGAGTTGAGGTCAGCCAGAAATACACAGCCAGAGCCCTGTCTGGAAAAAAACCAGCAACAACAAAGTAGCTAAAACAGTAATTTCAACATTTCAGATCCATATAGTTGTCTTTAGTGATCAATTCTTGCTATCACTACTACCCATTTCAGTTTAGTTCTCAAGCTTTTAAAACTCCACAATGATGGTAAGAGAGGAATACATTTTACATTGGTGTTAGTAATACTAAAAGTAGGTAATACTCAACAAAGCTTAAAGAGCCTGGTACTTGACATACATTATTTTCTATTCTTTCTAACAATCTAACAAAGTAAATATAATGTTTTAAGGAAACTCACTATTGGAAATGAAATTACCTCAATAAACATATATCTAGTCAGTGCATGCAGAAAGTCAGCTTCAGATTTAACAGTCTACATGCTAAAATATACTCAGTATGAATTGGATTCTAAATAAGATCAAAAAGTACTATCAGTAGACTACTGGAACAAATAAAAAGGTGGTTAAAATCTGAATACACACACACACACACACACACATTTATTTATTTATTTATTTATTTATTTATTTATTTATTTTGGTTTTTCGAGACAGGGTTTCTCTGTGTAGCCCTGGCTGTCCTGGAACTCACTCTGTAGACCATGCTGGCCTCGAACTCAGAAATCTGCCTGCCTCTGCCTCCCAAGTGCTGGGATTAAAGGCGTGTGCCACCACTGCCCGGCTGAAAATATTTTTAAAAAATTTCTCAAATTTATGAGTTTACTTGAGTCTTCCATAGTCCTTTATGAGACAGCTGAGTACACCAACCACCCTTGGGTATTTAGTTGCTTTGATGAATAGGAAAAAATGTTAAAATGTATCTGGTTATATATTCTAACAAAATGAATTACAAAAAATCAAACAGAAACAACAGGAATTTCAGTGACATTGTCTTAATTTTTAATTTATGATTGTGTATAGATAATAAGTGTGATAGTGTAGGTGCACATGTGAAGGTCAGATGACAAATGACAACTGGTTCTCTATGCCATGGGTTCCAGGGACTGAACTTAGGTCACCAATATTGTACAGTGAAAACCTTTACCTGAGTTAATTTGTAACTACTCTAGTCAGTTTACTTAGTGGACCTATTCAGAGATTAGACAACATGATAGCATAATGGAAAGAGACAAATTTATATATATGATTTAGTTATTTATTATGTATATAGTATTCTGCCTGCATGTATACCTACACTCCAGAAGAGGTCATCAGATTTCATTATAGATGGTTGTGAGCCATCAAATAGTTGCTGGAAATTCAACTTGACTCAGCCAGTGCTCCTAACCACTGAGCCATCTCTTTACCCCAAACAAACATATTTAACAAAATATCTTTTCTTGCAAGTGAGTTCAAAAGGTCATGTTCTCCCCTCACCATTACACTAAGGACAGGTATTCAATCACAGCTCAAGAGGTTTTCTGAATAGAAACCTAACTGCACTATCTAAAGAATCTTCCTTTGCCAAAAATGGAAATAGGTTCCATGGTTCAAACTGAGAGGAAAAGAAGGCAGAAAAACGCAAAATTGCCTGGAAAATACATGTTCATTACTTTCAAAATGGCAACAAAGTCTTTAAAAGTCAAAGGTGTATATACCATTCTCTGTAAATTCTCAACTTCCCAAAGCCAGCTGCTTGTGAAGAGCATAAGAGATCACAATTCTACACACACAGGAACTACTTCAGAGATAACTAAAACCCCCTTTTCTGCATCCTTACATAGCTCATAAAGTTCCTACTTGCTCTGGTTCCTCCTGCCTGTATCAGAATCTTTAGGAAACACATTAAACTTTGTGTTTATATGGTCTGGCCACATTGACAGAGTCCAAAAGACAGGCCTTCTCATGGGATCTTTATCGTAGGCTTTGTTACACTCACAGTAACTACATTTTAAGCAGTAAGACAAAAATAGGGTGAGAGAAACCAAAATGCAGAGTGTCATTTGAATTGAGAATGTAATTTTAAGGGAAGAGTCAGCAACATTCATCAGTGGACTAGAACACAAGAAACGGAGAAGGCCACACACAGATGACCCTAATACCTGTCTCACTAACAGAAAATGTACACAATATGTTCTAGCTCAATGAATAAACAGTTCCCAACCAAACTAAAATGATGCAATTATTTTGGTGAGAAAATATTAAGGTATTAAGTGTGGAAATTAAGCACTTTGGGAGGAAAAGAGATCAGGATGTTAAACATTCACAAGTTTAAGAGGAGGTAAATATATACAAGTACCTGAGCCTACTGGGCATACTCATATGCTTGAAAGTGGAAAAAAAATATATATATATATATATGTATGTCATTTATGGAGCTGGAGAAATGGCTCCATGATTGAGAGCAATGGCTGCTTCAGAACGACTTGGATTGGATTGCCAGCACCTATATGGCAGCTGATAGCTAACTACAGTTCTAGGAGATCCACCATAATCTTCTGGACTTTGAGAGCATTGCAGATATACATGGTACGCAGATATAAGTACACGCAAAAGACACACATAAAGATAATAAATAATTTTAAAAACCGTTCATTTATAAAAAGAAATCACAGAATTTAACCACCAGTGCTTTGCTACAAGATTACAATATTCTCCACATATGTAAGTGCATTCTAAGTAAGTGTATTCTTTGTTAATGTACACAGAGCCAGAGACCAACTTAATATGCCATTTCTCAGGTGTCAATCACCTCGGGGTTCTTTTTTTTTTTTTTGAGACAAGATCCCTCTCTCATTAGCATGAAATGTGCTGATTAAACTAGTCTGGCTGGCTGGATTCTAAGGACTCTCGGCTCTCCTCACCCTATTATGGGATTGCAAGTGCAGACCAGCGTGCCACAACATGTTTTTCAATGGATTCTAGGAATCAAACTCATATTTACTTAACAACCAACCAACTATCTTCATAAACCCTGCAACCCATGACGTGATTGCTTGAATGGAGAGACCTAGATTAGATTACCAAGTAAAACTAGAGATCCTTGGCTCTCAGTGATCTATACAGTGAACATGTGGAGGTCAAAGGACAAGCTTGGCTGTTCCTCAGGCTTCTTCCAGCTTTTGGTCCAAGAAAAGTCCAGAACTTCACCCAGAAAGCTAGGTGTGCTGGCCAGTGAGCTTTAGCGCTGTTTCTACCTCCCACACACCTGCTGCTGAGATTACAAATGTTTAAAAAAAAAACAAAACAAAACCATAGTTTCTAGGAATCCAGACTCAGCTCATAATGCTTGTAAAGCAAGGATTTTATTAAGCTATCTCACAGCATTAAGTAAATTTGAAAAACAAGAATGCTGAGTGGAGAGGAAGGCTCCCTAGAGAGATAGCTCAGGGATTAAGAGCACTGGCTCAATTCCAGTTTCAGAGGATCCAAAGCCCTCATTCTGGCCTTGAGCACTAGGCATGCGTACTACGGACATTTATGCAAGCAAAACACCCACATTTAAATACAATGCTGGAGACCAACCTCAGGCCAGTCAATGGACCAGAATTCTAACTGAAGGTAATACCTATAATTTTTTTTTCTTAAATGCTTTCCAGTCATCCAATGTGCATGCAAAAACTACCAACTCATGTCAATAAATTAGAAGATTTAGGTAAAAGTCTTATCACAGTAATCTGAATAGGCATTAGGGAGGACAAATAAAAAGCCTTGGCTTAAAGCCAGATACGATGGCAAATGTGGCTTATGACTGTTAAGATCCTTGAACACCTACAGCAAAAAGTAATTTTGGGCTGGGCGGTGGTGGCACATGCCTTTAATCCCAGCACTAGGGAGGCTGAGGCAGGCGGATTTCTGAGTTGGAGGCCAGCCTGGTCTACAAAGTGAGTTCCAGGACAGCCAGGACTACACAGAGAAACCCTGTCTCAAAAAACAAAAAACAAAAAACAAAAACAAACAAACACAAGAACCAAATAAAATTTTGGGCATAGTAACACAGCACTGTGGAGATACAAACAGGAGGATCATGAGTTTGAGGCCAGTCAGGGCTACAGAGTAAGAGATGTATGAAACAAAACAATTTTATTGATATTTCCACATATTCTTTCCCTGGCCTTGTATTTTTGAATTGTTATTTTTTTTAATTGCTTTTTCGAGACAGGGTTTCTCTGTGTAGCCCTGGCTGTCCTGGAACTCACTCTGTAAACCAGGCTGGCCTCCAACTCAGAAATCCGCCTGCCTCTGCCTCCCAAGTGCTGGGATTAGAGGTATGCGCCACCACCGCCTGGCTTGAATTGTTATTCTAGAAGGCAACATTCTTAAAAACCAATTCTAGCCGTGGTGCTCTACTATTACTACACAGCTAAGTCTATATCTTCAGCCAAGTAAATCTTTGCATAGAAAATGTAAAATAATATCCAAGTTTTTCTTCTTTCTACCTTCATCACATCAATGAGCTTTTAAAGAAATGTATATTCATACCATGTGTAACAGTTTATGATTAATTATCAAGGCTTAACTGCCACATAAACATTTAAATATTGTAATAGGTTGACCACTTTTTTTTTCCTTCCTCACAACATCTTCACTATGCTCCAGTGAATAAATGAAAATCTGAGTTTCAGAGAGGATTTGTCAACCTTTGTTAAATTATCAGTTTGCTAAGCCAAAATTCAAGCTGAATCAAGTATATAGACCCCCAAACCCTTCACAAAATGGACTGCTGTGAACAAACAGTACTGAAAGTGCCAAGACTTCTCATTCTAGGACTCTGTTCTAATCCAGCGTATTCAAACTTACTACCTTAGCAACATTAATTTCATCACTAAACAATCATAACTTACAACTGTAAGAAACACTAAGAACAAAGATGATAAACTGTTCTCGACAGAAAGCATGACATTATTATAAAAAAAGGGGAGAGGGGGGGCTGGAGAGATGGCTCAGAGGTTAGGAGCACCAACTACTCTTCCTGAGGTCCTGAGTTCAATTCCCAGCAACCACATGATGGCTCACAACCATCCATAATGGAATCTGATGCTCTCTTCTGGTGTGTCTGAAGAGAGCAATGGTATACTCATATACATAAAATAAATAAATAAATCTTTAAAAAAAAAGACAGCAAACAGTATAGTAGAATAAAAAAAAAAAAATAGAAATGAGAAAGGCACTTGGAGGGGGAGGGATGCAATGTAGATTAGGCTGTTACTGATCCTCCTGCCTCTGCCTCCCTAGTTCCTGGAATTAAAGGTGTGCCCATCATAAAGATTTTTAAGGAAACAGTCTCTAATATGTAAGGAAGAGTTCTCTATTGCCAAGAGTCTGGTACTTTCATAGTTATTAGTTTATTAATTCAGTTGTTCCAAATTTATAAAAACTCAGTGATAATAATGAGGGATCTTTCTTCTACAACAGCTGATAACATTTGATTCTGAACATGAATATGTTTACCTTTCAACTCCAAGTTAATAAAGCTCTCACTGATCAATGTCCCACCTTTTCCTCCACATCCATCTTAATGCTAGATACCAAAACAAAAACAACTGGGTGTGGTGGCACAAGCCTGTAATTCCAGTATTCTAGAAGGTAAGCTTGCTGCTTCAAGTGTCAGTCTGGGTTAAGTAGTGACCCTGTTGAATGGTGTAGAAAGAAAGAGAGAGGAGGCTAGAGAATGGAGGGGAAAAGGAGAGGGAGGAAGGGGGATAGAAAAAGAAAGAAAAAGAAGTAGGAGGAGGAATGTGGGAAGGGAGAGGGGCCCAGCTAAGTAGCTTTATGTTTTATAGATACATTCTAAAATACTGAGTGAAATATTAAGTTCTCTGGATTTGGCATTTGGATTATTTAGGCTGATACTTGGAATAACTAGGTCAAGCACACACAGGGGTTCTTAACATGGTTCTATTTATATGTTTGTATTTTCTACCACAACACATCAAAGGGAACAGTAAGAGGCTGGGGAGTTTAAAAAAAAAAAAAAAAAAACCAACCAGGAATCCACAGGTTTGACTTAAGACATTCTGAGAGTCACAGAAAAAACTCATACACACGCCTCACAATTATATATTACTCATTTTTTTTTTTTATTTCTGCTGTTTTTCTTGACAGGACTTCTCTATGTAGATCAGGCTGATATCGTATCATGATTCTTCTCCCGTTCCCTAATGACTAGGATTTCAAATTAAACTGTCTTTAACAGTTTAACAGTTACCCTCCACCACAGTCTATGAGATGTTTTAATCAATGTTAAAAGTTAAGAAGCAGGGCACATTGCAATCCTAACAACTTGGGAGGTGGAGGCAGAAGGATCATGGGTTCAGAGCCATCCCAAGCTACTTGATGAGTTTGAGGACAGCTCAGGTTGTATGAGATAGTACCTAAATTAAAACAAACAAAGAAGCAAATGAAAGGAAGAAAAAAGGAAGGGAGGGAGGGAGGGAGGGAGGAGAGAGAGAGAGAGAGAGAGAGAGAGAGAGAGAGAGAGAGAGAGAGAGAGAGAACGAACTAGGAATTTTATTTTCCTTCTGGGTTATAACCAGATATGCTAGTTATATAGGATACAGTTTAAGAAAATAATCCACAGTAATCTTCATATAAACGATTCGAATTTTAAGATAGAATTTTCTAATCTTTTGCTTTTTATTTTAGCAGGTCTGGAGGATGGAACCCATTTAAAAAGATGTCTTTTTTTGTGTGTGTATAAGTGAGCACCTACACACATGTACCACATGTGTGCCTGGTGCCTGTGAAAGACAGATGAGAGCATCAGATCCTCCCAAATTCTTCTGGACATTTTTACGGCAGGGTCTCACTATAGGTCTGGCTGGCCTCCAACTCAAAATCCTCTAGCCTTTACAGGGGAGCACTAACATATTTGACTTCTCCCTCTTATATATATATATATATTTTTTTTAAATTCACTAGTCCTCCTTGCCACCAATATTATCAAATAGTCAAAACATTACTTAGCAATAAGTTTTCTTCCTTTTCCCTTTTCTGGAAGTGGGGTTTGAGACAGAATTTCTCTGTGTAATCCTGGCTGATCTGGAACTCACTCTGCAGACCAGGCTGACCTTGATAGAACTCAGAGGGATCCATCCACCCATCTCCAGTGTGCTGGGATTAAGGCAAGTGCCAATGCCACCAGTTTACATTTAACTTCTTTCATTATCTGATCTGGCATTTTTCAGTGAAACTTTGCAGCACAAATATAGCTAGCACTAAATATTTAATGGGGAAAAAAAAAGCCAGCTCACCACCCCTACTCCTTGATGAAACTTTCACTTTCTTGTTTTAGAAAAACTTTCACAAGAAACAAAACATCCTTTGGTGAAAAATACATAATCAGTTCCCAGGTTTCTGTAGCTGTCCTTTAATGAGAACAATCAGTTATTAAAAAAACTGACCTCGCTTCAGGCTGTATTTTTATAACATAAATCGGCAACAAACAGAATATTGTTCCCATATATGCAAATAAACATGTACTTTCAGATCCATAAACCAAGAACGCATAACTTTTTAGCAGACAAAAGTTATAGATATGGAAGATACACAAATTTTAGCCCTGATTAGGAATGCTGATAAAAATTTATTAAACCTTAAATTTCACTTGACTGACTTAAGGCCTTTAATCCCAGCACTCAAGAGGCAGATCTCTGTGAGTTAATAGTCAGCCTGATCTAGAGGCAGTTCCAGATTAACCAAGGCTATACAGAGAGACCACATCTTGGAAATCTAAAACACCACCAAAACCAAACCAAATAACAACAACAAAAACACCACACACACACACACACACACACACACACACACACACACACACACACACAATCAATCAAAGAAAGAAAGAGAGAGAGAGAGAGAGAAAGAAAGAAAGAAAGAAAGAACACTAAAGAATATTATAACTATAATTATTTTAAGTCTTGGGCTTTTTTTAAATTAAATTTATTCATTCACCAAAGCTTTGTGATTTCGATGAGATCAGTATCAATTCATCATTAAGGAAAACACAGAAATGTAAAGTAAGTACTACTTTATACAGTAGTCTCAAATCACAGAACACCACAGATAACAAAGGACAACAAATAGCTATACATTAGTAAATGAAAACACTAGTATTAATAGAGTCAAGTCACCATATGACCCATTTCTTATTTCATGGCTTCTGCATCCACAGATTTAACATATTTAACATAAATTCACAATATTCAGAGAGGGTTCTGGAGGAAGGAGTCTTTATACAGTTCACTAGGCTCGCTTGCACTCATAGTAACCCTTTCTTATTTTTTTTCGGTTTTTTGAGACAGGGTTTCTCTGTGTAGTCCTGGCTGTCCTAGAACTCACTCTGTAGACCAGGCTGGCCTAGAACTCAGAAATCCGCCTGTCTCTGCCTTCCAAGTGCTGGGATTAAAGGTGTGCGCCACCACCGCCCCTTTCTTATTCTTAATAAGCTCTGTCTGTTTCACGACTAACTTAAAAGGCAGGACTTTCTCCAACTCTTTTCCTGATAACTGCTGCAATTTCTACCTCACCTCACTT
The DNA here is from genome assembly GCF_011762505.2 of Arvicanthis niloticus. NCBI lineage: Eukaryota > Metazoa > Chordata > Mammalia > Rodentia > Muridae > Arvicanthis > Arvicanthis niloticus. The sequence continues at coordinate 17,906,286 of NC_047663.1, read as the reverse complement.
GTTTTATTTTCAACCCTTAATAAAACTGTCCCTCAAAGTTTTTTTTTTTTTTTTAAGACAAAAATAAAACATCCAGGGAAAAAAGAATCATGAATATGCTGAACATAAAACATTCTGTCATTACTGCCCAAGTAATGCAAGATAACTACTTACAAGTAACATAACTTACTTACATTGCATTAGTTATTATCTAAAGATGACTGTTTAGTTCAACTATAGAAGAAGAAATACATACTGAACATACATTAAGCTTATGCCATCTATGAAAAGACAGATGAGTATCCTGGGGGTTGGGGGTGTCCTGGACTCCAATTCTCTATGGGATACCAAGTGAAAACTGTCTTGCTCTTATTCAGACCAGTATGGCTTTGGCCACATTTTTGTAACCAAGTTTCAAATGCATTCATGAGCAAAGAAGTGTATAAATGCTTAATATGTTTTATATATCATACCAAAATACTTGTTCTTATTAAATTAAAAATTCCTATTTCCCTCAAGTCAAAGTTACTCATTTTATAGTTTATAATATTATTTTTTCTATCACTTTCACATGTGCCACTCAACATTTCTCCAAGTGCACATACCAACCACTCAATGAATTGCTTAATGTTTACTGCTGAGTATAAGAGATCCACAGATTCTGGCTTTGTTCTTGTTTTCAGCAAGTTAATAAACTGTTTAACCTTTCTAAGTCATGTATCTAGTACATATTTTTCCACCTGTAAAAATGTGTACGTTTAACATGTGTAATAAAAACATAAACCCTGGGCTGCTGACAGAGCTCAGTGAGTAAAGAGCCTAAAATACAAACCTGATAACATAACTCCACAAAGCTGTCTTCTACCCTCCACTCATGCACACACGCTCTACCTCTTAAAATCATAATACTAAGAATAGGTATTCTGAACTTCCTTCCTTTTCCTCTGTCCTGTATACATCACTTTTGACTTTGTGAACTAACTCTCCGATGGAAATGATTCTTAGAAAACACTGCCCAAAACACAATAAAAATGGATTCAATTTTTAAAAAGTATTCAGGTAAAAAAAATCTCCCATAGTAACTTAAATGAATCCGCTTAAGCAAGATAAGTAAGGTCTTGAGTTGACGATACACATAGAGTCTGCAACACATTTAAGAAAGCAATATTAAAAAAAAAAAAATCAGAATTTTTCCTTCATTTTGAGGTAGTCCTAGGAAATAGCCAATTTTGTTGATAAGGGTTTCCTTAAAATATAAGGCTCATACAACCACTCTCAATTTATGCCTCAACAGTTTTATTAACATTTAACAAGATTTAACATTTCTACTCTGAAACACTTGCAAAAGAAGTATTTTTAATATATACACACCAGACTCAACATCAATCACAGACCTAGATAAGTGAAAAATATTAAACTCCAAACTTCCTGGAAGAAAGCATAAAGCACAAATTTCTCATGACCTTAGGTTAGGCAAAAAGGACAAGAAAAAACAGATGAACTACAGTAAAGTTTTGCTGAGTACTGAGCATCACCTTTAGAAATCTGGTTAGGCTGTTTTGTCTTGGTCTAAACATCCTACTCTGTACTAACCTCTTCAGAGCCACTAGCATAGCAAACATTGACCAAGTCGTGGAAAGGGGTGTGCAGCAGAGACTGGAATCCACATTCACAGCTAATCAGAATATAAAATGATAGAACAACTTCAGAAAACAGCTTTTAAAAGTTAAACACAAGTTACTCTATGACTCATAATTGTACTTCTAGGTCTAAGCTTTAGTTTATCTGAAACATGTTCAAAATAAAAAAACCTGTACATGAATTTTCATAGCAATATTGTTTATATAGACAAAGGTGGAAATAAGCCAAAGCACATCAAAAGATGAACAAACAAAATGTGGCAGAACCACATACTGGAGTGCTCTTGGATCAAAAAGTATTAAATAGCTGGATAAATAGCTGGTAACACATGCCTTTAATCCCAGCATTCAGGAGGCAGGGGTAGGCAGAGCTCTTTGATTGTGGCCAGATTGGTTTACATATCGAGTTCCAGATCAGTCAAGGCCATACAATGAGACCCTGTCTCAAACCACAAAAAAGTAGTAAATAATTAAGTACTAATATAAGCAATATAATTCATAACTGTTAAAAGAACCATCACAAAGGGAAATAACTATGCACCAAAGGACAGTATCATGATTCCATTTCTGTAAAATGTCTAGAAGCAAACCTATTCAGACAGAAAATCAATCATGGCCCAAGGGAAATGGAGAAAGAACAATGTTTTGCTTATTGGAATATAATGTTTATTTATAAATAGTGAAAAATCTTCTAGAAGTAGGCAGTTTGATAGAGTTATACAACTTTGTAAATAAAAATAAACTGTATGAGTGTTAAACATTTATTTGCTAAGGCAGAGGGATGTGAAGATGTGTGTTGAGATCAAAGGACAATTTGTTTACCCTTAGGTAAATGCCTTTACCCATTGAGCCACCTTGCTGGCCCCTATTATCTTTGAAAGGTAAAATAAAACACGAATTATTAGTCCACATTAATTTTAAAACATAATAATCAACCTAATATGGTAGCACATGCCTGTAATTCCAATACCCAAGAGAATAGGCAAAAGAATCCTGAGTTTTAGGCTAGGCTGTCTCTCCAAGTAAGTGAGTGAGTGACAAGTGAATAAGAACTGGGAGTCAGTAAGATAACAAGTAAAGGTCCTTGTCACCAAGCCTGACAATCTAAGTGCTATCCCTGGGACTCAGGATTGAGAGCTAGAGGACAGGGGTTTTGGACATAAGCAAATAGTTTTGTCTTTTAGTCAACTTTTGACAACTTACAGCCTGGGCTATACTGTCTCAAACAAAACAAAAGAGAGGCCAATGAACTATATAGAAATTCATTTCAATAAGGCCATTTTTACAAACATGAAGGGTTTTTCTCACTTATGATTGATCTAAAAGGAATATAGGTGAAATACAGTCTAGTATAGTGCATATACATCTTAAGCCCCAGTCCCATCTACATAATCCTTTTTAAATATTTCAACTGCCCAAACACCAGAAATATTAAGTATCACAGTGTAAATTCTTTCTCTGATAGAATTTGAACCAGTGTGGGAATGAAAATTTGTTGTTGGGGCTGTTCATGGCTCAGTTTGGTTATGAGTACTAACTCTATCTGCTGCTCTTCTGGAGGAACTGAGTCCCAGCACCACATAGTGGTTCCAGAGCACCCCACATTCTTTCTCGTGTCTGTGGGCACTACATGTATATGGTACACGTATAATCAGGCAAAACACCCATACACAAAGATAATAAAAACAATCAAACCTCAAAAAATTAAGAGAGCGTGAATTAAGCACAAGGAAGGACAATTTAAGCGGCAAGCCACACATTTTTTCCATTGATACCATTCTATCTTGTTTTGATGATGGCTTATTAACTTTGTTTCCTAAGAGATGAAGAATGATCCTCACCTTTACAGAAACAGGGAAACCTACAATACTCTTCCTTCTGAACTTAAGAGTTTTAAATAACACAAAAGATATAAATGGTATCCCCTTCTTTTGCCTTAAAAAGATGGGTTTTTAAAATTTGGTCTTGCATCAGACTCATCTAGAGGGCTTGGTTATTAAACATGTTCATCAGAGCCTCAACAGTTAAGAGCACTGGATGCCCAATTCAGTTCCAAACACCCATTCACAATTGGGTGTTAACTCTAGTTCCAAGAGTTCCTATGACCTCTTCTGACTTCCTCAAACACTGTATCCATGTAATATAGACATACAAGCAGGAAAAGCATTCATACGCATAAAACAAAGCTGCTGAGTGACACTGGCTGAGTTTTTGAGGCTGTTTTGAGGACCACTTATGAGAATAACTGTGGTCAGATGGTAAATGGTATAGACTAAAATTTGAAATGACTTGTTATTTGTATCTTTAACCTGAGTCATCTCTCCAGCCCTATTATGATACTTTGATGATTACTCAAGAGTAAAAAGTTCAAATTAGGTTTTATCTATGTTTTTTGTTAAAAAAAAAAAAAAAGAAAGTATTTGCTTTAATACTGTACAGATTAGTATCTAGATACAAAGGTTAGAATGCACAATTGTTCAAAATGTGTAATTTTGTAACTCAGGGATGATATATGTGTAATATGTGTGGCTCTGGGAGAGGAACGAAGAAAAAACAGAAGGAAAATAAAAGACCCAGCAACACTCACTCCTAAGTCACTAACAACATACTCTTACTAACAGTGATTCAACATCACTGATCACTACCAATATACCTATTTTCTTAACTAACAATTACTCAACACCTTTTGACGTACAAGTGTTCCATAAAATAACAACATGGCCGGTAGACCACAAAAAAAGTGAATCTTTAGGAAAAGAGCAGGTTGGGATATGGTGAGGTGGCTCATCTAGGAACATCAGATAGCACATCAGGAAATGGCGCTCACTGACAGGTTTAAGTCTAAGCCCAGTTTAAGAATTCCTAAAAATTCACAGTGCTTCAAGATCACTAACTACTTCTTCATATTCATAAAACTAGAAAATGCATGAAGCTATTGAGGTACCAATGGTTTTCTTTACAAGACTTAAACTTGAAGTACAAAATTATTTTAAAGGTGGTTTTTCTTGTTTTCTGAACTAAAATTCCCTTTACATCACCAACTGTAAATGTATACAAAGTGAAACAAATATGTTTAATCCCAATAGAGGTCTTGAGATAAACAACAATCACATTTAGAGGTGAGATCACCAGTGGCACACAACTAACGATAATGACTGCCTCTCCTCCAGCAACTGTCGAATAGTTCTTGATGGTGGGTTAGGACCTGCATTCAGTTCATACCTGGTAGCTGAGAAGTCAGAAGAGGGTGTTGGGTTCCCTGAAACTAGAATTACTGATAGTTGTGACCCACCACATGGGTGTTGTGAGACCTGAACCCAGGTCTTCTGCAAAAGTAGAAAGTGCTCTTAACTGTGGAGCTATGTCTCCAGCACCACAACTTTCTTTTCTATCATAACGAATTTGTTAATGCAGTAGCTGGAAATGTTAGTAAATTCCTCAAATTTTTTGTCTGGAGTTTGAAAAGGGGCTCTAGGAAGATGACTCAGCCAGTAAAGTACTTTCCAAGGAAGCATTAACAATCTCAGAATCCCCAGTACATGCAAAAAGCTAGGCACAGCAGAGCTCACGCCTGTAACACCAGGAAGGAGAAGACTGGAGGCTCTCTGAATTTTGTCAGCCAGACTTTCTACCCAGCATACTATCACTGTACTTCAGTGAAAAAATAGGTAAGGCAGAGAAACAATGAAGATATCATTGTAAACCTCTAGCTTCCAATGTGCATAACACGTAAATGTATACACACATACATACACACATTTTCTTTAAAGAACTTTGAAAAGAGCTAAATAGTAAAACTATCTTCCTAAAGAATGCTTTTGTGCTTTGTTAAAATGTTGCCCTTGGCTTAGGAGCTAATGAGCAGCTATTTAGCTTTTCATTTTCATCTACACAATAATTTTATACAATTTTTCATTAAAAAAAAAAAGAAGTAGGGAGGAAGAGCTCTGGTGGGAGGGTAAAGGCCAACTGGTCTACTGATAGTTCCAGGCCAGCCAGAAGAGATCCTATTGAGAAGAAAAAAAAAGTATACAGGATCAAGGCAAAACTAGTTTTAGAAACCCTTTCTGTTGTCAACTAGGTATCAAACAAGTCTTGCCAGGTAGCCAGCCACACATCTGTAATCTCAGCAGCTAAGAGGCCAAAGCACAACTAAATTCAAGGTCATTGTAGCTACCAGTGAATCCCTATTTTAAAGATATATATACTTATATGTATATATACACATATATATACAAAACCACCTCTCCACCTCCATCTAAAATGGCTCTAAGAAAACAAGCTTTAAGTCAAATAAGCAACAGACCTAACAGTCACATTAACTTTCTTTTCATTTATTCCTTTGTTCTCTATTCTACAAACCTAAAAAGATATCCGTATCTGATGTGCTTCAAACCACTCAGAAGTGATGTACAAAACCACTCAGAAGGCACTCATTATTGTGAGATTAGATTGTGAAAAGCACTAAGATAAATGCATCATTAACCACAGGATTCTGACACTTTCTCTATAGCATATTTGAACAAGCTTTTAGTTTTCAAAACCATTTGATCCTCTTTAAACACCAACATCTTTTCTTGCCACCACCTTCCCTATTTCTGTCAGTATTCTGTCAGTTTTCTAAGAACCAAAATCCAGTCATGATACCAAGTGTATTTAATCAAGGAAAGATATTAACAACCATGAGGCTTAATGTTAATAATCTCTAACAGGAAAGTCACCTAATGTTTCTCAAGATTCTTACCCACAAATGATGATTTTATTTATGCCCCCTATATCATCACTCAAATTGTCCAGGATAGCAATCTTATGCATGCACCATCATCTTTTACATTCCAATGTAAAGCCTTTATCCGAAGCAGAGCTACCATATTAGCCTCTCGGCCACTTTGCACTACTTTTAGTGCCACCAATCAGAAAGCCACCAACTTACCCAACTCAAAACAGCAATAAATGAGTCCTTCCTGAACACCTAGATCATCTTAACACTTACCTGGTTCTTTACCATTCTTTAAATAAAATTCAAATGTACAATCAAAAATAGCATCACCCCAGCCTACCCTTCCAACCTTATTGTCTACTTTCAACTTTTTATCGTTGGCAAACAGTTATTTTTTGCTATTTTAATTTATGCAATTTTAATTTTGAGACTTTATTAGCGTCTACATTAAAATATATGTAGGTGAAACCATACATATTTAATACCATCTGTTACCCATGTACAAATAGAAAAAAATTAAGTTTGACATTTCTAGACCAACATGGCTGTTGATTTTTGTACAACACTAATGCATCCCTGCTCCTCTAAGATCCCAATATTTATTGCCCAAACTATATAAATTTCTACAGAGCATAGTGGTGCACACCTTTAATCCTAGCATTACAGAGTTCTAGGAGAGCCAGGGCTACATATAGCCTTCTCAAAAGATAAAGTAACAACACACTATATAAAATGCCCATAACATGTACCTAGTACCCAGCACACAATGTCTATCCAACATGTCTTTTCCTACTATGTTGGAAGTGATAAAAATTCATAAAATCCCAAAAGACAAGAACCAAAATTTCCATTCTTGCATATTTTCATCATTCCTTACTTCTCAGAGTGTTTCCTCTCTTTGAAAGCAAAGTTACTATGGATTAACTGCTGCTGAAAAGCTAGTCTCCAAGTAATTAGAGTCCATTGAAAGTTATTAAAATTATTTAGTCTTTTGCTAAGAAAATTCTGAACTCCTCTTCTGGAATGGCCTAAGGGACATTGTAACTAACCTTAAGATGACATATTCAGATTAACTACTAAGATAACTAAGACAACTCCTCTGAACCACCTGGAAGGATTTATCTATTGAAGGGACTGGACTTGAGCTTATGCAACATTTCAAAAGACATCCTATGCCTTAGCTTTCCATAAATTTAGTAATTTTTCATGGGTGAAGTTAGAGATGAAGCAGATGTGGTAGTGTAATCACAGGACTTGGGAGCTGAGGCAGACGATCAGAAGTTCAAGATCACCCTTAGCTACATAACCACTTGAAGGCTAGCTAGCCTGGTCTGTATCTAAGATGCTGTCAAACACACACACACAAATACACACACACCAAAACAAACCAACAAACCCAAAACCAAAACCAAACCAAAACACCAAAAGCAAACAAACAAACAAACAAACAAACAAACAAAAAACCAGAGCTGGGGGTGGGGGGAGGAGAGGTTGTCACACCAATTTAATCCAAGCAATTGAAGGTAGAGGTAGGCAGATCTCTGGGAATCTGAGGCAGCCTGATCTACACAGTAAATTTCAGACCAATCAGAGCTTATATCATCTCAAAAAATAAATAAGAGACATTTGATTTGTACTTAAGAGCAAACCACAAAAAATTATATAATTATAATTAACACTGATTTAGACATTTATAGAAATAAGCCTCATACTTAATAAAATATAAAATTACAGAGGGACTACGGAGAAAGCTTAGTGGTTAGGAGTATGTGTTGCTCTTCCAGAGGATCCAAGTTCAATTCCAAGCAACTACATGTCAGCTCACAACCATCAGTTACAGCAGCCATTCTCTTCTGACCTCCACAGCCACATGTGTGGTACAGATATATGTCCAGGGAACACACGTTCATATAAATAAAAAAAGCTCATAAAAACTATAGGGCCAGGTAGAGTGGCACACACCTTTAATTCCCATTCCAGGACAGAGACACTGTCTGAAAATCAAAACAATACGCATGCACGATCATTGGGACTGCACATTTACCTTAAATTCTTCTAAGTCACATTGTGTCTCTAGAATTGAGGACCCACTTTCTGACAAGTTATCATTTCAACAAAGTCTTAAGTATTCTTTTATATGGAGAAAAATCATTGACTATATTAAACAAAATTTCTACAAATACAAAATTAGCCCTTTTACTTACCCTTACAAGCCAAATTACTTCTTTGAATGCCTGAATGTACTTGCATATGAATTTCATATACACAGAGGCAGAAACAGATGAATCTTAAGCTGGCCTGTCCTCCCAGCTTTTTGAATAAGGATCTTGCAAAGTCCATTGTGTACAGAATGTGCTGAAAGAACACTTTTTGGGAAGGAAAGAATCTCTTGGGAGAGTTGTCAGTTTAAAAAGAAAAAACATTTTCACCCAACTGGACAGCTATATATAAATCCTGGACTGGGGGAAGACACCAAGCTTTTTCATCCCCAGGCTAAAAATTTATAAAAGGCAAATGAGTCAATAAAGGCGTCAACTATGCTAACTTCATATGTCTAAAAGCAATATATGAATATATGTTGGTAAAGCTGGATCAGATGGCTTTATATACCTTATTTGTTCTACATATATCAATCTTACAATGTCACAGTTTTACTTTTATTTTTATTTTTTTAGTACTAGGGAATCAAGCTAAGGGCCTTAGGTATCTATCAGACTTTTAAAAAATAACTATTTCTGGGAGAGGAAAAAAAACCTTATTGTTTAAAATGAAGGTGGATTTGGAATTGGTAACCTAAACCTCTGTCTGATACCAGCACAGACAGAAACTGAATTTTGAGGCCAGTTTGGTCTACACAAAGACTTCCAGAACAGACAGAACTACATGGAAAGACCAGACACTGTTGCAAAAATAAAAACAACAAAAGGTGGGGAGAGCTGGAGAGCTCAGCAGTTAAAACAGTGGTCACTGCTGCTCCATGTTCAGTCTCCAGCAGCCACATTGGGCTGCTAAGAACTGCCCGCAACTCCAGGTCCTGGGGTCCAATCGTGTTCTTTTCTCTGCAAGCATTGTATTCATATTCATAATTAATACCCACACACATACAATTTTAAAGTATTAAAATATGTACTTACTAATAGATAAATAAGACCAAAAACCCCATTTTATTATTTTGCTTTTTTTTTTTTTTTTGAGAAGTGAAAGATAAATGTTAGTTTTCATTAGGGAAAATCTATCATTCCAACAAGCAACTTCACTAGTGAAAAGGATTTTTATCTGGTAACAATCTTTCTTTATTCTTACTGTACCCCACTAAACTAGTCCACTCAAAAATGCATTTTACTCAGAAATATTATTTCTGCAGGTGAACACACACCCACACAAAATAGTTACTATATAAACACACATGCTGAGCTTGCTGCCTCATGAGAAAAACAAAAAGCTTACTCCAGCTCTGCCACTGATTCCCCTAGGCTCAGGCTGACTCCCTACTTAGAGATTTAAGTGCTGAGAGTTAGGTAACCTGGCCCCTCAGCATACACATCTGAGGGCAATTTCTGTCTAACAATGAAGACAGCCTTTCCCAGTCAGGTAATCTGGTCCAATAATTACAAAACAAGTTAGCAGTAATAATAATAATAAAAAAAGTTGTAATCTGTAAGTGCTTAGATACTCAAGCCTAGAAAGATAATAACATTTTTAACAGTGGTCAAGAATTTCTTCCACCATGCTACTCTCTTTAGAAATAATTTCACGAAATGCTAAGAAAATAAACCCTACTTCATCCATTTTTCTGATGCTTGCAAAAATAAAACGTCAGATGTTAATCAAACATAACTGGCAGTGAAATGATAAAGTAGATGGAAACCAATCAGGATATTCTTCAATGTACCTTCATACCTTTCAAACTCTTTATGTAAGAAGAAACTTTCCTTTTTGAGACAGGGTCTCTGTCAGTGGTTTCTCAACCTGTGGGATGCAACCCTTTGGGGATTGAATGACCCTTTCACAGGAAACACTCAAGACCATTGGAAAACAGAGATATTTACACTAAGATTTATAACAGTAGTAAATTTACAATTATGAAATAGCAACAAAAATAATTTTATGGTTGGGAATTACCACATTAAAGGGCTGTGGCATCAGCAAAGTTGAAAAACACTATTCCACGTAGTCCAGGCTGTCCTGGAATTCACTATGTAGAGTAAGCTGGCCTAGAGATCCACCTGCCTCTGATTTCCAAGTATTAGGATTAAAGGCCTGTGCCATCACACCCAGCTGGAAAAGATCATGGCTCCCAAATGCTGGCATTATAGACCTGTGTTCCTCATGCCCATTTTAGGAATACACTTTCATAAGCTGCAAGCACATGCTTGTAAAACATATTGTCAGCTCTAAGCACATGGAAGACTAAACCAGGAAACATAAAATACTATCTAAAAAGATCCTGGAGGCTGGGGCAGGGGGTGTGGTGAGTAGTAGAACACCTACCTAGAATTTACCTCCTTTCCTCTAACTTTTAACTGTCTCTCCAATGTGTGTTGTACCACCTGCCTGTATTGCTCAATCTCTATAGACCACAATTCCAACTTTCTCCAAGTATCTGCCTATCAAAATCTGAACTACTGTTCATGGTTATAATATCCACTTTTTTCCAATTCCACCTTTCTGCTAAAATCTCTTCCTATTTCATTTCATCACCCAGTGTTTACCTTAAATTATGTACTGGACACTTAAGTTTCACTTTGTCTCATGGTATTTTATTCTCCTCTCACAAGAATTCCTTCAAGTAAGGCTTAATTTATTCACCTGCAGAGTTCCACACATGTGCATTCAGAAAAAATACATGACAGCCCTAACTCAGTAAAATTACTTTCTACTTTTAGAGAATGAAAACCAGTCAAAAGTTACAGAAACAGGTAGCAGCTCCATGTGCAGCAGCTAACCCCTCTCCAAATTCCCTTTACCTGACTTCCTTCAGAATCCCACAAGCCTCACACCTGCTGCCTATTCAGAAATAAAGCGGGAAAGAACTGGGGAGGGAGTATCTTTGCTCACACAGATCATAGAAAAGGAAGAAGCATTAAATTTAAGATGCTGACCAACCCAAATATCGAGAAACAGTAACTTCAATGGACTATTTTTTTTTAAGTAGTCATACTTAGTCCTATAGCCAGCATATGTGTGTGTGTTGTTTTTCAGTTCTTTGAGAATTTGTACAATGTCTTTTGCTCATATTCACAATTAGCACCTCTACCCAACAGAGGATTTATCAGAGATGACCACTTACTGGCTGATTTTTTTTTCCTTCCCCATTGCTGTAGAAATAAAAGTATACGAAAGTAACAAAACAATCTGACTGCCACTTTTGGTAGCATCTCTGCATCTTTAATTTAAAGAAGCAACTATAAGATACAGCATTTCAGAGTACCCTAAAAAACAAACAAAAATCTACAAAACTTTAGAAATCCATCCTTTTACAGAAGAAGTTCCTTTATAATAAAGAACATCCAAAATTCAAAAAAGTATTTTACTGTCACTGAGGTGCACAACATCATGTTTATTTTGGGGTAACTGATTCAAAATAGGCTTCAAGAGCCAATAAAATACAAGTTAGTATAAACTAAGCCCAAAACTAAAGCATAAAACAAGAACAGAAAAACAGCATGAAGCCAAGACTGAGCTTTATAAAGATTACTCAACTGGTATTGTGTACTTGTCTCTCATGCAGCAAGCCCTATGTTTGTTTCCAGAACCTTGTAAGGTATGGTAGCAATCACCTGTTATATCAGCACTCAGGGTAAAAGTAAAAGAACCCCATCTCCCTCACTGCACCAAATAGTACACTCTTACAAAACTCCAACCAACAGAAGCTGGTAAGTATCTCAATAACTAGATTATCCTATAGATTAAGTTCTCTTTGAGAGTATCTTTGTTGTTGTTGTTTGAGGGTTGTTGATTTTGTTTTGGTTGAAGTTTGTTTATGTAGGAGTTTGGGATTAAACCTAAGGCCTTTGTGAACGCTACAAAAGTGCTCATCCACTATATTTTCAGCCCAATGAATGAAATTTCACACTGGATTAAAACACCCTTAAAATGTCAAAAACACAGAAATGTTTTCAATACATTATATCCTGAACACATTAAGCATATAGATTCAGGCGCCTGTTTTTAAATTTTGGAAACATGACAGGGTCTATGTAGCCCTGACTGGCTGGCCTGGAACTTACAATGTAGACGAGGCTGGCCCTGAAATTGTATGCCACCGCCAGCTGGCATGCCATTTTACTGAATAAACAAGGTTCACATGATTTACCATGTTTTAAATTCAGTGTCTGTTATATCTTTTAAAAAAATGTTGGAAGCCAGGCATGGAGGCAAAAATTACTTGGTCCTTCTTCAAAGTTTCCTGTCATATATATAGTATTATCCATGTGGATAATATAAACAAACTTAGCATAGTAGGTAATTCACCAACTAAAAGCACAGCCGTCTAAACAAGCAAACTCTCCAATAAAAATGAATCAGCTTTTTCTTAGCATAAAGGAAAATTTTTAAGTTTTTATTTATTTAATGTACATGAATGCTGTATCTGCACATACACCTGCATGCCAGAAGAGGGCATCAGATCCCATTACAGATGGTTGTGAGCAACCATGTGGTTGAGGGAATTGAACTCAGGACCTCTGGAAGAGCAACCCTTAACTGTTGAGCCATCGCTCCAGCCCCCAGAAAAAAACCTGTCTTTAAGCATCTCTATGTATTTAGCCTTGTCTAGTAAGCCAGACTACACATCTCTAGCAAAAAAGGTAGATCTACTTTCAAATATCAAGTCCATTTTCCCCAAGTCTTTGTTCCTGTTCTCACAAACCTAACAGATAAACAGCAATGGTAGATTACTTAATTCATCTACAAATACATGAATGTAGGGCCAAAGGAAAAAGTAAACCCAGGTGGGTGGTGGAGGCACATGTCTTTAATCCCAGCACTTGGGAGGCAGATGGATATGAGTTTGAGGTCAGCTTGGTCTACAAAGTTCCAGAACTTCAAGGGCTACATAGGGAAACCCCAGAACTCACCCCCATCTCCCAAAAAAAGAAAGAAAAGAAAGGGTAAGAGTAGTATGTCATCCTGAGCTAATGTATTACCTTACAAAACCAACAGATTTAGAAAGCAGTAAAACTTTATACAAAATAGTTATTTGCTGAATTCAAAAACAAAAGCTGACATGATGGTACACACCTGTAATCCTCAGAAGACTGAGGCAGGATAACTGTGAGTTAAAGGCAGGCCTAAACTCCATAATCACACGGGTTTCATAAAGTAAGAACAAGAGCCAAGATTTGTTTCCCAGCACACACACAGCAGCTTATAACTTGTCTGTTAACACCAATTCCAGGAGACCCCACATTGTCTTCTGACCTCTACAGGCACCAGGCACACACATACACTTTTAATAATAAAATCTAAGAAAGGGGAAAAAAAAATTCTGAAACAAAAAATGATGAATCTAACTTTTAAAAATACATACTTGTGTATACACACAGCTTACATTAAGAAGTAAAAGGTGCATTTACATAAAAAGGCAATGTTTAAAATATTCTGATTTCTAACCAGTCCTTAGAATAGGATACTATGAAATACATATTGGCCTTTGCCTATCTTCTAGCATCAAACTTCTTTTTCATTGATAGATAGCTGAAATAATGACTTCAGAGGTAATTTCAATATGAGTGTTAGTCACCAAAAAGACTAAGGTGGGTTTAGACCATTGGAATTTTCAATCTCATACCCGAAACAGAGATGAAAGAAAATAAAAATTATCACGAATGACAAAGTAATATGATCTCATACCTATATAACCAAAGTTCCCAGTAAAAATAAAAAAAGACAGACTTGAGAAGATTTCTGGATGGCTAGACAAATTAAAGTTCCTAGAAAGCAGTGTCTCTTCCTCACATCTCACCAACATACATGTATGCATCTTTTTCCTTTGAAATATTTGTAACAAAAACTTGTAAACATTAAGGCAGTGTTTCCGAGTACTGTACTGATTTGCTCAGGCAAACCAAATATGAAAGCCAAACTATGGGAATATTGACTTATAGCCAAGTAATAAGAAACACACATATCTGGGGTTTGCAACTGGCATCTGAAGTAGCACTGAAGGGCAATCTTGATGACCATGGCTTCCCTAATGTGGGACCTGACACTATTACCTATTAAAAGTGTCAGAATTAAAATTAAATTACAAGACAACCAGCTGTTACCCACTAGAAATGATTGCCTACTTATTGAGAGGGAGAAACTGTTAAAACTCTTCATGGTCATGGATGCCTTCTCTATGATGTTATAGCTGTTTTCCAACAGAAAGGAAATTTTGTATTAAAATGACAGACAGTTATGCTGAAAGTTAAACAGAAAGCACTACAAATTTCAATCAATTTAACTAAATCAATGCTTGTCCCTATATCCCAGAAACAACAAAATGTCAAGTTACATATTACAGCTTAAAATGTCCTGAAGCTTCAAAAGCAATGTATTCAGTTATTTTTTTTCTAGCTTCTTTTCACTAAGTCTTAAAAAGGAAAACTTTTAGCACACAGTAACACAATACTATAGCAGAAATACCTTCCATTTCTCCAATTCAGGTATATGCTTTTACTTACCTAAAACTAGGAAAAGATTAGCGCAGCCTAGTTGTCAATATACAAGAATCATATTCTTTACAAAATGGGGCTTTATTTAAATCTTGTCCCACATTTTTCAGGAATGACTGCATCATCATACGTGTTCTACTCACAGGGGCACATGGCATTGCTCAGGATCAGCTCGAGTCAGTTCTTCCTCTTCAATGTCAGACTCCCCTCCGGAACTACTGTCTGTGACATCCGAATCAAATGCTTGCTCACTGCACCTCAGGTTGGCTATGCCACTAGCTGTAAATCTCTCCAATTCTTCTGAAATTGAATCACTTTTCAAAAAGTTGCTAAGTCCTTCTGAAGTGGCAGTCTCACTGGCAGCTTTTCTCAAGGCAGCTTCAGCCTTTCGGGTCAACATCAACTGGCTCCGGGACCTTAAGGATTCCAAATTTGGCAGTTTACTCAATGTCTTCTCCAAAAATCCACCCAGTTGGTGCTGTAAATGTCTCTCCACCTGCTTGGCTTGCACAACCTGTAATCGCTTCTGTAACCTACGGGCACGTATCTCAATATCAGCCTGCCGCCTCAGTAAAGCTGTTATCCTTGTATCAGAGTCTAAAGCACTGAAAAGAATGGAAGACAGAGGAGACTTTTTGACTTCTAACTTCACATTTGTCAAGTTAGAGCTGGAGTCTGCACTAGGTGATAACCTACTGCTTCCTTGAAGTGCCGGCTGGTCCATGGAATTAACAGAAGATTTGTTTGCAGTGCTATTATTGCTATATAGAGTTGTGTGTTGTATATCAAGGCTTCTATGTGGAAGAGTGCAATTGGTCATACCCCCCTTCAAGTTCCCAGAGTCAGATCCCGCCACCTCACCACCTTGCAGAGATGATGAAGTGAGAGACCTTTTTCCCCCATTGAGGGAACTGGAATTGTCATGATCTGAATGTGTTGAACTTTTAGTCAATTTCTTAGCCAATCCATTTACAGGCGCTTGTGGCAGAGCTGTCTGACCACTTGTATTCATGGTTCTAAGATTTTCTAAGGAAAACTCCAAAACTGGCTGTCTCCCCAACAGCTCAGCTCGGAGTTCATAGGACTGAGATAAAAGAGGATGAGACTTAAGGACTGTCTGCTTGCTGAAAACGCCTTGCAATTTCAAAGACTCTTTTGAGGGAACAGATGTTACATCAGAGCAGAGGTAAGATGCCACCAATGGTTGCAGCTTTCCCAAGTCTTCCTTGGTAGGATTATTGCGGAAGTCTAGACTGGGATCCTCTGCAGCAATGGCTTTTCTTTTGGTTCCGTTGGCAGAAATAAGAATATTGGCGTTGCCGTTATTTTCGGCACTGCCAGGGGACAAGGTGGAGGATGGGGGAGCCAGTTTGAACCGGATGTGGTGTGCTTCAGCTGCTGCGTCAGTGAGAGCGGGCGCCATCGCAGCCATTCAGCACAGAGAGACAGGAAGTCCAGCCTCTCCCAGTGCTGAGGCCAGCTCCAGGGCCCCTTACTGCCTCCCCTGAGAACACACTGAAAGAGAAAAAAAGGAAGTCAGAAATACAAGCACATTTAAAAACAACACACATTTTCAACACAAACACCACATGAGGCTTTTGTCCAAACTCTGCCTCCAAAAAAGAGGAGAATAACTGAGGAACCATTCTGGAGCCTGGAGATATCTTTTACCTAGGAGAAGAGGAACACAATCCCTTCACAAGAAAATAATTTTACCCTTCATGTCACTTGTTAACTACAGATTGAATAGTGCCAAAACAGAAGTCTCATTTTGAAATAATCAAAAATGGTTATAATTACTTTATTTAAAAGAAAACCTCTTTGCCTGGCAGTTGGTGGTACACACCTTTAATCCCAGCACTTGAGAGGCAGAGGGAGACTTATCTCTTGTCAGCTTGGTCTACAGAGAGAATGTAGCCAGGGCTACATGAAACAACCCTGTTGGGGAGGGAGGACTGGGGGGATACAACTCTTTAAATGTTATATTACTGGATTGAATATGGCCCTAAAATGAATACCTAGAAATAGAAGAATAAAAATTTTATTCTCATAAAAAAGTTTATGCTGAGTGTAATGGGTGTCATTTTTGGGCCCAGGAATCTAGTTTTCATCAGTTTCTTCCTTACAAATTTATATTGTATTACCTGGCTAACTACTTTATGCTGTAACACCAAATTTCTTTCATTCAGCACATATCTTTTCTACTGGGCTCTTTATTTTCAGAGTAAATCTGTGTCTTTAAGAGTCCAACATAACTCCCAGACTTCCCCCTACCCCAAAGCACTTCAAAACAATAGTTACAGTTGCCTTTACACTCTTCACTTTCTAGAATTTAGATTCTACCTCATCACTCTAGGAAAGCTACCACTAACAGTCCTATTCTGACTTTTCCCCAAGCAATAGGTAGTGTGGACTTCCTTGAAATTTTTTATCCTGATATCCTTGAACTATTCTATTTTCTTCCTTGTGGTCCTAAAATGCTGGTATAGCCCAACATCTTTTCCTTTTGCCTTCTCCATTCACTTCCTTAGCAACAACTACTAGCATGAGGACCACTAACTCTCAGAAAAAAAGTTTTCTGAGCTGCATTAATTAACTTTCTAATCCTCTAGCCCTTGAAACCTCAGAATTGACTTTCTCATCCTGCCTCATTTTCTTAAACCCTAACCCATCATTGACATACCTCAATTAACTGCTTCTTCTTCATTCCTGATTCATCTATTTGGGTCTGGAAACAAAGGGAAACCTATATAAAGAACTATACCAACTATCCCTAAAAGCATGATCTCTTGCACCCATGGAGATCTCAAAAATTGCCCTCCCCAAATTATTTGGTAGCTGGTAGGGGTGGTGGTTGTGGTAGTGCATGTATGTGTGTGACATCAAAGAATAACATCAAAGAAAATGGTTCTTTCCTTCCACAGTAGACTCGGGACATAGAATTCAGGTCTTCTGAAAAGGCTTACAAGCACTTTTATCTACTAAGCCATCTCACCAGTCTTCAATGACCACTATGAAGGTCAATACTTTTACACTAATACTAAGAACATCATTTTCCTTTTTAAAAAATTATATTTATTTTTGGGTGTGTGTGTGTGCGTGTGCGTGTATGCGTGTGTGCGTGTATGCGCGCCACGGCACACATGTGAAGTCAGGGCAATGTGCAAGACTTGCTTCTCTCATTGTACCAATGTAGGACAAAGCAACAGAACAAGCCAGTAAGTATCTTAAGCCCACTGAGCTATCTCCACTGGTTCTGCCCTTTACCTATGTTAACATTTGTAATGAGGGTACAAAAACAAAGATAAGGAAAACTACTGGTATCTTAGAACCCAGACAATAGCACCAAACAATATTAGTCACAGTATTCCTCACTTGAACCTTGGGCCTATTATATGGCCCAGCAAGTAAAGATGTCTGCCATCACCTGACCACCTGGGTTCGACCAATTCTTTCAAGTTGTCCTGATTTCTACACATAAGCTATAGCATGAATCACAAAATTAATTATTAGTTGATTTTTAAAAGATATTCTTGATGAAATAGTAAAGATTATGGATTTTATTAATTGTACTAGGGACTAGCACACATAGGAAGAAAAAAACACCAAAACGCGGATGTAGTGCTCATCAGATTTGCTTCATTATTTACAACTGCCATAAAACAACAACTCAATTAAAGACTCTCGTTTCTTTTAGAAGTGTATCTACAAAATAAATAAATAAATAAATAAATAAATAAAACCCAACTACTTCATAATGTGGCTTGTAAAAGGAAAACAAGATATAGTGGCATAGATCAGTAATCCCAGCACTTAATAGAACCAGGAGGATCAGGAGTTCAAGGACAACCTCTATTACAAAGAAAGTCTAAGCCCAGTCTGGGCTCCATAAGAACTTTCCTCAAAAAATAAACTAATCTTTAAAAACTTTTCTATGAGTATACAGGTTTTGCTGCATGTCTGTGCACCACAGGCATGTCTAATGCTCTCAGAAGTCAGAACAGGATATCAGATTCTCTGGCACTGGAATATAGGTGGCTATATGAGGCACCATGAAGGTGGCTGGGAAACCTAACCCATGTCTTCTGCAAGAATAACAAGTATTCTTAACCAGAAGCTAGCTCTCCAGACACCAAAATTAAAATTTAAAAGTAAAACAAACTAAATGACTAAGAATTTAAATTATGAACTATTCATAACAATATATACAACATAGAATAACATTGCATATCTATATTTACTGATAGAAAATCTTTTAATACACAAAAAACTGTTAGATAATGTAGGGGCTCCTTTTGTTTAATAAGGTAGGAAGTAAGAGTTTGTAATGCCCACACCATAAAAAGGAATTACACTTGTCAGTAAAAGGGAGAGAGAAGCCAAGGAGGAAAATGTTTTAAGAGCCCAAAGTACATCAAGACAGGATCTCCCTATGTCGCTCTGGTTGGCCTTGAACTCAGAGCTCTGTCTGCCTCTGCCTCCCAAGTACTGGAATTAAGGTCGTTAAAGGCTACTATGCCCAGCAACCATAATACACTTTCTTAAATTCAACAATGAACAGAATGTCAATGAAACAATCAGAGTAATATCAGTTTTATAAATCTTCAAAAGCATCACTTAACAATTTAAAACTAGGGCTGGAGAGGTGTCTCAGCAGTTAAGAGCACTGGCTGCTCTTCCAGAGGTCCTGAGTTCAATTCCCAGCAACCACATGGTAGCTCACCATCATCTATCTATATCCTCTGCTGGCACAAAGGTATACATGCAGATAGATCGTCCATATACATAAATAAATCTTATTTAAAAATTTAAAACCAAAAGATATCTCAGAGGCATTGATCAAGGTTCATTCCCAGAACCAATAAATGTAATGGTGGATGGAAAAAACAAATTCTACAAGACTGTACTCCACATGCACACTGTGGCACACATACAAAAATAATTTTTTTTTAAAGAGGAAAAAGGGACCAGAAGTCCTCTAATAAATAAAACAAAGAAAGCCTGTCAAACTTGGGACTAGAAAGATGGCTCTCAGTGGTTAAGAGTACTGTTTTTTCCAGGACTCGCTGTTTTGATTCCCAGCACCACATCTCACAATCATCTGTTATTCCAGCTCCACGAGATCCAGTACCCTATTCTGACCTCCGCACATATCAGTCATCCCTGTGGGGGCACAGACATATATGTAGGCAAAATATTCATATATAAGTCAACGTTTCAAAAATTTAAGTCAAGCCAACGGTGGTGGCACACGCCTTTAATCCCAGCACTTGGGAGGCAGAGGCAGGCAGATTTCTGAGGACAGCCTGGTCTACAGAGTGAGTTCCAGGACAGCCAGGGCTATACAGAGAAACCCTGTCTTGAAAAACAAAAAAAAAACAAACAAACAAACAAAAAAATTTAAGTCAAACTTTAAGCTTATGATAAATCACCTTTCTTTAAAGAATTTAAAGAAAAAATTTAAAAGCTATAATTAATTTTAATATTTATAGCAACCAGGGCAATAAGTTTAGGGTTGAGATTATATTTTCAAATTTACTGATGGAGCTAAATAATACTCAAATTATATACACAGAATAAGGAATTCTAGTCTGATGTGTGTTCATTTTTAGCTAACCTAGAATACAATCTGTCAAGAACAGATGGCTCAGCTGGGCATTGTGATACATGCCTGTGATCCCGCCACTCGGGAGGCAGAGGCAGGAAGCTCGCTATTCCAGGCCAGCCAAAGCTATGCAATGAGACCCTGTCTCAGAAAAAAAAGCAAAAACAAAAAACTATGCAGTACCTGTTGTCACAGGTTCATCTTGTGAAACAAGCTTGTAGATACAAAAGAAAAGACTCACCAAATCAAGGTCTTTTAGCTATAGAAAAGAGAGCTGGGTAATAGTTTCTCAATTCCAAAGCAGTATTTTAGAGACAGACAAGTGGTTCAGCCAGTTAAGGAGTGGGCACCAATCCTGACCACCTGAACTTGATCGCAGAACCCACATGATGAAAGGAAAGAACACACTCCTATGAATTATTCCCCTGGCCTCTACACGTATATTGTGGCGTACTTCTATGTGTACACACACACACACACACACACACACACACACACACACACACAGTTTCAATAGAAAAAAATTTAGAAAGCTTCACACAGCACATCATATTAAATAACTTTTTCTATTAAAACTCCTAATAATACAGGTGGTGGAGGCACACACTTGTAATCCCAGCACTCAGGAGGCACACAGGTCGATCGATCTCTGTGAGTTCCAGCCCAGCCTTGTCTACAAATAGTTCTAGGACAGTGAGGTCCACACAGAGAAACCCTGTCTCGAAAAATAAATGAAAACAAAAGACTACTGATTCCACATACCATCATTCTGATGAATGTAAGACTAGATAGTGAGTGCAACCACATGAATTCTTTGTTGTGATTCTATTATTCTTAATTGTGACAGTTTCAAGGGTAAACTCCTTAATATAAGTGGCACTTGGAAAACAAAAACATATACCCAGAGGGCGATTTCTCAACCATCGCATTGCTAACACCTTGGTTGGAAATTTTTTAATCACAGTGGGGATCAAAGGGCAATTCTGTATGTTGCATAGTATCTAAGGGAATCTCCAATTTGATAGATAGATAGATAGATAGATAGATAAATAAAGATAAACAGTAGTGCCTTCCCTGAAAGAAAAAAAATACATCAGGAAAGTCAAGTGCACCCCCAATGACAGCAAAGCAAAACCACAACTCCTTAAGATGTTTTGAAAGAAATAAATAAGAATCTCTTCCCACTGCTCTTCTGAGCACTGTTAAGTCAGAACCTACACATGAATAAACCCCTCACTTTTATTCCTCACAATTCCATAGTTAGTAACTCAGGTGCACAAGACTTAACCTGTACCCTGAAAAAAAAAAAATTAGACTGCTGAGAACCAAGTTAAAGGGTTAAGGCCATCTGGTTAGCCAATAAGCCAAGTGTTACAATCAACAATACTTATATTGAAAACAAAAGCAAAAATCAAATAAGAAAAAAACCCTCCTACTGTCCCTAATGGGGTGTCTGTTAATAGAGCTTTCTCACCATGGGGGCGAGGGGAGGGAGACACCTTTTTTAAGTGCAAGAAGGTTAAAAAAGCATATACAAAAAGTTGGCAAGTATCAACTGAGCTATAACAACATTATTTAAAACATCAGTATGAGAGACAAGGACAAGAGAATGGTGATGCTCCTTTCTAGTTAGAAAAAAAAAATGACATGAAGAAAATGGCTCTAGGAAACCACAGGACATACTAATACAGCTAATATAAAAAGAAAAATGTTAAATATATACCATATTAATAGAAAAGGCATTTTTTAAAGGTGGGAAGGTAGTTTGATGTGTGATCATGAATGGCCAGCATTTACTCAGGCTTGAGACAACTACATATCATTAAGTCTCTAAAATGTGACCTGAGCTCTACAGAGACCAGTTGCACAAAAGGATTACAAGTTAAAAAGAGGGAAAAAAAAGAGCAAGAACTAATGAATACATGACTACAACAATGCAATGAAAACCTCTCTAAAACTGTCATCAAAGCAAAATACTCTTTCAGAGCTTAAACCAGAAATATGAAGAGGCTGAGCCTACATAAAAGTCAAATACACCATATATACAAAAATATAATATTTTAAAAGACAACATACAGAGAAATCTCTCTTATCCATCCTAACTTTACCTTTATGATCCAATTTTTCCATTTATTTCTCAGGCTCGGGTTTGGGATATCCTGTTTATTACTAACCCTACCAGTACAGTCCAAGTCCTCCCCAACTCACACCTAGATAATCCTAACAGCTTCCTGACTGCTACTTTAGTTCCTAATTGCCTCATTTCCATACTCTCCAAGTTGCTACATTGTTTTTCCCACAAGTTCAAATTCTTCAAAATTAAACTTACAAGTAATATAAGGCAAGTATATACCAAGGTATCATGAAGCTAGAAAGCCCTTTTAGTCCCAAACTTCTACATCTCTAGCAGTTTCACAACATTTTCTCTGGCTATTCAGATTCTTATTCTTTCTGCTTAAACTATATGATGTACTTAAAGTCAGTTGCATTCAACTCCAAATTATCCAAATGTTCCCCAACTGCCAATTTATTAACTCTAAGAAAAGCAAAATTCCTTGTTAAGTTTTCTTCTTTTACAATCTTACCAACTTTATCTAGATATGATAATCATTAAGTACCATCATGGAGATAGTTAAGAGTTTCCTCAAAACAGGCCTTCAAATACAAACTAGTTTTGTTAAAAGAAAATGTAATCAACTGACAAAAAGAGAACTTGGGAGATGATCCAAAGAGCAGCTGGGATAAATCAGATGGTGTATTACAGCTTCAGGAAGAGGGGAACTACAAAGTAATCTGTGATCAAGTAACTGGAATCTACAGCACAGTATAGTTTTTCAAGACAGAGTTTTCTCTATGTAGCCCTGAAAGTCCTGAAACTGGATTTGTAGACCAGGCTGGCCTTGAACACAGAGATCCACCTGGGTCTGCCTTCTGAGTGCTGGGATTAAAAGCATCAACACCTTGTGGTACTTTAAACATAAAAATGAGTCCATATATAATGTGGGATGTGCTAGAGAAGGGCAACAAAGTATTTTTTAAAAGTGGATCGGACCACCTTAACAGTTTCCTAAAATGACTGAGCCTCCTAACTGAGACTATTTCATAATTCCTAAGGGTATCTTGACTGGAGGATAGGTTACTACATGTTGCTCATGAGGCAGGACAGAAGACTCAGTTTTAACCCTGGAGTCCAAACAGTGGAAGGAGAAACCCAACTTTCACAAGAAATCATCTGACTTTCACACCCAGGGACATGCACGCCTTTATACCATGGTACATAATTCCCCCCCACCCCCCTACACACACACACACACACACACACACACACAAATGCAAAATGTTAAACTGCTGTTTACTAACATTAAATGTCATTTACTATGCCAATGTCTGTTTTACCTATATTCTTATTTAATCTTCAAAGAAACATTGTTAAGTAAGTCCTATTGTCCTTATGAGGAAAACTTAATGTTCCAAGATAAGTAATTTTGCCCAAGGTCACACAACTACTATGTTGCAGAAGCAAAATGTTGTACTTTTTAAAGAATTATTTTTATCCATTTTGTATAACTAAGGGTATGCCTATGAGTTTGTAGGTCTAAGGAGGCCATATCCAATGGAGTTGAAGTTCCAGACAGTTGTGAGCAGCCTCATGTAGAAGCTAGGAACCAAGCTCTGATCCTTAGAAAGAACAGGAAGTGCTTTTAACAGCTGAGCCATCTCTAGCCCCAGGCTCAAGCTTAAAACTATTATATTAGGCAGAGTTCAAGGCTAGGTTAACATGGAAGGGTCTTAGCTCTAACATTAAAACTTTAATTTTAGTCTTTAGAGGAAAATCAATGAGAACACCAAATGATCTATTATCTCAAATATATTTATTAAAATTCATATATCAATCAAAACACAAAGGATAACAAGACCAGTAAAGAAAGACACAAGTAGAGAAGTAGTTAGCATAGGCTTTACAGAAGAAATAGGTCTTAAGTAGAAAGCTCAAGACGGGCGGTGGTGGCGCACAAATTTAATCCCAGCACTTGGGAGGCAGAGGCAGTCAGATTTCGAGGCCAGCCTGGTCTACAGAGTGAGTTCCAGGACAGCCAGGGTTATACAGAGAAACCCTGTCTCAAACAAAACAAAACAAAACCCCAAACCCAAAAAACAAAAAACCCCCATCTCGAAAAACAAAGTAGAAAGCTCATGCAAGCAAGACTCCTATCCCCCCCCAAAATCACCAAACAAAAAACCAATTTCTGCACATCAATAAATATTCCATGTAAATAAATTGTGATGTAAATCAGTGGTTAATCTTCTAACAAAAACACCTCATATGTCTACTAACATCAAACCATAGAAAGATTACAAATTTGTACAATCTCACTAATGCCATAAGATAAAAACTAAGTGTGAAGACAGTTCTGTGTGTTTTGTCTGAAGGGTTTCCAAAAGAGAAGACAACCTGAGTGATTATGAGAGTGGGTACAACCTACTCCCCATCCACTTTATGCAGACACTGAGTAACCAACTCACAGGCTCTAGAATCTGAAAGTACTGCAATGGAGATGGAGTATGCCTAGCCAACTTTCCCTGAGCTTTCCCAGTGTTACTTGAGCTAAATAGGTGGGTCAAAAAGCAACTCCATCCTGAAGCCGTGCAGGATACTCTCAATTTTTAAAAGCCAAGTCGGAAGGTGCTCAGTGGACAGAATGACTAGCACATTCAAAATATTTTTAGTGCCTCTGCCTAACTTCAGAACCTCATTATGTACCATGATAATTAAGGCATTAATTAGTAGTAATAATCTCTAGCTCTTCCTTCTTCCATCCAGTCTGGACAAGCCTCCAGTCTTGCCACTACTACCATACTGACTACATCAAAGGCAAGAATGGAGGGAAGGAGGAAAATCAAATCTGATTGTGTGATGCTTAGACTAAGAATAAATTTCAAATTCCTTATCTACTCCCTTAGCATTCAACATCTGAAGCTCTCTATACTCTGCCTTCACTACACTCACTAGAATACGTAAAATTCTGGGTTCTTCCATCCTCCTCTATCTTTACCCATTCTACTATTTCAAAGTTTAGCTTTAAATTACAAGGTCATGCAAGTGTGCCTCATTCCTTCCAGGCTTAGTTATCGTTCATAATCTAGCCTCATAATCTGTACTACCTTGGCACTCACTTGCCTACAACCAGTATAACAGAAACTCATGGATTTCAGCCCATCATTCCTTATGCTAAACATTTCTTAAATAGACAGTATGGTTTGTGTTAAATCTATTTTCTATAAGGAGCACAGTGCCAACAGTCAATTACAAGCTTTTACACTGGATGAATCAGATGCAGATCCACTAGGAGAAAGTTAACGGGAATGTCTGATCATGAGGAGACACAATCTAAAGTCTTTACCAACTGAATACAGGGTAAACCTTATCAATCCCAAGCTCCATTCATTCACATAGCCAAATTCCTGTACCATAACTTGAAAACTTAAGATAAGGTTTCACTGTATAGCCCTTGTTGGCCTGGAACTAAAGAGATCTGCCTGCCTTTGTCTCCTAAATGCTGGATTTAGAAATATGCTTCACAATCATTTGGACAATTTTTGACCTATTTTAACTATTATACTGTGAAGGCAATGTCTATCAAATCTTAAATGCAATAACTCAAAATGTTATCTAGCAACTAGGAATCTACCCAAAAGAAGTATTTTCATGGATACACAGATATATACTTACTCTTTTCACTTAAGAATTGTAACTTTAGCCAGGCGGTGGTGGCACACGCCTTTAATCCCAGCACCTGGGAGGCAGAGGTAGGCGGATTTCTGAGTTAGAATCCAGCCTGGTCTACAGAGTGAGTTCCAGGACAGCCAAGGCTATACAGAGAAACCCTGTCTCAAAAAGCCAGAAAAAAAAAATTGTAATTTTAAAAAATAGCTTAAATTTTAAAAATATAAAGCCCTCTAAGAAGTTTGAGCCAATTTGTGTATAAGACAGAGAGAGAGAAAGAGAGAGAAAGGAATGTGAGAATTTTTAGTATTTGTCTGTGCACGCTTACAGAAGCCAAAAGGCACTGGATTCCCTGGAGCTGGACTGGTGGTATTAAGGCCAGTCGACTGACATGTATGCTAAGAACCAAACTCCAGGCTACTGCAAAAACAGGAAATACTCTTAACCCCCCGAGCTATCGCCCCAGATGTAATTTTTTTGAAGGATGATTATATAATCAAACTATTAACATTGTTTGTCTATTTGTACCCTATTGTGAATTCAAATTCCTTACCAGTCTTAAGTTCAGATACAAAAAACACAGAACGTTTATCTCCAACAAATCTAGTGGCTTTGAACAATCCTAAAATTTAAAACATCTTGAAGAACCCAAGCCATTCAAAAAGAAATGCTCTTCAGGATTCACAGTTAAATTCCAGAAATCCTACTAAAAACTACTTTTCCCCTTTAAATTGAATAATTAAAATTTTTTTCAATGCCAGAGGAATGTTAAAGGTTAATACTAATAGCATTCTTTTGTTCTATTGAGAAGCTCAAGACTAGATAGTATGGAATAAATTACCAACTACAAAGAGTACAAGTATATATATGCAATATATTTAAGGTCTTTATATAGTCCCTAATCTCCACATATAAACAGCTTAGTGAAACTCTCAAGACTTAAATATTTCTTTTTGAGTGTATGTGCATGTGCGCATGTCTAGAGATCCTACCCAGGGCTCACAAGTGCTAAGCAAGCATTCTACTAATCTAGACTATCCCTCCCCCCCTCCCCCCCTCCTCTCTCTCTCTCTCTCTCTCTCTCTCTCTCTCTCTCTCTCAAATCTCTGCACTAATAAGCGCTAAAAACTCAGAAACTAATCAGTCCTAATCCTTTTCACACCCTCTAGTACTAACAAGTAGTCAATAAAGGCCAAACAGTAAGTAAGTAAGGAATGAGAAAACTTGGGTATCCGTTAATAAAATTGTTACTCAATCTTGTTATTCCTCAACATTTCCCCTCCAACTGAATTTAACCAGGTGTGACCTTAAACTGCTGAAAAGAAGCTAAAAGGTAAGGTCAAGTTCATGCCTCCCCCCCTTTTTTTTCTAAACAAGAACAAAATCTACTATATTTAAATTTACAACTAAAATCTCTGTTTGGATTTCTGATTCAAGTAACAACGTACAGTAACAAAAATTATACTCAACTTAGCTCAACTTTGCATTCTCTGACTCAATTAAGAGAAAAAAAATTAAATACAAAGTCCTAGAACTAGAATTTAAAAAGAACAAATTCAGAGCCAGTAATTGTATAAATAATTCTGTGGTAAAAGTCATTCAAACAGCCGGGCGCACGCCTTTAATCCCAGCACTTGGGAGGCAGAGGCAGGCGGATTTCTGAGTTCGAGGCCAGCCTGGTCTACAAAGTGAGTCCAGGACAGCCAAGGCTACACAGAAAAACCCTGTCTCGGAAAAAAAAAAAAAAAAAAAAAAAAAAAAAAAAAGGAA
Organism: Arvicanthis niloticus; assembly: GCF_011762505.2. Classification (NCBI taxonomy): domain Eukaryota; kingdom Metazoa; phylum Chordata; class Mammalia; order Rodentia; family Muridae; genus Arvicanthis; species Arvicanthis niloticus. The sequence goes on along the minus strand of NC_047663.1, from coordinate 17,878,187 downwards.
GTCATTCAAATGCTAAAATTCTATGAAGCTAAGCTTGAAATCTTAAAAAAAAAAAAAAAAAGATTTGTGGAAAATAATTTTTATGTAGGGGATGTTGTATAACACTGTATAACCCCACCACCCAAGAGGCTGATGAAAGGTTCTTAAATTACTGGTACGCATTGGAGGACTGCCTAATAGACCATGTTTTGAAAAACTAAGGTTTGCCATTATAGCTCAGCACCACAAATAAGATGCGACTTTTATTAAACAATTAGCATTTTGCCAAAACTGTGGTAGCCAACAGAAGATTAAAGTTTAAAGGGGGAAGAGACAGTTCAGCCATTAAGAGCACTTACAGTTCCCAGCACCCATATCACGCAGCTCACAACTACCCCCATAACTCTTGCTGCAGGAGATCTGATGCCTCTGGCCTCCTTGGGCATCTGCATTCACTCTTACATACTCACTGGTAGACAGACATACATACAAATAACTAATAAATACACATTTTTGAAAATCTGGAAAAAAAACCCTTAAAACATCCCCTTCAATCATGAAAAAAAAAAAAACCTCATTTGGTTCATAAAAGTTTATAACGTTCATTAAAATCTCCATATACAATCATTAAATTAAGTTTGTTTTTCTCACTATGTAGTCCTGGACTGTCCTGGAACTTACAACATAGACCATGTAGGCCTCAAACTCAGATCCACTGCCCATACTGAGATTAAAGTTGCGCACCACTGCAATTGGCTTCCAAGTTTGTTTTTCATTCACCAGCTATGCTCTCTAATTTGGGAAAGTTGGTTTCCGTAACTTTACATTTTGGCTTCACCTTTATCCTACCAAAAATTAGAAAAAGCTTAAAGAAAAAAAAATCTATTGGAGTCCAAGCTTTTTGGTAAATCACTACTATTATCTAGCTAAGGTTTTCCAATAGCCTATATACAAAAGCCAGACCTGTGACTACACAGAAACAACCACCAGAGCATTTCTTCACTGCTGAGTTTTAAACAACTTGTCTTTGTACTCTTTTCTTTATTTTAAATACGCTCCTTCATTCATGGGTTAGGCTGTTCTGGTCTCAGGAATATTTTACATTAATGTCCTTTTCTTGCTCTCTTTATGGAGTACAGTGCAGGTGTCTCAAATAAAATGCCCTCAACACCTGGCCTGCTGTCTAGTGCAAATAAGATTGGGACCATTTCCCTTTATCTTAAAGAATAAATAAATAAATAAATAAACAAATAAACAAACAAATAAATGGCTTCTTTTGTTGTTTTTCTTTAAAAAAAAAAAAAGTCTACAGGAAAAATAATTTTTCAACCTGAACAGACATATAGTTTCAAACCCAATAAACTCCATACTAGTTTACAGACACTAAAAGTTGTGCAAAAACATTACTACCAGAGTGTGGTAATTCATACAAAGTAGGACTCTTCTTGGTACTTCCATTTCTCAAAATGTAAGCTCAAAAACTGAGGTGAACAACAACAAAAAAACAACAGAGATTAGTAAAGTACTGTAGAGGGCATCAACATCTCAAGGTTGCCAGAAGAGATAGAAAGTACTATCTTCTGAGTGTTATATATAGATTGAGAAGAGAATTGTGGGTCATAGAAATAACCAGAGATAACTGCTAGTTATCACTACCACATACTTAATCTACACTATTTCTTTCCATCCAGATCAAGAAATAGACAGGTCTTGGAACTAGAGGCAATACAATTAAATAAATACACACACACCCCACACGAATTTTTCCAGAAAGTCACTTTCATTTATGTCTTAATTGCCTCACCAAAAAAGGTGGTGGGAAAGATGAGTCCTAGGAACCTTCCACCCAAAGAAGCTGAATAGGAAAACACATTATTTAAACCCAAAGCTTCCTCTGTATGGTATAGGTTAATGTTTTAAAGAGCATTTTGAAAAATTATTTTTCTAAAATAAGGAAACAATTTTACTCACAGCTACAACTACTCAATACTAAAATACCTTTGAAAACAGGCATCACTAACCACAAAAGCTTTGTTTGTAGATCACATAAAATAGCTCATATCAAACATAGCAAATCTAAAATCTGCTCACTTTAAAAGTAATTAAAATCTGTGGTCAAACTAGATTTGGTCAAAATCCAAAGGCTATACTATTTAGAAACACTGATTACAGTGTAGCAATACTAAAGAAAAAAAGATACTGATAGTATTTGAAGGAGAAAAAAATACAATATTCTTTCTTCCCACCTTAAAAGTTCAAATAAATTAAACTGTTTTCTAGCTTCCAGAATTTTCCTTGACCGGAGTGTAAATTATTTAAAAATCAAAGAGTGCTTTGCAGATTTAATATTATGTGAACATGGAAATCAGACCCTAATGGTCTGAATTAGGTTTTCAGGAAAGATGCAGCAACCCAATATTTCCAGATTCCTATAGGTGGGAAAACTAAACTTCCAGTTTATCTCAAAATCTGTATATAACTGATGACTTAATTGTTTACAGAAACAAATCATAAATATTTACTTCACATACAAGTTAAATGACAACTACCTTTATCAGAATAAAGATTTTAAGAATCTTTATGATTGCTAATGGTTCCAAGTGGATCACACTTCTAAAATAATGTCAAACCACCTCAAATTCTGAGGTCACTAACAAATCACATCAAATATTCTAAAGGTCAAAAGAACTGTATACTTGGTTGGCTAAACACTAGTGGAAATCTAATTCAGAATTCCATGATTAAGAGTCGTTACAGAATACTTACAATACAGTTTTTAAATTTCCAAAGGATGAGCATTTTTACCTTGCTATATTTTTAGAGCAACACATCACACTGCACCTATCACATGACATGATGTAACTGTTAGCAAAGAAAATGGTCCAAGCCATTGATAACATACATGGCAGTAGAAAACAGATCAATCATACCCAAGAATTACATTTCATATTTACTTTTTGAAGCTAGTAACTTATCTAGAAATAGACAAAATGTACTCTAGCGTTTTATAGTTAATATTTACAAGAAGTTATAATAAACAACCAAGTAAGAAGGTTCAAAAACTAGAATTAAAAACTTCTCTATCAAAAATGCAACAGAGAAACACATCAAAAGTATCCACTGTTAGAAGAAAAAAAGTCTCAACTGACAACAGCTGCAGTTAATTGAAAATTTCTAAATTGGTAAGAGTATACGAGAAGAAACCAAGTACAGCCCATAGAAGAGGGGGAAAGGAAACACGCCCACTTCATGCTTTTGTAAATAATGGTACTTTAAATGACCTTAAAAACAAAAACGGGAGGTGGAGTGGGAAATATAAGCTACAGACCATTCTAAGAAATAGAAATCATTTTAATATAACAATTTTCCTTACTTAAAAGTACTTTTGAGAAGAAGTTCTGTAACTATATCATGATTATGCAAGGCGAGGATTATGTAATTTTATCGTTTATTTTAAAATGTTCTCCGAATGTATCAAAAAGAAAAAAAAACCCAACCCTCAAGCATTGTGATCTCTCCGATGGGCAGCGGGACACTTACTTGGCTACAATTTAAAATATTAACATACAACCCCCCCCCAAAAAAAACAAACAAACAAAAACCCCACAATGATTGCTAGCCACGTGACGAAGGATATGGCAACACCAGGATTGTGAATGGAGGGGAGGGAAGCTAGGTTGGAGAACTAGCGAGATTTCTCTTAACTTTGGGGACTGCAGGATTCGGGTCTCTCGAACCTTAAGGTACCAAATTCTAACCCCTAAGAGTTGTACAACTAACACCCTCAAGTGCGGTTTTATTAATAGGTCACGGAAAATGCTCCAGTGACCTCCAGGATAAAGGAGGAAAAAACAGGCGGAGGAAAGAGCAATTTAAAGTGGCGCCATCATGTCACCCCTTTTCCCCTAAGGCAATCAATAAGCAATAGTTAAGTAACGAGTTTCTCTAAAAATCCACATTGGGATTCCAACATTGGAAAACAAAAGGATTTCTAGGTAAAACATGGGAGTAGGATTGTTTACAATACGGAAAACAATTATAAACTATTTGCTGAGAATCAAAGGCCGTCAGTCGGAAAACAGGCCCCCCAATAGTAAGATTCCAACTCACTTAAAAGCAAATAAATGCCTCTTCCTCTTTAGTTGAAAAAAAGAGCTGCCTGAGACTAGATCCGAAAACGCAAATGACCTCAATATTTAAGCAACAAAAAAATGTTAACAATCAGAGTTGTGATACAAACCGTGAGACAGACATGCAAGATGTGTTTGAGCAAAGAAAGACCTTTTGCAGTCAAGAGAAGTTCAAGGCGAGAGCAAGAGTTTGTTTTTGGCCTTTTTTTTTTTTTTTTTTCGGAAATAAACCATGTTCTCCAGGCCGCCTTTTTAAATAGAACGCCAAAGGAAAGCCCAGCGAACGAGGCGGCAGCTGGTGGGGAAGGGCCCCCGCACACCCCCGCCCTTGGGGCGACTCCCAGCCCGGACCCGCAGCGGGGAAGCCCGGAGAGGCCATTTAAAGTTCCGGGGATTTTTTCTTCCCCTGCCCTGCCTTTCTAGTTACAACTAACAAAGAGAGGGAGAAATGGGAGCCACAGGGAGAGCGAGGAGAAGGAGAAAGGGCAGCGGGAGGAGGAGGAAAGGAGCAGCAGCAGCACCTACCACGTGATGGAGGAGCGTAGCCCGGGCGGATTCGGCCCCACAAAATGGGCGCAGTTTGCAAACAGCCCCCCGGCCTGGGCGCCGAGGACCTGCGGGCGGGGGCGCGCGGCGGCAGCTCCGGCCCGGCCCGCCGCTCTCCTCCCCCCCGGCGCCCGGAGCCGCCCTGACTTTCCGGGCGGGGGGGCGAGGCGGAGGGGGAGGGGAAGGCGGCGGCGGGGAGCGGCTGCTTTTTCTTCTCTTTCGGGTCCTTTCTCCGGCCTTCCTCCGTTCCGACCCGGCCTGGGCACCGCCGGGGACCGCAGCCCCGGCGGGCGGGCGGGGGCAGAGGGTAAAGCTGCCCCCCCCGCCCCGCACAAACAAGCGCCGCCGTCTGCAGCCCGCGCCCGCACCCCGACCGCCACCCCGGGCGCTTCTTCCCGGCCGGGGAGCGCACTTCGGCCGCCCCCCAAGCCGCCGCGGCGAGACGAGTCGGCTTCGCTAAGGCGCTCGGTTCTCCCGCCGGCTCGGCGAGCGGTGGCGGTGGCGGCGGCGGCACTGGGAAAATGGCGGCCGAGCTCCTTTTCCCTCCCCCCCTTTAATCTGAAGCGGAGGGAGAATGGAGCGAGCAAGCGAGCGGGCGAGTGCCGGGGACACGGGGAGGAGGGACAGCAGCGCCTCCGCCGGCTGCGGCTGCGGCGGGCCGCTCCGCCCCGGCGCGCCGCCAGGGGGCGCCCGCCTCGCCGCCCCCGCGGGCTGCCAGGAGGCGCGGCTGCCGCCGCCTCAGTCATGGCTCCTCGCCGCGGCCGCTGCTTCTGCGCCTCTGTTTGCGGAAACCGGCGCCTGGTTCCTGATACGTGCGGCAGCGACACGCGGCACTGCGGCAAGCGGCGCGGGGCCCTCGCTTCGATCGAGGTGAGGCTAACCTGAGGCGCTGACGCCGTCAAATTCCCTCGGCTCTGGGGCTGGCGCTGCCGCGCGCCGGTATGTGGGGAGGGCGGACTGGCACAGCCGAGCTAGAGGACGTGAGCGAAGAACTGTGTGTGCAGTGAATGCAGAAGCCGCTGCGGCCACACTACCCAGGGCCAACCGTGTTCTGAGGCGGGCAGGAAGCTCCCTGACCAGTGACGCGGTCCCTGCCACCCGCCCTTTGTCCTACACCCTGCTCTGTACACTGCAGCACACGGCTGGCTGCTAGCCCTAGCGCCACGCTCTGCAGCCGCCAAACCAAAAAATAAGGGGACGCCATTGCGCAAGCGCGAGCTAGGACCGACTCGGGGCTAGCCCGGGCAGGGGTAGCTGGGAGCTAGAGGGGAAGTGATGGCCCACCAGCGCCGGGCCCGCTGGGAACTGTAGTTTTCGTTAAGCCCGCGTCTTGTTTTGGGCTTCTTGGTTTGTCAGAGCCGCCAAAATAGGCAAAAACGCATTCATTACACAATAATATTTATGCTTCCTGCCTACCACCAAATTAAAGTTCACTGACCCGCTAAAAGTTTAACAATGAACATCAACAAAAGCAAACCTGTCATGTTCCTACCAGCGTTGACTTAAAAGTGGTGGCACCTTATTACTCTTGACTGATAGTGTGTCAGCATGATATCGATTCCTTCCTCCCAAATAAGGTGTAATTTAAGAGAACATTTTCTGGATTTAAAAAACTTAATATAATGTAAAGTGCCACATTACACTGTACAAATCCACCACCCTTTAAAGGTAACGATGTCAAAAGATTTATTAGGACTCACCAAAATCAAATAGCATAAAACTTGTTCCAACAACTAAATCACCAAACACAGTAGATGAGAAGGGTAAAGTCTACCAAAAAGGAAGATGCAAAATGCTCAATACTTTGTGTGGTTTACCAAAACCAGTATCCGGTGTTATGTGTCACTTCAGCTCCTCAAACACTATTGTTATAGAACAGTATTCATTAGCCCACAAAGTCTCTAACTCACCAGGTTTCTGCAACATCTGCATCTATATATTTCTCTCGAGTTTCCATCTGCATTTTTAAAATTACACTCTCAAACATGATCTTGGTTCTCAAATATCAAGTGCAGGAGACACCATGGAGTCAAATTACACAAGGATAAACTGATAGATGTATACATATTTACATATGCATCCAAAAAAAGATCAATAGTTTGGGCTTTTTAACTTAGAATACAGGGGAGAGAGAGGGAGAGAGGGAGAGGGAGAGGGAGAGGGAGAGGGAGAGGGAGAGGGAGAGGGAGAGAGAGAGAGAGAGAGAGAGAGAGAGAGAGAGAGAGAGAGCACATACATATATATCCACATAAATAGGAATGCCATGGAGGATGTTTATATATAATTACAGGGCCAACAGATGGTGGACTAGAGCCCTAATCTGAAGATTACAAAATCTAAATTAGCTGAATAAAAATAAGGCAAAGCTTTCTGCAATGTATTCTTAAATATTAGTGAACAAAATTCTTTATATCATAATCTTATTATGGTCCCAACTCTTAAAATCTTGACTGTCTAGCCAGTCACAGTGCTACATGCCTTTATAATTTCAGCACTACGAAAGGAGGAGAACTCTAAATTCAAAACCAGCCTGTTCTACATTCTGAGTTCCAGGACAGCTGGGTACAAAGACCCTGTCTCAAAAAAAAGACAAACCCACAACCGCCAACAAAAACTTCACTACCTAACTCAAGCACATTGGTATATGCATCCAATTCCAGCATTTAATTGGGGGTGGGAAAAGCAAGACAATCCAGAGTTCCTGAACCTCAGTATAACCAGTCCAATAATAAACAATAAAAATACAAAAACAAAAAACAACAATGAAACTAAGTCCCAAGTTTATGAACAACTGCTTCAAGGTAAGCAACTACAGACAAAAATTTATACACAAGACAAGGCTTCTCATGTACACAAGACAAGGCTTCTGGCTGTCCTGGAACTCTCCCTGTAGACCATGCTGGCCTTGAACTCTGAGCTCAGACTGCCCCTGCCTCCTGAATGCTGGGACTAAAGGCATGCACCGCTAAACACACACAAAAAAAGGAATACATTTCTTTTTAAAAACCTCCTCCAGAGACAGGCTTGATGACAACTCCTCAAATTCCATCAATTCTGAGGTGCATTTAGGGTCATCCTCAGCTATATATACATCAACACATAGACTTTCAAGGCCAGCTAGAGTCATATAAAATCCATATGCTTGCTGGTACACAAGGTACAGAGGGAAGACAAGACACATGGAACACAGAGTTGGGGGATGCTAAAATACAGAAAAAACAAAATCCCCCAGAGAAAAAATGCATGATAAGGCTGATTAAGACATGTACACAAGGGCTGGAGAGATGGCTCAGCAGTTAAGAGCACTGACTGCTCTTCCAGAGGTCCTGAGTTCAATTCCCAGCAACCACATGGTGGCTGACAACCATCTGCAATGGGATCTGATGCCCTCTTCTGGTGTGTCTGAAGACAACAAGAGTATATTCACATATATAAAATAAATAAATCTTTAAAAAAACAAAAAAACATGCACACAAAGATGAGCTTGATGGTTCATGATGCTGATCCCACCCAGCACTTGGGAGGCAGAGGCAGATGTCTGAGTTTGAAGCCAGCCTGGTCTACAGAGCAATCCTGCCTCAAAAAACAAACACACAAGCAAACAAAAACAAAGTAGCACATATCTATGATCACAGCATTTGGGTTGCAAAAGCAGGAGGATTACCCACAAATTACCAGGCCAGCCTGGTCTACATAGTGAGTTCCAAACCATCCAGCACTACATAGTGAGATCTTGTTTCAAACAAACAAACAAAAAAAAAATCCATATTTATAATCTTTTAGAACAGTCATAGTTGATGTGTCCAATATCCATTCTATCCTGGCCAAATATTTTTACTAGAGATTAGTTAGGACTGAGCATGATGTAAGAGTGGAAGCTACCTAGGAAAACTCCGAAAGAACCAAAAAGAAACCATTCGTCTTAATACGAGATGGACAAACAAAAAAATTAGCACCACCCAAAATTGACACTAGTAGTTTAAAATATTAAAATACTTTATTTCTTTAAGAGGCCATCAGCATCAAAGCAGGCAGAATGGATTGCTGTCAAGAGTCTTGATGACAGTTACATCATAACAACTAATTCTGACACCTGCAATTCCAGCTATAAACAAAACAACAAAACATTTGCTTATTTAAGCCAGGTGAAATTAGGTTTCTCATACTTTAAGATAGTAACATAAAGATTAATTTCTCTTATTTTAAGAGTATGTATCCATGAGAACCTGTTTCCAAAAACATTCTATAAATTTCTATAGAAAAATTTCAGAATAAAAATAATTTTATTCTCTCTCACCATAGAAATGATCTAATATTAAGAAAGAAAAAAGTTAATTCTAAAGCAACTTCATAAATTAGCTGTTAGCAAAAACATCAAAACAGTAACATTCAAAAGGCTAACTCTAAACATACTTCTAAAACTAGAAATAACTTGGAATAATTCAAAAGATAGCATTAAAATTCAACCCAAGCCACCATAATGGCACACTATAATCTCAGTTTATTGAGGCGTCAAATGCAGATAAATCCTGAATTTGAGGCCAGTCTGGGCTAGAAAGGGTGACTCCGTCATTGGCAGACTGCTTACCCTACATGTACAAAATCCCAGCCAATTCCTGTCACTACATACATCTACACCAGACACAACAGGCCCTGAAGGAGTCATCTTCTACATAGAGAGTTGAAGGCCAGCATAGGATACATGAAACTGTGCTCTGATGGCAGAGAAGACCTAGGGATTTTGAAAGATGACACAGCTGTTCCTTCCAATGGAGAGGTCCATTATTTCCCCAGCACCCACTGTGTGTGTGGGGGGGTGGGGGGGGAGCACTGTTATACATGCAAATGCACATAACCATAAGGACACCAGAGGAAAACCTCAGGTATACTCCTCTATTGCTTTATACCCCCCACCCCCAAATTGTTTTTCGAAACACTGTTTCTCTGTGTAGCCCTGGCTGTCCTGAAACTCACTCTGTAGATGAAGCTGGCCTCAAACTCAAGAGATACACCTGCCTCTGCCTCCCAAGTGCTGGGATTAAAGGTGTGTGTCATCACTGCCCAATACTTTACACTTATTTTTTGAGACAGATCTATCATTGAACCTGAAGTTCACCCATTTTGGCTAGGCTGCCTAGCCACCAAACTCCTAGATCTGCCTGTTTTTGACCCCAGACACACACTGCATTGTTTTTTATGCAGGTGCTGGGTGTTCAACCTTAGGTCTTTGTGCTTGTACAATACCCACTGAGCTACTCTTCTTTCTTAAGCCATTGATTTGGGGGTTCTGTGTATACATAAGAACATACAGTGATAAAATAAATGTCTGAAGCTACTTAACAAAAAGGCTAGGCATGATGATAGGCACCTTTAAATCCCAGCACTTGGGAGGCAGAGGCAGGTGGATTTCTGAGTTCGAGGCCAGCCTGGTCTACAGAGTAGAGTAAGTTCCAGGACAGCCAGAGCTACATAGAGAAACCCTGTCTCAAAAAACAAACAAACAAACAAAAAAACCAAAAAACAAAAACAGAATTCAGTATCATTATCAACAGTATCCCAATCTAATTCCTGCAATCATATTAAGACATTAAAAAACACAAATTTAACAAAAATTATCCCAAATGAACTAAATTCAAGCACATAATAAAAACCATATAATATCTAATTGAAATTATTTTCTGTGGTAAAGAAAAAGGAAAGTCAAGCATGCTGTTATTTTGTTTATAGTCCCAGCTACTCAGGAGGTGGGAGGATCTCAAATAGAGGCAGCCTCATCCACACAGCTAGACCCTACTTTAAAAAGGAAAGACAGGCTCAGACATGGCTGCAGAGGACCTAGGTTTGATTCCCAGCACCCATATAATGCCTCACAATCATCCATAATGCCAGCTACAGGATCTAACACCCTCTTGACCTTTGCAAGGCAACAGGTATGCATATACATATATGCAAGCAAAACATTTTGTCCAAAGTAAGTAAATCTAAAATAATTTTTAAAAAGTATAAATACTCTATACTAGGCATGATACTACATACCTGTAATCCTAGTATTGGGGAGAGTAAGACAGAAGAATCATGAGTTCATGGACAGCCTGGATAATATAGTGAATTTTGGGCCAGCCTAGGCACAAACAAAATTGTGCCAAAAGAAAGGGAGAGGGGAAAAAAAAAAAAACCCTCATAATTCTGGAATATCTATGGTAGTATTATCAAAATATGACCTTGTCCAGCAGAGCATAGTGGCACACCTTTAAGCACTTAGGAGACAGAAATAGATGATCTGTGAGCTCTAGGCCAGCCTGGTCTACATAACAAGTTCCAGGACAGCCAGAGAAACAGAGCAAATTTAAAAAAAAAAAAAAATTAAAATTAAAATAAAGCCTTGTTAACTAATATTTAGACCCACAGAATCAGAGTTTTATAACAATACCTATATTTTTAACTAAAACATTTTGGGGGATTTACTGAAGACTGAACCCAAAGTCTCAAACATGCTAATACACAGTCAACTAACAACCATGCTATATATCCCATCAATGTAACATTTTTTTTTTTTTTTTTTTTTGGTTTTTTTTTTTTCAAGACAGGGTTTCTCTGTGTAGTCCTGGCTATCCTGGAACTCACTCTGTAGACCAGGCTAGCCTCGAACTCAGAAATCCACCTGCCTCTGCCTCCCAGGTGCTGGGATTAAAGGCGTGTGCCGCCACCACTGAATGTAACTTGTATTCACTAAACTTAATTGTTGTCTCAGACGCTTACTGCTAAATAAGCTCACCCTTTCTAGTTGTTTCTGAACTCTGGATGACTGTCTCAACTCAGCTGTTCTGGCCCAAACTACTCTCCAGGCTGACGGCTTGGAGATTCAAACTAGCTTTTCTTATTAGCTTCTGAATGAATTTCTCTGCTTGGCTTCACACTAACTCTGGTAATCTGTTATAGTCTCCTTCTCATTCTGTGGCTTGTTATGTATTCACCTGCAACCTGTCTTTGTAAATCCATCCCAATAAAACTGGCTCTGAACTGAACTCAACCAAACTCAGCTGCTGAACTCATCTGAACTCCATTGCATTGCCTCAACTCAACTTAACAGAACTGCCTGAACTGCCGTCAAATTAGACAGAACCTTCCAAACATGGGTTCTCCCCTCTACAAACGTATTTTAACTACATTGTTTGGGATTAAAGGATTGTACTAAGGGTATGTCTACATTCCAGTCAGCTCACACAGACCTAGGTCTTTGAATGTAATCCCTTGTCAGAGCAGCCATGTTGCTGGATTAAAATTTCTCTACAACCCCCCATTCTACTTTAAATGTCACTAAAAATGGACATGACATTAAAGTTCTATTATTCATTTTCTTTCATCTATAAACATTTATTAAGCTCCAGAGAGAGGTACGGGGGAGGGGCAGGCAGGAGATGATTAGAAGCTACATGGTACACACACACAAAAAACATTATTATCAATGTTATTTTTTTAGATTTATTTATTGATTTTATGTATATGAGTGCTCTATCTGCATGTATACCTACATGCCATAAGAGGGCATCAGATCACATTATAGATGGTTGTGAGCCACCATGTGGTTGCTGGGAATTGAACTCAGGATTGGAAGAGCAGCCAGTGCTCTTAACCACTGAGCATCTCTCCAGCCCTCCAATGTTATTTTAAATGGGGGGGGGGGGGGGGAACAAAGCACTAGCCTGGTCTACAGATTGAGTTCCAGGACAGACAAGGCTACACAGAGAAACCATGTCTCAAAGGAAAAAGGAGAAGAAAAAAAAAAAATCAAAGCTAATAATTGCCAAAGATCAATTAGTAAATTTTAGTAGGCTTATGCTTCCAATTCTTGTGACACTTTTTCTGAAGACTGCCTAAATTATCACAGGATGTCTAAAATTAGGTGTTACTTAAAAGCATAAACAGCAAGAGGTAGCAATGCAAGTACCCCAAGTAAAAGGAAAAGTTAAGAGAGCCACGTAAGCAACAGAGATCTAAATGTCAGACTTGTTATTTCTACCCTAAATGTCTCAAAATAAGCAAAAGGTCTCAAAAAGAAAAAATTTGTGACCTAATCTAATTGTATTGAATTGTGCCTTTTTCATTCTCAGTCTTTGCTGTTGACCTAGGAGATATTTCTAAGCTTCTTCATTCTGTAACAGGCTTTTAAACATTAGTTATACCTTTAACTATTTTATCTTCATTGAGTAGTTAGGCAATTAGACACATCTCAATTGGAGCCATTATTACTCTGATACCAAAACCAGACAAAAATCTCATGATAAAATTATATAGATCAATATTCTTTGATATAGTTATAAAAAATCCTCAATAAATCAAAAATGAATCCAGAAACATACAGAAAGGATTACAGTTGCTAAAGTTTTTATTCCAAATTAGTTTAACAGCTGAAAGTCTGTTGTTATACACAATGTTATTAGAGAACAAAACCACATAGCCAGAGCTGGAGAGATGGCTTGCTTAGCAGTTAAGAGCACTGGCACATGAAGGATTAAAATCTTCTACAAGTCCAGTTCTAGGTGACCCAGCGCCCTCTTCTGGCCTCCCCAGGCACTGCACACATGCAAACACATGACCTGTGCAGGCAAGCACCCATACCAATAAGAATCTTTAAAAACCTTTTTAACTAAAAATACTCAGGTGACCATCTAGGCATTTTTAAAAAGCAGTTGGCAAATTTTAATAAAAAATCATTTAACTTAGAAATTGGAGGAAATTTCTTCAACCTGATTAAATGGTATGAATAATTCACAGCTAAGATTTCTTTTTTGAAGATTTACTATATAGCTTAGACTAGCTTTGAATTTGTAGCTATCTTCCTACTTCAGATTCTGAATGTCAGGATCTAGATTCACCAAACTCACTCTTTTTTCTTGGAAGGTTTCAGAGGGCAGGGTCTCACAGTAGTCCTGGCTCATCTGGAACTTACTATGGAGACTAGGCTTGAACTCCATTAGCCTCTGCTTTCCAAGTACTAGGATTAAAGCCAGGCATGACCAGATTCAAAATCTTGACAGAAAAAAGACTGCTCTTTAAGATCAAGGTTGGAACAAGGCTGTTAGCAGAGCACACTTTTGATCCCAGCACTCAAAAATCAGAGGCAGTTAGATCTCTGAGACTGAGGACAACCTGGTCTAAAAATGAGTTCCAGGACAGCCAAGCTACACAAAAAAATCCTATCTGGAAAAAATAAAAAAAAAAAAAATAAAAGACCAGCCGGGCGGTGGTGGCACACGCCTTTAATCCCAGCACTTGGGAGGCAGAGACAGGCGGATTTCTGAGTTGGAGGCCAGCCTGGTCTACAAAGTGAGTTCCAGGATAGCCAGGACTACACAGAGAAACCCTGTCTCGAAAAACCAAAAAAAAAAAAAAAAAAAAAAAAGAAAAAAAAAAAAAGAAAAAAAGAAAAACCAATAAATAAATAAATAAATAAAATGAAAAATAAAAAAGTAAAAGACCAAAACAAGTGCGTACAACTAACTATCACCATTTATAGTCATCATTGTACTAAAGTTCTAGGCTGTGTGAATAGTCAAGAAAAAATAAAAATATCTGATAGAAAGAAAAAAAATAAATCTTTTATTTGCAGAGTCTATAATCTTATATATAGAGAATATTAAATAGAGCTGGGTTGGTACATGCCTGTAGTCCCAGTATTTGAGAGGTGGAAGCAAAAGGATTAGGAGTCTGAGTCTAGCCCAGAATGTGAGAGAGACCCTGTCTGAAAAAAACAAAATATCAAAAAACATTGAGGGAATCACAACGTATTGGCACTGATAAATTCCATAAGGGTATGTCAGGTCAATATACTAATAGTAATTTTATTTCTACTGGCGAGGTAGTTCGGTGGCTAAAGTGCTTGCTATGCAAGAATGAAAAACATCCTGAACCCTCAAATACGGGGTGGACATGGCAGCCCACCTGTAAGTTCAATTTCAGAAGTGGATCCCTGGAACATGTCCTCTTACCTCTGTGGGCACCAGGCACACATGTGGTTCAGACACATGCAGGCAAAACACTCATATACATAAAATACTTTTTTAAAAATTAAATTTGCTGGGCTGGAGAAATGGCTCAGTAGTTAAGAGCACTGACTGCTCTTCCAGAGGTCCTGAGTTCAATTCCCAGCAACCACATGGTGGCTCATAACTATCTGTAATGGGATCTGATGCCCTCTGCTGGTGTGTCTGGAAGCAGCTACAGTGTATATATTATATATATATTATTTTATATACATAAAATAATCCTAAAAAAAAATTAAATCTGTTGCCAGATGTGGCAGTGTACACCTTTAATCCCAGACGAGGTAGGTGGATCTCTGATTTGAGGTGAGACTGGTTTACACAGTAAGTTCCAGAACAGCCAAAATTACAAAGGGAAAGCCTATCTTTAAAAAGTCAGTAAGTAAATAAATAGGTAAATGTGTTTTAAATGATGAAACTAAAATAATATTTAATTTCTAAATAATTTCACTTTGCAAAACAATGTACCACTTGTGAAATGTCAGAAGGCAAGCCATACTTTTGCCCTTTAATTTCTCCTTGAGAAATTACCTAAGCACACTAATCTGCCTGCATGCAACTTCATTGCCAGTAGAACATGTATGGGAAACTTAGGTTTCCTTCAAATTTAAGCTACTCTAAATTAATCCTAAGAGAATGAAATAAGAAGACCCCGAATGTCACAGATATAATCAGTCATCTACCAGAATAATAATTTCTAAGAGTTTAGAACACAGTTTAGTGAGTTAGAGTTTAAGGAACACAAAATCCTATTAGTGGAAGAATTATCTTCAGGGACTTAGGACTGGAATGTACTATTATTTTAAAAGCTTAAACAAAAGCAACAGTATTATACACTGCTTAAAGACTATAGATATAGTTGGCAAAACTCTACTCAAAGAGAAAGTATTGAGCATTCTTGTTACCAAATCCAGGACATAAAGATGTTCTCACTCTAAAGTATGAGCATGAAGGAGAGTGTGTTCTAAAAAAGAGAGTATGACCATCAGTCAGCTCACTTCCAAGCCATTCTAATCATTTTATCTTTTTCATCTATAAATCAACAGTGCTTGTTCTGCATATATATAGTCTGACATGATTAGGACAGGTCACTGGAGTTTAATAGATCACTGGACTAAGGCAATGCTGGATGACACTTCAAGTTATATATCTATACCTGAAATACCCATGTGATTTTTTTTTTTTTTTTGACAAATGACTTTATTTTCTAAATGTCCTCCTATATGAGCTGAAAGCTTTTATTAGTTTGAATCAAAGCTTCTTTTTCTTTTCCTTTCTTTTGTTTGTATGAATGTTTTGCCTGCATGGATATATGTACACTGAATATCTGGTGCTTGTTGAGGTCAGAAAAGGAGCTGTATCCCCTAGGACTGGATTTACAGATGGCTATGAGCCACCCTACAGTTGCTGGGAATCAAACCTTAGTCCTCTACAAGAGCAACAAAAGCTTTTAACACTAAAGTTTGCTGATTTGGAAATACAGAAAGTACAATAATAACAATAATGAAGTGAGATTCAATATTCCACATATTTAACAGCACAAAATTTTGGAGAAATTATATAAATTTTAAATAATACTGTTTTCTACAAAAATATTAGGGAAGCCCCCTAAGACAGACAGACAGACAGACAGACAAGACCTTTTGAATTACAATCAGAAGTTAATGTGTATGGGTTGGGCTCAGTAATTAAAGCACTCAATATAAAAGTGTGGAGACCTAAGTCCTAGTTCCCAGAGTCAGGCACAGTGCGCTGGATCTGTAACACCAGCACTCCCACTGTGAGATAGGAGGCAGAGACAGGAGACTGGTATACACAGCAGAGAACAACCACAAAAAAAGCAAGAGAGAGGTCCTGTCTCAAGCAAGGTAGACGGTAAAGACTGGTATCTAAAGTTGTCCTTTGACCTACACATGCTAATACAATGTGTACACCCTTACTCACATAATCATACACTCACCTGTGCTCAAACACACACACACACACACACACACACACACACACGAGCACTAGTAGCATAAATAAAAACATAATTATCTCCAGTATATACATGAAAAACAACTAAAAATTGCCACCTAATTTAAGAAAACATATAATCCTCAATCAAGACTTTAGTTATATAAAATTATGATTTTTTACTTAAATAGATTTGCACTATAAAGCAGAGATAGACTTTAAAATATTTTACTGAAAGCAAGAGATCACAAAATTTAGGTGCTCAACCAAAACTATCTTAAATTGCAAAGCAGCTCAGTAAGTGATAAGAGAGTGGAGAAAAACTACTTTTCTCAAAATGGAAAAAAAAAAATTACAAATGAGAGAAAGCATTACAAGAAAGCTGTCCAGGGAGCCCTGAGACTCACTCAGCAATCCCAAAAGCTAGGTTTGCTGCCTCAGCTCCTCATTCCCACCACGCAGAAGACTGCTAAGCAATCAAAGTTAGCCTGGGAGGGATATAAACTGAGTTCCAGGACAGCCTGGATTCAAGACACTGTCTTTTTAAAAAAAAAAAAAAAAAAAAAGAGCTTACAAGAAAATACAAAGTTACACTGGGCAGTGGTGGCACACGCCTTTAATCCCAGCACTTGGGAGGCAGAGGCAGGTGGATTTCTGAGTTCGAGACCAGCCTGGTCTACAGAGTGAGTTCCAGGACAGCCAGGGATACACAGAGAAACCCTGTCTCGAAAAACCAAAAAAAAAAAAAAAGCCAAAAAAAAAAGAAGGAAAATGCAAAGTTACTAAATGACAGAACGGTCATTTGGTAAATGGATTTAATAACTGATTATTAACAGTGATCAAAGCAACAAATAGCTACCATGCAACTTTTATTTACTTCAATATTTACTAGGGAAATTATATGGGAGGAAAACTATTTCTCAATTATTCTTTAAAGCACATAAATCACTGACAGTAAACCAAACTCATCATTAAATATGCAAGATGCTCCCAAACAAATATACCAAATGTCAGACAGCCATTTAAAGTATCAATTATAAGACTGCTCAGGAAAACATACTAGCTGATGTAGGAGACTAGTTGTAATGTTTTGATTCAATCAGGAATCTGTGTGTCCAAATGCTAAAGGTCCTTGTCCCCAACTGGTTTTTGGTTGATCAATAAAGATGCCAGTGGCCAATGGCTGGACAAAGGGAAACGGGGCTGGACCCTTAGCATTGCATGGGCTAGGATGCAGGGGGGAGAGAGGATCACCATGATGTGCTTGGAGACTGTTCAGCTTTAGAGCTAAAGGAAAAAGAGCAAACGAGCCATGTAAGAATTCTGGTAAGCAGGCAGAGGATTGGAAGTGCCCAGCTTCTGAGCTAGACAGCATATCAAAAATAAGCTAATGTGTATGTGTCTTTCATTTAAGGACCCAAAGATTCCCTGGGCAGAAGGCTAGAAGCACAAACCACTGGGAGTATAAAGCAGAGTAGCTAAAATCTCACTGCAACAGATGGTCATATAGGAGAAATGACCTTCTGTAAGTAACAGGTAGACAAACAAGAATCTGTTTGCTTCAGCACCATTTACCCAAACCTTTGTTCAACTCTACATATTTAGCTACTCAAAACACTAGCTGAACAAAAATGTCAATGTAAACTTCTATCTACTCAACAAACAGCAAATCTCTTACAGAGATGGGATCAGAGACACACTAACAAGGAAAAGACCCTGAAGCTCAAAAAGGAGAAATCACACACCAGCCTACACAAACTCTCTGAGAAGTATGCAAATACTATCTATGTGTGCTTCGATGACAAACTTGATACAACTCTAGCCCGGCAAGGTGGCACACACCCTTTAATCCCAGTATGTGGGAGGAAAAAGCGGGCGCATCTCTGTCAGTTGGAGGACAGCCTGGTTTCTAGAGTGAGTTCCAGGATAGCCAAGGCTACATAAAGAAACCTTGTCTTGGAAAGGGGAGGGGAGGGGAGGGGAGGGGAGGGGAGGGGAGGGGAGGGGAGGGGAGGGGAGGGGAGGGGAGGGGAGGGGAGGGGAGGGGAGGGGAGGGGAGGGGAGGGGAGAAAGAGGAAGCAGAAGAAATAAGGAAAAATATATAAGATTTTTGTGTGGTGGTGGTGGCAGCACACGCCTTTAATCCCAGCACTTGGGAGGCAGAGGCAGGCGGATTTCTGAGTTCGAGGCCAGCCTGGTCTACAGAGTGAGTTCCAGGTCGGCCAAGGCTATACAGAGAAACCCTGTCTCGTAAAACCAAAAAAAAAAAAAAAAACCATCCTCCAAAAAGCAGACATGAAGGTGAGTAACTGTAATATCAGCACCTGGCAGGGCACAAGCAAAATCATCAAGCCCTACCTAGTTTATTCAGAGTTCCAGGCAGCCAAAGGCCACACAGTGAGAAATTATCTCAAGAAAAAAAAAATCAAAACAATATTCAAGAGCTAGAGAGATGTCTCAGCAGTTAAGAACACTTGTTGCTCTTATACTTACAGGGGACCCAGCACCCACATGGTACCCCACAACTATCTGTACCTCTAGTTTCTAGGGATCTAACACCTTCTGCTGACCTCTGGGGCACTCAGTATGGTGGTCATATACAGCCATGCAGGCAAAAGATTCATACTCAAGAAAAATAAACACACCTAAAAAATTGTTTTAGTCTTCAAAAAAATTTCAGCCAGACCTGTTAGCTCATGCCTTCAATTCCAAGCACTAAGGAGGTAGTGATAGGAGAGCTCTGTGAGTTACAGAATAGCCAGAGCTACATAGTAAGATTGTGTCTCTAATTAATTAATTTCACCAGGGAGTGGTGGAGCATGCCTTTAATCTCAGGACTTGGAAGGCAAAGGCAAACACTTCTCTGTGAGTTCAAGGCCAGTATGGTCAACATAGAATTCCAGGCCCACCATAGCCACATAGTGAGACCCTGTTACAAAAAATAAATAGAAACGAGGGATGGCTAATCAGTTAACAGTGTTTGTTGCTCTTCCAAAGGACCCAAGTTCAGTTCTAAGTACCCTTTCAAGTGGCTTACAACCATCTACAGCTCCAGTTCCAGGGGATTCACCCTCTTCTGCCCTTCTTGGGCACTGCACACATATATGACATATATAAATAAAAATAAATCTTTAAAAGTAAAATAAATATCTCTGTATTCAAGTCACAGCACCAAAGGGCTACAACAATACAGTAGTTCTGTAGCCTGAGTTTTTTCACTACCCATGTATTTAAGACATTAAAAATATTTACTCTTGCCAGGTTGTAGTGGCACACACACCAGCACTAAGGAGGCGGAGACAGACTAATCTGAGTTTAAGGCCAGCCTATGACAGTTCATTTCACAATCTGATAAGTGAAATCATTTACTTTACATATCTTTGATTAGTTATCAAAATAAAAGTGTTTTTCATATGCTTCTTGGTGGTTTATGTTTTCTTTTTGTGAACTTTCATTATGTTCTTTATGAAAGCTTTTTTTCTCTTGAACTTAAATCAGTTGTGATAAAACCACATAAGTAACTTTGGCTCCCTCTGCTGGTCAAATATAACCATAATCAAGAGGTAGATAAATGGATACAATGACTGCTACAAACACACAGATAAGAGAAAGCTCTTTGTTTCTAAACTTCTATACTTAACATGTTCTGGAGAAGAGAAGGGCAGAAATCACTCATTATTATGTAAGAACAACAACTGTAGCAGTTCCCTACTAAATACATCGCTTGGGTTACGGTATGTTACAGGTCCACATTATTAATTTCTCTACTTTTTAATAATATGAAAACATTCTGGTTACCTTTTAAAATTGACTGAATTGTCACCAAAAGCAAATACAAGGAAGAGGCTGGGATGTAGCTCAATATTAGAGTGTATGCCAGCATAGTGAAGTCATAGGTTCAACACGGGAGAAAAGTATAAAGGAGAGGGGTCCTGGTCCTCAGTACCACAAGAATGTAACTGTAACTACTGCCTACCCTCCTTCAAAAGCTGCTTATTAATCAAACCAAACTTTGCTTACTTTCAAAGAGTACGACTGGCAAACAGATATTACAATTCAGCTTTTCCACTGATACTCTCCTAGAGATGCAGATTTCATTGTGTTTTGGAAGACTGAAGTGGGAGGATCATCACAAATTAAGGAACCAGCATGAGCTACAGAGTGAAATCCAAGCCAACATTGGGCTACAGAGTAAGACTGTCTCAAAAATTATAAAGAGGGAAGTCCCAAGTCTAGCAACGTCCTAAGACAATCCATTCCAAACACTAAATATAAGAAATAAAAATTAAAAAAAAAAAAATAACAAGAGACAGCCTTTGATCCCAGAGAACTTAGGGGCTACGCAAAGTGCAAGAGAAACGAACTAGTGACCACTCAGCATTAGATGTCCTAGGCATGAACACCCACAGCACGACAGGCACTGCACACACTGAGGACCAGAGGTCCTCAGGATACATTCAGTGGTAGTTTCTGTTGTTGTTAATATTATGGTGATAACCGTTACTAAGAAATAGGAGACAGCTAGAGAGATGGCTCAGTGGCTAAGATCCATTTAGTTAACACCTACTGTGCATGTCTCACAGAGCTCTTCAAAGGAACTGATACCTTCTCCTGGCCTCCATTCACACACATGGCATACATTCACAGACACACACAAACATTAAAAACAACGGGAAAAGGAATAAGTTCCCAGAAGATAGTAAAAGCCCTTTAATAAAGATAACCACCCCTGTGAAGGCCCAGAGGGCAGGTACAGAGTACACAAAAGAAACTGCCAACACATTACACAGATGAGTGTAAAATGATTGGAGGCCAGGCTATCAGAGCATGGGTGCTTGGATAAAGCAACTACAATGTACCTCAAAAGCTAAAAGAGCCACAATATAATAATAATAATAATAAAGGATATAATCATTCAATAAGATCTACATTTACAAGAAGCTTGGAGAGAAGGTAAAGAGAATGAGGAGGTGACTCAAATGTCATGCAGGCAAGAAGGTGATGCTCTGAACTCAGAAGGGACGTGAAAATGAGCAGGAAAGCATTTATAAAGAAGGTAATAGGCTCAACAGGTAAAGGTGTTTGCTGCCAAGCTGACAACCCAGGTTCAATCATGGGGACCCACATGGTGAAAATAGAGAACTGATCTGATCCCTAAAAGTTGTCCTCTGACCTCCCTATGTGCACTATGGCAGGTGTGCACATGCACACACATACACAATATAATTAGCAACTTAAAATGAATAATTCAAACATAAGCTTCATGCTTAAAAAAATAAAGTTGTGGTTAAGATGGCACAATAAATGCTCTGGAGGCCTTCCCAACCCCTGATCTGAGTGACTGAATGGATAATGGTACCATCATCAGGGTATGAAGACAGGAAGAGGTTGGACTTGCCGAAGTAATGAGAACTTTTTAAGAGTCCACTTTGTTCCAATATGTCATAATGGTATCTAATACAACATACACTGATTTTTTAAAATTAAAATATAAAGAGATACCTAATGGGAAATATCAAAGAAGTAATTGTAATTGGAGATCAGAAAACACATATTTGCAACTCATCAGCATACAAACAGTAAGTGATTTACAACTTACTGCAGACTCTGAGCTCCTAGACAGAATGAGACAAGAGAATCAAGGCAAGGCAGTTAACTTTTGGGAGCAAAAAAAGGAAAACATCTACAAAGACAACTGGCAAAGACTATCAAGAAATGGCCTGAGTTTGAGGCCAGCCTGGTCTACAGAGTGAGCTTCAGGACAGCCAGGGCTATACAGAGAAACCCTGTCTCGAAAAACCAAAAACCAAAAAAAAAAAAAAAAAAAAATCTAAACCAAAAAAAAAAAAAAGAAATGGCCTAATAACAGGATCAGCCATCACATTATATACTGTACTACATAACAAACATTCTTTTTGTTAGCTGGTTTTTTGACTTTTGAAACAAGATGTTGCTATGTCGCCCTAGCTGACCTGGAACTCACTACATAGACCAGGCTGGCCTTAAATTCACAAAAGACCTGCCTGCCTCTGCCTCTGCCTCTGCCTCTGCCTCTGCCTCCCAAGTGTTGTTATTAAACATGTGTACTACCTACCACACCTAACCTAAGTTTTTTAGTGCTTGGCCTTACAGTTCTCTCCTAAAAAGATAACATCAATAAACTCAAATCACTGGCCAGGAATGCTAATGATCTCAATGATCAAGAGACTGAGACAAGAGAATCACCATGCGTTCAAGACCAGTATGGTCTACCTAGTGAGTTCCAAGCAGCCATAGTTGCCATAGTTATATACCAGGAACCTGGGCCAGGGGGTGGGAGGGGTGCAACCCTCAGGACTAGAATGTAGCTCAATTGGAAAGATGCTACCTAGGGTACAGGAGATGCTGGGTTGGGCTCACTAGCACCATGTTAATAACCAGGCATGGTATGGTAGCTCATATGTATCTTTAATCCCAGCACTCAGGAGGTGGAGGTAGGGGGAGTTAAAGGTCATACTCAGCTATATCATGAGTTTGAAGCCAGCTTGAGCTATATGATACCCTATCTTTAAAAAAAGAAAAAAAAATTCCAGGAGCTGGAGAGATGGCTCAGTGGTTAAGAGCCAACTGCTCTTCCAGAGATCCTGAGTTCAATTCCCAACATCCACACAGTGGCTCACAACCATAATGAAATCCAACGGCCGTTTCTGGTGAGTCTGAGACAGCTACAGTGTATTCATATACATAAAATGAATAAATCTTTTTAAAAAATTTCTTCAGTATCGAGAGATACAGCAGCAGTCAAGAGCACCTACTGCTCTTACAGAGGACTCAAGTTTGATACCCAGCACTCACAACCACCTGTAACTGCAGCTCCAGATCTGACATCCACTTCTGGCCTTCAGGGATACCCCCATAAATGTGGCACAAACATACCAGACACATACATAAATAAAATTAAAAATCGTTTTTATTTTTTTAAATTATTTCCCACCAGACATGGTGGTGCATGTCCTTAATTCCAGAACTTGAAAGGCAGAGGCAGGTGGATCTCTGAGTTCTAGGCCAGTTAGAGCTACAGAGTAAGACTCTGGCTCCAAAAAATAAAAACCTGCTGCCTCCCAGCACTTGGGAGGCAGAGAAGCAGTTGGATCTCTGGATGTGAGTTCTAAGACAGCCAGGACTACACAAAGAAACCCTGTCTAGAAAAACCCAAGATAGGTAGATAGAAAGAAAGAAAAGAAAGAAAAGAAAAGAAAAGAAAAGAAAAGGAAAGAAAGATAAGATTAGATAACTGACAGACAACTCCAAACTGATGAAAATACAGAAAAAAAATTCCATTTCTCCCAAATTAAACACTGTAATTTTGAAATGTTCTTAAGTATAAAAATGGGCAGAAAATGTGAAGGAAAAATTATTCATGACATATGCCTATAATCCCAACATTTTGGGAACCTGACTCATTTGAGTTCTAGGCCAGTTTAGGCTACATAGTAAGATTCTATCTCAAAACAACAAACTTTAGACTTTGCACATTTTTACACCAATCAAACGATTCGTAGGAACACAAAACTATACAGCCATATAACTACATTCTCAAGTAGTTAACAGATAATTCACATACACGCTAAGACAGACTTTTGGTGTGTATTCCTACCATGCCAAAGGACTCTGGTCCAATAATAGAAGTTACAGTATTATAATATCCCAGATTTGCCAAGAATTAGAAGTAAAACCTTAAACACTATACATTATCTTTAAAAAGTATGCCTCAATATATCTAATACCTTAAAACCAAGAAAACTTGATCATAAAGGCCAGTAAGTCCTGGCACAAAACAACTGTTAACAAGTGGAAACAATTATACAAGGTCCTCCAGTTCCTAGGCACTCAGAACTTCTGGCTGTGTTTCTCCATTCAACCCTTCCAAATGTACTGTGAGGAAAAGGCTGGGGAAAAAAATGTGTTACTTTGGATCCCTTCATATTAATATAAGCACCCATTATCCAACAATAGCAGCCAGAACATAATGAGGATAAGATTCGGTCTACATTACCTAAAGATTTCTCAGAAGTCCAAATATTTAGGTTACACAGACTGTACTGTTCTGATTCACCCACTATGCTATGCTGGAATCACCACAACACAATCTTAGCTACACCATTATCTAACTATCAAGGAAGGCAAGGCTGACAGAGACTTCACTATTGATCATGTCTTGGCCCTTCCTCTCACCTCCTCACTTTTCACAGTCCTACTGGAGAGAGAGTTCTTTAGCCATCTCTGAACAGAAAGAATCACAAGAGATTTAAAGAACAACTATCATTTTTTATCATATGGTCACATGTCCACATTGCCCAAATGAAGTGCACCCTGTGAAAGGAAAGGGCACAATGGCCACCTGTTGAAAAAAAAAATAGTTTAAGGACTCACGAATTGGCCTGAGGAGCAGCGGAACATTTGAAAATTATACACATATCCTTAATATACTATATGAAATGTCAGAGTAAACAAATGGTTAATGACACATCTTTTGTAACACATGAATCAGCTACTGATTTGCAAAAGTGGGGCACACCCAAGTTCATATGACTCTGAAGTACCTGTTTGAAAATGGACCTCAAAATCTGAGGTTTAGATTCTACCAGGTTTAGAACAAAATTTTATAAAAAGTATGTAAGCTATAATAAAGTAAAAAGTAAAACTCATCCTTATAATGAGAATAGTTTAAGAATTTCATTAATATCTGAATAGCAACAATGGAACAGCAATAACATAAACCCTAAGAAGCTAATAGTTCTGAGGAGGAGTATCCTGTAAGGTAATGGAAGAGTAACAAATTCAAGAACATTCTAGACAGATCTAGACATAGTGGCAAACACCTATAATCTTAGCATTTGGAATGAATGTAGAGGCAGCAAATTCATAAAGTTAAGGCCGTGCTCGGCAACCTACAAAGTTCCAGGGCAGCTTGGACTCTGAGGCCCTGACTCAAAACACAAGCAAGTGAACAAATATTCTTGATTCTAAAATACAAATACAAAATGACAAAATAAAAAAGGCAAAAAAAGCAAATCTTACCTTAAGAGGCATCCAAATAGCATACATAGTGTCAGGATAGTTCAGACAACTCAGAAATAAGCAGGAGGAGACTAAGTAATTCCCCAGCTACCTCGGGTAAGGAAGTAGGAAGACCTGAAAAGGAAGAATTTTTTTTATTTAGATGGAAAAATAGTATAGCATATGTAAACAGCTTATTCTATCTGGGAAGGATGTTCAATACTAGTTGCCTAAAAAGTGTGCAAGTGCTGGGTGTGGTGCTCTTTAATCCTAGCACTCAGAGGAGGCTGAGGCAGGCTGTTATCTGTGAGTCCAACACCAGCCTGGTATACATAGTGACTTCTGGGCCAGGTAAGAGCTACTTACTGAGATGGTCTCAACCTGCCCCACCCCCACCCCAAAAAAGGTACAATATAAAATTCCCTTTGTAAAGGGCATATGCATATCTCTATGTGTGTAGAAATGTATTTTACATCAAAGAAAATATAAAATCTTAACTGAAAATTACTTATCAAAGATTCAGAAAATTAAAATCTCAAGTAATTTATAAACACCACTGAAAATGATTAACTATCTAAAAAGATGTACAACTATTTTATTTAGTAAACTAAAAAACCTCTCTGACAATTTCAATATTTTAACTTTTCTTAAAATTGTTTCAGAGCTGATACTACATTTAAAAAATAAGTAACATCTATTCCTCACTGAAGCACTACAAGCAAAAAGAAAAGACACTTCTTTTCCAGTGATTTTTTTTTTCCAGAGATTTTTAAAGGCAGACCAGAGGAATTAATTTTGAAGATGGAGGGTGTTAAGTTTGCAGAAACTCAGGATGGACTAAATGACCCCTTGTAAAGGAGTCTTAGGTCCTAGGCCTGAATGAAAATTCCAGCTTAACCAGTTACTGCTTCACTTAAAATGGAGGCTTGCCCGAGTAGAAACACAAAAATAACACACTCACCTCTTTAAAAATAATTTCTTAAAATCAGAGTCGACGTCCCCGTTTTAAAAATAAAGCTCTGGAGTGGGTTTGCTGTCTCCACGTTTGTCACTTCGGTTAGGGACACTTGGCATCACTTTGCCTAGCGCTCATTGGATTTGGGGGGTGGGGACGGGAGGAGTTGACTTTTGACCCAACTCTCAGGCAAGCCTGGGCGCCCCCCCACCCCACCCGAGATGCGACCCCCAGTTCTACCGGACCGCGGGGCCGAGATCCCAGCGGGCTCGAGTCCGCGCCCCTCCCCCGCCTCGGACCCTCGTCCCGGAGCCTCCCCCACCCCCGCGGCCCACGACTCCTCCGGCCCGGTCCCCATTGTTAGGAGGGGGCGGCGGTGCCCCGGGCTCGCTACCCGGAGCCCGTGGCCGTTGACCGACTCGCCTCAGGAGGGGGCGGCCCGCGGGATGCCGCTTCCCGTCCTGCCCGCCACGGTCCGTCCCACCTCGCTCGGCCTGGCGCCCCCGGGCTCTGCTCGGCGCCCCCCCCCCCGGCCCTGTGGCCACCCGTCGTCCGGCAAGCCGCGGCCCACGGCCCGAGGCCGAGGCCTTGAGGGTGGGCGCCGGCCGGGGGTCCCCGCGCCCCACACGCGTCCCCGCGTCCTCAGACCGGCCGCCTTCAGGGCCCTCGGCGGCGCCCGCTCCCGCGACCCCTCAACCTCCCGCCGCCCCGCGGCGGCGACCCCCGCGGCGTCCACGGGCGGAGACGCGCCACTCTGCGCCACCATCACCCCGACCCGCGGCGCCCCCACCCCCCAGGGCAGCAGTGCCAACGGCAGCTCCCCCGGCCCCAGACCTACCTGCACGGCTCAACCAAGCCTAGAGTGGGGGGCGGGCAAGCTTCCGCCCTCCTCTGTCTCCCATTGGCTCGCTGAGGGCAATTCGCGAGCACCATTGGCTGAGAGTGGACGTCCGTCAGAGCTGTGGGGCGGGATGGGGGGGGAGAGAGATGCTGGTGCCTCGGCGTCTCTGTCTCTGTATCTCTCTGTGTCTCTGTCTCGGCCCTAGGAAAGGAAAGGCTTGGGCTGGACAGAGCTGGAAGGGGGCCTAGTGGGAGAAATAAGAATAGGAATCCCTACAGTGCTTCACCGCAGTCCACCACTCAACCCCTGGCCTCAGTCCCTCAGGTCCTCTTCTCTGTCACCCCCAACCCCTGCCCCTCACCTCACCCTTCCAGGTTCTTCATCCAGGAAGCGATGTGATGAGAACCCGGCCGGGAAGGCCATAGGGAGAGATTTTGTATATATACATAAAATATACACATATATAAATGTTTATTTTTAAAATCAACCAGATTTGAGGTCCTGAGGGCCTGGAAAGGCCATACATCTCGCAGACCAGGAAGGGATTTGAGAGAAAGCTGAGTTAAAAATCACTCTCAGAGGTGGTAACAGTAGTTGCCTCCTGGGATGACACGGAGTTCTCAGCAGACCAAGGAAGAGGAAGACTTAATATCTCAGGCACATCCTTTATAGATACTGATTTTCGTGCCATCCATAAACATTCCAACTAAAATAATATTAACAGAGCATGGTGCCATACACTTGTGATTCTAGCACAAGAGACTAATGTAGAAAATTATTCAAGAGCCAGCTTGGGCTACAAAGAGACTATTTTTAAAAAAAAATTTTTTTTTTTTTTTTTTAATTTTGAATCAGGAACTAAATGGTCATCTAAGAAAACCAGGACAACATCCACATATGCTGGGGAGCCTTACTTTTTAATTTGTTTAGTTTCAAATACCAGAAATAAGTGATTGTGTTCTGAGAAAACACAGGAGAGACTAAACAATCCACAGATGAAGAGTCAACGAACTAAACGATTGACTTTCTCAAATCGAAAACAAAAAATAAACAAAAAAAACAGCTAAAATAATGGCGAAACAGCATGAAGGCAGAGAAGCAAGCGTCTATTGCAAAACAGAATACCAAAACTATGAGAGAGCCTTAGGTCTTGAGGTCACACTTAAAGGACCGCCTTTAGGCCATGGTAGACATGTGACAGAACTAAAAAGAAAATATCCATAAATCAGTCTTAGTGACACATAAGGACTCTCTTTCCCAGAATGTTTTCCATCATATTAAATGCATATAGGAAACCAGAAGAAGCAGACCAGATTTACTCTAGAGGATCATCTGGGCTACAGAGAACACTGCTTATGCTAAAATATAATGTTTTATAAAATGTTTATTTTTATGTGTGTGAGCGTTCTACCTGCATGTACATAAAGCTCACGATGTGCAGGCCTGGTGCCTTGCAGACCAGAAGAGAGCCCTGAGCCCTGAAGTAACTAAAATTACAACTGCTGGAGCCCCTGTGTGGGTGCTGGAAACCAAACCTTTGTCCCATGAAAGAGCAAGCAAATGTCAAGCTATCTCTCCAGCCCCTAAAATACAGTTTTAGGACAAGCATGCCATGAATGGCCATTAACCAAGAACCCAGAAAGCTGTTACAAAAAGAACCAAGTTTTCAAAAATATTTCTAAAAGTATATATAGCAATATAGGTGCTTTTAAAAATAAGTAATAATTAATTGAATGATTAATATAATAATTGAGTCTTTTTTTAAAAGAAAAACCTGAAACAACTGTCATACACTGTGAAACTATAACATATTAGATGACAGAGCCATGAGTTCTGCTAAAACTACTAGGGTTTGTTGTCTCCATTCACAGTTGGAGGAAATGTACATATTCTCTTACATTAGAGCAAAACTTCATGAAATTCCTACTCTGTGGACCACAGAAACACACGTACAACCTAATGTAAAAAAATTATCCTCATAAAGAAAGAGAGGGTATAGGATAGGGGGTTCTAGAGAGGGGAAATGGAGAAAGAGGATGACATCTGTACTGTGAATAAATAAAATATTTAACTTAAAAAATAAATGCTTGGGGTGATAGAAATAGTTAATCCAATTCAAACATGCACAAATATATACAATGTACATAAACATCCCATTACTGCATTAATATGTAAAATTGTGGCATGTATGTATCAGTTAAAAATATATAAATCTTAGAAAATCTGAATAAGAAAAAAACAAAAAAAAAAACAAAAAACAAACACAAACAAACAAACAAAAATTATCCTCCCCAACCTCCACACACAGTGGCTCCTCCTTCTATGTCTTCTCTCCCCTGCCTCCAAATACTTTCTGTCTCCCACTCCAACCCACAGATGTCTGACATCCGTGTGACACAAAGAAACATGGTAACAGATGAGAGCTGAAGAAAGGATGTATGTGCATCTTGTCTTTCTGCAAACAAAAAGAAAGGGCTGGGGGAGCGGCTCAGGAGGAGGTTTTCTAGCATGCCCAAGGACCGAGGGAGACAGGACACCAGGCATGTTGCAGATCTATAACCATGAGGAAATAGAGGCTTCCATGGGATGTCATTAATTCCCAAGAATAACGATAACCTGAGCCAGGTATGGTGGTGTTGAAATCCCAGGACTTGAGAGGCTGACACAGGAAGATCCCAATTGGAAACTACCTTGGGCTACATAGCAAGACCTGTCTTTATCTTGCCTTATTCTTGATCCTGCCTTTTAATTACAGAGGAGGTTGTGAATCCGAGAGGAATTAAGAAGGAACACAGAAAGAATTGGAGGAAGGATGGACGTAAGGGATGGACAGAAGGAATTGAACATAGGGATGGAAGTGATGTAAATATAATTCACATGTCTGAAATAACTTTTAAGATAAAAATAAAAAGTTCTCTGTCAATATTTCCTCAGTTGGTTAATTCTTCTTAGATCATCATCTGTGCAGCTGCCTGACTGCTGTCTACAAAGTGGAGCAGAGCAGGGAATAGCGAGGTGCCTCTGTGGTTTAAGTAGCAGCTGTTCCTGCAGAGGACCTGGGTTCAATCTCCAGCACCCACGTGGTGGCTCACTATCATCTGTAACTCCAGTTCCAGGGGATCTGATGCCTTTGCCTGACTTCCACAGGCATGCACATACCTACATGTAGGCACAAACTCATACACATAAAATAAAACTAAATAAAACTTTTTTTTTTTAATTTACTGGTTTAGTACTGAGTGGCCGAGTATACCTAGGTTCAGTCCCCAGAACTAACACACCCACACATACACGCATACATACGTGCTCCCTTACTTCTTTGCTCACTTCTAAATCAGGTATGGTGGCTCACATCTGTAATCTTAGCACTCTGGAGACAGAAGGATAACTCCAAATTTAAGATGAGTCTTGTCTACCTAGTGAGTTTCAGGCTAGAATGGACTTCAGAGTGAAGCTTTGTCAGAAACCCCACATAAAAAGAGTCAAAGATGGTGACATTTGCCTATAATCTCTGTACTGGGAGGTGGAGGAAGGAGGGTATCCTCATCTACATTGAAAATTCCTGGCAAGTCTGGAGAACCTTGTCCAGAAATGGGAAGGTCAATAATGATGATGATGATGATGATGATGGCAGCGGCAGTGGTGGTGGTGATTTCCTGTTAGGGCCAGTATGAGGATTAAGTTATGTAATACATGTAATGGGTTTGGGTATTTTTCATTTGGATTTTTGTTGTCGTTGTTGTTTCTTTAGTTATTTTATTTTTTCAAGACAGAGTTTCCTCTGTGTAGTCCTGGCTGTCCTGGAACTCACTCTGTAGACCAGGCTGGCCTCAAACTCACAGAGATCCGCCTGCTTCCACCTCCCCAAAGTTGGGATTAAGGCGTGCACCACCACTGTCCTGTTTGCAATGGGGTTTTAAAATCCCAAAGAGATAAATTATTTAGTTCAGGAGTACAGCATTTAGCTAGCAAGCATGAG
Source organism: Arvicanthis niloticus (assembly GCF_011762505.2). Taxonomy (NCBI): domain Eukaryota; kingdom Metazoa; phylum Chordata; class Mammalia; order Rodentia; family Muridae; genus Arvicanthis; species Arvicanthis niloticus. Next base: position 17,846,719 of record NC_047663.1, on the reverse strand, counting down.
GTCCCACATCTCCTCTCTAGTGTTGAAAAAAAAAAAAAAGCCTGATACAGACAACACACTCAATGCTTAAATATCATTTTTATCATATTTTTGGGGCATCTTATGTTCCGGGGGCCAGTCCATAAAAATTCATCGATGATTATCTGTATTAATGTTATGCAAGACAGCAAGTTCGATGAATAATAATAAAATAATAATAATGTTTACCTTAACTCTTGTTTCTCACTTAAAAATTTCAAAGTTAGACTATTCCATTTTTTTTTCCAATTATGTTTTTCCATTCCTCTGGGAAGGAAGACCACTATCTCTTTAAAAGCCTTGTAAACTCACTCAGTGGGATGAGGAGGCTGCTCTAATCAGGAGAGACTAATTCTCAAAGGCAGTGCACAAGTCGATGCTAATGACTAAAGACCACCAACCCCTGTCGCTGCCAGAAGGGCCCCCTTAGAAAACTGGGATACAATCTCATGAAAGTGAAGCTGCACATACTCCGGGGCCAGCAGCCCCACTACTAGCTTTATAAAAAATACAGAGTCATGTTAGCAGTGTTGCCTACAAGAATATTCACAGAAGCAGTGTGCCCCACAGCCTCCAACTGGAAAAATCTCAGCTGTCTGACCATAGCGTGGTAAATTGTGGGTTTTGTTGGGCTATCCTGTTTGGTTTGGTTTAGTTTGATTTGGTTGGTTGGTTGATTTTGGCATTTGGTTGTTGTTTGGGGGTTTGTTTGATTTTGGTTTGAGGTTTGCTGTTGTTTGTTTGTTTTGAGACAAGCTCTTCATAAGTAACTTAGGTTAGTTAGGAATTCATTACATAGTCCCAGCTGGCTCAGATCCGAGTGACCTTCCTTCATCAACTTCCCTAGCACCCAGCTTTAAATTATGGTTTTGTTTTATTTGTTTGTTTGCTTGCTTGCTTGCTTGCTTGCTTTTATCATTACCGTGTATGAGTGGAGGCTATAGCACTTGTGTGGAAAACCTTCAGGAGCTGAGTTTAGCAACCCGAGTCCAATCCCTAGAGCCCACTTGAGGGTGACAGGAGACATCCAACCCAAAGTTGTCTCCTAACCTCCAGAGGTGGGCTAATCGTGCACACACACTGATAAACAAATTTTTTTAATTAAGCTGGGCAGTGGTGGCACAAGCCTTAATCCCACCCAGCACTGGGGAGGCAGAGGCAAGCAGATCTCTGTGAGTTCGAGGACAGTCAGGGTGACAGGGAGAAACCTTGTCTCAACACTCCTCCACCCCAGAAAGATCTAATTAAAAAGAAACATACAAACAAGTCATACATTTTTACGTGTTATGTTTAACAATAAAAATAAATTTTTAAAAATTTAAAAACCCCTATTGAAAAATGGACAAGGTATGTGCCTCTCTCAGGGAAGCAAAGATCAGAGAAGACTCGAGACCAACAAGCATTGCACAGCTAGCTATACCAGCAAGCCTAGCTCAGCCACCTCTACTATTGGTCAAGTCATATTTATACCCTCCAAATATCATGTGTCCTCCACACCGGTCTTGCCTCAACAGTGAGTCTGCCTCAGCTGACATCACTCTGCCAATCAGCCTGAGTCCAGGGAAGTGCAGCACACCATCAGAAGTTTTTTGGTGCTTTTCTCTCTATGGAGTGCTAATGAATATAGCTCATGTACACAATGTAAGCAAGACCAATACATGGGTGTCATTAGCGAAGAATCCTTCATCACGTGTCCTTTCATGTGCTTGCTTTAGCAGAACATCCTCTCCTGTGTCTGCTTCAGCTAAATGTTCCTTTCATATGTTTGCCCCAGCAAAATACCATCTGACCAAAGAACCCTTAAGTTTCCACTTCAAAATTGCTTTGGGGCCAGAGATACTCAGCACTTGAAAGCACTGGTTGCTTCTGCAGACGACCTGGGTTCAGTTCCTAGCAACCACGTAGTAGCAGCTCACAACTGTCTGTAACTCCAGTTATAGGGGATCTGAAGTCCCTTCTGGCCTCCACAGGCACCAGGCACATGTTGCACAGACCTGTAGGCAGGCAGGAAATAAAGATAAGTCTTTTAAATTTTAAAAAAATATTTTATTATGTTATGTGTATGGGTGGTTTACCTGCATGTATGTCTGTACCATATGTGCCTATGGAGACCAGAAGAGGGCCTCAGATTCCCAGAAACTGGGATAACAGAATATTATAACTATGATGTGAGTGCAGGGAATTGAACTCGAGTCATCAGCAAAAACAACCAGTGCCCTTAATTGCTAAATCTGATGGGCCAGTGAAGAAAGACCTAGCAAAGGAATAGGACAGTTAGTGTCCCACTTCCATACAGACTTGTGATAGTCTAGTCCATAAGAACAAAATTTAAAAGATCTGTAATGGATAGGAGTTTGGCAAAACTCAGACGGGGTACATAAGATGTGTTGTCTGTGGGACTGAGAAGCCAGCCCTGAATTCGAGACATGCTTTCCACACAAACCAGCAGGACTACGGAACAGGAAACTCTAACAGAGTGCCCCATAACTTTTCTCTGTTTTGTGGTGTGTGTGTATGCACGTGTGTGCACGTGTACGTGTGTGTGTGTAAATTTTATTAGTCCCCTCCTTAGAAATTTGCACTGTCTTGGGGCTAGAAAGCTGGATGGGCAGTTAAAACGAACTTAGTGTTCTTGCAGAGGGGCAGATTTCAGTTGCCAGCACTCACATCAGGTGGCTCACAAACACCCATAATTCCAGTTCCTCTAGCCTACGTGGGGGACCTGCATACCTGTGGTGTGTATAAAAACTCATGCACGCACACAATGCACTTAAATAAAAAAATAAAAATAAATAATTTTTTTTTTAAATGGAAAACGTGGGGCTGGGGAGATGGCTCAGCAGTTATGAGCACTGCCGCTCTTCCAGAGCACTCGGGTTCAAGTCACAGCACCCACGCGGCAGCTCACAACTGTCTGTACGTACCTCCAGTTCTAGGGTATCTGACATTCTCATACAGACACGCACGTAGGCAAAACAGCAATGTATGTGGAAATTTTCAAAGAGTTGAAAAAAGGGGGGGGGGGGGGAAGAAAGACATAAAAGCAAAACAGAAAGGAAATGGACCATCACTGAGCAGGTGAGGTCACCCCAGTATCTCCCCTCCCCTCCCTCCGGTCACTCACTCTCCAGTTCCCCTTTGCCAGTTTCACTGTTGGCTCTTCTAGTTCCTCTTCTAGTTCACTCTGTCCTTAGGTTCCTTTTGTTGTTTTCTTGAGGTCTTTTTCTTCTCCTACAGGACCATATCTTACGAGCTTCATTTGTATTTGCATAAGCCAAGGAATCATAAAATAACTTAGAAGCCAGTTGCCTTTTCACCACAAAAATGGGATCTGGATCTAAATTCAGAGGTAACATCTGGTGTTTATTTGTTTTGTTTTTAACATTTTGCCCAGTTTTTCCCAAAGTTCTGTGTTTGGCACTGTTGTCTCCCTAAGATTAGGAACATAGACAATCATTTGTTGTCTCTGAACTGGATGGCTGGTCATGTACTTCATGGTCCTTATGCCTTTCATGATATCAGTGATCTCTGAGCAAGAAAAGAGGATCTGGTTTTATGTTATTTTCTTTTAAAGATTTGTTTTAGTCTTTGGTTCTGTGTCTGTGTCTGTGTGGATATTCACACTTGAATATGGATTCCCTAGAAGGTTAGAGAAGGGCCCCTGATCTCTTGGAGCTGGAGTTACAGGTGATTGTGAGTCACTCAACACGGGGATCAGAGGATGATGGGTCCTTTACTAAGCAGCCAGTGCCCTTAGCCACAGAGCCATCGATCAAGTCCAATTTGTTTGTTTTATCGTTGTTTCTTTGTTTTGTTTTGAAAGAATCTAGGCTAGCCCAGGCTGGCCTCTGGACATAATTTTACTGCTCAAGATTGTGATTCTACTGTCTTGGCTTCCAAGAACTGAGACTATAGCCATGTGTCATGTGATCATTAGCTCTCAAAATGTAATAGTTCTTTGTGTTTTTGCAGCTCTTTTTGTGTGATTGTTTGTTTTTGTTTATTTTGAGACAAGGCCAGCTGTGTGTGGTGGTACATGCCTTTAATTACATCACTCAGAGACAGGTGGATCTCTAAGTTTGGGGCTAGCCTGGCCTGGTCTACAGAGTGAGTTCGAGGCTAGCCTGGGCTACAGAAATGTTTTAATTCTAATTAATTGTGTGTGGTGTACACATTATAAGAATATGTATTCTGTCCTCTTATTGTCAGCTTTGTTCTCCCTTGATACAGAATCTCATACTGAGCCTTGGGTTAGGCTGGTGGACAGCAGACCCAAATAATCCTGCTGTCTCTGCCCCCACAGCACTGGGTCACAGACACCGAGCACAACAGCTAGAGATTTGAATTCAGTTCCTCATAATTGAACAGCAACACTCTTCTGCAGCACTCTCTCCAGTACACTAGACATTTCTTAAACTGTTTATGTGTGTGTGTGTGGGTTGTATGTGTGTATGTGGGGTATATGTGGGGTGCATATGTGTGTGATATGGGAGGTTGTATGTGTGGTATGTGTATGTGGTGTATGTGGGGGTATGTGTGGTATGTGGGGTATGTGTGTGTGTGTAATATTTATGTGTGTGGATCCAGGCATGAGGGTATCACAGAGCATGTGTAGCAATCAGAAGACAACTTGCAAGAGTTGATCCTTTTAAAATATTTTATAAATATTTCATGAAAAATTCATGAAGAATGAATTATTGAGTGTTCACTTCATGTTTACATTGCATCCTAGTTTGTTTTTCTCTGTTGCTGTGATAAACACCATGACCAAAGGCAGCATGGGGAGGAAAGGGTTTATTTGGAATACATGTTACACACAGTCCGTCATCCGGGGAAGCCAGAGCTCATGGTAGAAACCTAGAGCCAGGAACTAAAGCAGAGATCATAGAACACTGCTGACCTGCTTGCCTTTCCTATATAGCCCAGGCCCACCTTCCAAGGGATGGCACTGCCTACTGTAGGCTAGGACCTAAGACGTCAAGGAGCAGCAAAGAAATGCCTCACAGACATGGCCCAAGGCCAATCTCTCTCTCTCTCTCTCTCTCTCTCTCTCTCTGTCTCTCTCTCTCAGGTTTCTCCATGTAGCCTTGGCTGTCCTGGATCTCACTCTGTAGACAAGGCTGGCCTCAAACAGCATACACACACCCCACATACACCTGCCTCTGCCTCCTAAGCACTAGGATTAAAGGCATGCACCACCACTGTCCAGCAATAATAAATGCTTTTGGGTTTTTTCGATTTTGGTTTTTCGAGACTGTGTAGCCCTGGCTGTCCTGGAACTCACTCTGTAGACCAGGCTGGCCTCGAACTCAGGAATCCACCTACCTCTCTGCCTCCCAAGTGCTGGGATTAAAGGTGTGCGCCATCACTGCCAGGCACTTTTGCTTAAAAAAAAAAAAAAAAACTATTAGCATAAAGAAAGGATCCTGGCATGATGTAGTGTCTTATGGGTTAAAGCATAAGGAGATGGCTCAGTCTGTCAAGTGCTTGCTATGCAGGCATCAAGCACCAGGAAGTGGAGCCAGGAGTCTTGGGACTCACTAGCCAGTCAGTCTAGCTGAATCAGTGAGCTCCAGAAAGACTCTGTCTCAATAAGGTGTAGAACAGTTGAAGAAGACACACCGTGTTGACCTCTGGTCTCCACGTACACAATGCACATAGGTATGTATAGAAAGAAATGAAAAGATGTGTTTCTGAATTATGCATGATAAAGCCCATTCATTTGTATTTACTTTCCTTTATAATATCATGTTTATCATTTCCTCTATCCCTGCTGTCATGGATTTAATTAAGAGACCATTGTGCAACTTGGCATGATGGTGCACGCCTTTAATTCCAGCATTCAGGAGGCAGGAACAGGTGGATCTGAGAGAGAGAGAGAGAGAGAGAGAGAGAGAGAGAGAGAGAGAGAGAGAGAGAGAGAGATTAAGATATTATTACACAGAGATAGCTATTCAGTAGTGCTGGAGTAAAAGCACACAAGTAGAGTGATTCTATTTACTCCTGGGTTATAGCACAACTTACCCAGTGCTTCAAGAATCCCAGCCATTAGTGGTCACCTGACATCAGCTGTTAGGTTTCTGTCCATCTGCAGCACATGGTTCTTTGTGAAAACAATAGTTGAGCACCTGCTATGATCTAGTAAACTGAAAACTGAATGAGGTGCTTTCCAGGAGGCGCCAAGGGCATTGCGATCACAAACAAGCACTCGTGTTAAATATGTGGGCTATGCCTTCAAAGGGAGGAATGCATTAACCTTTTATCCACCCAGAAGGCTGGCGACTCTTGCAATATCTGTGTAACTGCACTAGATTCTCCCCAAGACCCTAATCATAAGCTTGTTTTTCTCAGTCAGTCTGTAGATTGACTTTATGGAAAGTGTCACATGTAAAGTTTTGTATGCTTTATTGTACGTGAGATTGAGTTAATTATCATCAAAAAAAAAGTTGTCACCAAATTGTGCTGTGCTTAAATGTGCCTAAAATAAACGACTCAGAGTCAGATTCCAGAAGTTTAAGCCAACACCAGCTATTTAGTCATACTGAACTGAGTTGCCTTCTTGCCTACTTTGGGTTGTTATTCTGCTAGCCTCAGTGGTCACAGAGACCCATCAATCTGTCTACCAGTGTATGAGGCGGAGTGGAAGACAGAAAGGAAAAAAAAAAAAAAAAAAAACCCGAGCAAAAGCTATCAGTCCAATGAGGTGAGATCAAGCTAAAGGGAAGCAGAAGCCTGTAAGTATCTCTTTTGTCCACCTGATAGAATTGTCTTCTTGGAGGCTTATTGTTGAGTAAGCTCACCCTTTCTAGTTCTTTCTGAACTCTGGCTGGCTGGTTCAACTCGACTGTTCTGGCTCAAACTCTTCCGCAAGCTGACAGGTTCAATCTGGTTTCTCTAAGCTTCTCACTAAATTTACTCTGCTTGGCTTCAAACTAACTCTGGCAATTTGTTCTAATCTTCTGGCTTCTTATTCTCTGGCTTCAACGGCCTCTGCTGACCTGCTCTGAACTGCATGAACTCACAAACTCAACTGCACTGCACTCACTGTGCTGACTCCCAATGACTGACCGAAATGACTGAACCGCCTTCACTTTCCCTGTGCTGTTCTCCTGAGATTTGGGCGTATCCTATCTATAACTAATTCTATCAAGTCTTTGATTCATCACTTTGTCTGTCCCTCAATTAGGAGTCATTGTTTGGAATTAAAGTGTGTGCTAAGTGGAGTGTCTATATTCCATCCAGGTCACACAGACTTGGAAGGTCTTTGGACTGGCTGGAGAGATGGCTCAGCAGTTAAGAGCACTGACTGCTCTTCCAGAGGTCCTGAGTTCAAATCCCAGCAACAACACTTCGGGGTTGTCCTCGGTCTTCAGCTGATGATAATGGACTCCAACAGGTTTGATGGCAGCATCAATCTGGTTCTTATCAAAACTTGTAAGACAATTAAAGGCCCAAGGGCCAAAAGACAAAAGCAATAAAATACCAACAAGGGGTCCTAATAAATTGGGTAATAGGGTGGTAAGCCAAGGTGAAGTAGAGAACCAATTTTGGTACCATGATTCTTGTTGTTCTCTGACTCTCTTTCTTCTAAATTCTTTTTGACCTTGTTTAAACTATTTTGGACAAGGCCAGTCTTATCAGAATAAAAACAGCATTCTTCTTTAAGTGCCACACACAGACCTCCATCTTTTAGGAAGACTAGATCTAGTCCTCTGCGGTTCTGTAGAACCACCTCAGAGAATGAGGCCACAGAGTCCTTGAGGTCTTGTATTCCTTTTCTCAAATTATTTAAATCTTTATCAATGAGAGACTGAAGATGGGCATAATGATTATTAGAGGTGATTAGGGAGGCAATGCCGGTTCCTGCGCCAACAGCGCTGATTCCTAATATGACGGACAGTGTAAGGGCTGTCAAAGGCTCACATTTGATCTTAAGGGAGGGGCCCCGATCTAAAATATTAAGAAAGGATTCGGGATCATGAATGAAAAATCGGGGGAGGATGGTAACAACCACACAATAGTCTCTGGTTTTTAAAAATTCAGAATTAGAGATATGTGGTGTCAATCCAGTGGCACAGGCAAAATAGGTACCATTGGGTGCTATGGTATATTAAAAGGTATTATTTAAAATCAATATCTGGTTGCAGACAGGAACTAGATCTCGGGGGGGGGGGGGAAGCATGGAGGGCCCCAAAAGGCAGAGGCCTATGCCCGAGATGAAACTAAGAGTGAGACCTCCCTCAGGTGAAGTAGCCCACAATAACAAATTGCTATTATCGGAAAAGGAGGGGGGTAAAAACGACTATTCCTTCATAAAAAAGGAGGAGTAGGTGAAAAACAAATCCAACACTCTTGATACTGATGTTCACTGGTATTATGAATAGCTTCAAGGGAGGCATTTACCAGTGAAACAATAAGATCAGCAGAGCTGGGGGGCCTGCAGGCATGGTGGGTTGAAATAGGGTAGGCTGGGGGGAGGTGGAGAGAGGTGAGATGGCCGGAATGATGACCGTATGTTTGGGAGCGGAATTAGCTGGTGGTAGTGGGCGCTGTAGGGCGGGGTTAGGTCCCACAGCAGCAACATTTTTATTAGGGATGCTCTTAAGGAGTTTGATTTTAAAGGTGAGTCCCGGGTCCGAGCAGCTGGGTGACCAGGTCGTGCACTCTCTCAGACGTAGGCCCAACTCATATCCATGGCCCATCCAGTCTTTATTTTTTCCTTTTTCCGTAAAGGATATAAGAAGAGGGACACACCACTTGGACTCACACTGGGATTTTAATGGTCGGCCGGTTGTGATACCTAGTTTCTTCTGTATATATGTAGATAGAAACTTTCTCCTTAGGGTGATATAATCCCAGGAGGAATGGGGTCTCCAATATGCATCTCCCGTGGTTTCACAGCCCCAGGATGCACAATAATAATCAGAGCCATAGCCACATTTATAATTTTGAGAACAATCGTGGTGGGAGGGCCCAGGGCATACATAGAGGCCACACAGATCATTCGTCAAGGAGACTCTCCTGTCATAGGAGTTACATCCTGTAAGGTGGCCATCATAGTTGGGGTTATTTGTATCAACTGGCCGACTTTGGGGCCAATAATGGGAGGGGGTTCCCCAGTCTGCACTGGCTCCCAGAGCAAGAGCACAAAGGTTCACCTCTAGAGAGGGCCATGAAGGCTGAGTTCCAAGAGAAGAGCTGGAATTAACAATGTCTCCTGCTTGGTTTATTATGACCCAAGTAAAATTATAAATCTGGTATAGGGAATGTTGGGGCTTAATACTCACAGTCGGGTAAATCTGGAGCGTGAGCAGGAGGAGCAAAGCGACTGGATGCATTTTTCTGAAAGGAAGCACAGTTAAGAACCATTCTCAGGGGGTATCCCTGGGGTGGAGTTAGCCAATTTCACCAGTCTTTCTGGTAGCCATCTGGCGTTTTGTTCCTTGGAATCATATATGCACGCGTGTCCTTTCCCCCAGATAAGGACTGGGTCAGGACCGTTCCATTTGTATGTCAATGGATCTTTCCACATGGCTTTGGCATAGGAGTCTGCTGTAGTAGGGTGCCAAAATCTGTCTGCTGCAGACTTTCCTCTTTCATCAAGGGTCAAAAAATTGAGAAAGAATAATACATGATTTAACAAGATTTTATGATTCCCCTTTTGGGGGTATAAAATGCCCCTGAATGTTATAATTTTAAGAGCATATTCTTTAAGGTCTGATGTGACCTTTCTACAATGCCCTGTCCTTGGGGTTTATATGGGATACCAGTAACATGTTTAATGTTGAGCTGGGCACAAAACTGTTTGAAGGAGGTACTGGTATATCCAGGGCCGTTATCAGTCTTGATCATCTTAGGTATGGGCATAAAGGCAAGGCAAGAAATCATATGACTAATAACATTTTTGGTAGCTTCTTCAGATTGAAGTGAGGCGCAGAGAAAACCAGTGAAGGTATCGATAGAAACATGTATATACTTAAGCTTGCCAAAAGGGGCAAAGTGAGTAACATCCATTTGCCATATCTCTCCTGGGGTGAGACCCAGATGTAGGAGGGTGAGACATCCTTGACACTGACGCACTATCTGGCGTGCCTGTTCTTGGGTAATAGAGAACATCTGTCGGAGGGTCTGGGCATTTAGATGATGTAGTTGGTGGGCCTTTTGTGCTTGTTGTATAGGATCAGAGGGTAGGGCCAAGATCACCAGGCTGGATGGAGACCCTCGGGTGGCCCTGTCAACGAGGTCATTTCCCTAGCTCAGGGGTCCAGGAAGACCAGAGTGGGCAGGTATGTGACCCACAAAGAATGGATGGGATCTAGCTAAAATTATCTCTTGGAGCTCAGAAAAGAGGGGGGAAGCATTGGTAGGCGGCCATATAATACCTTTGTCTCTAACAAAGGTACTGATTGAGCCAGATATGCACTATCAGTAAAAAGATTAAAAGCACAATCTGGAAGAATCTTAAAAACTTGAATAACAGCAACCAATTCTACCAACTGTGCTGAGAAAAATTTGGTCTGAAACTTAGAAACCTGCCCACCTATATTAAAAGCTGCAACCCCACAGGAGGATCCATCTGTAAAGATCAATGGTGCTTGAGGAATGGGGGAATTCTTAGTCATTTTAGGGAAGACCACCGCTTGATGTTCAAGGAACTGTATGAGTTTGTCAGAGGGATAGTGGTTGTCTATCTTTCCCTGAAAGGAAATACAGTTAACGGCCCATTTGTCAGAGGTCTAGAGTAGCCATCAGACTTGGGCAGCATCGTAGGGAACGCTGACAAGGTCAGGGTCTTTACCAAAGAGTCTCAGGGAGGTTTCTCTTCCCATCCTTATGATTTGTGCCACCAAGGAGGGATAAACAGGTAGTACTTTAGGAGGGGTGGCGGGCAAATGAAGCCAATACAAAGGTTTAGTCTGCCATAACAGTCCCGTGGGGGCAAACACGGTGGGAAGAACCAATAGCCACAAGAGGGAGGTAGGAGAATAATAGGTAACAGTCTGTTGTTGAATGGCTTTCTCCACAAGCTTAAGGGCGGAGGTGGCCTCAGGGATTAAGGCACAGGGGGGGGAGGGGGGAGGAAGGGTCAGAGTCTCCTTGAAGAATATCAAATAGAGGCTTGAGCTCTCCAGTTGTTAATTTTAGATAGGGACTAACCAATTTATGTCCCCCAAAAGGCGTTGAAAGTCATTAAATGTTTGTAAGGAATCTTTTCTGAGTTCAATTTTTTGAGAAAGAACCTTAAAGGGGTAAAGTTCAAAACCCAAGAATAAATGTGGGGGCTGTAGCTGGACCTTCTCGGGAGCAATCTGTAACCCGAGGTCTTGAAGGGCAGTTACCAACTCCTGGCCAACCCTGAGCAAGGTGGTCTCATCAAGGCCAGCCAAAAGGATGTCATCCATATAGTGGACAATATACAGCTCAGGGTATTTAAGGCAAAAAGGGTCAATGGCCTGGGCCACAAACTTTTGGCAAAGGGTGGGACTATTGGCCATGCCTTGAGGCAGGACCCTCCACTGAAATCGTGGAGATGGCCCAATGCAATTAACAATGGAGAGGCTAAAGGCAAAGCACCTACTATCCTCTAGATGTAGGGAGATACAGAAAAAACAATCTTTCAAATCAATAACCATCTTGTTGTAACCCTTAGGTATTGCCACGGGGGAGGGGAGGCCAGGCTGGAGGGCTCCCATTGGAACCATAGTCTTATTAATTTCTCTGAGGTCCTGGAGCAGTCTCCATCTGCCTCCTTTCTTTTGTATCACAAAATGGGTGTATTCCAAGGGGAGATGGAGGGTTCAATGTGGCCAGCATCTAATTGTTCCTGCACTAACTGCATGGCCGCTGAAAGTTTATGTTGGGGGAGGGGCCATTGATCGATCCAGACAGGGAAATCTGACTTCCAGGTGATTTTATCTGCCTGGCGTGCAAGAGGAGCAATGGCCCTTAAGAAAAATTTGAATCATAACCTAGTCCTGAGCGTGAGGTCTTTGGTGTAACAGCAATTGGGGTGGGGATCCCTTGGTTGCGTCTGCACAAGCCTTGTCCAGGGATAAATCCTGGTCCAGCATCTGGTGGGTGACAGCCGCAGAGGGGCTAAACATAAGGACTCCCATTTGACTCAATATATCTCAACCCCATAAGTTTATAGAGAGGCCAGGTAGAATGAATGGTCTAACATGTCCAGTATTGCCCTCAGGATCCTCCCAAGTGAGCAATTGGGAGCTTTGAAGGGTGTTGGTGGACTGGCCAATGCCCTGAAGGTGGGTTAAAGAAGGCTGACAGGGCCAAGAGGGGGGCCAGAAGGCCTGTGAGATAACTGTGGAGTCCGCTCCTGAATCAAGAATGCCCTCAAAAGTTTTGCCATTGAGTTTAAGTTTTAGCTGTGGGCGATCTTGTGAGAGTCTTTGGACCCAATAGACATCAGAGGACCCTGGGGTAGAAGCACCCCGGGATGGGCCCAAGGAGGGTGTTGAGGTGTCCAGCGGAAGGGGGAGGGCCTATGCAAGGCGCTGTCCCTGGCGGATGTGAAGGGGCCCTCTGGAACTAGTGGCCAACACTTTAATTTCTCCAGAGTAGTCGTTATCAACAATTGAAGGGAAGATGGTAATGCCTTGGAGTGTGGCAGACACTCTGCCCAAGATAAGATAGTAAGTCTGGGTTGGGGGGTGGGGGCAAAAACACCAGTAGGGATTATCTGAACTCCTCCTCCAGCTTCTAATATTGTATTGGAGGAGGCACAGAGGTCCAATCCTGTGCTCCCTGGGGTAGCCTTATGGAGGGCTGAGGCTGGTTTGGGAGCTGTTGATGGAGGGTTTGGTGTGGCCCTGCCTGGCTGTTCCCCAAGGCTGGCAGGAAGGAGACTGGCTGAGGGGTTTGGGGCTGGCCCCACATCCCGTTTCCCTGAAGGGGAGGGAGGGGGTTGCCCAGAATATCAGTTTTGGAACGGCAGGTATTAGCCCAGTGTTTGCCTCGCTTGCAGCGAGGGCAAGGGGTCGTTGGAAGTGGAAGCTCTCCCCTCAGTTGAGGTGGGGGCTGAGCCATGGGTCTACCCTGAGGGCACTGTTTAGCAAAATGACCCAGTTGACCACATCTGAAACTAGCGGATCCGGTCGCTCCACCACTAGTGGCTGCTCCTACAGCCAGATTGATGGTGTGTGAGACCTTCTGAGCAAAGGGATCTACATCCTTGCAAATATGGATCATCTCATCTAAATCTTTATTTTTATATTCTCCTCGAAGGGCAGTCCTACAGGCAGAGTTAGCATTCTCATAAGCAAGCTATTGGAGAAGTTTATTTTCTCCCTGGCCAGGTCCCAAGGACTTCTCAGCTGCCTCCAGGAGGCTAGCAACAAACTCTGAAAACTCTTCTTGATTGCCCTGAGTGATCTTAGTCTGTTGGGAGCCGACTTTAGCAGAAAGCGGCTAGATCAACTTTGCAGCCATCTGGAACCATATACCCTGACGAAAGATTTGGTTTTCAATAGCCTACAACAGCTGAAGCACACTCTGATATCCCACATATTTTGTGTTGCTGTTTACTGCCCCCAGCTGCAAGGTGCACGTGGTAGTCACGCCTGCAAGGCATTGCAGTTCACGTGTTGTCCACGTGCTATCTACACCATACATGCTTATAAGGCGCACGTGCTATCCACGCCTGCAAGGCATTGTGGTGCACATGCTGTCCACGCTATAGACGCCTGTAAGGCTTACGTCATATCAACACCTGCAAGGCACGTGGTATCCACGCGCCTACAAGGCACGTGGCAAAAGCCTATAAATAGCTCAGAATTCCCTTCAATAAACGAGACTTGATCAGAATCTCTGTCTTGTCTCCATTCTTCGCGTCTCTTCCCCTTTATCCCCACTCTCTCTCTCTCTCTCTCTCTCTCTCTCTCGCTAGACCCTGACCCTCGGACCGGAACGGGCAGTACGGGCTGCAACATTAGTCAAGGGAGAAAGAACAGAGCCTTTCATGGGACTGGCTCTCCAGGCGCTCATGGCTGCTGAAGAGGACTGAGCTAAGAGACCCAGAGAAAATTTTTGTTGTATTTGGTTAGAGGCATATTTCCTTCGACCTAGGAGTTTATCAAGTGTTTGGTGTTGCTGAATCATGGAGTTCAAGAAAGGATGCAAGGGAAATGGCCCAGAATAATGTTAAGGCACTTGCCACCAAATCTGATGACCTGAGTCCAATATCTGGGATCCACAGAGATGAGCCAGATGAGAAGATTCCCTCAAGTTGTCCTCTGACTTTCACATTTGTGCCATGACACATGTGCACCCACCCACCCACACTCCAGTGAATAAATGTTATTCAAAACCAAGAAAGGAACCAAGAGATTAATCTGGAATGGTGACCCTCATGATCTGGTACTCATGAAAGTAACTCCTGAATCCTGGGATTATAGGCAGTCCTGTTTTTGTAGTACTAGGGATTGTACCCACACCCACCATGGGAGCAAGCAAGGACTGTACAATTGAGCTACATTGCCAACCCTGAAAACCACTTTTAAACACGATCTCCTGAGCTACTACTGGAGATTCTGATCTGGTCCTCAGAGTGGAGCCTACCATCTAAGGCTCCAGTCACTGAGGGTCTGAGGGTCACATTCTAAGAACCTCTGTCTGGACGAGAAGTCTGGGTCAATTATCCGAGTACTTTTCATGGTTTGTGGAAGGTTTGTGCTTCACCTTGGTGGTTGGAGCATCTTTGAGGATATTTAAGCTCAAAAGAGATATGTAGAGAGAATATCTTATATTTGTATGGGTATGATACCTGTCAATAATAAGCCTGATAGCCTATGGCTTACAGGAAATAGGAGGCAGGACATCCCGGAGGCAGAAAGGATTCTGGGATAGAAGCAGGCGCGGAGTTGCGCCAGGGAAGATGTGACGTGACAGGTGCCTGGTACCTGAGCACTGGTAACCAGCCACGTGGCAGAGTGTAGATTAGAATAAATGGGTTAATTTAAGTCATGATTTAGAAAGAGATAAACCTGACTATATGGCCAAGTTATTTGTAAATATATTTTGAGCCTGAGTCTTATTTTTAGGAGCCTGGGGCTGGGAGGAAGAATGACCAAACTTATAAATAGCACCCGACATGGGGCATATAGAACCAAACTAACCTGAGATAACTTTCCAGATAGAGGCACCAATTCTCCCTGAAAACAAAACAGCTTTAAAGCTCTGTCTCTTTAAGAAAAAAATGCATTAAAACTTTTGCAGGGCAGTGGTGGCGCACGCCTTTAATCCCAGTACTTGGGAGGCAGAGGCAGGTGGATTTCTGAGTTCGGAGGCCAGCCTGGTCTACAGAGTGAGTTCCAGGACAGCCAGGACTATACAGAGAAACCCTGTCTCGAAAAAAAAAAAAAAAAAAAAAAAAAAAAAAAAAAAAAAAAAAAAAAAAAAAAAAAACCCAAAAAACAAACAAAAAAATTTTTTTAAAGAGAAGGCCCTGCTTTTAGAAAAGCTTCTTCTAAGGAGAGCCTAGCCCTGTAAAGAGCAGGTATCGATCAGGAACTCCTGCCAATCTGTCATGGGCCCAACAGCCCAATTCATGTCCACATAACTTAAGGTCTAAAGCTACGCACAAGCGGCATCCAGACTGCAGAGGTCCTGAATACTGCTGCGGAGAGAGGAGGTGGAAGCTGCGGAGCTCCAGGCACAGGGTCCGTGGAAAGGAGTATAAAAGCTCCAGCCCCATCCTGCTACCGGCCCACTACCTTCGTGGAGTGGACGGAGGCCAGAGGCTCCAGCCTAACCCAACATGGCAGAATACATGGGCTTGAGATTGTTGGTGGGCAGGAACCCCGAGATGGCAGGCCCCAGCTGCTCAGAGCAAAACTGCGCCCTGAGCTCCCACAACACATTTAAAGTCAGGGAGAAAGCCTCTGCTGATGGATAAAGCCCCTTGCAAAGAAATTGTCTGAAATTCAAAATGACATATTTTTTTAAAGGTATTATGTAGGTTTTGTCTTAATAATAATAATTAGGGATATCCTTAGTAATTTAAAAAATAAATACACAACAATCTTAAATTTATATAAAGAGAAAGGGGACTATAGATGTATTTATCCACATAAGGCATGTTTATAAATTCAATTTGAAAGATAATGCGTTTTCTGTTGCCAAAAAGCATTTTGCCCTAGGAAAGCTATATCCTGCTAGTCAATATGAGGGCCCAGAGCTAGGGTAGGACAGGGTTGTTTGTTTCTATTGCCCCAGGAGAAGAAAGACATCCAACTAAGGAATCCGGAGACCACTGGACAAGAGAAACATCTAAAGAATAATACTGTTACGCTTACTAACTGTATCACACATTAATTGTCAGCTTGGCAAGACAGAATGCAAATGCTTTCTCAGCACACAGAGACTGGACAATAAATGCTACAGCTAGCTTTCTGAAGACTAACCAATTTCCCAGTTTCCTTGGGTCCCCAAAAAGAAATTCTACATGCAAAATCAGCAGGAAGCAATTATAAGAAGACTACCATCCCAATCCCTTAAGTTGTGTTGGATGGTTTTGGTCATTTTATGAATTATAGATATATTGTCATTTAAAGGATGGTTACAAATCCTGATGGCCTTGGACAGGAAAGAACCAGAACAAGGAGCTCACACCAGGGATTTCTATCTTTCTTTTCCTTTTCTCTATTCTTCATTCTTAGATAAGGGAAGGGGGTTGAGAAGAAAAAGAAGGGAATATAGAATTATATAGAAATAATAAAATAGAAGGGAAGATTATTGACTCTATTCTCCAACTAAGAGCTATGCTATTCTCAAATAAGGTTATTTTTGTTTACAATGATATGGATTATTGCATATTGATCCAGATTTAAGGTTTCCATTGGTAGGATTCCTTGTATATTGATACAAAATAATTTAAGGTTAATTTTGTTACAACATAATGTACATATGATTCAACTCTTGTATAGGTATTATGCCTCTGTGACTCACTTGATTTTTTTTTTTTTTTTTTTTTTTTGGTTTTTCTTTTCGAGACAGGGTTTCTCTGTGTAGTCCTGGCTGTCCTGGAACTCACTCTGTAGACCAGGCTGGCCTCGAACTCAGAAATTCGCCTGCCTCTGCCTCCCAAGTGCTGGGATTAAAGGCATGCGCCACCACCGCCTGGCTTGTTTGTTTGTTTGTTTTGGTTTTGGTTTTGGTTTTTGTGACTCACTTGAAAATGCAAGATTTAGTCCCAGTCCTTTTAATAGCTGCTATTGCAAACTATTAGGGATGGTTAAGAAATACAAGTTAATGGTCAGATGATCAAACACAGGGTCATGTCAAATACTAATATAGATTTTCACAGGGCCTTTTGTTTTTTTTAAGATAGGACCTTTTGTATTTTTTAAGATAGTATCCTTGTGTTGGCACTGATCTTACTGTGCAAAAAATAATAACAACATCAAAGAAGAACTCACTGATTATGGTGCCAAGGATGACCTTGAACTTCCATTCTCCTGTGCATCTACCTCCTGAGTGGTGGGATTACAGGCATGCCCCACCAGACTCAGTTCAAACATACAGTGTGGGAGACCAAGCCCAGGACTTGGTATGGGCCAGGCAACCGCTCTACTACCTGCCTCTGCATCCCAAGTGCTGGGATTAAATTTGTGTGCTAACACTCCTGGCTCCCCCTCCCCTCTGTGTGTGTGTTGGGGTGTGTGTGTTTTTTTTCAGACAGGGTTTCTCTATGTAACTTCCCTGGCTGCCCTGGACTCGGTTTGTAGACCAGGCTGGCCTCAAAACTCACAGAGATCCTCCTGCCTCTACCTCCTGAGTGCTGGGATTAAAGGTGTGCACCACCATAACTAGCTCCTTTTGCCCAGTTTTAAGAGATGGCTTCTGGTTTGCAAAGATGGTTTAGTTCTGCACAAGTGTGAAAAGTGAAGTTTAAATCCCCAGCGCCCATGGTAGAGACAAGGCATGTCCAGAGTAGGCTAGCTAGCCTGTGACATTGGGTTCAAGTGACAGGCTAGCTCTGTAGAATAAAGTGGAGAGCAACTGAGGAAGACATCCAACATCAAATTTTGGTCTCTACATGCAGACAGACAGACAGACAGACAGACAGGCACACACACACACACACACACACACACACACACACACACACAATATATATTTGAACACTCAAGTACAAATACCACACATATATAATGTATGCAAAGTAAAATCGGCTGAAGTGGAAACTTGAGAGGTTTTTTTTTTTTTTTTTTTTTTTTTTTTTTGGTTTTTTTGAGACAGGGTTTCTCTGTGTAGCCCTGGCTGTCCTGGAACTCACCTGCCTCTGCCTCCCAAGTGCTGGGATTAAAGGCGTGTGCCACCACCGCCCGGTTTGAGAGATCTTTGGAAAGTCGGTTGGATGGTGTTTTGCTGGGGCAAATACGTGAAGGAACATTCAGCTAAAGTTGGATGCACCTGTGAAAGGCTACGGCAGCCTCATGAAGAAACGTTTTGATGAAGCAGACAGAGGAGAATGTTCTGCTATAGCAAACACGTAAAAGGACACATGATGGATTCTTTGCTAATGACATGCATGTGTTGGGCTACTTTACGTTGCATAGTTGAGCTACATTTATTAGGAAGCCATAGAGAGAAATGCATCAAAAAACTTCTGGTCATGTGTTGCAGTTTCTTGCTGCTTCTGCAGACTCCGAGCTGATGGGCTGATTGGATGCACGTGCTGAGGCAAAACCTGTGCTGAGGCAAGGCACGTGGAGGACACGTGATGTTTGGAGGGTATAAACAGGACTCCACGGCGTGACAGAGACACAGCTTGGCTTGCTGGTACAAACGCTTGTGTGGGTCTTGAATCTTTGCAGATCTTTGTTTCCCTGAGAGAGGCCCAGGCGAGAACTTCTGGTGTTCCTGTTGGTCCCTCCTGATGATTCTAGCTGAGGCTGAGGCCTGGCTGTCTCTTGCTAGGTCATGTCACCTCTGTTGCTAACCTGACTCTACCAAACTGGACCGTTGGTGTATCTGTGAGGTGTTTGCAAGTGGATTGAGCTGCCGCTGCCTGCTAACCTATGAACTGAACTGAACTGCCAGTTTCCAGACAACACAGATGGGAGTTGCTCCAAAGAATCTTTCTGAACAGATCCATTCCCCCCACCCCCACATCCTTTCTTTTCCACTAGCTCTAGTGGGTGGTGGGCTACAGGGAAGGTTAAAGCATTTAAGAACCATCACTAAAAATAGGATTTGAAAAAACTAGCCGGGCAGTAGTGGCGCATGCCTTTAATCCCAGCACTTGGGAGGCAGAGGCAGGCGGATTTCTGAGTTCGAGGCCAGCCTGGTCTACAGAGTGAGTTCCAGGACAGTCAGGACTACACAGAGAAACCGTGTCTCAAAAAACCAAAAAAAAAAAAAAAATTAAAGTTACAGCCTGGTGAGTGGTTGAGTGTACTTGCTGCTCTTTCTGTGTCAGGCAGCCTACAACCACCTGTAATTCCACCTCCAGGGACTCTGTCATTCTCATCTGGCCTCTGAAGGTGCCCACAGGTTTGTGGCATATGTAACAGACACAAAAATAATCTTGGTTTATTTTGTTAAAGATTTTTTCTTTCCTCCTTTCTTCAAAATTTAAATTATTTTTTACATGATATGAGTATTGGCCTTATTTGTAGAAAATTTGATATATTGATATTTATTAGAACATGCATCCCATTAATTGTATTTTATCTCCAGAATATTGATTCTTAAATATTTTTAAAATTTATTTTTATGATATATACACTAATGAATTGATTGCATGTATGTCTGTGTGAGGGTGTTGGATCCCTTGGAACAGGGATTACAGAGAGTTGTGAACTGCCATATGGGTGCTGGGAATTGAACTCATGTCTTCTGAAAGAGCAGCCAATGCTCTTAACTGCTGAGCCATCTCTCTAGCCCCTTTATTAAAGAGTTATTTTTATGTGTATATGTGCATGCTTGCACATGCAAGCATGTGTGTGTGTGTGTGTGCACGCACGTGCGCATGCTTGTACCTCATTAACGGCCATTAAGGCAAGAGAGGGCATCAGATTCCCTGGTACTGGAGTTACAGACAATTGTAGGCTGACACAGGGTGTTGGGTATAGAACCTGGGTCCTCTGCAAGAGCAGCAAGTGCTCTTCAACTGCCAAACCATCTGTCTGTCTGTCTGTCTGTCTGTCTGTCTATCTATCTATCTATCTATCTATCTGTCTATCTATCTATCTATCCATTCATCTATCCCAGGGTCTCACTATGTAGTTCTGGCTGGGCTAAAAACCACTATGTAGACCAAGCTGGCCTCAAACTCACAAAAATCTGTTAGTTTTTACCTCCGAAGTGCTGGGGTTGAAGGCATGCACCACCATAGCCTAGAATATTAATCTTTTATCTGTAATACACTGGTAAATATTTTCTTCCCAATTAGTCACTGTTTTTTTTTTTCCCCCCCATAAAATAACTGAAGGGTTGAGCACAGGGCTTACACAGGTCTGGACCAGGTCCTCTGAATATATAACTTTCAGTTTAGTATTTTTTAAGATTTATTTATTTTATGTATATGAATACACTGCTTTGTCTTCCGACACATCAGAAGAGGGCATTGAATCCCGTTACAGATGGTTGCGAGCCACCATGTGGTTGCTGGGGATTGAAGTCAGAACCTCTGCAAGAGCAGTCTCTCCAACCCCTAAATTTAGTATTTTCTTTGTTTGTTTGTTTTTGAGACAGGGTTTCTCTGTATAACCCTGACTGTCCTGGAACTCACTCTGTAGACCAGGCTGGCCTCGAACTCAGACATCTGCCTGCCTCTGCCTCCCAAGTGCTGGGATTAAAGGAGTGTGCCACCACTGCCCGGCTTTAATCTGGATCTTAAAGTGATAAAACACACCTTTAATCCAGACTTTTGAGCTGGAAAAACCCACCTCTAATTTGGGCTAAGGATTCTGCTGGAAGCCTATCTACAGACATGGGAGAAGGAATCTTTTGATCTTTGTCTGTTTGGTCTCACTAGCAAGTTCATTCTTTCACTAGCATTAGAGCCTACTTCTTCAGGATTCCAATATACTAAATTATATATGTAATATATACTATATAATATAGTATATTGAAATCCTGAAGTAGGCTCTATATTATAAATTACATCATATGGCATATATATATATATATATATTCATTCTGTAAGCTTTGTTACTCTTGATAATCCTAATACATAGTCTCTCCCAATTTAGGGAGTTTATGAGTGTGGTAGGAGAAGGTGACATGCCTGCTTTTTTCTTCTGGAGTCTTCCCTTTTTTCCCCTTCTTGGGATTGCTTCTGCTCCAGACACCACTTCCAATCACACATTTCTTGGTCCTTTCCCTGGAGCCCAGGCTTAAGGGAAATGATGGACAGTCTGTGCTCTGGTTTCTACCTTTGGGGTTTCCACTTTTTTTTTCCTGGAGACTCTGTTCTTTCTACAGGTTGTTTACTCCCTTCTGCTGTGTTCCATGGAACATCTGGTCCCTTGCCCCCCCACCCCCAACGGGTTATGGTGACATCATTATGCTGCTGAAAATGTTTTTCTTTACTGACAGGTGACTGAAGTCTCAGTGACTACTGTAATGTATAAGCCCTGTGTTGTGTTCATTATATTTGATTCTGGCTTTATTATGCATTGGCAATTTCATGCACATTATGTTCCAGTCACTTTGCCACCACACTTTCACTGAGCCCCCCTCTCAGTTCAGGTGAATGCTTTGTTTTGTCCTAGACTATGATTTATTTTAGAGTGTGAGATTCATAATCAAGCTACTATTATTCTCCACCCCTGGGTCTCAACATACTCTTCTTTCTTTTATAAAATATATATCTTTTAAAAACTATAGTGAGCTGGGTGGTAGCACTCACTCACCTTTAATCCCAGCAGAGGTAAGTAGATCTCTGTGAGTCTGAGGACATCCAAAGCTGTATGGAAAAACCCTGTCTCCAAAAATCAAAACCTCGTGTGTGCACGAGGACAAATTCCAGACACATTTCTCTCCTTTCACCATGAGGTCCTGGGGATTGAACTCAGGTTGTTAGTCTTGGGAACCGGTGATTTTAACCATTGAGACATCTCTCTGGCTCCTAACATGCTTTATTCTTTTCCTTCTTTCCTTCCTTCATTCCTTTCTTTTTTAAAAGACTGTAATTGGCTGTAGAGATGGCTTAGTGGTTAATTCTCAGAACCCACATGGCATCTCACAATTGTTCTCCAGATGCAGATTTGGTGTCCTGTATTGGCATACAAGGGCATCAAGAATGCATGTGGTGCCCATACATACATGTAAGCAAAGTACCCACTCACATAAAAATAAAAATTTAAGAATTACAGTTATTAGCTTATTATTTATTGTCTGTGTATATGTGTATGGGCTCACACATGGCTTAAGTGGGAATTTCTGGTTTCCTTGGAGACTAAGTTGTATCATGTGATGTTTTCCTGGAAGCTGTCTGGTGAAAGGGCATATGATGTTTTTCTGGAGTGGATGCTTGAGATGACACGTGATGTTTGGAAAGAGTGTCAAGTATAACTCAACAGACAGTGAGCGATATTCTGGCGTTGGTTTGCCTTGCTGGTCTTCACTGATGATGCTATTGCATTGGTTCACCTTGCCTTTTTCTGCTGTTCACTTGTCATGACTTTGTAGAGAGAAGTACACCAAAGAAACTCTGGTGGTGTTCTGGTTGCTTCTTGTAGCTTCAGTGGACTTCAGATCAGCGGAGCCTCGTGGTTTCTTCTGGATCAAGTCAGTGCTGCAGATCCGAGTAGACTGGATTCCAGACAATGAAGACTGGAATCACCCCAAGGAACTACTTCTAAACAGGTTTTTCGAGACAGGGTTTTTCTGTATAGCCTTGGCTATCCTGGAACTCACTCTGTAGACCAGGCTGGCCTCAAACTTAGAAATCCACCTGCATCTGCCTCCCAAGTGCTGGGATTAAAGGCATGTGCCATCACTGCCCGGCTTAAGAAGCCTTATTAAAGTAGGTTTTGAAAAATATAAGCCTACAGGAGAAAAACATCACATGACACAACTGAGTCTCCAAGGAAACCAGAAATTGCTGCCACTTCACATGGCAAAGAATTGCAGAATCTTGTCAGCCTTGATGGAAGGCTCTTTTTAACTGCCGAGCCATCTTTCTGGCATTCAATATGCTTCCTTTTTCCTTAATACAGATGCATTTCATGACTGAGTCATGATAAAAACTATCAAAATTTTCCAAGAGAAAGGCCAATAGTTATGACAGGCAATTGACGTAGAACTGACTGTTATGAACAGGCATTAGCCAAGAAAATACACTGTAATGTTAGTGGCTTTACAGGGCATCCAGTACAAAGAAAAATTAGGATAGGGTTCTGGAGAGAGGGCTCAGAAGTAAGAGCTCTTTCTGTTCTTGCAGAGGATCTGAGTCCACTTCCCAGTATCCATGTCAAGTGACTCACAACTGCCTGAATTCCAGCTCCAGGAGATCCAACATGCTCTTGAGTCTCCTGTGAGTACTGCACTCACATGGCATATACACACAGGCACATTAAAACACAAAAGGAAACTAAGAACTACTATCAAGTGTTGCTTCCTGTGTCAGAGATGTCCCAACTGACCACGTACTGAAAAACATTTAGCACATTATATTTGTTCTTTGCGTGGGGTGTCTTTAAGGTTAAAAAAAAATCCAGCTCTAAGTTCTAGATTGGGGGGGGGGGGTGTCACAAAACTATTTCTATAAAAGTGCCACTATAAATATCAGGCACGGAAGAGGATGGTCCAGATGGAGGTGACGGCAGAGGGATCTACAGTAACTCAAGGTAACCCGGCCTCCATTAGACCTTGTCTTAAAATAATAGCAAAAGCAAAATACAACTCTCACCACCAAAGCAAAAACAACTAAACCAAGCAGGGGCTAGAAAGAGCTCAGAGGTTAGGAGCACTGGCTGCTCTTGAGAAAAATGGGGTTGGGTTTCTAAGCGTTCACATGGCAGCTCACGACCATTTGTAATTCCAGTTCCAGGGGATCTGATTCCCTTTTTCTGAACTCTGATTCCCTTTTTCTGAACTCCAGAGGAACCAAGCATGCACCGGCTGCACAGACATACATGCAAGCAAAACACTCATACACATAAACTAATAAGAAAAAAAAATGTTGGGTGTGGAGAGAACGCCTTTAATCTCAGCACTTGGGAGGCAGAGGCAGGGAGATCCCTGAGTTCAAAGCCAGCCTGGTCTACAGAATGAGCTCTAAGACAACCAGTGCTACATAAAGAAACCCTGTCTCGGAAAAACATAAAAATTAAATTAAAAAATTTGAAATAAAAAAAAAAACGCTCAGACAACAAACACAGAAACTCACAATTCTCACAATAACCATTAAACTTAGTAGGCATACAGGTTGTGTGAAACCTTCACTACAGATGAAAACAGCCATTGGAAATGGGTAAACAAAATAATAAAACTGGTACAGTTGACAACTGCTCCAGATTGAATCCAGATCTAGGACAGTGTTTTAGGGGAATGTCTCATCAGTTGTCTGTATAATCTCCACTTGAATAATGCCAAGGGTATTTGCAATGCACTGTACTCTTACCAAGCACTACTGAAATGAATGAACATCTAAGATTGTCAGAAAAGTCCTGCCAAGTTGCTAACGACAGATTTTATCTTTTGCACCAATGAGAAAAAGGTTTGTAATTCATTAAAGTTAACTGCTCTAGATCACTCAGCCAGTGAAGGGTAAGACCTGCATTCTTATGCCTTCAGAAAATATGGGGTTTCAGGGCTAAGGCTGGAGATGGCTCAGCAGAGAGAAAGGCACTTGCTGCTGAGCCTGATGATCTGAATTCCGTCCATGGGACGTTCAAGGCTGAAGGGGATGACTCTTAAGACGCTGTTCTCTGGCCTCCATGTGTGCTGTGTGATGTACTTGTACAGGGGATGTACACCTGCAAAATAAATAAAAAATATGCTTCTAGATTAGGTAGTGTATCATTCCAGCCTCTGGGAGGCTGAAGTAAGAGAGAGAGTGAGTTTGAGGCCAGCCTGGGCTACACAGCAGATGCTATTTCAAAAAATCCCAAACAGAAAAAACAAAAATAGCAAACCAAAGAAAACACAGGGTTGTGCAGTCCTATAATCTAAGCTACTTGGGAGGCTGAGGAAGGAGGATCACAAGTTCAAGGCCAGTGGGCCACAAAAGCCCAAGGTCAACCTGGATAACTTAGAGAAAGCTGGTCTCAAACTCAAATTCAAAATACAGGGTTCTAACTTAGTAAAGAGAAGCAGGCAGATCTCTGCAAGTTAAAGGCTAGCCTGGGCTACACACAACAGCCAGGGCTATAAAATAGAAACCTTGTCTCAAAACCAGAGAAACCAACCAACCAACCAACCAACCAACCAACCAACCAACCAACCAACCAAAAGAAACCCCAAACCCTCACCAGCCCACAAACAAAACCAAACCAAGAATCATGGTTCCAGATGGTAGAGCACTTCTTTAACACACACAATGTCTATTCAATCCCCAGTATATGAGAACAACCACATCACAGGGCTGGGACTCAGTGGGGAAAAGGCTTCCTGCACAACAAGCTTGAGGACCTAAGTCTGAATCCCCAGCATCCAGGTAAGCACCTGTGATCCCAGCACTCCTACAGGCAGGCAGGAGGCTGAGACAAAAGTCCCAGCACCTCAGCCACCCTGGTGCATGAACCTGGATTTGGTTCCCAGAATCCATACCAGACAGCTCACAACTGCCTGGAAATGGGTGTCTAGGGTACCCAACACTCTCTGGCTTCTGAGGGCACATAAAATCATCTAGGTGCACGTGCAAACACACACTTTTTTTTTTTCTTGAGACAGAGCCTATGTAGCCCTGTATATTATGAAACTCTTGGCTGGCCTTGAACTCACAGACCTTACCTGTCTATTTCCAGAGTACTGGGCTAAAAGAGCTATGCCCTGCACAAATAAGTTTTAGGCTGTTGGGACAACATGGTGAGACCTGTCTTCAAGACAATAACTGATTCTTTTGAACAAGAGATTGTTCTTCACCAAACCATGTTTAGATGACAAGAAGTGACATGTTCCGGGGAAATCAACTCCCTTGGATCAGCTCAGTTCATGCTTCATCTACTTTCTGTGTTGTTCTCAAAGTCCTAAACGATCCCGATCCTTCCATTTCTCTTTCTCCAAGACAACCTGAATAAACAAGGTCTGCAAACTACTATAAAACTTAATTTTGTGTATTTTACTTTCTCCAGATCTTAATGTTCATGTATGTTTACAGACAGGTGTAGGAATGTTTTTGTTACCCTTGTTATTCAAATGCTGATTTCTCTGCACTCATGCTGTCTCAAGCCCACACAGCATTGTAATACTTATACAAAGAATCTCCTGCCTCAAGTCTGTGCAATCAATTCTTACCCTTTATTTTCTGCCTTGTCAATAAATGTTGATCACCCAATGGTTAGGCAGATTAGAGAATAGGGGTAGATGTCCGCCAGCCAGAGGAAGGAGAGGGGAAGACTCATATAGCAAAGAGGATGGAGGATTTGGAGCCGTGTGGAAGGGATTCAGAGAGAGAAATCATGGAAACACTCCAGAAGCCCAAAGAACCAGACCGATAGTAATGTGCAAGTGTCCTGGGATGGGGCTGGGAGGGAGCTAGATTAGTTTAGAAAGTAAAGGTAGATTATTGAACTGCTCAGCTATTGAGGTGCAGTTTTAAATAAATCTTGGTTTATCTGTGTGATTATTGGGGACTAACATAAGGCAAAGAAATACAACCGCCAGATTAATTCACTGTTTACCCTCACACTAGGAATAATTCACTTATAGACAGGGTACTCACTGTGTAGTTAAGGATGATCTCGGATTCTGATCTTCACGCCTCTAGTTCCTGAGTGCTGAGCTTCTAGGTATGTGCCATCATGACCAATTTGCTAAGGGACGCAGCCCAGCTCTTTGTATTATAGCCAGATGCCACAGCCTCTTTATCTATCTTTAGTAGTACTGAGATTGAACCACTCTATCCCTGAGCTTTATCTTCAACCTATATCGATCGATCTGTTTCCTTCTTCTCTTTCCTTCCATCTTTTTTTTTTTTTGGGTGTATGTGCATATGGACCTGTGTACTTGACTGTGGAGTCTAGAAGTCAACATAAGAATATATCTTTTTCAAGTACTTATCTTCTTTTTTGAGGTAGTATCTCTGAAACTGGAGCTCACTAACAGGATGGCCAGGAAACTTCAAGGACCCTCTCACCCCTGCTTCCCCATCCCCGCTTCCCAGCATTTTACATAATAACGCAGATCTAAGCTCAGCTCCAGCTTTACCAAGTAACCATCTCAACAATGTCCACCCCTCCCAAGTTTGAGACAAGTCTAATATGTACCCCAGGCTGCCTCTGAGCCACCACGACTAGCTTCAAAGGCTGAATTGTAACACAAGGCTGTGTCCCCTGAGGGAACCTCACAAATGACATCATTAAAGGATGAGCTGTTAACTAGTTGACCTTTGAAGTTACAGCTGCTGATAAGAGAGGTTCTGCAGTTTCAAAATAATATATTCTAAAAATTACCATTGTTTTTTGTCATAATATTTATTTTGAAATTCCAAATAATACTAAAAAGGGTATGAACTTTAATATATATTAAAAAGTGTAAGTAAAAATTAGAGAAACATTGCCCTAGGCTCTTGTAGAACATAAAATGTGATCTTTCATCACTATGCTGCTGTGACTCAGTATAAAAATGCAGATGACACAGCTTTTACAGACCCTTAACACCTTGATTATAAACTGCTTTCAAAAGTAATTTATTTGGATTTTCCATATCCTTTAATGAACTGTAAATATATTAACAGAAAAGACTTTCCCCCCAAAGACTATACAATTTCTGAAATAAGTCAGGAAAAAGCAAAAAGACGACACAAAAGTACATTGTTTCAATGCAAATAGAACACACATGGCACACTCACACTTGCATTTTCCCAGGTTTTCCCAAAGAAAATGGGCCATCATTGTTCTCAGTGAAGACCCATACTGTACTCTGGCTAATCAGAGACTTCGAAGCTGTTTTCTTCGAAAGAGTGTTTTTAATGAACTAAACACTGGTTATCACTGAGTTTTTAAGGTACAACAGCAGCATGGTTCAACTGTTACTTGCAGTTCTTGGATAAAATAAAAAATTGTAAGTAATGAAATACAGAAAAAGTTAAGAGACCCACCTTTCCTTATTTTGAGTACCATCTGTTCTCCTGAAAAAGTATTCATCTTGGTGCAGTAATAGCCATTTCCATGACGAAAAAATTTCCAATGCTCTAATATACTTTTGTGTGAATGTGTGTATTTGTATCCGTATACTTATGTATAGGTGTGAAAAAGACAACGAAGAACTTAGTATTCTTAAGTTCCTTCAAAGCAAGCTCTGAAATTTGAAACAAACAAGTTGCTTACCAAAATGTGTTTGTTTATTTGATCCCTATTCTGTGAAAAATTAAAAAAAAAAAAAAAAAAAAAAAAAAAAAAAAAAAAAAAAAAAAAAAGCAAAGACACAAAGGAAAAGAAAAAGAAACCCAAGAAACAGTTACTCTGTGGAAATAAGGCTTTTGTATCTAAATGCTGTTCAAAGCAGGTGTGAGGAAAACATGAAAGCAGGCCAAGTCTCTGAGTGCCTTCCAGCCACCGCCAAGAACACCCCCTATCCTTTGTCTCAAAATCAGCACCACAAAGTCCCTCTGGCACAGGACATAAATTCCCACTAAAACAAGATAATTACACTTCAGCAAATTATGCTCTGAGCTTAGCATTCTCTAGGTCTGCAACAGAACTCAGGGTAAAGCTTTCTAAGAAATGCTAGATCTGATAATGTAATGTATATATATGTATATAGCTGGCTTACAATTTGCCAATTAAAAAATAAAAGAAATAAAAATTAAACTTCACATAACTAATGAATAACAAAATGGAATATCTGTTAGAATTGAAGTGCTAGCCTATGGGAATTTTTTATGATAGTCCTTTATTCCCAACTTTCCTTTTCCACATAAATAATTCTTTTAAACGGCACACACACATAAATTTAGGCAGGAAATTATCTTAGATGTTTCCCTGGCACCTAATCCCTAATCCAAGACTTTGACTTTATAATGGTATCTAATTCACATCTGGATGAGAAGTAACTGACAGGAAACGACTGAGTCTACAGGATAAAACACATCTTTTGTAGTCCACCTTATTTTCACAGCTTGACTTACATATACAAGTAACCAGTGGGTGAGTTTTTCCTTCATCAAATATTCCAAAATAATAACTGTAGGCCTGTCACTCATAAGAAACTATAATTTGTTATATTCTGACATTGGCACTTAATAAAATGTTAACTAAAGTTTCTCTAAAATTTTCAATACATTACAATAAAGGAGATACACAATTTAAGACTGTTTAAATCTATTACTGTGAAATTCCAATAATTCCCATTTTATACGCATAATTAGATCTTTAAAATTGTGGCCAGTCCCCAAACACATGTAAACCCACATTATGATGAACTCAGGAGAAAAACTGTCTCTTTTATAGGAAACTTTTCCCTAGGTTAAAAATGTTCAGTATTTTAAACCCAATTAATTCCTCTCATGACAAGCTGTGGTGACTCACAGTACTGACAGCACGAGGCAGAGAGCTGAAAGGAACGGCACTTGACAGAGGTCACCACTCGTGCTCGCACTCCTGGGAAAGAGGCAGACTCACGGTCAGGTCCAGCTCCAACTGTACTAAGGCTTCTCTAGCATGATGTCGAAGGTCTCTCTTTAGTGTTCTCTCATACTGGTTCTTCTGGTAAACAGTGGTGAGTAAGGGCCTGGTGGGCTTCTCATCAGGGAACCACGCTACCATCTCTGAGTGTTGAGGGCGATCCCACAGAGCTCAAAGAGTAAAGCCAGCATCGTCAAGACCAATTGTAAAGTTTGCAATACCAAGACAACAATGATCAACACTTTGAAGCAAGATGAATAAATTAAAATTCTTGGTTAGACATTAAAGCATTCTTGCCAAGAATAAGTGTACACTGTATGGAGGGATATTTGACTCCTACATGAGTCCGAACAGGCCCACTGCATTTGCTTATAGGAGACACTCCAAGCTTAAGGTAAGCTATGTTCCTTGGCAATGAACTTTACTCTGTTATAGGCAATGTCTTTTATTGTTCCATCTGGCACTTGCTAACACCATTCTTGAAGAACCTAGAAATGAAGGTCAGTCATTCTGTTTATCAGGAATAGAACCAAATAAAAAACAATTTTGGAAAAATGACCAAGAAATTCTGGTTCATCACCATTTCCATATCTAACGGTTCCTTCAAGATAAAACATAACTCTTCCTTCCATGATAGATTTCCAACTGAGGAGATTAAAGAAAAAAAGAAAAGTTCCTCACCCCTCCCCCAAATTGTCATTCATACTGGTAAAAGAGCCAGTCTTGTTAGCAGCTAAGTATTGCACTGCCTTTCATTCTGTGTACAGTCAGGGTCCAATGAAAGTGGCACACTCGTGGTCTAGGTGATGAATGACGGCAATGGCGGCTCAAGAGTTGAGACTCAGTGTATGGAGGGACAGGAACATGTCAGCACTAGCCAGTCAGAGTCTGACTTCCACAAGTTAAAACTCATCACTTTCTGCCGCATGAAGTTGTGTGTCATCTGCATCTGTCATGCTGCTCTCCTGGGATTCATCTGTCCCCACTGTACAGATGGAACAAAAACATACGGTATAGGACAAATACAACTTTTTGGTTCACAAAAATAAGGAGAATTTCATTACATTCAGAGACCCCACAGACCATAAAATTCCAAATGTTATCTTAAAGAAGCATTTCAAGTCAGTCTCTCTCTCTCTCTCTCTCTCTCTCTCTCTCTCTCTCTCTCTCTCTCTCTCTCTCTCTCCTCCCTCCTTTCCTCTCTCTGTCTGGTTTTTAAAAATGGGGCTTTCTTATGTAGCCTGTCCTGGAACTCACTATGTAGACCACTGCTCTCTTGAACTCAGAGATCCATCTGCTTCTGCTCCCCAGTGCTGAAATTATGGGCATGCAATATTAATTCTAATGTCTCGCAGCATGCCTGGAAGTTAACTTGCTGTATTTTGAGGACAGCATCCCATGTAGCCCAAGCTGAAAATGAACTTCCTATGTAGCTGAGCGTGTCTTTCCACTGTTCCTCCCTGCACTCACCTCCCATGCTAGGATTACAGGCACAAGCAGCACTACATCTGGCCTATAAAGTCTGGGATCAGACCCAGGCCTTGTCCGTGCTCTATAGAGCTTTACTTACCACACAGCATTTCTAGCCTCCTGCTTTGTTTCCTATTAACTCTGTATTCCTACTCTAGGAGCTAGAAATAGCTCTCTGAGACATAAAAATAGATATAACAACAACATCAAAAAAGGCTAACATTTCTGCCAACTCCTAACCACTGACTTAACTTTGTGGACAGTCCCTGACAGTATAAAGAAATGTGAAATATAACCTTCAGTTTAAAAGAGCAGTACTGGTATTGAAAATTTTACTTATAAGATGTTCACTAAATTTTATGAACAAAAGCTAATCAGAATTTACCTCAGAAAATTTCCAATTCTCTTAGTATTAATCTATATAAATAGTAATAAGTATGCACTAATCACACATACAGATTTTTGGATTTGTCCAGGACTAAATAAAATGTAAGCAACTGCTACTACCGAGCTGAGGTTCAAAGTCACAGAGCACACCAAATTTATAAGTAATTACATTTAGAAGTAAGTAAAGAAAATGCCAGTTTGGCAAGTACAACAGCACTCACAGATCCTACACATGGTAGCTTTCTGAATGCTATATATCTTCTGTATGATACTCACTGATCTGTTCCTCTTGGGTTATTGGCTCCTCATCATCTGGAAGATAGCGCTTGTCAATTGCCTCTTTAATCTGATTATTGGCTCCTTTAGGATCTAAATCCATAGCCCAAGAGAAATTCATCAAGGCGAGATGAGTTTGACCCAACTTCTTGTAAACCTAAAAAACAGGAGCACTCAATTCTTCAACTGTAAAAATCTTAAAACATAAATTAGGCTTCTGATCCTTGAACCACAAGTCCATTCAGGTGGGAGGTTGTTTTTACCCAACACATGACTTCACATCTAAGTGTTCTTTATATAATCAGGTGTTGGAATCAGAATCCCTTGCCTTTATTCTTCAGGTAGGAGTTTCCAATAAACCTCACCAACTGGAGCACTGACAGTGGAAGGAAGGACTACAGAAGCTGCTTGAGTAACTTTCATTATACAGCCTTATGCATGCCTGGTTCATGATCTACTAATGAACTGCACAGGGTCTCATTATGTACCTCAGGCTGACCTTAAACTGAGAACTTATACAAGACATAGAGCCTGGATCCATGTCAAGGACAGCTGAAAACACAGGCATTTGAGACTGCCCTTAGATCCACAATTGGTCTTTTAAGACAAGATGTCCATGAATATACAGTCCAGGCTGGCCTTGATCTCAGACAGCCTGAGCTACATAGTGTACAGTTCATTAGTAGATCTGCCTTAGCATTTCAAGTGCTGGGATCACATGCATACACTACCACGCCCAGCTAGAACATCACCTTTTTAATTGCTACTGCTAAATCCATTTTTTTTTCCTCCCCAGGGCTCTTAGTTCAGTAATTTAGTTAAATTTGCTACATAGATGACTTTAATCCCATCACTAGGGAGACAGAGGCAGGTGGATTTCAGGGTTCCAGAACAGCTTAGTCTATAGAGCAAGTATTGTATATACAATACATATAAGTATTTTTCAAAATGTAATAGTTGTTGAGGTTGGAGAGACAGTCCAACAGTTAAACTGCTTGTTGCTCTTCCAGAAAATCTAAGTTTAATTCTTGGAACCTTTCTCTGTGCAGCCCTGTCTGTCCTGGAACTTGCTCTGTAGACCAGGCTATCCTAGAACCTGCTTCTGCCTCCCCAGTGCTAGGATTAAAGGCATGCACCACTGCTGCCTGGAAAAAGAAACAAACAAATCTTTAAAAAAAGGAAAGAAAAAGACTTTAGTATTTGTTACAAAGTTTTAGCATAACACCAAGGCCCCGATTTTTACCTTTCCTATTAAGAAGTAAACCAGGGATTCTTTGGGGACAATCTGTTTCAGTTCTTCAAGTTCTTGTAAAGCAGACTGAAAAAACAAAGAGAAAACTTAGAGGAGCAAAATCTTAAAAAATTCTGACTCAACAAATGCAGGCAGGTACCACACAAAGACATACAAAGTTAAAAACAAACATTAAATATACAGATTTAAAAAATCAATGTTGGGGGTGGAGAGATGGCTCAGTGGATAAGAACAGATTGGTATTTCAGAGGTCCTGAGTTCAATTCCCAGCAACCACACAGTGGCTCACAACCATCTGAAATGGGATCTGATGCCGTCTTCTGGTTTGTCTGAAGAGAGTGACAGTGTACTCACATACATTAAAAAATAAACAAAAAAGTATAAGAAAATTTTTTAAAAAAATCAATAATTAAAAAAGTATCTATGAACAAGGAAAAGTATGTTCTGAATTATTAATAAAAATAGTAACTATTAGTTGAAAAGTAAGTAAGCTTGAGACATATTCAACTTTAACAGTGATATATTTTAAAAAGATGACAAACATGTTGACTTCTATATAAAGAAAAAGCTCAAAGATACAGTGTGAAGCAGGGATCCAAGATAATGTGCTAAGAAAGGTATCAGGAAATTATGGAATTCAGATAATATAAGCAAATTTATTTATACAAAACTTCGGTACAAAGAAAACTATGAAGGGTATAGAGACTAGGAAGGTGGCTCAGCTTGTAGGGTGCTTCCATAGCATGCAAGAAGCCCTGGGTTTGATCCTAACACCACATAAATGGGGCACGATGGCCTCAGTAATGTTAGCACTTGGAAGGCAGAGAAAAGGTTCAAAGTCATCTTTGGCTTTATGAGTTCCAAGCCAGCTTGGGATACATGGCTATTGTTGAAAATAAAGTGTACAACAGGAAGAATAGCAGTCCTATTCTACATTTCCCAAAGAGCTTTTAATCTCTGTCCCTTGGTCATAACATCTAATGCCAAATGAGATTTCTTAACTTATTTATTTTTTTTTGGTTTTACTTCCCCAGTGCTGAGACTGCAGGTATAAACTACACATGACTTAGGTGGTGTTGGGCACTGAGCCCAGTTAGGCCTCTGAGACTGTTCGGTAGGTACTCTACCACCTGACCTCCCTCCCCCACTGTTTTCCTAGGTCTCATTTCATCTAGCCCATTCCTGAATTTGTGATCCTCTTGCTTTCCTCTCCCCTGCCCTGGGATTAGGTGTGTACTAATATATCCAGCTTAGCTTTTACTCTTTTTTAATTTAGTAAGAACCTAAATTTATTCAAACAGGAAACAGAAATTCAAATAAATAAATGTATATGTTCATCATTTATGATTATCAAAAAGTCTCATATCACTTCATATCACTTCCTTTCCTTTGTATTTATTTCCACAGTTAAGGGGTACTATATTAAAATTCTTCAAGGCAGGAAATGTGATTGCATTATTTACCACTATTTTCCTAGTGACAGATAGTAGGTACTCAGTATCTTTTCTTCCCTCTTTTTGGAAGTGGTGGCTTACAGCCAGGGCCTTGTGCATTCTGTAAGCACCCATCACTGAGCTGACACGTTCCAGAGTGACAGCAAGCACGCAGCTGCTCACTGTCACTTCCTTTACTTTAGTCCCAGGAGGATACGTCGTGCATAAAAGAGCCTTTCTAGATGTGGAGTCTGTACACATTTCTGAATGCCCCACACCAATCCTTCCTAGGGGGCTCTGCTCCTTTGTTTGTTTTTCTGAGACAATATCACTCTGTAGCTTAAAAGTATCCAGACCACTCTGTAGCTAAAATGAACTTAGTGACAATCCTCCTGCCTGAGCCTCCCATTTCATAGAAGCATTTTGTAAAATAAAATGAAATTACATCCTAACCCCTGGCCTTTAAGAACAGAGAAAGGTTTCTAAAAGAAAACAAAACCAAAAAAAAAAAAAAAAAAAAAAAAAAAAAAAAAATCCCCCACATTAATAACATGTAGCTTTTTATTTTTATTTGAGACAAGATCTCTCTATGTAGCCCCAGCTATCCAGGAGCTCACTATGTAGGCCAAGTTGGCCTTGAAATTTTTTAAAAAAAGAGACATAATACAGTGTGGAAGAAACTCATATATAAATCTCACCTTGTATTTTTCATTTGCAAATAAAACTGAGGCTCTGTGAAATTTGCATAGAGGGTTCTTGGGATCAATAACAATGGCTTTGTTTAGGGTATCCAAAGCCTTCTCAGACTTCTTTAGTGCATGCTGAACCTGTAAGAAATAAAGATCCATCTTGATATTAATGAAGAAAGGTAAGAAGCAAATAATATAGCTCAAAACTGTGGCAGAGAATTGGTTAACTGGCTTTGGCTCCCAGCAGGTTGATCTTCTAGTCACCAGCCATAGCCCTCTAGATTCTCCAATGAAAGGCACACACA
The DNA here is from genome assembly GCF_011762505.2 of Arvicanthis niloticus. NCBI lineage: Eukaryota > Metazoa > Chordata > Mammalia > Rodentia > Muridae > Arvicanthis > Arvicanthis niloticus. The sequence continues at coordinate 17,811,133 of NC_047663.1, read as the reverse complement.
CAAGTTAATTTTGATATGCCTTGACTAGCTCAATGGCTAGGCACTTCTAAATTTCCCTGAGGCTAGCAAATACCATTCCCTCCCCCCCCCCCCCCCCCGGTATTCCTGAGTTAATATCTTTTAAAATTTATATTTCACCTCTGCTATCCCAGACCCAACTGGGGAAGTAGCCTCTAGGGCTGCTTTCCTGGATTCTTACATGCCAGCAGGCCTGTAAGTTTCATCTTTCTTCTTCCCTGTCATGGTGATTCTCTCCTCTCTCTCCCAGGCCCTTGCCTGTGCAATCTAAAAGTCCTGCGTTTGTCTTTCTGCCTAGTCAGTGGCTGTATGGCAATGCTTTATTATCAATTGAAGCCAGCTGGGGGCAGGGACCCTCAGGTCTGGAAGTGCAGCTTTTTGGGAGCAGAACCAATCTCCAACATCTCACCTTCTCTGTCCAAATTAAAACAAAAACAAAAGACTCTTCTCTTAGATATGAATTGAGCGTAACCTAACAATTATGTAAATTACAAACTATAATATATAATTAACATCCAGTCCATCACAATTGTCAATTAGATAAAGCACTCTACCATCTATCCTAACTTAAAGAGCTTACAATTCTATGAGTTATTAAGATAAAACTTTTGGAGATGGGACTGTGTAATCTAACTGCATTGTCTACAGGGGTTTAAGTGTACTAAGTAATTCATTACTATGAGTGTTGTTTAGAACAAGAATGATTCATGTTTGAATATTTGGTTGAGAGTTGGTAGGACTGTTTGAATAGGATCAGAAGACTTGGTCTTGTTGGAGGGGGTGTCACTGAGGGTAGGTTTGGAGGTTTCAAAAGATCACTTCATCCCCAGTTTCTCTTGTTCCTTTGCTCTACCATACTGAACTTTAATTCCCTGAAACTGTAAGCCAAATTAAACACTTTCCAAGTTGCCTTGGTCTTGGTGTTTTATCACAGCAATAGAAAAATAACTGAGACACTAAGTGATTAACAGATTAGCTCTAGGGGTTGGGGATTTAGCTCAGTGGTAGAGTGCTTGCCTAGCGGTCCTCAGCTCTGGAAAAAAAAAAGACAAAACAACAAAACAGATTATCTCTAATTCTCTTCTAAGTCTAGCAAGTGTTCCATTTCAAAGCTAGCACTGAGAGCCAGAAAACCTGAGCTGTTGGTGAAGAGCTCAATCTTAGTTCAATCCCTAGAACCCATGTACCCATGTAAAGTAGAAGACAGAACCAAGTCGACTGTCCCCTGCCCCTCCCCAATAATTGTTTAAAAAGCATCCTGAACTTCAGAGCTGTTAAATAATTTCTTTTAAGATTAAAACCTAGGTCCTCAGACTTCTAATCAACCACCGGAAGCCAATGATGATACTCATAATTCAATATTTTTAAAAAGATTGATTTTGAATTATGTGTACGTGTGTGTGTGTGTGTGTGTGTGTGTTTGTGTGTGTGTACACACATACATATGAATGTAGTTGCCTGTGGTGGCTTGGAGCCTCAGATCCTATGGAGCTTGAATTACAGGTGGTTGTGAGCTGCCTGAAGTAGATGCTAGGTACCAAACTCCTCTGCTTAACCACTGAGCCACTTCTCCAGCCCCATGATTTGATCTTTATAGTAGATACTTTCCACGAAGTCTAAAAGTAAAGTTTGACTCTACCCTTCACAAAAGCATTTATCATTTATGCAAATAAAGCATTTCTAAAGGATTGTTATGACCCTCCAAATATTAACCTCTGTTCAAAGAACTTGTTCATGAATCCCGTGTCACTCAATTACACATTACAGCCTGGGCTTTGCAAAACTGTCTCAAAAGAAACAAAATGAGTCACTGGAGAGATGGTCTTGTCTAGGTGCAGTTTGTGTGGTTCCCAGCACCCACGCCAGATGGCTCACAGTGCCTGTAACTCCAACTTCAGGAAAGTGATGCCTTTGGCTTCTCTGGGCATCTGTAGTTAACACATTCATACACATAATAAAAAATAAAACAAATCTTAAGCAATGAAACATCATTTGAGACAGACATACACACACCCCCCAAAACAAAACAACAAACAAATAGAGTATACCAACACACAGGGATTTCCTTAGTTCCTCCTCTCTGGATCTGGAGACAGGTCTTAGAGTAGCCCCAAGCTGGCCTTAAACTTACTTTGTTTAATGAGAATGACCTTCAACTTGGGACTCATCTGCTTCTACCTCCAAGGAGTGTGAGGATTCTAAGTGTGAGGATGCTCAGTCTCGTGCTAAAGACTAACTCTGTGGCTCCTCAGCCCCGTCCTCAGCCCCACAAGACAATTTCCTCATGAGAAGTCAGAAAGGTGCTGGCTAAGCTGGAAAATACTCTGAGACAAAGTTCAATTTTCACAGTAACCATGAAGCCACCTAAACTCTTAACAGGGAGGTAAGAGAGCAATGTTTACAAAGTTACTTACTACTCCAATGTGGCAAAGTAAAACTGAGCTCTGAGGGTTGATATCAAGTGCTTTCTGGAAATGCATTTCTGCGAGGCTGAACTTCTCTTGTTTGTAATAAATCATTCCTAAACCATACCTGAAATTGTAAGAAAGTATGATTTTTAAGGACACAAGTTTTGGCTGCTAGTTTAGTTCATCTACTAATAAGACAGTTAAGGTACCTGGCATTTCAATACACAATGGGAAAAAATGTCTTATGGGGAGACACAAAGTATTAGTCATAATAAATATCACTGAAACATTTTAGAAGACATATTTTTATAAGTGAAAACAATAAACTACCCAAACAGGCAAAACTATGATAGAGAAGCCACACCTTTAAACTCACCACTCTAATGTTGAAGGAATAGCTAATTCCTGTAGTGATTATGTATGTAGCATTTTGCTAAATTACTCCTTGTTTGTTTGTTTGTTTTAAGACAGGGTTCTTCTATGTAGCTCTGGCTATCCTGCCTCACAGAGATCTGCCTGCCTCTGGTTCCCCAGTGCTGGGGTTAAAGGTGTGCAGCACCACTGCCCAGCCTAAATTATTATTATTTTTTTAATGTGCCTAAACTGGCCTTGAATTCCTGGCTCAAGCAATCTTCCATTCTCCTCCCAAATAGCTGGGAAATAATTGCATGTTCCACTATGGCTGTCAGGTTCTGGTAAACTCAATCTTCTTCTTTCTTTACACCACACTTTATTGTATGTAGACCAATTGTTTATATAGCAATATAATTTACATATTAAATAAAAATATTATAATAGAGTGGTTTAAACAAAAGAAAAAAGGGGGATGGAGATTGCGGGTTAGAAAAACTCTTCTTCCAGAACATTTTTGTTTTGTTTTTTAAGACAGGGTTTCTCTGTGTAGCGCTGGCTGTCCCGTGAACCAGGCTGGCCTCAAATTTAGAGAATCGCCTGGTTAGCCTCTACGTCCCCAGGCCGGGACTAAAGGTATGTTGCAGCATCACCTGGCTTTTTTCTACACGGTGAATCTATTCTACACGGTAACAAACCTATTCACCATGTTTAGCTTCTATTGGACTAATGGTTCATTAAAAAAAAAAAAAAAAAAAAAAGACCATCTTTTCATAACCATCATCTCAAAGGAACAACATAATACATGGATTCATTTGGAAAGTAAAAATGGTTCTTGGTATATCAGTACAAAGGAAGTGGAGTCCACATGTCCAGCACAAAAACCAAACAGAACAACAACTTACAATAGAGTTGAAATGGAAAAATATGTCTTTTTTTTTTAAAGATTTATTTATGTTATGTATGTGAGTACACTGTCAGCTGTCTTCAGACACACCAGAAGAGGGCATCAGATGCCATTACAGATGGTTGTGAGCCACCATGTGGGTGCTGGGAATTGAACTCAGGACCTCAGGAAGAAGAGTCAGTGCTCTTAACTGCTGAGCCATCTCTCTAGCGCAATATATCTCCTTCCTTAACTCATGAATCTCTTTGCCCAAACTTTGTTCTTTCTTATTACCTAATTGTACTTTTACTTGGTCTCTGTTCTAAATTTTAAGTCTTTACTTACATTTAGACATGTTCACACTACAGACTTTGATCTTTCCTATGATTTCTTTATACTTTATTATTCATAAATGTTTGGTCTGTGCTTTTCTCTCTCTCTCTCTCTCTTTCTCTCTTTCTTTCTTTCTGAGAGTATGTCTCATGCAGCCTAGAGTGGCTGGCCTCCAACTCACTATGTTGCTAAAGATAACCCTGAACTTCTGATTCCCATTTCTCCCTCACCAGTACTGACTGGGTTTGCAGCATGAGCCACTAAGCCCAGTCAGTATATGTGGTTCAGGGGCTAGAAGAGAATCCAAGGTTTTACGTATGTAAGAGGCAAGCATCAGCTTCTACCTCCAGGTTCCTACTGTTTGAGTTCTTGTCCTGACTTCCTCTGATGATTAATAGTAATATGGAAGTTAAGTCAAATAAACACTTTCTTCCCTACTTGTTTCTTGGTAATGATATTTGTTGCAGCAATGGTAACCCTAAGACACCAGGCACGCTTGTGATGCATCATGTGATATATGTATAATACATACATACAACACACACACACACACACCAGGCATACCTATAAAAAAAAATCTTAAAAAAGGCACTCAGTGGCTAAAGGTGCCTGTTGCCAGCCTGGCAAGCCCAGTTCATTCCTAGGAGAAAACCAACCCTTAATGTTATAGTCTAACCTCCACTATTTGCTGTGGCCCACACAGTCCATACATATACAACACATACATGCAAACAAATTAAATTAAATAAATAAAACCGTCTTTATTAAGACACTGTCTCTTTACTTACCATGCATTATAATGTCTGGGATTTACTCTTATAGCATTTCGAAAACATGCTAATGCTTTGTCTAGTTCTTCAGTTAACACAAACTCGTGTCCTAATAAAGTATAGGCGTAAGCATAATTTGGATCGACCTGGATAGCTCTTTGGAAGAATTTAATTGCTATATCATGCTCCCGTTGTAGACTGAAACAATTCCCTGCAGCACACCAGGCCTGACAAAACAGAAACAAAAACCAATCAGTTAAAAGTTTTTATGCTCTATAAAGAAAATTATCGTCAAAAGTAAAAACATACAATTTTAATTTTTTGTATTTGAATTTAATTTTGGCCTGTGAAACTATGTGTAGTTTGAGTGTGGATCCTTGCTTTCCTTGTTTGAGACAGGGTCTGTGTTGTTTGTTCTGTGCTGCCAGCAAGCTTTCAGGGACTTGCCTGTTTCTGCTCCTATCTCCCCGCTGTGGAGGTGCTGGCATTACAGCAGTTTATTTACACTATGCCTGGCATTATGAGGGTTCTGGAGATTCACATTCAGGATCTCACACTGGCACAACCATTTTTACCCATCTTACTGACCAAACTTCTATTTTCCTTTTTAACAAAACCAACCCTGTGACTAAAGTCAGGCCTCGGATTTTATTTAGAAGACAAAAAACCTGAAGAAATTTAAATTCCTGACTATCATTTTCTCTTTTTAAAAACTTTTACTCACACACAAACTCCACGTGTGCAGGTCAGAGCAGAGTATTTTTCTTTGATAGAGTTTCTCTGTATAGTCTTGTCTGTCCTAGAACTCACTCAGTAGACACCAGGCTGGCTTTGAACTTGGAGATCTGCCTGCCTCTGCCTCCCTGAGTGTGGGATTAAAGGTATGTGGCATCACAGTTGGCTCAAGAGAACAGTTTCAGTTTCAGGGAGCTATTTTTTTCCTTCCACTATGGGTTCTGGAAACCCAACTCAGAGGACAGACATGCATGGCAAACTGTCACCTGCTGAGCCATCATCTCACCAGCTCCACAAGTACATTCTTAAGTCATCTTAATAGCCCCGTGTTTTTGATTTTTTAAAAGATTATATATATAATTAGTATTAGTATTAATATCTGTGTCTTCCTGTGAGTTTGTGCACTTGTGGAGTCTGCGGAAACCAGGTGAGAACAGCAATTTGAATCCAGGTTTATGTGCATTTCACAAAAGTATCACTAAAAGCCAGGTGAATGCCTACAATTCCATCTGTGGGAGATCTACATGGGAGGCTCAGGAGTTAAAGAACAGCATAGTCAAAACAGCCAAGTCCTGAAAAAAGTAAAGACCTTCAAATAAACCCTCACTAAATATGTTTGAGATGCCCTGATATACTTACTATTAGTATATATGAATCAACTCTATGTCTTAAAACAGCAATTAAGGGCCAGCAAGATGACTTAGTGGGTAAGAGGGCTTGCTGCCAAGCCTGATGACCTAGAGTTAAATCCTTGGAGTCCCCATAATTTAAGGAAAAATAAATGGACTCCCAAATGTTGTCCCTTAAAATCCAAATATACTCACTATGGCATAAATGTGCCCCCCCCACACACACACACACTAAATCTGGTAGGTTTTTTTTTTTGTTGTTGTTGTTTTTGTTTTTTGATTAGAGTCCTGTTTTGTTGTCTGGACAGGCCTTCTAAGAACTGAGGTTACAATCACGAGGCGCCAAGCATGACGTTTTTGCATGTGTAAGAAAAGTCTTCTCTGAGACAATCTCATAAAGTTCAGAGTTAGTATCAAACTTGCTGTGTAGTGAAGAATAATGTAACTCTTGTGTAATTATATCCTGTGACGCTTTGCAAAAATGACAAAATTACCTAACAATGCACTTGTCAGAATATATCATTAAGTGATACAGGACTATATTTGTTCTGATGATCAAAGCCATTGGGGTCAAGGATGTTAACTCAGAGTTGAGGATTATGTGCCAAGCATACCCTTGGTGCTGGGTTCCAGACTAGCACTGCACCCAAAAATTAAGTTAAAAAAAAAAAAAAAAAAAAGTGACTATGTGAACAAACTGCTGGTAGCATACCTCTGGAGAATTCTTATCCATGTCTGTTAAATCCTTTGAAAGAACTGAAAGAGCAACGTCTTTCTGAAGATGCCAGAGTGTTGTAGAGTAGATCTCCATGCCTTCAACTCTGAAACTCTCAAGTCTTCTAACTTCTGAGAATATTCTTTCAGCCTGAAATGAAAGAACTAGTAAGTGAAACTGTACATATAGGCTAGTGTGGGTCACTGTCTTCACAGGACTGAATTTTCTGCAAGGACTATGCTTTACGTGAATTAGTAACAAGAGAAATCATTGTGAGATGTCAAATTCTGAGGCAATCATACTCCAGTTAGCCTAGTTCCTGCATTTTAACTAGGGATAAAGACATGAAGCCTGAAAAGAAATTTCTATAAAAAGACAAAGATGGGGCTGGAGTGACCGGCTGAGGGATAAGGAACACCGGCTGCCCTGAAGAGGACCTGACTTTGGTTGGCAGCTTATAAGTATCTGGAACTGTAGTTCTAGAGGATCCAACATCTTCTTCTGGTACCAGGCACATGAAAGGTACACATATATACATGCAAACACTCACATAAGACATAATTTTAAAGAGGGAGGGAGGGGGAGAGAGAGAGAGAGAATAAACTTACTGAAAAGCTGAGCTGAAAGCTTTAGAGGCTGATAAGGTGAGTAGCTGCCAAGTCTACGGCAGACTGAGTGATGAGCACCGAGTGCCTGTCTGATGGAGGTACAGTACCCACTAACCAACAGCACCTTTCTAAGGCCTCTCCATAGCTAACAGGTCACTTTTTTCTCTCTCAAAATATTTAGTTTCTAGAACTGTACTTCTTATATAAACTTTATAACAACTTCACATTTATGTGTCATCTAGTTTTGACACCTTAGTAAGTTCAAAGTGTTTAAAGTTGTAGTTTAGAATAAGGAATATTTGGGTCGTATTTAATGAAGACAGAAACTAAGGGAAGAACTGTTATTTGCTTTTATGTACATAGGTACTTGAGAAGCCAGAAGAGCCCATCAAAGCCCTGGAGATGGAGTTACAGACTACTGTGAGCCACTGTGGGGTCGGGAACTAGGCCTCTGCAAGTACAAGGGCTGCTAGCTGCCGTGTCATCCTCCAGCCCTGGGGAAGGACATTTACAAAACTGGGAACTTTTGCCCCAAACACAATGATCTGTCATGTACAATCAGTTTGCTGGTTTGTAAGTCCCCTCAAATCTCTTTAAAAGTTGTGAGTGCTTCTAAGAGACATAGGTTATATAACAAAGAAATTAGCCACACAGATACTTTTTGGCTTCAAAATTTTCAGAAGCTATTGTCACCTTTTAAAATCAATTATCAGCTAGGACTGAATATAAAGCAGCAAGACTAACAAGCTGAGGCCAGCCTGGGCTATATAGTGAATCAAGGTGGACCTGGACTGCATAGCAAGACCTTGTTTCAAAAATAAAATAAAAAGCCTGGTGGTGGCATCGCATGCCTTTAGTACTAGCACTTGGGAGGAAGAGGCAGGTGGATCTCTGTTTTTGAGGGCAGCCAAGGTTAAACAGAAAAACCTTTCTCAAAAAACAAACAAACAAAAACAGCCCCCCAAACCCAACAAACAAATAAACCAAGCTCCACAAGTGATTATGACCTATGAGAACAAAAGAGAAACTAACGAATTAAATTGAAGGACTGATGAAGGAGCTCCCTCTCAGTTGGTAAGGTTGGCTTAGAATGTATGGAGCCCTGGATTCAACTCCTACATGGGTTCATAAATCAGGGATGGCAGGAAATATCTATAACCCCCACAATTTACGAGGGAAGGGAAGAGAATCAGGAGTTTGAATAATCATGGCTTATAGAGTTCAAGGACAGCCTGGCCTACCTGAGACCCTATCTCAAAAACAAAACCAGCCAGGTATGGGGGTGTATGGCTTTAAACCGAGCATTTGGGGGATGAACGTGGTCTATATAGCAAGTTCCAGGCCAGCCAGAGCTACAAGGGGAAAAGATGCTGCCTCAAAAGAAAAAAACCTGTTATTAGGACATCATATCTTCAACTAAATATAATATTCTTCATGGCATTAAGTTTATAAAATATACTAAATGCCAAACATTCAGATCAGTATATAATTCTGTACCCACTATAGAATTTACATTAACTTGATTGTTTTTTAAAATCCTTTTCAAGAAAGCCCACTAAGTTTAAATTATCTCAATATAAGAAATAATTTTATTTATAAATTATTGTCTTTTAGTTTTATATCAATTTGATATAAGCTAAAGTTACTCTGAAAATAATAGAACCTCAACTGAGGAAACACCTCCATAAGAATCTCTGGCATTTTTTTTTTTTTTTGAGACAGGGTTTCTCTGTGTAGCCCTGGCTGTCCTGGAACTCACTCTGTAGACCAGACTGGCCTCGAACTCAGAAATCTGCCTGCCTCTGCCTCCCAAGCGCTGGGATTAAAGGCGTGCGCCACCACCGCCTGGCTGAATGGCATTTTCTTAATTAGTGATTGATGAGGGAGGGCCTAGCCCATTGTGGGCAGTGCCATCCATGGGCTGGTGGTCCTGGGTGTAAGAAAACAGGCTGAGCATGAGGAGCAAGCCAGTAAGCAGCACCCTCCATGGCCTGTGCATCAGCCCCTTCCTCCAGATCCCTGCCCTCACTGCTTTTTTTTTTTTTTTTAAAGATTTATTTTATGTATATAAGTACACTTGCTGTCTTCAGACACACCAGAAGAGGGCATCAGACCCCATTACAGATGTCTATGAGCCACCATGTGGTTGCTGGGAATTGAACTCAGGACCTCTGGAAGAGCAGTCAGTGATCTTAACCACTGAGCCAAGCCATCTTTCTAGCCTCCTCACTGCTTTTGATGATGAACTTCTAGCAAAATAAACCCTTTCCTCCCCAAGTTGCTTCTGGTCATGGTGTTTCACCACAGCAATAGTAATCCTAACTAAGACAATTTTACATACTAGAAAAATAATTATATACATATCACATAATAAATTGGTAAATATTAGCCTTAAAAAACTAGCCTTAAACATGAAACTTAAATTAATCCTAGAAAGATATATGCATCTTTGTATACTTACCTGCATGTATTCTGAAAGTTCAAAATAAGCCCGTCCAATCTGGCACAGGACCCAACCAGTACTATAGTGGTGAGAAGGTAGGTGGCTCAAAATATTTATAGCTTCTTTGCAGTTGTATGAACACAAAGCTAAATAACCTTTTCCCATTTCACGAAGAAGGCTCATCAAACCTTCTAGGAGAAAACAATATGATAAACAAAGGAGAAATACATACAACTTTGGTTTTCTAAAACTGCTAACTACAAATTATTCCTTTAAAAAAAATTCCAGTATTTGGGCTGACAAGATTGCTTTGTAGTTAGAGGTTCTTGTCTGATGACCTGAGTTTGATCCCTGGGACCCCACATAGTGTACACACACACACTCACTCTAAATAAAATAAAATAAAATGTAATTAAGTTAAAAAATTTTTTTAAGGGGGCTCAGTTATTAAAAGCATTCTTTGTCCAGTTCCCAGTGTTTACATGATAGCTCACAACCATCTACAATTCCTGTTCCATGGGATTCATGTCCTATTTGGGCTTCTTTGGGGATAAACATATCCATAGAAATAAGAGACACAAATTTTAAAACATAAAAATATCCATTAAAACAATTTTTAATGGCAGTATTAATCTAAAAACAATAAAGGCATGAAGAAACTTAGTCAAAATAAGTATAAAATAAAGTAGAATCACAGGAAGTACTGTAAGCTTTTACAAACAGACCTGCTGCTGCCTTCTGTAGGTTAAATGCCTGGATCTGAGGTGTGATTGTGGTTATTTTCCCTTCTGAAATGATAGAAGAGTCCAATTTTGTAATTTCCAGACTATCGTTTATGTTGGGTTGAGTTATTCCTCCTTTATTAGTTTTACTTTTTGTTTTTCTGTTTGGGATTTTAGGTGGAAACTTCATTTTTAACTTTTTGCTATTCTCCTGTAAAAAGGAATAAAATTCCACGCTTATCATACTCGTTTTTCTAGACGTCTCCATTAACATTTCCTACCAGTACTACACAGAAAAGAAATGCAGAATCCTCATTAGTCTTCTTGTTTTTCTCATCAAAAATTTTATAAAAACAAGTCTTTAAGACCAATTTTTTTGTTTGTTTTTGTTTTGAGACAGGGCCTTACTTTTTGGCCTACATTGACCTGGAACTTGAAGCAATCTTGCGTTACCCTCCCAAATCTTGGAATTACAGGGATGAACCAGCATGCCAAGAGTCATTTCATTTTCAATGTAACAGTACATTGCCCAACTAACAGAAACTGAGGTCAGGCTTCACTAAAGGCAGATCTTTTCTGAAAGTGGATCACATTCTCATTTATTATTTAAAGATAAGAAAATACAGCACTAATTATATCAAAGCACAAAATCATTCACTGCGATGTGTCAGCAGACCAAGAAAAATTCTACAAAGATAGTAGCAAGACCAAATTCCCACTCATTCTCTTCTCAGTGATAAGATATGAACTACAAACCCCATTGACATTTTCCAGTTTTTATATGAATTCTTTTGCAAGTATATATATAGATATATATAATTTATCAAAGCCATTTGTGCAACCAACCATAACAGTTATGATATAGAATTATTTTTCCAGAACAAAGAAACCCATTTGTACTACATTTAAATTGCTGCATCTTTCATCCAGTCTATTTCCTGAAAAAAGCCACTAACGTTTTTATTATGATTTGGTCATTTCAAGACTGACATATTTACCAATGACCAAGCAGATTCACAAAAATTATAGCTAAGTTCTTCAAATAAGAAATGATTTAGTTCAGCATGGTGGTGCATCCCATAATCCCAGCACCCTAGAAGGCAGGAGGAGGGCAACTTCCATGATCTACATAATGAGCCCTCTAAAAAAATTAAAACAAAACCCTTTATTTATTTAAGATAAAGCTAGGAGTCAATAGAAATTTCAGCTTAGGAAGTTTTAAATAAACACGACAGGCAGAAATCTTTACCTTGGTTGTAGAACTGTCACTAGTGAAAAGGCGAGAACTTCTTCGAGGCAATGCGTTTGGGGGAGATGTAATAGTGGGGCTCAATACCTGAGGTGTTGTACTAAAAAAAAAAAAGGTATTTTCTTAACATTTAATGTTTGGTTTATGACGACCATTATCTATTTTCTTAATTCTGCTTTATTGAAATATAAATTATTCTAAAACTGGTCTTTTGGTTAGTTTCTTTTAGATCTCTAAGAAGACTAAGGATTTAAAAACTTCCCAGGCTAGAAGGGATGGTTCCCTGGTTAAGAGTACTTGATGCAGCCGGGCAGTGGTGGCGCACGCCTTTAATCCCAGCACTTGGGAGGCAGAGGCAAGTGGATTTCTGAGGCCAGCCTGGTCTACAGAGTGAGTTCCAGGACAGCCAGGACTACACAGAGAAACCCTGTCTCGGAAAAAAAAAAAAAAGTACTTGATGCTCTTCCAGAGGACTCAAGCTTTATTCCTAGTGTCCATGTTAGGTGGTTCACAATGGCCAGTAAGTCTAGTTCCAGGTGATGCTGCTATCTCTTTTGGCCTGAGTGCACTTGCAAATACTAGCATGCACATCACACACACACACACACACACACACACACAAAAAAAAACAATAACAATATATACGGACAACTGTCTAGAGCACATGTTGGCAACTACAAAATGTTAAATAAAAAAGTTGGACACGAATTACTTAAATGTGGTATCTGTCAATAAACAATAAATATTAGAAAAAATTTAAAAAAATTACTAGAATAAACAAATTCACAAGCTGAAGCAAAGTTTTTTTCTTATTAAAAACTATGATCATTACTTATGTACAGATTTACTTGAAATGCAAACCATAAAGAATTCTACTTTAAAATTTTATTTTCATGTCTATTAGTGTTTTGCCTACATGTATGAGTGTGCCACAAGCAAGCCTAGTACTTGTAGAAGCCAGAGAAGAGTGCTGTATCCCCTGGAATTATAGATACAGAGTTACAGGCTATTGTGAACCACCATGTGGGTGCTGGAAACTGAATGGCAGTCCTCTTAACTGCTAAGGCATTGGTCTGTCCCAAATGTAACTTTAAAAAAAAAAATTAAATAAATAAATGGTCTTACTATGTATCCCTGGTTGGCCTAAAGTTCTCTATGTAGACTAATATGACCTTGAACCCAGAAATCTGCCTGACTCTGCCTCCTGAATCCTGGAATTAAAGGTGGTTGCCACCATGCTTAGCTAAGAGTTAATTCCATTTTTAAGATTTGGTTTATTTATTTATTTTTGTGGCAGGGTCTAACTATGTAACTCTGGCTGTCCCTGGAACTCATTATGTAGTGCAAGCTGTCCTTGAACTCAGAGATCTGCCTGTCACTGCCTCCCAAGTGCTGGTATTAAAGGTGTGTGCTTCTACACCTAGGTTTTTTATGAATATGTACCAGTGCCTGCGTGTATACATGTGCACCACAGATTGCTAGAAGAGGGCATCAGATTCTGTAAAATTGCAGTTAACAGGCAGTTGTAAGCCACCCAAAGTGGGTGCTGGGAAGTGAAGCCAGATAATCTGCAAGAACAGCAAGTGTTAACAGCTAGGCCATATCTTCAGCACCAAGAATTCTATTCTTAGAATGCAATTCAACTTAGTTGGGCGTGGTAGTAATAATGCCTGCAATCCCTATACTAAGGGAAGTCGAGATAGACAGAAGGTTCTCAATTCAAGGACAATCTAAAATATACATCTGGTCTCAAAAAAAAAACCAAAAAAAACCAAACAAACAAAAAAAAAACCAATGGAACAAACAGAAAACATAATAAACTTAAAACTTAAAATGATTTAATTAAGACTGGGTAAGGGGTATAACGAGACACGGTTTCAAACAGACAACAAGAAGAGTAGACAATGAATGCGTCTGAGGATACAGCTGAGATGGCAGGGTGCCTCCTCAGCATGCACAAAGTCCTAGGTTTGAACTCTAGGTTTGAACTTGGTACATTGCACTGATTGTAATCCCAGCACTTTAGAGGTGGAGGCAGGTGGATTAGTAGTTTAAGGTTATTCTTAAGATACATAGCAAGTTTGTAGCCATCCTAGGATATATGAGCCTCTATATAAAATGGGGAAGGCAGAAAGCTCACGGACTAAATCCTTCATAAAGCATGGGTAATTCTACTAGTTATCTTTCTTGGTTTCTGAATACTTAGCAAAGCAACTGTAGAAAGAATTTTATTTTAAGTCACAAGTAGATTATGGTGGGGTTGGGAGATGTCATAGCAGCAGAAGCTCTAGAAAGCAGGCCACTTTGCATTCACAGTTAAGAAGCAAAGAGCTGTGTTCAATTCCTTCTCTCTAGTTAAGTCCAAAGCCTAGTTCACAAAACGTAGGTACTATCCATAATCAGCGTGGGTCTTCCTACCTCAACTATCCCTATTAGGAAAACCTTTCACAGACATGCGCACAGGGCAACCTACTCTAGACAACCCTTCATTAGTTGATTCCAGACCCTGCCACAACTTGACAAGTGAAATCAACCTTTGTATCACCTATCTATTTTGGTCAAAAAATTTCTAAAACTAAGATACCGACCAGTGAGTAAGACATGCTCAGAGATAGCTTTAGAGAGATCTCTCAGTAGAGCAAGCAGAGGGAATGTTTTGGAGTAATCAATTTATTCCTAAAAGCTTTTAATTATTTACTTTTAATTTAATGTGCATTTATGTTTGCCTGTGAGTTATATGTATCACACACGTGCAGAAGCCTGCAAAGGCCAGAAGAAAGCATCAGATTCACTCAAGCTGGAGTTACACAACTGTAACCCACCATATAGAAACCAAACCCCAGTCCTTTGCAAGAGCAGTTAACATTCTTAACCACTGAGCCAGGAAACAAAATATCTTTGTTTTATTCCTTTCTACCCCAGTTTTAAGGTGTGTGCTCATACACATCCACACTTCTAAGTATATAAGCAGAGGTTAGAAGAGGGTTTCAGGGAGCTTCCTCTATGGTTCTTCATCATATTCTCATAAATCAGGTTTCTCATTGAACCCAAAGTTCACTCTCACTAGGCTAGCTGGTAGTAAGTTCTCTGCATCCTCCTGCCTACACCTCTTAGTGCTGGGGTTACAGATGAGTACCTGCCATGTCCAGGTACTCACTCTTTCACAAGCAAGCAGTAATAACTGCCTGCCCTGCAAAACAAAAAACATCAAGTCAACCATTCAGTCAAGTAATTCTTATTAAAAGGACCCTATTTAACCACAGTCTGCAAGCTGTATTCCTGACTAGAACCCTAACATTCAGGTATACTGGTTCCTTTAAAATAGTTAAGACTATAACTGTAACTGTGACAGTATCTGAAGCTCAATTTTACGACTGGTGTGCAGAAATCATATTAGGGTGAAGACAGAGTGAAATCTGTATTTGCTGTGTGTGCTGGCAGACACCTTTAATCTCAGCACTTGGAAGGCAGAGGTAGCCAGACCTCAGCTTGGTCTATATAGTGAGTTCCAGGACAGCCAAGGACTACATAATATAGACTCTGCCTCAGAAACAAAACACACAGTGGTGGTGGTGCATGTCTTTATTTCTAGCACTAGGGAGGCAAAGACAGGCCTGAGTTTGAGGCCAGCCTGGTCTACAGGATGAGTTCCTGGACAGCCAAGGCTAACACAGAGAAACCTTATCCCCACACCCCCCCAAAAACCTCCATAAATAAATACAAACAAATAAACACTACAAAAAGAAAGAAATCTATGTATACTTGCTCTAAAGGTCAAGTGTCTATGAACAAAATAATTTTGAAGGAGCATATACGTTACTTTGGCGAAACAGACACCATAATAAATACCTTGTTTGTGGGCCAGAACTTTGTGTTTGTGCAACAAGTACTGGTGTGACTTCTCGACTATTTCCACTCTGTGAGAAGACAGACTTTGTTCCAGTTTGGCCCATTCTTGCAACAGACTGTAAAACACGGAAAGTCTAAGGTTGGTGATTATAGATTGTACTGCAAATGATAAAAAGACACTATGGTGCTCCTCTCTACACTGTCTCCATGGAAATAGCTCAGGATAGATAATGCCACCCTCAAGCAATCATTATCATCGCTATATTGTGTTAAAAAGTTTAAGACAGCTATTACTTTCAACATTTATGAATTAATTTGCTAAATACAAAGAAAACGAAACAGCAAGATTTTATACTATTCCTTTTGCACTTAGTAGAACAGTTAACTAAAAGTCTGAGGAGACTAAATTATAAAGATACTGCTCCTTTGCTTCCTACTTTTTCTAATTTTTTTAATTTATTTATTTCTGCATGCCTGGAAGGGGAAGAGAAAAAAGCAAAACTCTGATTGCTTCTTTTGACATAATTGTCTAATGCGACAGAAACAATCTTAATTTAGCTTATGGACATTCAAATAGCTAGATATTGAAAAGAACTAGAAGTGTAAGTTGAAAAAGCCAACATCCATGAGTCTGATACAGGAGACAGACTAAGTACAACAAAGGACACTCTTCTGTGGTCTGGTCAGTAACTCTAACAAAGTAGTAATTATATAAAGTTGGATTCTCTTGAAATTACCTTAATAGATTGTAGTTTTAAATAAGTTTCTTTAATCAATACCCAAACTACATTTTGCATAGAGAATACCTTTTTTGTAGGTGCTCCGGTGGACGGCACGTCAATTACAGAAGGTGTATTAGTGTAGTTTTGTAAATAGGATCCATCTCCAGGACTTGGGGTTTCTAATGGCAAAATCCCAAAACTGAGAAGAGGTTGAAATCAAGGTGTCAAAAAGTCATCAAGGCATATATAAAGCAGCAGTATACTTAAATTAGAAGGTCTAAAAGGAAGAGAATGGCAAGTCAGTCTTCAGGGCAAAGAGGACCTGGGGGGCAGATTTAACATGAGCTATGAATGTAGAGGACTCCACCCCCCCAAGAACCACAGAGACAGGACAAGGACCTGAAGAGAGCAGTGGCTACTGATCTTAGAAATGGACTGGCTATTTAAAAGCTAAGATCCAAATGATGAAAATAAACTCCAATTTTTGGAACAATGGAGACAATGTCCTAGAGAATACTGGTAATTACTAAATAATTATCGATACAGTTACCCATTGGTCTCTGCAGATGCCCTAATCAATCTCCTGGTCATGCTATTATTTTAATAGCTTTCTGGCCTTGAGACTCCATTGTCTAGTCTTTCATGAGTTTTGTTTGATAGTTCTGACATGTTTGATATATGTATCCTTTGTGATGTGCTATTATATACACATATACTTTTAATAATTTTGACAACATATTTTCCAATGATAAGTGTCAATTCCTCCTCCATGTTTTAGAAAAGAGAACTGGAAATTCTGCATTCATTTGGAGGGATTTACTGCTTTGTGCATAGCCATAAAGATTGTATCTTTTAATACATATACTAATTGATGCATACTTAAGAAGCTTTAATATTTTTTCTCTGCTTAATTTTATTTTGAGAAAGATCATCACATATCATAGGCTTTGATTTTCTAACTCATAGCTGGGGATGACCTGGAACTTCTGACCTTCCTGGTTCCCGCCTCCCAAGTACTAAAATTACATGCATTTAAAACCTTGCCCAGTTTACAGAGTGCTAAGAATCAAGCCTGAACTATGTGAATGCTATACAAACATTCTTCCAACTGAGCTACCTTCTCACCCTTTTAATATTTAACTCAAAAATTTTATAGATGTATTGTGTATAGATGTATTGTATTTTACTCCATTTTCTGAAAATAGAATGCCACTCTGTCATACTGTTTTGAGAAGATGCTGCTTAAATTAATTTACATTATTAATAATAGGATCTACTAAAGATCATTTATATATTAGAATACATTTGAAAATATCTTGTGTGACTTACCTTGGGGTTAATGGGCTAAGAGCAGTTGGTCCTCCTAATAAACTTCGACCAGTTTTTGGTTTATTTTGAACCTGTTTAGATAATATGGAAGTACCAGTTCCAAGGGGGACGCTATCTGGTGAAATTACAGCTGAATCAATGTAAGACACGGAGGAATCTGTATTCAAGGAGTGCTTTGAATTGGAAGATTCTAAGTTCAGTCTGTTTAATTCCTGAAACAGAAATTTTCTACCATGTCACTTATGATACACTGTTTAGTTCCAATCATTCTCGTGGGCTTTCAGAATACTCTGAACACTAGAAGAAATGCACTTACAATTGTGTCTTGGGGTGTTTCTGTAAGGACTGTCTCAGGCTGTCTGTGAGATAAACTGTGATTAGATATTAGAGTTGTACAAGTGTTGGGAAGACAACTGCTAAAATTCTGTAGAGATGTTAATTTAAATGTTTGGTCAGGATCCGGCTTCTCACCTGTGAAGACCAAAAGACAAAAACAAAACAAAAACTTGCTTCTGAGGGATAATCTCTTTTCAAGTACACATAAGTCAAATAAAGCCTTGGAGTTTCAAAATTCTTCCACCCACTTATATAATCAATCTTACCTTGCAAAAGCCCAATCATTAATTTATTAATAAAAGTTAACCCTTAAATTAAAGATGTACATTTGCAAAATAAACTAAATTATAAATTTTGAGTATCATAAGTCAGGGCCAGCAAGAACGTTTAGTGGGTAAAGGTATCTGCTGTCCAACCTGAAAACCTCTGAGTGAATTAAGATTTGTTTTGATATAGGGTCACCTGTAAGCTCGCCTAGTCTTGAAGCCGAATGAAGCGTAAACTGGCAGTAAACCTAAGATCCTTCTGCCAGGATGCAGTGGCAAACGCCTTTAGTGCCGGCAAAGGGAGGTGATCTCTGTGAGTTCAAGGTCAGCCTGGTCTACAAGAGTGAGTTTCAGGACAGCCACAGCTACACAGAAAAAAAACCTAGACTCAAAAAATACAAAACAAGCCGGACAGTGGTGGCACACGACTTTAATCCCAGTGGATTTTGAGTTTGAGACCAGCCTGGTCTACAGAATGAGTTCCAGGACAGCTAGGGCTACACAGAGAAACCCTGTCTCGAAAAACCAAACCAAATCAAACAAAAAGAAAAAAAAAAAAAAATAGAAAAGAGAAGGAAAGAGGAAGAATCCTCCTACCACCTCCATGAGCTTACCTATTTCACATAACGATTCAAAGGGAGACCAGAGGAAAGGATTTAAACTAAGGCTCTTTTGGTAACATTCTGATCCTTTGGCAAGCCGATCTGTCTTGCTGTGGAGAGAAACGATGGATTATACAAACTATAAGCCCCAAAGCTTTTCTTATAATTTTTGATATAAAAACTAGGTAAATTTTATATAAATTTTTACAGCACTATTTTTGATGCTTCCCTAAATTCTAATTTTCTAAAAGCAATAAAAGTCATAAGTAGCAAAGGAATCCATGGGACTTTTATTTTTTCAGCCCCCCATTACTCCCCGTAAATCACTTATTGTCCTCAAACACCTACTTTCTTTGAGGAGTCACCTTATAGAAATGACTCTTTTTGCTATCTATCAGCTATCTTCTAGGGACCTTCTATTACTCCCCTCCCTACTCAGCACTGAGGATGGAAGGCAAGGCCTGTTGCAATACACTGGGCAAGAGCCTGCCACTGAGTCTTTTATTGTTTTTTGGGGTTTTTTGTTTATACAGAGACAGGGTTTCTCTGTATAGCCCTGGCTGTCCTGGAACTCACTCTGGAGACCAGGCTGGCCTTGAACTCAGAAATCTGTCTGCCTCTGCTTCCGAACCTTTTATTCTTAACCAATTAAAACGAGCATTCTCTCACCTGATCAAAATATTGCCCAAACCTATTACAATACTTTTTCATAATAATAAAAGTTTTCATCCACTGTTTCTTCCTTCTCTATCACAAAATGTGAGTTACTTCCTTTAATATTCCCAGGACCAAGTACTTACTGTGTTCAGCTACAATGAGAGAACCTCAAATGTCCCTTGAATGAATGACAAAATAATCATAGTTGGATGAAAGCATCCAACTTCATGTGTGTTTTTTTTTTTTTTTTTTTTTTTCCTTCTTCATTTTTGAGACATGGTTTCTCTGTGTAGCCTTGGCTGTCTTGGAACTCAGAGATTCATCTGCCTCCACCTCCCAAGTGCTGGGACTAAAGGCATGCACCACTACTACCTGGCTTCAACTCCATTTTTAAGTAAGTAAGATACTATCTTTCTTTATTCTAGTTCACAAATGTGGTATGAACGATCTGACATCATCTAAAATAACCCCCTATTTAACCAGATAATTTATTCTCCACAAAAAGTAATTTTAAGTTTATTTATTGTTTGAGACAGAATCTCACTTTGTACCCCTGAATGTCCCAGAACCCACCACATAGACCACACTGGCCTTAAACTCTGCTTCCTAAGTGCTAAGATTAAAGGCATATACTACCATACCTGGCTACTTTTTCTTTAAAAGCAGTTTCATTCTTTTTTTATTTTTCTATTTTGTTTTTTGGAGGAAAGTAGGCTTTAATCATTTCTCTCATAATGCATAACAGACAGCATGTATTACATGAAAAAAAATCTCCATGGGCATTGAATATTTTCTATTTTTCTACTTCAAAAGTATTTTTTAAAACAAGAGTGAGATTCATGTTTCTATTATATAGTAATTCTGAGTTCATGCATGTTAAAAATTTTTGAAGGTTACTATATATTGGAAGAAAATAATACTTAATTCGCATTATTGAAACCTGCCTTCAAGATTCTATGGAGAAGCAATGATATTTAATATTAAGGAAAACAAATCACTCAACTTCCAAGTGGTAAGCACTTGCTCCAGCTGCTGCAGCTATTCTCACTAACTAGGCTAAGTCAGTGTAAAATGAGATCAGCATCCTTACTATTTAACAGATGTAATGACGCCATGGTGGGAAAGGTTAGAAACAAAGCCAACTTGTGTTTGTAAACATCAATATAAACTATATCATAATGGGCACAGTCCAGAGCACTTCTATACAGAAGACTCTTCCTGGTAGTCTTGAGTCACTTGCACTTACCAATATATATGTCCCAACAAGGAAAGAGTGAAGCAAGCTGAATCACCAAACTCGGTGACAAGGTCGTCATGGCTTTTTTGCTTATTAAACACTCCACCAGATAAGATCTGTTCCCCTTCTGCAAGCCTTTAAAATATAAATTTATTTTAATGTCAACATAAAAAGCACTTCATGAAGCTACCTTTCATTGTCATTCTGAGTCCAATGACAGACACAGTGAAAAGTTAATGGTATTTTTAGAATAGTGGCAATTATGTACTTAGAATCATTAAGAAGCTAGAGATTTATGATCTTAAATTTTCAATCCCAGCACTTGGGAGGCAGAGGCAGGCAGATGTCTGAGTTTGAAGCCAGCCTGGTCTACAGAGTGAGTTCCAGGACAGCCAGGGCTACACAGAGAAACCCTGTCTCAAAAAACAACCTCAACCTCAAGAAAACCAAGACAAAACAAAAAGCAAACAAACAAACAAACAAACAAAAAACCAACACATATATGGGACTAAATATCTACTTAGACACTTTTGCCAGTATTTCATCTGTAGATGAATACATTTGCCAGAATTTAATTTGCAGTTCCACCTGCCACCAGATCTGGAATATGGTCAGAAAGATTAATGGTAGTTAAACTTTGGTATGTCCCTTACTTCGAGTGGCAGAGATAGGCAGTAATTCTCCAATGATTTCAAAAGAACACCATATATCACCTATCCTTGAACTGTGAACTGTCATGTTTCTAGGCTTATTTAAATTGCTTAACCATGAAAGCCAGGCCAGAGGAAATGAGACTAAGAATCACTTTGGAAGCTGGAAAGAGTTAGTTATAACTTTACTTCTCTTAAATTGCATTATTTTGGGACTTACAATGTAGCTCAGTTAGTTTTGTTTGACAGTCCCAGGAACTGAACCCAAAGCCACACACACGCTGGGCAAGTGCTTTACCACTGTGCCCCAGCCCTGTGTAAAAGTAATTGTCTAGCTTATATGAGGCCCAGGGTTAAAGAGCTCCAGCACCAAAAATGAATTGTATTTATCACCATTATAATGAAATCTCTCCATGACCACATTAACGCCCTCTACATGACCACATTAACATCACTGGTGCAAACATCTCAACTGTTACTCAAAAGAGAGGAAACAAAGTCAAGAGTTTAATGTTACAAGAATTTTATCCAAAATTCAATCAAAGTCTAACCAAATTAGATAAAAGAGATTTTAACACTTACTTGCTGAGGTCAACACAACACTTTGCAAGCAGGTATTTACACTGTGGGGTTGTACAACTGTGTCCTTTCAAGAGTCTATATGCTTTATAAGCCTTTCCTGAGCGGTAGTAACAAGTTGCCAGTAAAAACAAGGCTTCTTCTGAATGTACTAAGACATTACAAAGAAAAAAGAAAAGATAAATTACCTATTATTTATTCAGTTTGCCAATAAACAAGCAACAAAAAATTTAGCATGTCATTGCCATTTAGTTCAAAACATTTATTAATGCAAATTTGAATTATGGAGCAATCAGTTGTTGACAGAACAGGTAAAGTTAGAACAGGTAAGGTTGGTGGTCCACATCTGTAATCTCAGCATTCAGTGGGCTGAAGCAAATAAATCACTTCAAGTTCCAGACCAGTCAGGATATACAAAAAAAAGAAGATAAAAGTCAGTTTGCCAGTTCCTGATCATCTCTCTCTAAGAACTAAGGTAGTAGTAAGATGAAGACAACTACATTCTCTCTATGAAGAATTCTCTGTATGTAAGAAATGCAAACACAAATACACACACCTCTACCCTTAACACACTACTAGGAAAGCATCTTATTTTAGATAATTTTTTTAACAGACCTCTTAGGAAGACAGAAGTTAAATTTTACTATGAAGGGAAAATAAACCTCATTTCTGTGGTGAAAAATGTTTCTACATTAAAATGGACAGATTAAAAAAACATTGTTCCTCTCTAATACCAAATACTAAGACAAAACAAAAGTTTAGGGTCTGGGAAGGCTCAGTTGGCAGCGATGGTTGCTGCCAAGCCTGAGGACCTGAAGGAAAACCCCTGGACCTTTCTGACATCCACATAGGCCAGAGCACATGTCCAGCCCATTAAAAACAAAACAAAAAACAGTAAAAATATTTTCTGAAAAACAAAACAAAACATGCATGGTGGCTCTTGTCCCTAATTCCAGAATTTGGGAGACTGCGGAAGGATAGTTGAGAGTTTAAGGCCAGCGTGAGATACAGAAAACTTGTCTCAAAACAAAAATGAAACAGTTGGGCAATAAGTCAGTAAAGTACTTGCCCTGCTTCTTAGGACCCTATGAAAAAGCTGGCACAGGCTTCTAATTCCAGTACTGAGGAGGTGGAGGGAGGAGAATTCTGGGGCTCAATAGCTAGACAACTTCACCTACTTGACAGGTTTCAGGATGCTGACATTCATCTCAAAAAGAAAAGTAAAAGGTGCCAGAGGAAAAAACACCCAAGGTTGCCCTGTTTTCAGCCATACTCAAATTGTACGCTCACACACAGAAAGGAGTTAGAGAGATAGCTGAGCAATTAAGAACATATGGTGATCTTAAGGAAGATTGGAGTTCAGATTTCAAACACATTTGAGGAGGCTCATAACTCTAACTCTAGGGGAATTGATGCCTTTGGTCTTTGAGGACACTATTTTCAAGAAGTACCCACACACATATATACACATAACTAAAAATAAAAAAAGAGCTAAGGACAAAGAATGGAAAAAGAGCCTTGTTAGTCACAAAAAGTGATGAATTCCATCTATTTTATTCATTTATGGTTCTATACAAATGAACAGATCACAAACCTTCTGCATATAGTCTTTCTGCGAGGAAAACTGCATCTCGGTAAGCATAGTGGTTTAGTGCTTGCCATATAGCAGCCTGTAGATAGAGAAGGCACATAAATATACACAGAGTAACTTCTGGCACTGTCTTGAACATAATACTCAAGTTATTATGCATAATTTATTTATTTGTATTATTTTTTCATTTATTTATTTACTTTTCTATGTGCATGTGTGTGTAGCAGGTGGGCATGTGTGTGCGGGAAGGAGGTCAAAGATAACTTGCCTCCTACCACGTGGGTCCAAGGGAACTTACTCGGGTCACTGGGCTCAGCAGCGACTTTGTTAACTTGCTGAGACATCTCACCTGCTGTGGTTACTCTTACCTATCTATCTCTTTCTGTATCTTACATGTGTGTAGACAGCTGCAGAGGCTGGGGCAGGACAGATCCCTTAGAGATGGTTATGAGAGTCCTGGTGCAAGTGCTGGGAACCAAGCCTAGGTCCTCTATGACAGAAGCAAGTGTTCTTACCAAGTGAGCCATTTTTCCAGCCCAATTTCACTAACTTAAGTCATAAAACAGCAATGATCAGAGTAAATCCATTGTGCTACATCAGGTCTTTCACCAAAGGCTTCCAATATATCTATATTTACTCTTAATCCCTGCATGACTCCAATCTTCTACACGTTTATATACCATTTTTCTTCACCAAAACTAACTTACTTACTTACTTACTTTTTAGTAAGGGGACTGGGAAGATAGTGAGTCCATGCCAGGGAGAGTTAGCCTCTTCTCTCCCCACCCCCCGACCCACGTCTCTATTATGTGTATGTGTACATGTTTGGATATGTTATATTTCTCTGCCAGCAGTTAAACATGATTATTTTAAAACACTTTCATACAGATCAATTCAATAATGTTCAACCTCATGGAAAGGAATATTTATATTATTGATTATTACACCACACTAATGGGACATGTTAGGGCTAGAGGGTCTCTTCTTTTTTGGGAAATAAAGATGAGTTGAGGAAAAAGATTCATAAGGCCACTAAATGAAAATAGGACCTGTTAGAAAGGTTTGTTGGATTACTCTAGGATTCTGCCACATTTAAAACATACAGAACATATAGGAACATATAGGAACATATAGAACCCTTGTAAAATGTTCCACCATATTTGCTGCTAATTTATCCATACACTATTAGCCACAGACTATTCCTTCTTACAGAATTTGCCTGTAAGAGACAGCAACATACTTATCTACTCGGAGCACAGCAGTGATGCTCTGTGTGAATATTTTTTTTTCTGTCCCCCCCCCCCCCCCCCCCGATTCCGGCAAACTCACTATTGCTCATCTCTAGCCACTCTTCCTTCCACTCCTTTTTGTGAGACAGGGTCTCACTATGTAGTCCTGGCTGGTCTTGAACTCACTATATAGACCAGGCTAGCCTCAAACTCAGAGCGCCTCTGCCTAAAATTAAAGATGTACATTTACCAAGTGAGCCATCTTTCCATCCCAGAATTACTAATTTAAGTGATAAAACCACAACACTGTGTGTAAATTCCACAGTGTAATAAATACTAAAGTAAAACTCTTGCTTCTTATATATACTCTTTTTGTTGTTACTTTTTTGGTTTTGTTTTTCAAGATAGGGTTTCTCTGTGTAGCCCTGTCTGTCCTGGAACCTGTTCTGTAGACTAGGCTAGCCTCAACTCAGAGATCTGCCTGCCTTTACTTCCAGAGTGCTGGTGTTAAAGGCATGAACCATCATCACCCAACCTACCTACACTCTTCTGGAAATCTTGTGAAAACTACAGACCTCCTCAGAAAAGGCATATATAGTAAAAATATGATTAAAAACCTGGTATATATTTGAGGTTTGGTATACATTTAAATATATACTGCAATGTATACAACCTGAGATTTATAAGATGTACTGATATAGTTCACAGAAACCTACTGTGTGTGCGTATGCATGTGTATAATAGACTCTTATTAATAAATATTTGCAGAATTGGTTTAAATGATTAAAAGGGCAAAGTTACCAACCAAGGGAGTTCCTTTTTTTAAAAAAATGTTGTTTCTTAGATTTATGTGCTGGGTGCTTTACTTGCATGCATGTCTGTATACCATAGGCATGCCTGGTGTTCAAGCTGGTCAGTGTAGAGTTTTGGATCACTTGGAAATGGAATTTCAGATGATTATGATCTGCCGTGTGGGTGTTGGGAACAGAACCTAGTCCTCTGAAAGAACAAGAGTTCCTCTCCAGTCCTGGAAATTCCTTTCTCTTTTGTATTTTGAAGAAAACTGTATTAACAGTGTCTTCAAATCATACAATTGCTAAGAACAGAGAAGAAATGGCTTTTAATCACACGAAATCACAGGTGCTGGCTGAGTACACAAGTTAACAGCTGCACTAGTGATTCCAAGGCCGTCCATACTGGGGAGGTCTTAAGTGCCTGGGCGGTGAATCTAAACATAATTTACAGAACAGCTCATAAACACAGAGATTAAGGACAGAGAACATGCCTTTGATTCCAGCACTTGGGAAACAGAGGCAGGAAGATCTCTGAGAGTTCCAAGCCAGTCTGGTCTACAGAGTAAATTCTAGACCAGCCAGGAATAGAAAGACCCTGACTCAAAACAAAACACAAGCTTTAGTCCATAACAGAATTTTCATTCCTTAAAAAAAATTTCCCTTAAAGTTTCCACATAACTGTTTCTGAGCCAATCTACTAGTTCAGAGCATAAAAGAAAAAAAGAGATCCTCCCCACAAGACACCTCATTGTACAGACCAGAGCGGGATTTTCAGCTTGACAACAGTAAGGTGATACGACACAACAGCATTATAATGTATATATGTATACATTTCTCATGCAATTTATTATTATTCTTAAAAAAGCTTCCTCTTGGAATTTTACCTGGTTTTATTACCAGTTTCAGCTAAAATCCATTGCAGAACAGGATGGATTTGCTTTCCAGCTTGTGCTTGTTTTTGAGACAGAGTCTCTCTCATCTCAAGCTTACATCTACGCAGCTGAGAAAGAGCTTTAGATCTTTCTGTCTGCACCCTAAGTACAAGATTATAGACATGTACCGTCACTGTGGTACACAGTGTAGAACTGAACCAAGGACTCTGTGCATGCTAGGCAAGCACTCTACCAACTAAGCAATATTCTTAGCCCTCAAAGTTCACTTCTGCTTGTGTGCTTATACACAGAGGCCAGAGATTGATGTAGGGTATCTTTCTCAATCACTCTCCACCTTAGTTTTTGAGACCGGATTATCTCAGTCTGGAACTCACTGATCCAGCTAGGGGAACCACAGGGATCAATCATATTTTCTTTCCCAGCACTGGGGTTACAGGTGTGTGCGGCCACACTCAACTCTTTACATGGATGCCAGGATCACACTCGCTCAAGTTCTCAGGCTTGTGTGGGAAGAACCTTAGCAAGTCATTTCTCCAATGCCTTAAAGTTCACTTAAAAGAAAAAAAAATTAGATTAACTTCATGTGTATGAGTGTTTTGCTTAAACTTATGTATGTGCACCACGTACGTGCCTAGTACCCAGGGAAGTCCAAAGAAGGCACTGGGTCCCCAGAACTGGACGTTACAGAAGGTTTTGAGTCATCATATGGTGCTGGGAATCAAACCCAGGTTCTCTATAAAAGCAACAAGTGTTCTTAACCCCAAACCATCTCTCCAACCCCTCAAAGTTCATTTTCTTTTTTTTTTCAAAGTTCATTTTCTAATGATACAGAATAATAGCTTTCATTATGTCATTTTTGTATATGTATATAATGTATTTTGGACATATTCTTGCCCATAATTTTTACTTTTGTTTCTTGTCCAGGAACCAGTCATTTCTGAGAAGACATGAGAGATGAATCAAGCACACAAGACTATGGAGGAGGAGGAGAATCCTTTAAACTTATAAACAGTGTCCTCAGGAGTCTTGCAATGGTCCTACCTGAAAGCTGTGCTGTAATCATCCTGTTTCAGCATTACCTTCTTTAAACACACTATAACCCCTGGGAACACAAGACAAGAGCCAAGGACTTGGGTTCAAATCCCTGAACCAGCTGTGTCTTAGACAAGTAACTTAACGACTCTTACAGGAAGACTTAATCTATTTATTTATATTTTGTACAGTGCTCAGTGTGTTTCTTCATTTAAAAGAAGAGTCAAGGACTGGAGATATGGCTCAGCAATTAAGGGCTTGGACTGCTCTTACAAAGGAATGGAGTTAAATTCCCAACACCCATATCAAGAGGCTCTTGTAACATCTGTTTGGGAGGCTATAGCACCTCTGCCATCCATAGGCACCTGCACTCGCGTACACATACCATCCCCTAATTAAAAACAGATTCTAAGCCGGGCAGTGGTGGTGCATGCCTTTTATCCCAGCACTTGGGAGGCAGAGGCAGGTGGATTTCTGAGTTCTAGGCCAGCCTGGTCTACAGAGTGAGTTCCAGGACAGCCAAGGCTATACAGAAAAACCCTGTCTCGAAAAACAAAAACAACAACCAAAAAAAAAAACAAAACAAAACAAAACAAAACAAAAAAAACCAAAAAAACAGATTCTATAAAACATAAAGCTACAGTGAAGACCAGGAGCTCCTAGCACATATCTGTAAGTATACAATGTGCTTTAGCCACTGTCACTGCTGTCTTTCTGATATCATCACACTTCTCTCCTTCCTCATCAAATTAGTTATTCTCCTTGTAAAGACAGTTTACAACATACCTATCTACAGAATAAAGTATAAACTCTTTTTAGATATTCAAATCAATTTCATTTTAATTTTTCTTCAACAAGATTTCAAATATATTGTCTAAAACTAGAAAAATTCCTCATTATTCACTTAAAATTCATTATATTTTCAGTCTTCAAATGTTTTGTAGCCAGATATGGTAGCTTATGTTTGTAACTCAGAACTTAGCAGGAGGAGGCAGGAGGACTGAGCTCAAGACTAGCCTAGGCTACATGAAACCTGTCTCAAACAAAAATAAGAAACCTTTTTGCAGGGATAGGGAGGTGGGTTAGCTGGTAAAGCACTTGCCTGGTAAACACCAGGACTTGAGTTTAATCCCCAGAATCCATGAGAGATGAATCAAGCACACAAGACTATGGAGGAGGAGGAGAATCCTTTAAACTTATAAACAGTGTCCTCAGGAGTCTTGCAATGGTCCTACCTGAAAGCTGTGCTGTAATCATCCTGTTTCAGCATTACCTTCTTTAAACACACTATAACCCCTGGGAACACAAGACAAGAGCCAAGGACTTGGGTTCAAATCCCTGAACCAGCTGTGTCTTAGACAAGTAACTTAACGACTCTTACAGGAAGACTTAATCTATTTATTTATATTTTGTACAGTGCTCAGTGTGTTTCTTCATTTAAAAGAAGAGTCAAGGTGTTTATTGTTGTTTTATTTGATATAAAAAGATTACTGGAACCAACCTAGTTTTCCACCAACAGATGAACAGATGGTGAAAATTTGGTATATATGGACTTTTATATATTTGGTATATATAAAAATAGAATACTACTTTGCTCTAAAAAATAAAGTTTAAAAAACTGCAGAAAAATGGATGGACCTAAGTAATTATACTAAAATATTATTATTTATTTACCTAATATTGTAATATATATGTTGAATTCATACAATCTCAGAAAAAACATGTCTTCTCATATATGAAATCTAACCAATAATAAATGTATGCATATAAACAAATGTCCATGTACATACAGTATTACATGAAGAAATGAACAAAAAGGCAAAATAGAAGGAGAGGAGGAAGGACTGAATACAGGCATCATTATGAAATAGAAAGCTAATTGCTTTTCTATTTTCTATCATGAAGGTTCAGGTTTTGGTGACAGGTAATGTATAAAATATATCATGTGATAGGAGTAAAACATGATGTGATCATTGCAGACGCTCTCCTTAGAGAACTTCACTGTTTGGATTATATAACAATCTGCTGCCAAAATGTTACTCAGAAAACAACAGGATGAGGGCAGTTCATTCTAACTTGACTAAGCAACTATTTCTTGAATGTTCTCTATAGAGAATAATTTCTATATCTAACTCTAGGCAGATAAAGATGATGCTTCTGATATTAATCAGATGACCAAGTCATGTCTGAGCCTTAATCACATGAATTAAAATAAAATAGGACCAGGCTGGCTTGGGGCAAATAATAAGATTTTGTCCCAAAATAAAGAAATTAAGAAGGAAGAGAAGGAAGAGGAAGAGGAAAAGAAGAAAAATATGTATCAAGCTTTGCTCAGAACACCAATTCCTCATAAGCACCAGCAATGAGGAATGTTGTCTCTCAATGCCTGAGTGACAGGCAACTCACTGGGGCGATGGGACGCGAAATGGGCTGTTCTCATCACTACAGATTAGTAGCTGATGATGAACACAGCTAAACTCAGCAACCTGTCCAACAGATAGTGCTGGACACAGCACCCAGGGCACCACAGCACCTGGGGCACCACAGCACCTGGGGCACCACAGCACCCAGGGCACCACAGCACCCAGGGCACCAGATTAAAGCCAGATGGGTGACAAGTTGCTAAAACAAAGTTAGAAAGCCAAACGGCAGCATTCTTTCCTTCTTCCTACTCAACAAAATGTTTAGGAGACATTCCACTGAGGAAACTAATGATTCAGTCCTGGGCTGGATTCACTGAAAAGACAAACCAACAGCATAAAGCTGCAAATTCTTAACTTGCTATGTATTCTTTGTGTGCACTGAATAATGTATTCATGTGTGTAAGGAGGCCAGAGGTTGACGTCGGGTGTTCTCCTCAGTTGCAGCTTTATTTTTTTTTAGCTGTACACTACTGTATTCATATGTGTTTGAATATGTGTGCAGATGTGCACTGCTGTGCAGAGGCCAGAGAAGGATATCTGGTGTCTTTCCCTATCATGTTCTGCCTTATCTCCTGAGACAGGGTCTCTCTGATTAAACTGAACTCTGCCCCCCGCCCCCCTTTTTTTCATCTAGGCAGCTCAGCCATACCTGGCTTTTTGATTGTTTGCTAGCAATCCAATCTCAGGACCTCACGATTATGTAGCAATTCATTTCCTGACTGAGTCATCTCCCTGGTCCCACCGTCTATTCTGATTACTAAAGTTTTTTGGGGGTGGAGATGGGGAACTGGCCTTGTATTTCAAGCCCAAGGTTAACTTTATTAAGTAGAGTTTATGGAGGAAAAATAAGTATAGGTTAGGTGAAAATCCTCACAGCTACCGTGCAAAGAGGTGGAGGAAAGGCTGTCTTTTATGTTAAGCATGGACTAGGAAGAGGTAACTTACTTAAAAAAGGGTGGGGTTGGGGGAGCTGAAGAGATGGCTCAGTAGCTAAAAGTGCTTGCTGCTCTTTCTTCCTGAGAACTAAGTTTAGTTAGAGCACCCACATGGAGCAGCTCACAATTCCCTGTCACTCCAGTTCCAGGTGTCCCAATACCTTCTTCTGGCCTCCAAGGACACCTGCAAACATGTGGGGGCATGTGCACATGTAAACACACAAACAGATCTTAACAAAAGGCATTCCCAAGAATAAAAGTGGGCTAGTAAACCAGGAGACCTGAAGGTGAGGCTTTGGTTGTTTTTTTTAAAGAGTCCTGTAGCACAAACGTGCTCACAGTTGTTATGCAGTATTGGAGAATGCCTTTCAACTCCTTTTCTTGCCTCTGTCTCTCAAGCACCAGGATTACAGGCTTACATCATCACAACTTGCTGAAATATAATTTTATTTGTATATTTTAAGACAGGGTCTCTCTAAGTAGCTTAGGCTAGCCTTAAACTCAAGGTCCTGTTTCTATTTTCCAAGTCCTGGGATTCCAAGCATCATCACCAGACCCAGTTCAAGTATTATTTTAATGTAAACTGTACTCAGATTTAAATTGGACTACTATAATTGTTTGGTTTTGTATTAGACAAAAAAAAAAAAAAAAAAAGATTCATACAACAAAAGGTATGAGAAAGGAAGGAAAGGAGGGAGGGAGAAAAGAACCATAACAAAAAATGTCATTGTAGAATTTTCATTTTACGGGCGGTGGTGGTGTACGCCTTTAATCCCAGCACTTGGGAGGCAGAGGCAGGCGGATTTCTGAGTTTGAGGCTAGCCTGGTCTACAGAGTGAGTTACAGGACAGCCAGGGCTACACAGAGAAACCCTGTCTTGAAAAAAAAAAAAATAAAGAAAAAAAAGAATTTTCATTTTATACAATAGAATCTAATTTCTACTTCTGCAACTCTAGCTTTTACTTATTGAATTTTTTTTTTTTAAATTTCTGCTTTTGAGGCAGGGTCTCATTTTGCCAGTCTGGTCTCAAACTTAGAATATAGCTGAGGCAGGCCTCTACCTCCCAGGTGACAATATTACCGGCATGCTGTGGCCATACCTAGCTGTTTGAGTCTACCAGTTCTTTATCTAGGTGGTTCCCTGACTCCACATTCAGCCATGACTGGTGGGAGGCATTTCTGGCTATCACAAATGGTAGAGATCTGGTAAATAAACACTCCTTCAGACATACATAACCCATCCCACTTTCTCTAAAAAGTCAATCCTGCCAAACTTAAAAAACAAAACAAAACAAACAAACAAAACGGGCCCAGCAGTGCTGGTGCACACCTTTAATCCCAGCACCTGGGAGGCAGAGGCAGGCGGATTTCTGAGTTCGAAGCCAGCCTGGTCTACAGAGTGAGTTCCAGGACAGCCAGGGCTACACAGAGAAACCCTGTCTCAAACAAACAAACAAACCAAAACAAAAGGTCCACATCACCACTGGCTGGGTCACCCTACTTGTCTATGTATCTAACTCTTGTTTTTTCCTCCTTACCAATTAAATCAGATCAATATTCCCAACACATAGCTTTCATTACATAGTCTATTAAAATTCTCTTGTAGACAAGGGTAGTGGCACTCCAGAGGCCGAGACAAGATAGTAAGTTAGAAGCCAGTCTGGGCTACAAAGAAGGCACAAAGCCAGGCCAAGATTCATTATTAATCTACTAAATCTAAGCCCAATCCTATCAGGCAGAAAAGCAGCTTTCATTTTTCTGAGGGGTTAGTTTTGGTTTTGTTGTTGTGTTTTGTTGGTTTGTTTGTTTTGAGTCAGGGTCTTAAGATGCAGCTCTGGCTAGCCTGAACTCATTAAGTAAGACTAGGCTGCCCTTAAACTAACAGAGATCTACCTGCTTGGACCTCCCAAGTACTAAGATCAAAGACGTGTGCCACCATACCCAGCCAGTCATTTCTGATACCACTCTAAGAACCCAACCTCACTCCTTGCCAGTGTTTGAACACTTCTACTTTCCAAGTTATTTCTTGAATTCCTACCTCTAAAACCTTTATCTCCTTCCTTCCCATCCCACTTAGATGCCTTCAGCCCAAGGTAGTGGCTTTGGTCCATCTCATTATACCTCTCACATACACTCTTTGAATCAATCTTAGATGCATCTTGGGGACACATAAGCTCAAGCCAAAAGCACCTTTTCACTATTTTATCAAACCCTAAAATAATGATATGTATATAGTAACCAAATTACTGCATGATTTTGTTTTGTCTTTTGAGCTAGGATCTTATGCATTTATGTTCAAGGCTGACCTTGAACTCCTTATTTTCCTGCCTCTACTTTCCAAGTGTAGGGGTTTCTGTTTCAGGTTACCATGCCAAAATTTGGCATCCAGTTATGCTATTGCATATTAAAATCAAAAAGTCTTGTTTTCATCCAATACTTATATAAAGCTTTACTTGAAAAAATAATTGATATAGTTTTATCAGTTGATGCATCTATATAAAAAGCCTCTTAAAGCAACATCAGGGTTGGTGAAATGGCTCAGGTGGTAGATGTTTGCTGCCAAGATTCACAGAAACCCATATGCATACACAATAAGTGTTAGACAAAACATCGTACAAACAAAAATGCCACCTATTTTATTAAGTAAACTTTTACAGGCAAATTAGTAATGTGGTACCTGCCTTTAATCCCAGCCAGGCCTACACAGTGAGTGCAAGCCACAAAATAAAGGTTTGCCTTGTAATATGAAAGATTTTTTTGTAAAGAGTCAAATACAAAGTAATAGTTTTTCTATAAGAGCTGACTTGAGAAGGGCCTTATATTTAAATCTGTTTGGCACATTCCACTGGTTATTCCATGTAAAAACTTTAAAGGGGGAAGAAAAGTAGAAACAAACAGTTGACCATTATTTATTTCTGCCCACTTTTTCCTATACCTAGAAACACCAGGAACAAAGCAAAGTTTCAACACTATTTTTTCCCCAATACATGGAACAAGTACTGTTTTAAAAAACAACTAACTTAATATCTCTTATTTCTTGGCCATTTTCAACAGCAGTCCTGATCAAG
Source organism: Arvicanthis niloticus (assembly GCF_011762505.2). Taxonomy (NCBI): domain Eukaryota; kingdom Metazoa; phylum Chordata; class Mammalia; order Rodentia; family Muridae; genus Arvicanthis; species Arvicanthis niloticus. The sequence continues at coordinate 17,777,074 of NC_047663.1, read as the reverse complement.
GCTGGCTGCTTATTTGTTGTTTTGGGTTTTGGGACAGGGTCTCCAGCACTCCACGTCGGCCTTGAACTTGCTACATAGCTAAGCATGACCTTGAACTCCGGATCCTCTTGCCTCCTTGCTATACTATAAATTATAACCCCAATTCTTACCTTCCCAGACCCTAAAACTTCACCATTACCCTAAAATCTAGTGGACCTATTACAGAGGAAAGGGAGGTAAATTTTACTTTTTAGTCTTAATGATATTAAACGTGTTATTGCTAACAATAAAGAAACAGGAAACATGCTGGGTCCTAACTAGCATAAACAACATCCTGATTCTCTCGTGCTTTTATATAGATTAAAATTATTAAATAGTGGTTTACATGCTATCATTACAGCGACCATAACATTCTAGAAGTCTTTTTTTGGTCACGAAATGCAAAAGAATCAATCATTAGGATCAAACTACAATATGAAATAAAAAGAAACATCTGAAAACCTTGTTGGTTATTTTATTTCATGATAGGCCTCAAAGGGACCTTACAAGGGTCTCTACACTAAGAAATACAGTTTTGGGAGAACTGATACAACAGAGAGACATGAACAGTTCAGAAGTTATAATCCTGAGTTATAGTAATTCAAATACTAATAGCTGTCACCATGTAAACAGCTGGAAACAAGGCCAAACTAGGGAAAACAGTATTTTATGCTGTGACGAGAAATTAAGGAAATGCTGTACTGACACATTAGAAGCATTTACTGTTTGTTGTCACAGACTTACCTAAGGGAATTCACAAAATTCTAAAATCGGTTTGCTTTACAACTTCAAAATAAAGTTCATGGCCTAATGACAGTAATTAACGGAGGCCAATTCTTTCGATCATGTCAAGATCATACAGTAGGATGAAAATCTCCCAAACCTGGTCCATCACCAACCACCAACGGGCAAAAGGTTCAGTTTCTTCAGATCTGGCAGAGGGGAAAATGACTTGGCACTGCATCACACACTTAAAAACCCAATAGGGTTTCTTCAATGACAACAGCACCGTGTACACCAACGCATACCCTGGTGTGGCTTCAAGAATGGACAGATATTGAAATGGATGGGAAAGCAATTATTATCTCTAATTTCCTAAGCACCTTCTAAACCTGCAAGATAAAAATGCCTCCTGACGCCCAACCGAGGTCATGAAAATCCAGACCTGCCCTTTCGCCCACTCCCCTGCTTGGGTGTTTGCACCGCAGCACTGGGCCTGAGAAGGGGAGTTCCCTTCCCAGATCGTCATTGTCCGGTGGGAAATCCACTGAACGAGAACTACCGTGGACAAGAAAAGTGCTACCGAAACAAAAACTAGTATCAAAAATTAGGTTTATAAGGGTTTTATCTCCTTCCCTAGATCATCTCACGTAAAACAAAACCAAGAAAATGCCAACAAACTTGCCCCACTAGTGTGGAATCCCACTAGCTCGGTTCAAAAGCGCTTCTGTGCCAGTACCCGGGGCTCCATCCGAGCCTCTGGTCTCCCACCGCAGGCAGGGCCCGAGACTAACAGGAGGATGGCCGGACGCCAGTACCAAAGGAAAACGAGTGATTCCCGCCGAGCCCTGCTCGCACAGGGGGCGAGAAGTAAAGCGGGAACCCGGCTAACCTCGGCTGAGGCCGCGGATAAGGCCTCGGGACGGACGAGAGACAGGCAGGGCTCGCCGAAAGGGAGGCGGGAGAAGCCGGGCCTAGGCCGCAGCAGGCCGCGAAGTCCCTGTTCGCTTTGCGACCTAGGCATGGTGCCAGGCCTGGGAGCAGGGGCTAGATTACCTGGACAGGTTCCTGCAGCACCGTCATCCTTGAGGCTCAGACCCACTTTCTGCAGTGCCTCAGGCCCCCCCCGTAGCGGCTCCAGCCCGGCCAGCCCCGGCTCATTTAAACTCACCAGCGACCGTTACCGGGGGATGGGGGAGGCCGAGTGGTTGCCGAGTTTCTCCGAGCGAGACACGGAAATAGCCGAAGTGGAGAAAGCGAAACGAGAGCAAGACGAAAAAGCCCGAAAGATGTCGGAAACAGCCGAGGTGAGTCGGCAGAGGAGGAGCCTGTGGCCGGAAATTATCGAGTGCTACCGGAAACTGTTTGGTTGGACCCAATAGGAAGTGTCTCTTCTCAGCCACTCCTTCGTCCAATCAGCCACCCTAACTGGGCCACGCCCAAAGAGCAACCGGTATGGTGGGCATGGAGGGAGGGATCCCGCAGACCCGCGTTACATGGCGGAGCCTAGGTCTGGCTTTGCGCCTCCTCCGTTTTGTTTTGTAGTGCACGATAGATTCAGCGAAGGCTAAAATACTAGTTTGGGGCTGAATTTAATAAAGTCTTTTGAGTTTAGATCATTATCTACTCTTGGACTTCCTACTCAGATCTCTAGGAACTTCTAGGAACATTTGGAACAGTGCCCTTCCCCAAATACACAGGATTCCTGTAGTCAAAGAGATTATGGTCTGTTTTCAAAGAAAAACGACTAGGCTGAGTGCTTGTCTAGGATGCATTAAGCTGCAAGGTGGATCGTCAGTGCCACCTAAATTTGGCATGTATTGACATTGCACGCTTGCCTTGGCTGGTGGACTCAGAAGGATCTGGACTACAAGATAATTAACAACTAGATAGCAAGTTTGAGGCAAGCCTAGGCTACATGACACCCTGGCTTATTTAAAAAAAAAAAAATCAGTGTAACTGAGAGTTATATTAAGTGCTGCTACCTGTTATAGGTGATGTAAATCTTCAACTTCAGAGAAGAAGGAAATAAATACGGATTAAAATGATGGCTGTAGCTGTTGACACAAACAGGGGGTTTGGCTTTCTGCTTTTTTGTCACATCCTCAGAATAAACCATGGAACTATTAAAAACTATTGCGTTTCATTAGACAAGGGAAACTCTTGAAAATTAAATTTCTGTTTGGACTGCCCTAAGCTAGTCATGAAACTGGAAATCTCCTTTTTCCCCCTTGACGCTGAGGATTGAACTTCTCAATTCTGTGCATGCTAAGCAAGTGATCTACCATGGAAATGTATCTCCTCTTGTTACTTTTTTTTTTTTTTTTTTTTTTTTTTTACAGTTTTGGAAACACAGTTTCACCTACCTTGCCGAGGCTGTCTTTGAGCTTTTAAATTCTGCCTTAGCTTCTCAGACTACTGCTGGTGCTAGGCTTAGGTCTGGAATCATTCAGTCTCAATTCCCCGCCCATTCCTCATTTCCACCAATTTAGCATGGGCCCCTCTCATCTTTTGGCTGATGCTGGAGGGAATTCACACAATGGTTGCTCATTAGGTAGTAGCCTATCCTAGCTTCACTTGGTGGCTGTCCAAGATCGTGACAATAGAAGCTGCGAGGCCCCTTCAAGCCTAGGTCTATAACTCAAACCCCTTGATTCTTAATGATCAGTTTAAGACACAGGACCAGCCTGGATTACCTAGGAGGAAAATAAGCTCCATCTCTTGATGAGGGAGTGGTGAGGTGACCCTGTAAATGATCTGTGCTATGAGAGAAGTTGCTGGGTCATCTTTGATTTCTTCCTCCAACACCCTTGAACTGGAGATCAGACCCCTTAGCTTTGCAAATACTAGGCAAGCACTACCACAGAGGTACACCCTCAGCTCTGGCCATCCTTGGAATTGATTTGCCATGTCAGGTATGAGAGAGCATGTTAGTAGGAATGGGAAGAAAAGGATGGACGAGAGGTGATATACTCAAAACTTGACCCTGTGAGCTAGGCAAAACTGTAGATATAGTTAGAATGCAGTGGGACGTTACATTAGTCATTTTCTATGTTGCTCTGACAGAGTAACCAATGAATCATCTTAATAAAAGGGGTTGCCATGGGTGGTGTCACACACCTTTAATCCCAGTACTTGGGAGACACAGGTGGATCTTTGTGATTTTGAAGCCAGCCTGGTCTACATAGTGAGACCCAGGCCAGCCAGGTACCCTGTCTCACAAAAGAGAGAGGGTTATTTTTGGCTCACATTTGGTGTGCAGTCTGTTCTAGTGGGGCAGGGGCATGCCAAAAAGAGCGTGAGGTGACTGGTGGCATTGCACCTGCAGTGAGGAGAGAGGGAGGCTGCTGCTTGGCTCTCTGGCTCATTCTTATTCAGTCTGGGACCCCATCCCACAGAGTCCTGCAACCCACATTTAGGATGGTCTTCTCACATCAATGAACCCAATCTGGAAACGCCCTCAAAGACATTCCCAGAGGCTCTTTCCTGTGGTTGGTCACTTAAATCCTGTCATCTTGACATCATTGATTATTATTATTCAGAAGCCTTTATTGAAACAATCCAAAGCTGTGTTTGCATTCTGCAGCAACCACAGAACATGATCAATGCTGAATGTGTGGTGATTGTATACGCTGTGCTCTTTGATTACTTTGGGTGTGTCAACTCAAGTCTCTTGCAATGGAGTTTTGTAAACCTAAAGTGGGTTTACCAGAGGGCAGTCTTTGACCTTTGATGTCACTGTGGATTTTGAGCTTAGACTCTAATTTTCCCAAAGCCCCTGCCCCATAGAAAAGGACATTTCAAGCTAGAGAGCTAGTTCAGTCTATAAGGGCTTGCCTTACAAGCAGGAGGGACTGCATTCAATCCGTAGAACTCACGGGGAAAAAGCCATATGAGGTGGCACACAACTGCATCTCAGAGCTGAGGTAGTAGAGATAGGCATATCCCTGGGACTCACTGGTCAGCCAGCTAAGTCTAGCCATCTCTTCAGCCTATCCACTTGATCTTAGCCAAAAGATGGAGAAGCAATTCTCTTCAGCCTATCCAATGAACTCTTTTAGAATGTTTTACTTATTTCTGTTCCTTGGTGTATAGTTTTTGTCAACTTGACACAAACTACAGCTACCTGGGAAGGGAGAACCTCAGTTTGGGAATTGCCTCCCTTAGACTGGTTTTCGGCAAGTCTGTAGGACATATTCTTGATTGCTGATTGATATGGGAGGCCCAGCCCACTGTGGGCGGTGCTAACCCTAGGCAAGTACACCTGGGTTGTGTAAGAAAAATAGCTGACTGAGCCCTGGGGGAGCAAACCAGTAACCAGTGTTCTCTGTGGTCTCTACTTCAGTTCTCTGCCTTGAGGTTTCTACTGTAATTTCCCTCAGTGATGGACAGTTACCTGAAAGTGTAAGATGAAATAAGACCTCTCCGCTCCAAGTAGTTGATTGTGGTGATGGTGTTTGTCACAGCAACAGAAACCAAACTAGAACACTGGTTGACCTATTCGCCATCTTGTAACTATTTTGGTACCCTGCTGTTTCCCATATGCGTATCTAGTAAGCAGAGTTACGTTACATTAAACATTAGCTCCCAAGTATAGATTATTTGTTTTCAAGTTTTTATTATCATTTTAAAAAGGTATATATATATATATATATATATGCATATTTTTGTATGAGTTTATGCTACATGTTTGTGTGCATGGGCGTGTGTATATGTGTGCCCGTGTGTGCCCGTGTACCCGAAGAGGCTAAATATGGGCATCATCAGATCTCCTGGAGCTGGAGTTACATGCAACTAATTGTGAGCTGCCTGCTGTTGGTGCTGAGAACTGAACTATGGAAGTCAAAGGACAGAGAGTCAGTTCCTATTTGCTTCTCATCTCCCACGATGGCTTCCAGCCATCACATCCAGCCTTTCACATGGCTTCCAGGGACCAAGCTAAGTTTTTCAGGCATGTACAGCAAGCTCTTACTTACTGAAGCATATCACCAGGCTCCCTAGGCACCGTTCTTAGAGACAGGGTCTCATGTAGCCCAGGTTAGGCCCACGCTCACTGTACAGCTGAGGCTGACTTTGAACTTTTGACCCTTCTGCTGCCACCTGGTTGATCGCTGGGATTATAAGGGTGTACCACACACCCAGTTTATCAAGTGCTGGAGATAGAACGCAGAGCATCCTGCATGCTAAGCAGATACTCTATCAACTGAGCTACACCCACAACCCAAGTTGTTTCTTTGTTTTGGCCTGAATCTTAATATACTTAACATTCAGTTAAATTTCAAGGTCTGAACTTTTGTCAAAAAGCCAGTTGTAGGAGCTGGGATATAGCTTAGTTGGTTAGTTAGCGATGCCCTACGGTCAATCCCTAGCACCACATAAACTGCGTGTGGCAGTACATCCCTGTAATCCCAACATTTGAGATCGGGAGAGAGGAGATCAAAAGTTCAAGGTTATCACTGGCTATGTAGCAAATTAGAGGTCAACCTGAGCTACCTGAGACCCTGCATCAAAAAAACAACACAATATTACTGCCAAAGGTCAAGATCCTCAGGAAACAGCTTAGAGCATACCCAGCAAGTGTGTTCTTTTTCTGACTCCCTCACTTCCTGTCTGTAGCTGACATCTTGTTCCTGTGGTGTAAGGTTTTACACCATCGTTATCTTACTTGACCTCGAGGCTTTTCCCACCCCACCACGTTCCTCCTTCGATGCAGTCACTTTGTACTCTGTGGCTTTGATAACACAGCCTCGCTGGCTCTCCCCTAACCCCCACAGCTCTGTTTGTTTATTTGTTTGTTTTAATCAACCCCCCTTGCAGTACTCTGCCAGCCCCTTTGACGTTTGAGGCCTGCCTTAGCTTTTTTCTCACCCTGTGTATTCTTCCTAGGCAAATTTGCCCATTCTTGTGGCTTCCGTTTCTTACCTACAAATCATTAAACGAAATGGTAGCTGTGGTCAACCACTCATTAGAACACCAGGCTCAAATAGATGGCCAGTCAGACATTTCTCTTAGAATGTTTCCCAGGCACTTTCTTCGGGATGGGACGTGCACACCATACTTGAAATGTTTCCTAACCCGACTCAAGACGTCACTGAACTTTACATTGTTCAGTCAAACTGCTGATATTGCTGTGGGCAAGCACAGCTCAACATTGCTGTCAATGCTCCCTAAGGAGTCCTCCTCAGTGGCTTGGGGGTCTCTACTCAGGGGAGGCCAGGATTCTTGATTAACTCTGCAGAAAAGAATTTCAGGGCAGGTCATAGTAATGTGAAGTCATGGAGTTTATTGACTGGAGGCAGCATATCTACATCGAGGGGAGCGGATCGTGGGCATTGGGAGAGCAGTACATCCAAGCATCTCAGCATCATCTATGTAAATGATCTGGGGCTTTGGAGCTGCCTCGTTTTAAGGAGGTAATCTATATCTGAAGGAGGAGGAAACCATGTTGATCTACTTATTTTCCTGGCAAAAGAATTGGGGGTTGAGTGTTCATTAATAGCTTGGCCTTGAATTCATGGCAATCCTGTTAAAACAGCAGAGTTAGACCCACTGATACTAGACTGGACAAAGAACACTACACTTTGAAAACATAGCAAGACAGTGTCCAGGGGAGTTAGTAATGCAAGATTGACAGGGAGGTAAGGGCTAGCTGGGTGATACGCTGGTTAGCTTTTGTGAACTTGACCCTGACTGGGGTCATTTGGGAAGAGGGAACCTCATAAAGAAAATGTCTCCATCACATTCATTGTCTTACAGACAAGTCATGGTGCATTCTCCTGATTCATGATTTATGTGAGAGGGCTCCACCCACTGTGATTAATGCTACCCTTGGGCAGGTCATCCTGCACTGTTTAAAAAGGCAAGTTGAGTGAGCTATGAGGAGAAAACCAGTAAGCAGCATTCCTCCTTGGTGTTTGATTCAATCCCTCCCTCCAAGTTTCTGCCCTGACTGGGGTCCTTTCTTGGCTTCCCTCAGTGATGGACTGTGATCTGTAAGCCAAGTAAACTCTCTCCTCCGTAAGTTGATTTTGGTCTTAGCCTTTAAAATATATATATATATGTATATATATGACTTGTCAAAAAAAATATATATATATATGACTTGTCATGCATCATATGTTTGCCTGGTACCCATGTAGGGCAGAAGGGGATGCTGGAGCCTCTGGGATTAGAGTTAAAGATGGTTGTGAGCCACAGTGTAGATTCGGGTGTTGAACCCAGATCCTCTGGAAGAACAGCCAGTGCTCTGAACCACCAAGCCATCTCTCCAAGAGCCTTGGTTATGACCTTTCTCAAGGCAACAGGAACTAAAGTAGAAAACAGATGGATAATCTTTCTCCTGGCATGGTGGGGTGGGGGTGGGGGGCTACTTTTTATGTGGGAGTTTCATCACCTGTTTCTAGGAGTGAAAAGGAAGGTCCAGGGCCCAAGAGTGAGGCTGAGGGTAGAGCACTTGAGCCCTGGGTTCCATCTCCAGTACCACAAAAAATCAAAAGGAAGGTCAGAGCGCCCTTCTTGCATCTGCTGTTTTTCAAGTGCCTTTCGTTAAAAATAACCAGTGTGTCAAGGCAGCATATTTGATTCTCTGCACCCCTCCGTCTAGTTACAAATATAACTTCTCATTTCCTTCTGCTTCTAGTCTTCCCTATATCCCGAAATAAGTCTGATCGTCTCTGAACCCCCCCCCCCCCATAAGGATTTCCTGTCTCCCCCACCAGGGAAGTATTTTCCAAATGCCTTAGCTTCCTTTCTAAGGCTCTCCCAGGTCTGCTCCCTGTTTACCTTTCTCACCTTTACAAGAAGCGTCTCTCCTGTGCAGGACATCTCCATCTGTCACCCTCAGTGGCTTTAAGTGTCTTTTCTTCTCTCCTAGGACCCTCCCTGTTTGTTTGAGATGGGGGTCTCAGGTAGCTCAGGCTGGCCTCCTCTCCTCTCCTCTCCTCTCCTCCCTTCCCCTCCCCTCCCCTCCCCTCCTCTTCTCTTTTCCCTGTGCACCAAGGAAAGGTCATACATGGGCACAGTAAGAAAGCTGCCAGAAAGACAGCTCTTGAGAGAAGCTGTTTGCTGGCACCTTGACCATGGATGCCTTACTTGTGAAACTGAGAGAACATAAATTTCTACAGCTCTTGCCACACAGTCTGTGGAATTTTATTATAGCAGTCAGATGCAACGACTATTCTATTTAAGTCTTGTGTCTCCCTGTATGAAGGGCCTAGGCATTCTCCATATTGCTCTTTGAAAAGCATCAACAGTATAGAAGAAGAAGATTGAAAATGTTGATTAAAACAGAATCCTTTCTTCCTAAAATGTTTTCCCTTTATTCTTTTAGCAGTGGGGTTCCATTTGTCTTCTCAGCCTCAATGTCTATGTGATCCTCAGAGTGCACCCTGTCCTACCGCATCTGAATGACTAGCCCTACCCCACCCCCACTCTCTAAAACTCCAGGTAAAACTGCCTCCTTTCTCTCTCTGCACTGCTCTCTTAAGTAGCTTCCCTTTCTCCTTTCTTCTTGCCAGACTTAGGCATGTCCTTATTCTGTCAAATCTTTCTCTGATTCGTCACTTTGTCTGCCACTCAGACATCACTTTCAAACATGGTGTTTCCTTCTACAAACTAACTTTACCTTTATTGTTTGAGTTTAAAGGTGTGTACTAAGAGCCTGTTTTATTCCAGCCAGAGGGATTAAAGGTATGTGCTAAGGATTGAGCCACACCACAGCTAGAATCAGGGCTTTTTTTCCCCCAGTAAATAACACAATCTCAGGGTTCATAGTGTGATCAAACATCCTGCAATAGTTTGTTTATTTGTTTGTTTTGAGTCAGAGTCTGTCTCTGTAGCTCTGGATGTCTTGCAACTCAATATGTAGACCAGGCTGGCCTTGAACTCAGGGAGATCCCTGTGTCTCTGCCTCCAGGTTCTGGGATTAAAGGTGTGTCCCACACTTCTCAGCTTCTCTTCTATTCTAGATGCTATTTTGTGTGGGGCAGTGGGCTATGAGAGGCAGTTGGGTACTTGATTGAGTGCAGGCCTCAAACTCGGATACCCTAAAGGGAAGGTAGGTGTTCGGCCTTGCTCCTGGGCCCTGATTCCTTTCACTTATCTACAGACCCTCCCAAAGAAAGGTTTGTGGCCTTAGGTCACATAGAACAGGTAGAGGGTATGACTACAGGCTGCAGAGCCTCAAGAGATCTCCATATTAATGAGATACTTCAAGAGATCTCCATATTAATGCCTAGACACCTAAAGGCCAGAGGGAGTAGCCAATTAAGCATTCCCTCCCAGACCCTTCTCCTTTCAAAAGATAGTTAACCTCAGGCCCTCCCTGAGAACATGGGGTACAGCTTCATTCACTTTCTGCCATGACAATAAACCTTTTAAAACCATAGACATTCTCTTGTACTTGGGGCCCTGCCATGGGGGGCCATGGAGCCATTGCCTAATCTCCCACCAGAGGACTTCTCTACATTCTAGCTAGCCATGGAGGCCTGCCAACTAAACAAGCTAGCAGAGGCAGCCATGACCCAGCCAAGCGAGTTGCCTCGACCAAGAGTCTCATCTATCCTGCAGGGCTCCACTAGAGCTTCTCTCCCTTGTCCCTCTCAGCTGTGGGCTGATCCAGCCTGTATGTCCCCCCACCCCTACCCCTCCACCCCCTCAGTCCTTCTGTGGTCTCCCAGCCAGCAGCACCTGGGTGCCCAAGGGCTGGGATCAGCTAGTCTCCAGCCAGCTGCCTCAGCTGGGAGACCACCAATCCAAGAGCTCTGCCCCCATGGGACCTCAGACTGGGATCTTCCCAAGCCTGGAGTGGAACTCAGTGGCTTCCCCTAGCCCAGCGTCCACCCCGAGCAGCGTGGAGTGAACTCAGTCAAAGTCCCATATTTCTGCTCCCTGAGCTGTGGTTCCAGCTGTCTGGGAGACAGACACACGAGATCCACAACTCAGCCCAACAGGACCTATGGCCACTCACAACTACAGCCCCACACCCCACAATTTTGAACATTTTTTCTTTCTTCCTTTTTTTTTTTTCCATATAAGATCTGAAGGGATTTAGAATGAAAGCAGTTTTCCTCTCCTTACTGCTTGAGAACCAGTTGCATAATGATTACATAGACCAGGAACTGTTATGACCAGCTACCTACATTAGAGGAATCAAGTGGTCATCAATATCTTTTATCCTATGGAGCCTGAGGGAGAGAGCTCAGTTGGTAAAGTGTTTGCTTCTTAAGCATCAGGACCTTAATTTGGTGTTGTGAGTATTTGGTTTTTTTTTTTTTTTTTTTTTTTTTTTTTTTTTTTTTGGGGGGGGGGGTGTTTCTCTGTATAGCCTTGGCTGTCCTGGAACTCACTCTATAGACCAGGCTGGCCTCGAACTAAGAAATCCGCCTACCTCTGCCTCCCAGGTGCTGGGATTAAAGGCATGCGCCACCACTGCTGGCGTTGTGAGTGTTTGTAATCCAAGTGCCAAGAAGGCAGAGACAGGCAGAACCTGGGTCTCACCAGCCAGCCAGTTGGGCTTATGCAGTCAGCTCTAGGCTACTGGAGGGTTCTTTTTTTTTTTGGGGGGGGGGGTGTTGTTGTTTTTATTTTTTTCCAGAAATCCAAAGTCTCTAATAGGGGGCTGGAGAAATGGTTCAGCCAATTCCCAGTACCCACATGGCAGTTCACAACTGTCTAATGCTGTCTTCTGGTGTGCAGATGTATATACAGACAAAATACCCATATACATAATAAAAAACATAAACAAACAAAAATCCAAAGTAGATAACTCCTGGGGAATGAAGATCAAGGTTGACCTGTGGCCTCTATACACATGCACATACATGCACACACACAAATTCACATTCTTAACACACAGTCTGCTCTTCACCCTAGAGGGAACCAAGACTAGACTTAACACAGAAATGAGCCAGAATTTATATGGCCATGCCAGATGTTGCCTTTGTATTTAAGTAGATTCAGAATCATATGATTCTCTGGATTATGGGGTGGGAAATGAGCCATACATAGGCTTGAAAGACACAGCCTCTCTTGGGAAGCCAAGGTCCTGAAGAAGAGTGGGAGGAACTTAAAACTCTGTGAAGGAGTTTGGGCTGTGGGGGCCAGGGTTGGTGCTAGAAACAGAGGAGTAGAACCTGGTGTGGTGATGCATGCCCAGCCCTGAGAGGCTGAGGCAGGAGGGAGGCTCAGGGCTTCCAGGCCATCCTCTGCTGGGCAGTTAGCTCAAGCCCAGCTGCATGACAGTGCCTTTAAAAGACAAACAAAAAACAAGGCAGAAGGAAAGATCTTGCAATGACATCATCTCCAGTGACTGTGATTTATTTTTCATAGGAGGATAAATAATACAAAAAGTTAAAAAAAAAAATCAAATCAAATCAAGGTAGTGCCTGGTATGGGGGATAGTCCAAAACTTCATCTTGAATGAAGTGAACTATGATGTGTGCTCCTTGACCCAAGGCTTGCGTGGCAAATGCACAGGTAAAGTATGAAATGAGGATGGCTGGACCATGGGCTGGACCATGGGCTGGACCAGCAGCTAACAGTACTTGCTGCTCTTACAGAGGACCCGGGTTCAATTCTCAGCACACACACATGGCCACTCACAACTGCCTCTAACTCCAATTCCAGTGTATTCAATGCCCTCCTTGAACACCAGGCATACAAATACACATAAGCAAAAGCCATCCGTACACATGAAATGAAAATCTTTAAGAATGGCAGGGATTCAATGTAAGCTAGTTTGCTTGCCTGAAGTGAAGCCTTGTAAGCTTGGTTAAAATTATGGTGTTGGGAACAGTTGTTGAAAGTTTAAGCTCCAGACTGATGACTCCAAAACAGACTCAGGGTGGTGGTGACTGACTTGGGAAGTGAGCTCAGGAGAAAGGAATTCAAGGGAGATTACTACGCCAGCAACTGTGGATTATGTGACTTGGAGGGGAGAAAGCCCAGTGGCTAGAAATGCCACAAAGAGATGACCAGGGAGTCTAGGCCATTCTGAATTCCCATTTTCCTAACATGCTAGCCAGTTTAATCTGGAAAAACAGATTGGGAATCAAAACAATTGTGCATTATAAATTTAAAGGGAATACATATTAGATATTCTATGTATATTTAAAAGGAATATATGTGTGTGTTAATGAAAAGTATTGAGAAAGATTCTGAAAGCATCCAAGATCTAACCAGAAGGCTGTTTGGTGTGTATAGACTTAGAAGCAAATATCTAAGTTGAATTATCTTACTGGCTAGCATCTTTTTTCTCTCCCTCAGACAGGGTCCATACACCTGCCTGGTGAGTAGATGAACACTGTATCATTTGCACATCCATGGTGAGGGCTGCTCTGTTTACAGCGGCTAGGAAACGGAGTCAGCCCAGATGTCCATCAACCGATGGACATGTGATACATTACACAATGGAATTTTGTTCAGCTGTAAAGAAAAATGAAATTGTGAACTTTGCAGGAAAATGGATAGACCTGTAAACATATATCGAATGAGGTAACCCAGGCTTAAAGACAGACGAGGCATCCTAGCTTCAAAATTCGGGATTTACATGTGTGAGTCGGAGTTTCTGTAGAGGCCAGGAAGCTAGAAAGGGGTCATGGGTGGGCCGTACAGGAGGGGAATACTAGAAAGTGTGTGATATAAAAGGAGAGAATGGAATATTGAAGGAAGAAGGATTAAGGGGAGATGGGAGTTGGAAAATAGCAGAGAAGATGGAGCAGAGGGAGGATTAAAACCTAAGAGTGTCTGAAAAAAAGTCACACGGAAACCTACTGTTGAAAAAGTATTTTTTTTATTCTCCTGTTTCAATGGTCATTTCAGAGGCTTCCCACCTCGGCCTGCTCCTAGTCTCCACGCAATCTAGGCCTAGAATGCTTTCAGCCTGAGACTGTGAGACTGACTGAGACTGTGAGACTGACTGAGATTGTGAGACTGACTGAGACTGTGAGACTGACTGAGACTGTGAGACTGACTGAGACTGTGAGACTGACTGAGACTGTGAGACTGTGAGACTGACTGAGACTGTGAGACTGACTGAGACTGTGAGACTGACTGCTGAAGGAATTCACCTTTGCTACCTTTTCCTGCTCTTGCTGGCTGACGCAACTCAGCTGTTCTGGCTCAAACTCCTCTCCAAATTGACTGATTCAATTTGATATCTCTCTCTCTCTCTCTCTCTCTCTCTCTCTCTCTCTCTCTCTCTCTCTCTCTCTCCCTCCCTCCCTCTTCCCCCTCCTGAATGGCTCTTCTTCCCAAACTAACTCTAGTAGTCTTTATCTTCTGCTCCTTCCCGTTCTCTTGCTCCTTCCGTCTTTCCCTGTGTCTAGCTCGTTCTCTTCAATCTGTCTCTGTAAAACTCTCCCAGTAACACTGCCTCCTCCTCCTCCCTCTCTGCTGCCCTACTCTCCCTCTCAACTCTCCTGTACTGCTCTCCATGAGCTCCACTGCATTCCTGTGCTGTCTGTCCCTCCCTTAGTAGCTTCCCTTCCCTGTCTCTGCTGGTGAGAGTTGGGCATATCCTATTCTGTCAGATCTTTCTCTAATTCATCATTTTGTCTGCCATTCAATTAGACAGCATTTTCAAACATGGGTGCTTCCTTCTACAAACTAACTTTACCTTCACTGTTTGGGGTTAAAGGGCATGTCTATGTTCCAGCCAGAGGGATTAAAGGTGTGTGCTAAGAGCCGACCATACCCTAACTAGACACAGGTTCCAATTTCCTGCTACATATTACCTTGTAAGATAATTTTAAAAAATTTAAAACATCTGAATCATCTAGGTGTTCTCAACTTCTTAATTTGGTGACCCTTTAATACAGCTGCTCCTGATGTGGTGACCTCAACCATAAAACTATTTTTGTTGCTACCTTATAACTATAATTTTGCTACTGTTGTGAACTATAATGTAATTATCTGTGTCTTCTGGTGGTTTCAGGTGACCCCTGTGGAAAAATTCTTTGACTCTAGAGGGGTCAAGATCCACAGATTGAGAACCACTGATCTATCGCAAGTTCTTTAGATAGATCCTTTGCTTTTTCTTTTCGTAGTTAGGTTCTAGGATAAACAGCCAAACAATGGAGTATAAACACAGACACAACTGTATTCTCTTCCCAATTCTAGATAGTCTCATTTAGCTCAGGATAGCCTTGAGCTACATCTATAACTGAGGCTGGTGTTGAGCTCTTGATCTTTCTGCCTCAACCTCCCAAGTGTTAGGATTACAAATGCCTGCCATTCCACTCATCTTGATGTTCAAGTCTCTAGTATTTACCATGGTTGGCTTGAATAGACATGTTATTTTCCTGGTGTTACAGATATGCTATTTGGAACCCAGGCAGAGTGGGTGGACAAAGCCTGTAATCTCAGCACTTGGGGACATGGAGACAGGAGGATCAGGGCTTCATGGTCATCCTCTGCTACAAAGACAGTTTGATGCCAGCCAGAGCAACACTGCACATTGTCTTTTAAAAAGTAAAAACCAGATGGCTTAGTGAGAGTGCTTTCTCTGCAAGCCTGAGGACTTGACCTTGACTCTCCAGCACCCACACAAGAAGCTAAACTTGGCTGTGCATGCCTATAACTGCAGCATTGAGCAGTGGAGACAGGCAGATCCCAAGAGAGTTCATTGGCCAATCAGTCTAACCAAAATGAGCAGCTTCTGGTTCAGTGATGAACCCTATCTCCAGGCAAGAAGGCAGAGAGTGACAGAAGACACCTGACATCATGTTCTGGTGTCTGCATGCACTCACATGCACACACACACACACACACACACACACACACACAAACACAGAGAGAGAGAGAGAGACAGACAGACAGAGGAACACACAGAGACACAGAGAGATAGATAAAAAAATAAAACCAGAATAGAACAAAAATACCCTCACAGCCAGGCAGTGGTGGCGCACGCCTTTAATCCCAGTGCTTGGGAGGCAGAGGCAGGCAGATTTTTGAGTTCGAGGCCAGCCTGGTCTACAGAGTGAGTTCCAGGACAGCCAGAGCTACACAGAGAAACCATGTCTCTAAAAACCAATAATAATAATAAAAAAACCCTCACAAATGTATAATTTGAATCATTTTGGATGAGCTAGATTTAAAATATACACTTTTCCCAGTATCTATGGAATTGGTTCACAGGTTCCAAGAACCCAGGGTGGGTACCAATATCTGCTGAAATCCAAGTCTTTTTTACAAAGAGGCATAAATGGTGTAGTCTTTTTATATAACATAGGTATATACTCCATTATACTTTCAATCATTTCTGCGCTATTTAGACTACTTAGAGGCTGGGCAGTGGTGGCGCACACCTTTAATTCCAGTACTTGGGAGGCAGAGGCAGGCAGATTTCTGAGTTCAAAGCCAACCTGGTCTACAGAGTGAGTTCCAGGACAGCTAAGGCTATACAGAGAAACCCTGTTTCAAAAACAACAACAACCCCCCCCCAAAAAAAAAAAAAACAAAAAGAAAATGCAGTAGACTACTTAGTATGATGTAGATTCTGTGTGAATATTATGACGAGATATAATGATGGGGTGAAAAGTTTGTATGTGTTCAGCCACAGTTGATTTTCGTTGTTTGAGAAAGGGTCTCCTCATGTAGTCTAGACCTCTAGCTTTTGGAGGTCCTCTGTGTTTAGATTTCATGAAATTCATAGTTGGAAAAGTAGGTCCACCTGCCTAAGTTCTCCCAGGAACACTTAGGTCTTGTGATAACTGAATCAAATGCTACAATATACACGGGAATTGGTAAATCCACCTTACTCACTTTGGAAAGACTGTGTCTTATTTGAAGTATATCACTTTCAAAACTATACTCATCCAAGCCAGGTGTGATGGACATACCTAATTCCAGCACTCTCAAGGTTGATCCTGAGTTCAAGGCCAGCCTGGGTTACGTGGTAAAACTTGTCTCAAAAATCAATCAAACAAATGAAAGGCATCTAGGTCTAAGAAACCAATTCTTGTGTTAACTCAATATTAACATGAAATTCATTGGAAAAACTCTGAAAATAATTTGAAAAACTCATCAATAATCTAATAAAATGTTTTATATATTTTTTTAACCTTCTTAATGTACACATGTGTGAGTTCCATGAAGGTTTCGTGTCTGGTGCATTTGGGGCATCTGGATGTTCTTAAAACTGTCCTTTCCCAATGAAAACACTTAAACAAATATTATGCACTGCTCAGGTGGGCGGCATGAAGTGGGCTCCTTCAAACTTTTGGATCTTACTTCCTTTAGGCACAAACATCCCATTCACCAACAAGCTACCGACTCTTTTTACAGTCCATTGGGAGGACGCGGTCTGTTAGGCCAGAGAAGTTCCCTCAAGAGATAGTTGAGTACGTACAACTCTGAGCCCCCTTCCTCTCCCTCCCTCCTTTTCCTTCTCCCTTCATAATGCGCATAACTGTGCCATCATCTCTCACTGGATGACAGTCAAGTCACATGAGTCTCCGGTGTTTCCAGTGAGAGTATGCGCTGCCGAGGACCTCTTACGTCATGCAGACGTTATGAAACATCACATGTGATATGAAAGTTCAGGTCACATCATGAGTTCCAGTGTCAAAGCCACACATGCCTAACACGCATGTATCATCTGAGTCTGAAACAGTGAAGACACTCGATGTTGTCCCACAAACGGTTTAGCTGGAATGTCTGTTTTCTTCTGATATTCCCTCGGAACAGAGTTCTCCAACCAAGGTCTGACCAGTTACTACACCGAACACCTCAGCAGCTGTGCTTGTTGTCTGAGCCCCGGATCATTGAAAGAAAGGAATCAGTTCCACCTGCTGGAATTTGATTAATAGTCATTAAAGCCTGTTTTAAGGTCATACCCAGACATGGGACATGGTACTAATTCATCTGAAAAAGCAATGAATCATTTTCTGTTCACGTGACCACCGCGCACTCTACCAGAGCAACTGCACCAGCCTCACATGTACTCAGAACTCTGGTTCACAGAGTCTCTGCCGTCAATAGCCAGAGACACTTTCCAGCTGGCTTAGTCTTAAATGTTTTTACAGAAAGCGTCCAATACTTTTATAATTTATCCATCAGGGACACTACAGTTTTATTCTGAGTCCAAGACTTGTTTTACTAGTTTTTGATGTAATTAAAAGCCAAAATAGCCGGGCAGTGGTGGCGCATGCCTTTAATCCCAGCACTTGGGAGGCAGAGGCAGGCGGATTTCTGAGTTCGAGGCCAGCCTGGTCTACAGAGTGAGTTCCAGGACAGCCAGGACTACACAGAGAAACCCTGTCTCGAAAAACCAAAAAAAAAAAAAAAAAAAAAAAAAAAGATATGTATGAGGTCTAAAAAAAAAGATTTTCATTGTGTGTGTTTTCATGGGCAGAAGCACTCGCAGGCATGCGCATGCGGGGCTGGTGTGAGGATGCATGTTATCATTCCTCAGGCACTGTCCAACTTCTTAAATTTGTTTGTTTATTTATTTATTTACCATACAAAAGCTCTTACTGGCCTGAAATTCACCATGTGTGTAGACTTGGCTGGCTGGCCAGTGAGCCCCTGAGGTCCGCCCATCTCCACCTTGGAGATGGGCAGCATTGGGATTACAAGCATGCTACTCCACCCTGAGCTTTCTTTGCTCTGTGTGTCACATGCTAAAGATATTTCCGAACTTCCTGGTTCAAGCACCAATTTAGCTCTCATTGCTTCCAGATTCCTCAGTAATGCTGTCTCGGGCGTTCCTTATTGCAAAGCTTTCTCGTGTCTTCAGACTTGCCGTGACTAGTTGGATGTGGTTAAGTAATCCATGTTTCTCTATTAGGCGGATGACTTCCAGCTCATCTTTGCATTTCCATTTTCCTACAGCTTCCAGTCACTTTAATAATTTTTCAGTCTCCACAGAAAGCGCTTACTCTTTATACACTTTGTGGACTTCTTTCTAGTCTTTTGGTCAACAGTGGTGAGTCATTAGAGAGTTAAAATGTGAACAGTCTTAACAGATTGTTGTGAGACCTTCCATTTATTGGTTTGTATGTTATCACTGCTAGAGCAAAGACAATACCAACGTTTTCTTTTCTTTGTGTATGTTTGGAGGTCAGAGAACAGCTCTATGGATTCAGTTCTTCCCCCTTTCCTATCCTTGCCCACTCTATCTGGGGTGCACAGAAATAGCTTTCCTGCAAAGTATGAGGACTGGAATTGGTTCCTCGGGGCTCATGTGAAAGCCAGGTGTGATGGCATGTGCTTATAACTCAAGTGCTGGGATGTGGGGGCAGAGACAAGAGGATTCTGACATCTTACTGGATCTCCAGTTTAGCCAAAATGGCAAGCTCCAGGTTTGATGAGAGATACCCTTACTCCCAGCACTTAGAAGGCAGAGGCAGGCAGATTTATGTGAGTTCAAGGTCAGCCCTGTCTACTTCGCAAGCTCCAGGACATTCAGGTCTACAAAGAAAAACCTTGTCTTGAAAAACAAAACCAACCAACCAACCAAATAAACAAACTAACAAACATCAACAAGTAAAAGAAAGAGGAGATGGGGCCGGAGAGCTGACTCAGCAGTCCTTGTAAAGGACTCAAGGTCAGCTCTCAGTACCAAAATCAGGTACTCACAACTGCTTGCAATGCTAGTTTCCAGCAGGCTAACTCCCTCTTCTGGCCTCCCTGGGCACCAGCACACTTGTGGTACACACAAATTTAGGCACACACACACACACACACACACACACACAATTCCCCAGGAAAAGCCACACAACAGCTAGTTATATCATTTTTCACAACTCTCCTATGAAGTTCTATCAACAGCTCCATTTCCAGGGGAGAAAAACCGCAGCATAAAGAACTTAACTGGTGCTGGGCAATGGTGGGTCACACCTTTACTCTCAGCAGTTGGGAAGCAGAAGTAGGTACTGTTAGTTCAAGGACTGCCTGGTCTACCGTGCAAAATTCAGGGCAGCCAGGGCCACACAGGGAAACCCTGTCTCAAAACAGGAGCAGCAGCAACAAAACAACAACAAAGCCCAAAACAAAGAAATTAACAGGCCAGCCCATGGCACCAAGTCAGGGTTTCAACCCAGGTAGTCTGGTTCCTGAGTGGGCTTCAGCCTGTTCTGCCAGCTCCTTTATGGGCATGGAGTAAAGCGCTGTTGACTGCAGTAGTGCCCCGTGATAACCAGGTTTATGAGACACTGATGAGAAAGAAGGAACATGGGTGACAAGGGCAAATTGTTAGCAGCCAGGACTGCGGTGGGCAGCATTGGATCCTAGGCAGAAGAGGCTATCTCTTTCAGGATGGGACAGGCCCTGTGCAGTCAGAGGCAACAGGCAGAGAAGAGCGAGTGTTGATGTGCAGTCCAAACGGGGACTGGCCGAAGTTCTCGGTGCGTTTGTCTCTGGGCTGACATCTGACATACACTGGCTGGTGTGAAATTCTATCTTATTTTCAACCCACTGAATCTGAAGTCCTTCCAGCAGGAGCACTTAGGTGGCAGAGTAACTCTGGCTCAGGCACCGTTGGCCGCTCCCACAGAGGCTGAGTTTAGGCTGCCAATGCCCACTCTCCGGGACCTCTTGCTTTCCTTTCTTACAGTGGCCAATGTGTGCTAAACGGTGAGTCCCTGTGGGAGCTTAAAATTCAACATCAGGGATCAGAAAGTGGCGTCTCTGACTCCAGTTACTGGGATCCCTCTCAAGACAGTTTGGTAATAAGGTTTAGGTAATGAGGTTCATCTCTGTCTCGAGTCTTAACTGCATCCGTAGCTCCTTCCCAGAAACCACAGCTCTTTTCCAGTTGCTTCAGGAATACCAGGCACCCTTTTCCTGTGGTTGCTTAGGAGAGTCAAAAGCATGTGAAGTGCTCTCACCCATCCCTGCCCCATGTTGGGTGCCCCATGGTCAGAGCTCTCAGTCTGGCTTTTCTTCTGAGGAGGCAGGCTGCCTGGATCTAGGGACTCAAAACGTGCTATCTGGGCCAAAATATTCTACAAGCTATTTTCTAAGCTGCCACCCTGCCCCCTTCTATCCCTTTCTGCCTTGTCTGTCTGTCTGTCTACACCTGTCTTACACCCATACCTCAGGATTCCTTTAGCCACTGGCATCTTATGCTGTCCCTTGGTCCTCTGCGCCTCTCTCTCCTAGAGCTCCTCTGAGGAAACCTGAGAAGCCCGGATTCCTCTGCCAGGAGAATCCATGGGAGATGATGATCTCTTGCTGGAATGGTTTGCCTACTTCGCATGTCATTTCTTACAAATCTCACAGTCGCTTGAGATGTATTGGAAACGGTCAAAACAGGGTTCAGACATCCCACGGTCTACTCGAGAGCCCTGCAGACGTTATGTTCTAGTTCTCTCTAGATTTATATTTTTAATATTTATTTGTATCATTTAAAATTATGTGTAGGTGTGTGTGTGCTTTTGGATTATGTGCCATTGAGTGCTGGTAGCAGCACTGGATTCCCTGCAGTCAGAGTCACAAACAGTTGTGAGCCTCTTGATGTGAGTTCTGAGAACCAAAAACTCCGGTCCTCTGGAAGAGTAACAACTGCTCTTAACTGTAGCACCATCTCTCCAGCCCCTCTGGATTATTTATTTATTTCCTTATATGGTGCTGGGGATGGAAGTTAGGGCTTCATAAAGGCTAGGCAGGTGCTCTACCCCTGAGCCACATCCCTGCTCAGCCCTCTGTCTATTGAGGGCCACGTTATTACATTTCTTTCTAGAAGAACACGAATGATTGGTGTTTAAACTGGTTGGCAGGTGAGCGTATAACATTCATTAGTAATGCAAAGACTTTAAAATAGCTGACCTATTTCTTTGAAAATTGTTGTGAGAGCCTGAGTATGTAAATCACAGGAAGGAGATGGATGGCTCAGTGGGTAAAGAGCCTCGTAGGATGTGCTGGTTTGAATGAGAGTGGCCCCCATAGGCTCATATAGCTGAATGCTTAGTCCCCAGGGAGTTGAACTGTTTGAAAGGATTAGAAGGATTAGGAAGTGTGGCTTTGTTGGAGGAAGTGTGTCACTCAGGGTGGGCTTTGGGGTTTCAAAAGCCTATGCCAGCCTTACTGTCCCCCGCTCCATACTTCTTGTCCTGTGGATCAGAATATAGCACTCAGCTGCTGCTCTGGCACCATGCATGCCACCATGCTCCCTGATGTAATGATGTAATGATAATAATGGATTAAGCCTCTGAAACTGTAAGCAAGCCCTCAACTTTTTTTTTTTTTTTTTTTTTAATAAGAGTTGCCTTGATTATGGTATTTCTTCATAGTGATAGAAGAGTGGCTAAGACACAGGGCAAGAATGAGAATCTGAATTTGAATACCTACCTGCCTCCTCTACCACATCTGTAACCCTGGTCCTGGAGTGTATGGTTTGGAGACAGTCAGTCTCCAGAGTTCTATGGCCAGCCAGTCTAGCCAATCAGTGAGCTCCTGGTTCAGGGAGAGACGCTCTCTCAAAAGATAACGTAGAGAATGATAGATGAAGACATTAGGCATCGACTTTTGGTTTTCTCAGGTGACACACACAAAATGAATGAATGAATGAATGAATGAATGAATTACACACAGAGACACACATATACACACCCACAAGGTATATGCACTTCTACCTTGTATAAGGTTACCATGAGTCTGAGGCTGGCGTGGGTTACATTGTGAGTTCTAAGCTAACCTAGCCTACATAGTGAGACTCTGTTTCAAAAAAAAAAAAAAAAGAAAAAAATCAACCAGACATTAAATATTGAGAAGTGGCTCAACATTTAAGAGCATTTGCTGCTCTTACAGTGGACCTGAGATCAGTTCTTAACACTCATGTAAGGCAGCTTATAACTACTTGTAACTCTAGCTCCAGGAGATATAAAGCCCTCTTCTGGTCTCCACAAATGTGTACATACACATAAACACACACACACACACACACACACACACACACACACATAATTTAAAATAAAACAGATCTTTAAAAAGTTTAAGATGAAAGTAAAAATCCAATAAATAAAAACTAAGGAATCACACCAAATTAAATACATAAGGACCAGGAAGAAGATTCATTAGACAAAAGTAATATGCTGCCAAGCCTGATGCCCTGAGTTTGATCCCGGGACCCACATGGTTGAAGAAGAGGACTAATTTCTATAGGTTGTCCTCTGACTTCCATATATGCCCGTGGCTTGCCTCCCTCCACCAAAATAAATAAATAATTGTAAAAACCAAAACAAAGCCCAAAGAAACTACTATAAACCACACAGGATGGGGTGCTACTCAGAGGGTTGATAGTAGAGGGAAGCCCAGACCCGGCCTCTCTATCTGTCAGTGTCAGGAATGTCCTGGCATTAGGAGTCTGTTGAGTGTGCTTTGAAAGCTCCCGATCATCTTTCATGTCAGAGGTCAGCTGGCTGTAGCCCAGAGAGACACTGGTTAGGATGCCAGTCTCCAGTCTTCCAGCTGCGATGTTTTTCTAGGCTTCCTCTCTGAGTGTTTCTCCATAGGAACACTCCAGGACGCTTGTTCAGGACAGAGGCGGGGAGGCAGAGATGGAAGGGTCTGTGTTTTAGGCTTTCCTTCCTCATTACCGTCTACCTAAGTCCAGTCTGAGTGAAGTAGGTCAGAGAGGGGACTCGCAGGGAATGCAAAGGGATGCAAATCAAGAGTGGGCAAGGGGTTAGGTTTGCAAAATTAACTAATTAATCACGTTGTACCCGTGGAAGTTAGGGAGCATAAGCGTGTTGGGGTCAGGGGACAACTTGAGGAACTCAGTTGTCCCCTTCCACCCTGTGAATCCTGAGGACTGAACTCAATTTGTCAGCCTTGGCAGAAGATGCCTTCTCCTGGGGCACTGTCCCAGGGACTTCGAGGGGTTGGGTTTGATGTGTGAGGAGAGAGGGAAGTGAGGCTAAGAGAGGGGAAGAGGCAATGTGAGAGGCAATGTGGCAATTTTTCTGCCACAGTTTCCTTTGAAGGTTTCTTCGCCCTCCAGTAGCTAGAATGGGTGTAGACGGCCATGGGAAGGGACAGCTTGGTATAAGATGGATTTAGCTAGGTGTGCACTGTCAGCGAGAGAAGCTCAAAGACCCTCTCTGCGCCTCAGAGTCTTCACCACTAAGTCTGTACAAGGTGATCTTAGCCCAAGGGTGCTTTAGGTTTTACTAGCAGTCATTTGGGGTCATGTTTAGGGAACTGCAGGAAGGCAGATGTTTGGCTCCAGGGTGCCTGGAATTGTGGGCTTAGGTGCTCGGTGGGCTAGCCTGCCAATTTCGTTTCCTTGTTTGAGGCAGGATCTCATTATGTGACCCAGGTCAGAAATCGTAATCCTCCTATGTCAACTGTTGAGCACTGGGTTATAGACATGTTCTACTACTCCCAGCTAGCAATCTTATTTTATTTATTTATGTAGCCCAGGCTGGCCTCAGCCATACTACATAGCAGAGGATGACCTCCAGCTTCTGATTGTCCCACCTCCACTTCCTGCATGCTGGGATTATAAGCAGGTGTCACTACAATATCTGCTTTTATGTGGTGCTGGGGATCTAGCCCAGAGCCGTGTGCATGTTAGGTAAGCACGCTACCAACTGGGCCACATCCTCGGCTCATACAGTCTAGCTTTGGAGGTGAGGAAATGGCTTAGAAAGTCAAAGTGATGTTCTTTCTGTCTTCCTTGGTTTTTATCCTGAGAGCTCTACATAGTCTAAACACTCAGCTCAAAGTAGGTGTGTGTGGTAGACAAACTTTTGGGTTTTTGTTGTTGTTGTTGTTTTTCTGAATTATTGTTGACTTTTGTTTTCTTTCTCCCCCCCCCCCCAAATCACATGGTTGTTACAAAAATTTTCATTATTATAGGAAGTGAAAAAAAAAAAAAATAAGAGCTTCTGTCACCCTCCCTCATGCCCTCTTCACGGTCTAGGTCCCCGTGGATGAGGCCTTTGAACAGTTGATTCTCCTAACCTCCAGTGCCCTTCCTTCCAGCCTTCCTTCTTTTCTCTCTTCCTCTCTGTTTCTTTTTCTTTTCTTTTTGGAATTAGGATCATGCTATATAACCCAGACTGGTCTCAAGCTCATAGTCCCTCCGTTTCTTCTCCTGAGAGTTGGGATGACCCTGGGCCTCATCCTGCCCTATTTCTGTCCTGCCCTTCCCGATGACTGCCCCACCCCACTTTTCTTTCTCATATAAATGAGACTGTAGTATAAATTATTCAACTGTACACATTAGGATCAGACCTTCCAATCCCAACTCATAATAAATCATTTAAGTGACCTTGGCCAAGGTGTGTGTGTGTGTGTGTGTGTGTTATCTGAATAATAATGGTATCTGTTTTTATAGAATTATAGAAGGTTTAATGCTATTTTATAGGAATAGTGTCTAGCAGTACCTGGTGTGTCGTAAGCAACAGATAGATCTCGAGTTTCCTAACCTCCAGCCTCTCAACTTTTTGCCCTATCTCTGTTTCTTACTCAGATTCCTACCCTCGGCACACATGTGCAATACTTGTTATAGAACAACTGTGGGTAGGGGGTGGATCTGGGGGGCTGAAATCTGTGAAGTTCTTGGGATGCCTGCCATGGACAACACAGGGCTTTGCCCTGCGGTTGGGAGAGTGGGGACAGCAGAGCCAGCCTGACCAGTTGTTGCTTCAGGGCTCCATGCCTGGACTGTTGAGCCTCAGGGCAGGGCCTAGGGCAAGCTTAAAGGCTCTTGGTTTAAAAGGAATGTGTAGTGGGCTGCCTCTGCTCAGGAGGGACTAAAAAAAGCCTCAACCTCCCCTGGGCTTTGTGTGAGGGTTATCAACAGCTCAAGTCAGCTCATCTCTCTCTGCCTACTCTGGCCCTTTGGAGAGGGTCTGTTTTCCTGCCCTTCTCTGAGTTTCCACCAATTGGCAGGAAAGAACCAATCTGTACCAGAGGTGTGAGCTGTGAGGAGTGAGGTGTGCACACGGGGCGGGGTGGGGGGTGGGGGGGTGGGGGGGTGGGGGGGTGCAGTGGGGTGGGGGTAGGCGGGCTGGTGGCTCAAACCTGGTGACAATGCTAAGATGTCAGCTGCACCCTGCTGGTGTCTCTTCCTTTTATAGTCAACAGCAGTTGCTCCAGCCCTCAACAGCCCCTCTGTGGGGGCTCCTACCCAGAATAAAAGCAGGGGCAGGCCTTCCAGCCTCCCATCTTCTCTCTCAGGAGCCACCTCTCCTCCTTTGGTTCCTTTTTAGGTCCCACCTCCACTGGAGATCCTAAGGCAGAATGCCCCCCAAGAAGCCTGAGCCTAAGAAGGAAGTGGCCAAGCCAGCTGCAGCCCCTGCTCCAGCTACTGCCCCAGCTCCTGAGCCCCTCAAGGACTCTGCCTTTGACCCAAAGAGTGTGAAGGTAAGTGAAGCCCAGCACACCTGTGACAGTCAGGATCCTGGCTTTTCCTGTTGCTGAGAGATCTGTTTCTCTCAGGCCAGACAGAAATGAGGACCATGGCTCGTAAGTCCTAGAGCATAGCCCCAAGGCCCAGTAGAAGAAGTATGAGATTGGGCTCAGAGGCTTTCTGTTTTAAAAACAGTCACTGCTATGTGCAAAGGGGCTCCTCTGGAAAAACAGCTAGTTATCCTAACAGCTGAATCATCTCCCCATCTGAGAGGTAGAACATGCTTACGGGGAGACAGCCACATAGTGGGAACCAGTGGTGTGGCTGGGAATGGGGGGGCAGGGTCAGGGAGGATGCTCTTGTGTGTTGGGGTATGAGAGACTTCACTCATAAATACACTTTAGGCAAGAAAGGCAGAGAAGGTAAGGGGAGCCTGAGGGTGTTTCTTTCTCTTTTCATACAATGATGGGCCACTCTTTCCTGGCCCCAGCCTGTCAGGCCTACTCCTGGCTGGGTCCTCTCTAACTTGGTGAGGGAGCTGGGCCTGCTTTCTTCAGCCTCCCAGTTTTAGGTCCTGCTTCATCATGCTTCCCCAAGTAACACTCCTCTCCCTGGGGCTGGTGTGGGCCCCTGTGGACTGACGCAGGCATTTTAGGCCTCCAGCAATCTGGCCCAGCTGTTGAAGGAATGAACTGGGAAGGGTTGGGCCTAGAAGGGAGGGGGTCTGAAGCCTCTGGAGAGGAGCAGTTTGATGACTTAGCACCAGATTGGGAGAGGTCAAGTGGCTACTGGTATGAAGAGCTATTAATATCAGATCTGGAGTGGTGGTCCCCTGGGAGATCTCAGCCTCAAGACAAGGCTGGGTGATAAGAAATGCAGACAAGGTTCTGTGTCACATGGGCAGAGACACTGAACCCAAGGCTCTAGTTGTGTGGGCCACTGTAGTCTTCTCAGGATCAGAACCCAAATAAGAAACTCCTTACAATACTGTGCTGAGCCCCTAGTAGCCCTGCAAGGGGCTTAGCAGGGTTGGCTTGTCAGAGAGATGAGGGCAATTTTACTGCCCCACTCCTGGACTTGGTTGTGTGGCTTCTCTTGGGGGAAACCCCGAGTACCTGGAAGCTTTCTGCACTTCTGGTCTCTCCTAAAAGCCATCTCTGTCCCCAAGACACCATGCCTGGTTCCTGTTGCCTGGACAAGAGCTGCCCAGTGGCATCAAAGGAGCACTCTCCCATTTCCCCTGCCACTTCCTCATTGCCCATTCTTTAAAATAGAAGAGAGAGAGAGAGCGAGAGAGAGAGAGAGAGAGAGAGAGAGAGAGAGAGAGAGAGAGAGAGAAAGAAGAAGAAGAAGAAGGAAGGACGGCCGGACGGATGGACGGACGTTGGCGGTATTCATGGGAATCGTCCTTCTGTTCCCATAGTCATCTATTTCTTTTGTTTATGAGATTCTTTGATTAAAGTGAGAGCAGAGGTAACCCTGAGCCCAGCGTGTCGGTGTCATGATGAGCAGCACATGGTCATGCTGTGTGCTTCCGTCCTGGTTTCTTTCACGATCCTGTTCCTGGGGGAAAAAAGCATTGCAAAGTAGAGCAATGATCCTCGGAGTGTCAGCGTAGCACAGCAAGGGCTTTCCTGCGCATGCGCGTCAGGGGGCTCCACTTTTCCTCATTTACCTCCACACTTGGCCTAACCACTCCTGCGCAGTTTCCTGGCTGTGGTGTCAGTTGTAGGAGAAGAGGTGAGTGGGCATGGAATGGTGGCACCTGACATGCTCCAGGGGGTGGCACTCACCACTATTAGGGAAGGGAGGACCAGAGTCGAGTGGAGGAGGACATCAAAGTGACATCGTCGAAAGACTATTAAAATGATGCATTGGTCATTTCAGCTCATTTCCCAAACTTCCCACCAGGATGCTCTGTGCTCAATATTGCACAACATGTGCGTGTTTTGGGGGGGGGCACCCCAATTCCATTCATTCATTCATTGAGTACCTAGTATGTACCAAACACTTTAGTGATGAGCATAAAAAAATCTTCCGCCCCACCCCCAACCTGGTTATAATGAGACAAGTATAGGCCAGCAGTGACAGAGTCCAGGTACAAGTAACTCACTCAAGGGCCTAGGAGGAGGGTGGTGTGGATGGGAGGTCCAGCAGCTTCATACAGTGAGGTGGACCGACAGGCATCGTCAGGCAGAAGAGGGAGTCCCAGGGTGAGCGGTAGTCAGTACCCAAAGCCAGAGGAGGTACATCTTGTCAGGGGACTAGAAACTGGGGAGGCCTTGGGGTTGACAGTAAGACCAGCTTGTCCATGGCGTCTAGGATGAGAGGGATTTTCTATTGACCCAAAGGAATTGTCAGGTGGGTCACCCTACAGTGATATAGATAACTTCTTTCTCTTTTCCTCTTGATAGTGTTCTGTTTTTTTTAAAGATTTGTCTAATTTATGTGCACGAGTGTTTTGTCTGCATGTATGGTTGTGTACCATGCGTGTATCTGGTGCCCCTGGAACTGGAGGTGTAGATAGATGGCTGTGAGCTGCCACGGGTGCTAGGAACTGGACCTGGGTTCTCTGTAAGAGCAACAAGTGAACTCAACTGCTGGACCATTCCTTTCTCCAGCCCCCGACCTTGGTTTTGCTAGAGCTTTGAAGACTACATTGTTTCACAGGCAGCCAACTGGGCTCCATCCTCAGGAGACTGGTTTATGCTCAGCCCAGCGTCTTTCTCTGTTGCTAAGTGGCCTTCTGAGGGTGTCCAGACTTCCCTTTGGAAGCCTTTAGCAGTCCCTGCCCTCACTCCTGTGTTTCTCTCCTTACAGATAGACTTCAGCGCTGACCAGATCGAAGGTGAGTGTGAACAGCCACACATTCTGTTGCATTTTCCAGAGAAGGAGTAAGTGGCTCCTTTGGTCATAGAAATTATTACCTTTCCTCCAGGCCTGTTAGGCAGAGTCCTACTTTATATGGACCGAGTCACTTTATTCTTCAAACAGCCCACTGAGGTACAGTAGCTCTCACTGCTCCCATGTAGCAGATGGCAAAACTGAGGCTCAGAGAAGTTAGGTGTCCATTCTCACAGGGCTTGCAGTGGGGGATCCAGAATTCAAATTCAGGTATCTGTTCCCACACCTTTACTTTCTTTTTTCTTGCTTTCTATCTTTCTTTCTGTCTTTCTTTCTTTTTTTTTTTTTTTTTTTTTTTTTTTTGTTTTTCAAGACAGGGTTTCTATGTTTAGCCCTGGCTGTCCTGGAACTCACTCTGTAGACCAGGCTGGCCTCGAACTCAGAAATCCGCCTGCCTCTGCCTCCCAAGTGCTGGGGTTAAAGGCGTGCGCCACCACCGCCCGGCTGCCTCTTTACTTTCAATTGCACTTTCAGAGTGCTTGAGACACAGTTGATGCTCAGCCAGTACCGATCCTTTACCGCCCCATCATGCCACCAATCTGTCAAGAAGTCTGGAAATCCTTCTCTCTGTTCCCGATACAGGAAACCCTCTTTAGCTTATGGGTGCTCACACCTTCATGATGAAGTAAGTCTGTGACAAGTCCATCTGTCCTGGTGGTAGGGCCAGTGGTGGCTTGCAAGCACACTAATCCGTCTGTGGTCTCCATCACCAACTCTTCTCGTTTTCTTTTCTTTCTTTCTTTTTTTTTTTACTTAAACAATACTGCAGTTTATCAAAAAAGACATAAGAAATTTCAACTCTTTTTCTTTGAGTTACAAAAATCAAGGTTTGGCTAAGTTATAAACATGTTTTTCATGTAATTATTTGCATAACTCTAGTAATGTTCAGTGGCTTAAGATCAGAACTGGTTCTTAAAGAAAACACTAAAACATAAAAAGCCCCTGTATTTAACTGTCGAATATTCATTTAAGCTTACATTCCAGGATTTGCTATATCACTTATAATTTTAAAGGTCACATCCACCTAGAAACTGGCATTATTTATTTTTTGGCTTGTGAGACGTCCTTTATTTGTTGATGTAGCAAACAAATTTCAACTCTGCTATGCAAATGACAGAATGAATCTGCTCAGCAATTAACTTTAGAGTTCAATTTCATACAGGCAACATGCTATGTGAAAAAATTACTAACTGAACTACAGGTATTAAATACTGAAAAAAATTAACAGTTTATTATAATTTATTTTATTTAACAATCTAGGAAGTTCACAGCCATCAGCAGTTCCAGTGCAATTTCAGGTGCAATTGGGAATTCAGGAATTTCAGTGGAGCTGTTAGTATAGCGGACCTTGTAGGTGAAATACATGCACACTTTCGATAGCACATGTGAAGGGATCTCTCTAAAATTGACCTCGTTGGTTTCATTCTCGGCAAACTGACCTGGACCACTCAACATGGCCTTTATTGTTCCTGATGTTAATGCATGTTCTCGTTTTACAATGAATTCATGACCATCGGAAGATATTAATTTCACATACATAGCATCAGGGCCTTCACAGCCACCGTAGTTTTTTTCCTCTCCATCCATTATGTTCTTATAAAATTCTATTTGATCCCAGAGGAAATTTAGTAGTTTCAGTCTCCAGTCCAACTTCACACTTCTGTGAATGAGAAGTCCAGGGATCTAGTAGTTGCTGAGTTCCACAAGGCAATCAGGCAAAGAGAGCTCTTCTCGTTTTCAATAGAGACAATTTCTCAGTCTTATATAAAGTGTCAGTAGATGCAACTTAAGGATAAATCTCAAGGGCTGGCTGGATGGCTCAGTGGTTAGGAGCATGTGCTGTTTTTGCAGAGGACCTGAGTTCAGTTCCCAGTACCCCTGTCTGGCCACAGGGGTTCACAGCCACCTGTAAATTCAGTTCCTGTGCTCTCCCCATCCCCCAATATACACATACTTAAAAATAAAATAAATCTTCAAAAAGAGAAATCTCAGGACTTCTCACACATGGATGTACTTAAATAATCAGAGAAACAATGATGTTGTTTCCATTTGGGGGACATTAACATGTGGTCTTCCTGGCCCTTGGCGAAAGGTCGCCTGTGTTTACATTGTAAGATTAATAGTGGCAATTGTCAATTTCCTCCCTAAGAAGGTGTATCCTTTTACACAGACAGTGAGGACTGACACATAGGTTTTGGAGCTGGTTTCTGTTCCTGTCGTCTGTCCTGGTTACTCGCTGTCAAGCAATTGTTGTAGATGCCATGAATTTCTTAGTGCTTTCCAGTTGAACTCGTGCATCTGTAGGGTGCCTCTGTAGCGGTGCCAAATCCATGGCACGAGCGAGGACTGGAAACTCTGTTAATAGTCAGATTGCTACATCGCCCAAGGGAATCATGGTGAGAGCTTGCCAGTACAGCTGGTGGAGCCCTACCCTCCCTGGAGGTTTTCAGGCAGGGCTCTTAGCTATTTGTAACCATTCACGCCCTGACTTTGAAGCCATTTCTCTTCTTGTTGGATTACGATGGTTTTTTTCTTTAATCTTCACCCCCCCCCCCCCCCCCCCGTTGTTTCTTCGTTTGCATTTCAGTGAAGCTGTGGCTGGTGGTGAGTGATTTTTTTTCTTAAGACAGGGTCTTAAATAACCCAGCCTGGCCAAAAACTTACTTTTTAGCTGAGATTGGCCTTAAACTTGTGCTCCTCCTGCCTCCATATGCTGAGAGCTGGGATTATAAATATGCACTACCATGTCTGATTTGTGTGGTGCTGGGGATTGAACCCAGGACTTCATCCATGCTAGGCAAGGACCCTGCTGACTGAGCTACACCCTCAGCCCCAGCAAATGCTTGTCTTCTGTTACAATGGAAAGAACATTCTCAGGAGACTTACTGTCACCAATTCTACTGCGAGCTTTTAAGAAGTTGTTCGATCTCTTCTCCTTCCTCTTCCTCTTCTTCCTCTTCCTCCTTCCAGGTTCATTTTATTTACCTGTGTATGCCTGTGTACTCATGGAGACCAGAAGCTGGCATCAGAGCTCTTGGAGCTAGATTTACAGGCTTTTGTGAGCTGCCTGATGTGGGTGTTGGGATCTGAAATCTGGTCATCTGATAGACAGAACAGGAAGGGCTAACAACCGAGCCATGCCTCCAGCCCAGAAGAGACTTCTTTAAAACTTACATTTTCTCATCTTCAAAGTGAGAGTATTTGGTTTAGTTCAGTTCAGTGACTATTCAACATCTTGTGTACGTCCACCCTTCGTTTCTCTGGAGCTAGTTATCACATTCTTCTAAGCTTTGCAGTCTCTGGGTGACATGGCTCCAAGTTCCTTACACCCCCCCCCCCACAGGGACTATTGACTACTCAGAGCCTTCACAGATTTGCATATCCTTCTGCCAAGGGGTTTTTTGTGTTAGAGGCAGCTGCAGTCTGTTGTCAGTTGTGGTTTGTGGTTGTCCACTTCTTTGTCGACAGCATGAGGTGACTACAGTGTCACTGCCTGTTCATATTATTCTAATAAATTATTTGAATCTAAATTGATAGGGAATCAGCCAGACATGGTGACGCCTGTCTATAATCCTGGCATTTGGGAGGTGGAGGCAGGAGGATCAGGAGTAACCAGGTCATCCTCTGCGGATAGCAAGCACATTTGACGTCAGCCTGGACTATGTGAGACCTTGTCTGAAGGAAACAAAAGCAAACAGACGGTTGTAGAATTGAGGCGATTTACAAAGAGCTCAGGGGTGCCTTAATTTGGCCTTGCCCCTTAGATACCTGCTATGCACCCTTCAAGGTGTCAGGTCTGTTTTTTACAGAGCTAGCCCCAGAGGCAGGAAGACATGAGAGCCACCTTGGCCTGTTACCTCTGTGAGGCACACACTTGGCACAGTTTGCAACCCCACCAGCCACCTGTGCAGGTGGACATTATGTCTGTACTTAAAGCTAAGAAGCAGAGGATCCACAGAGGTGTAGATTTACCAAAGGCTACCAGTGGCTCAGTGGCAGATCTAGTGTAGTCTAACTGTGGCCCCAATGTCACCTTGTCTGGCTATGAGCTCTTGCAGCTGGGAACAGGCAGTACTGATAATAGGTCATTATCACTTTGCAAACTGTCTCCATATCCTGCCACCTCAGCGACAGGGAGAACAGGAATAGCAGGAGGGAACTGGGGCCAGCCTGGCCTCCCTACTTTCCTCCCCAGAGCCGAGCTGGAAACCTGGGAAGCCTCACTCCGGGCAGGGATGTTCTCACTTCACTGTTTTCTAGTCAGAGACTTACTAGGGAAGGGTGTGGGATGAGAAGAAACAGGGAAATAGTCAAAGCCTATAACTGACCGAGAGAGAGCCAATGACCACCCCAGGTGGCGTTGGTTGTCAGAAGATGGGGTAGGAGCAGTTTCCAAGGACAGCCTGAAAAAGTGACTGAAGGGATCTCTAACATCTTTTACCCCACCGAGCAAACCACAGCCGCCACCTTCTCTTGGGGCAGGGAGCTATAGCTGGCTGTCTCTCTGCAGAATTCAAAGAGGCCTTTTCATTGTTTGACCGGACTCCAACGGGAGAGATGAAGATCACCTACGGGCAGTGTGGGGACGTGCTGCGGGCCCTGGGCCAGAACCCCACCAATGCAGAGGTGCTGCGCGTTTTGGGCAAACCCAAGCCTGAAGGTCAGTGTGGGGTCAAAGTCTAAATGTGATTGATCTTAGCACCTATACAGAATAGTCTAATGTCCTGACCCAGCGCAGAGTTATAGGAGTTTGTTCTTTACAATCCTATTGGCTTATCTCCATGACTCTGCCTGTCATTGGTGGAGCGTCTCACCCAGAAGCAGTTGGGGCGTCTAAGCCCTGCGCAGTCAGGGATAGGAAGAGATCTCTGGTCCCGATCCTCTCTTGAGCATCTACTTACGTGGCGGTCTCTGTCTGTCCTCATTCCCTTTGGAAGAGATGAATTCCAAGACACTGGACTTCGAGACGTTCCTGCCCATCCTGCAGCACATCTCCCGAAACAAGGAGCAGGGCACCTATGAGGACTTCGTGGAGGGGCTGCGGGTCTTTGACAAAGAAAGTAACGGCACAGTCATGGGTGCTGAGCTTCGGCATGTCCTTGCCACCCTGGGTATGTCACTGGGCGGGGATAAAAGCTGCATGAGAATGTTGGATAAGAGGGGCCAAGGGCATATAGTGGGGTGTATCTAAGGGCCCCTGCATCTGGCAAATCCTAATCCAGGGCCTGTTTTCCTGGACTCCATAGGACTCCGCCCCCATCTACCCCAGGAACTGCGTTTGCTCAGTAAGGACCAGTGTCTGGGCGAGGAGATGAGTTGGCAGAGCAGGGGTGACTCCCGAGATCCTGCATGGGCCTGGGGCTTCTTTTCTTACCCTCACCACCGTGCTGTGGGCATCGGGGAGAGGCAGAGGAGAGATGCTTCAGAGTGTGCCCGGAGATCCTTAACCCCACCTTCCAGAGCCTTCACTGGGGCTTGGCACTAACCATTTCTCAGACCCAGGGCAGACTTTAAGCCTTATCAGTTTCCCCTTCTCAGCCACTTGCCATTAAGACTCTGTTCCCACACTCTCAGGAGAGAAGATGAGCGAGGCAGAGGTGGAACAGCTGTTATCTGGGCAGGAGGATGCCAATGGCTGCATCAACTATGAAGGTATGGTCCTTCTGTGCTTTCTGGAGTGCCCAGGGGAAGAGAGTGGCATGGGATGGGATGAGCCAGCCCAGAGGCTGCAGGATGTGTTTCTCAGATAGGTTGGGGCAGATTCCAACTGGATGCTGTTTTTACCAACCTAGGAGTGGATATCTGGTGTAATAGGAGGGACATTAAGACATATATTTATTATTATTGTATGTGTACATATGCTATGGGTGTGGGTATGGGTGAATATGTATGTTCAGAGCCAGAAGACAATTTTTAGAGATCAATACTTTCTTCTGTCATTGGTTCCTGGGGACTGAACTCAGGTTGTGAGGCTTTTGTGACAAGGGATTTTACCCACTGATCCATCTCATTGGCCCAGGAGTTTGGGTTTGGGAGACAGCTCTATGATAAACCATTCGTGTGACTTAGAATAAGTTACTTCCTGTATCTGAGCCTCAGTCTTCTCAGATGGGGAGTGGGCATGCTGACACCTTCCTTAAGGTTGTCAGGATCTGTAGTTACGATGCTGTTCCTGCCATCTGTCTAATGTCAGCACAGAGGGGACACAGCAGAGTTTAGGTCCTTATGCTCTTCTGCCTCCTCAACCAGCCCTCCAATAAGAGAGCTGCCACCTGCAGAAAGGGCATAGCAAGACTGGAAGTGTGGGGACAGGAAGTGGCTTAAGTGGAGAGGAAGGCAGAGCTCCAGGGGACACTCTATGTGGCTGATTCTTCTTTTCTTTCCCTAGCCTTTGTCAAGCACATCATGTCGGGGTGAAACACGTTTCTTCAGGGTGAGTTCTGCCTCTTTCTCAGGGTCCTTTTGGGGCTTATGGACAGACAGTACCACATGCCCTGGAAGTCTTGTGCCTGGGATGTGGAGCCAAGAGAGGACGGCAGCCTGGGGCTTGGTGGGGGCTCCAGCCCTCTCTCCTTTACTGTACAACCTCTTGACCCCTCTCTTCTGCCTTCCCTGAGGCAGGGTTTCTATTGCTGTGATAAACACCATGACCAAAAGTAACCTGGGGAGGACAGGGTTTATTCCGCTTACAACTCTCAGGTCACAGTCCCATCAGGGCTGTGGGAAGCCAGGGCAGGAGCTCAGTGCAGGAAGCTGGAGGCAGAAACTGAGACATGCCACAGAAGGACACTGCATGCTGACTTGCTCCTTGTGGCTTTCTCAGCCTGCTTCTTAAACAATTCAGGGGTGTCCTGAGGTAGCAGTCCCTCAAGTGGTAAACAATTCAGGGGTGTCCTGAGGTGGCACTCCCTCAAGTGGTAAACAATTCAGGGGTGTCCTGAGGTAGCAGTCCCTCAAGTGGACTGGCCCTTCCCACATCAATCATTAATCAAGAAACAAAAACAAAAATAAAACAAAACCCTACAGACTTGCCTACAGCCAAACTGATAGAGGCATTTTCTCAACTGTGGTTCCTTTTCTCAGTTAACTCAAGCTGGCATAAAACAAACAAACAAACAAACAAACAAAAAACAAAAAACAAATCCGGAAACAAACAAACAAATAGAACAACTTGAACCAGGCCATGTCCTGTTTTGACCTTTACTCTTACACCCTTTGTCTCTCCCTAGGTCTTTCAGGCCTGGGCACAGCATGGGCACCTGGTGAGGCAAAGTCCTGCCCCAGGTTGAAACCCCTGGCTTATGCCTCTTCTCTTCAGCCCCTTTGTGTAGTGCCTTCCCAGTGGTATGGCTGTGATGAGGGCTTGGGATGCAGGTGGCTGACATGCTCTCTTCATCTGGCACTGTCTTTCAGGTACTTGGCCCTTCGAGAGTAAGAGAAATCCTTGGTGGCTTTTAAGAGTACTGAACTCAGCACTGGCCTCTCACACCCACAACCTTCCCTGGAAATAAAGAGCCCCAGAATGGAGTCTCATCAATCCCTCGGTTGTTTTAGTTGTTTTTTAAAACCTTAATAATAGAGTTAATGTGTGTGTGTGTGTGTGTGTGTGTGTGTGAGAGAGAGAGAGAGAGAGAGAGAGAGAGAGAGAGAGAGAGAGAGAATGTCACCTGAGGCCTTGTGTTTGGATCTGGGAGACAAAGACAAAAGGCAGAGGATCCTCTAGAAGTAGAAGGAAGAGTCAGATACTTCAGCGAGAGGCCTTTGAAGGGCAGGCAGCTGGAAGGACCTCAAAGTTCCTTTTCTACCCTGTCACCCTGAGGTAGGAAATGGGAAGAGACCCCCTGGGGCTGTCATGATCCCTCACAAAGTCTTTGCTTCTTTCTCTCCTTTTCCCCTTCTTTAAATAGCTCCAGGCCTGGAAACACACACC
Source organism: Arvicanthis niloticus (assembly GCF_011762505.2). Classification (NCBI taxonomy): domain Eukaryota; kingdom Metazoa; phylum Chordata; class Mammalia; order Rodentia; family Muridae; genus Arvicanthis; species Arvicanthis niloticus. The sequence goes on along the minus strand of NC_047663.1, from coordinate 17,740,202 downwards.
TGAGATCCCAGCGGTAGAGAGGTGAAGGCAGGAAGATCATCTTTAGCTACATAGTAATTTTGAGGCCAGCCTTAGCTACAAGAGATCCTGCTTAAAAAAAAAAAATTAACTTAGTGTTAGCTCCATACTTGCTTAGTATGTGTGAGACCCTATGTTAGGTCCTCAGCACTTTGAAACACCTAGAATACAGACTTTAGCATAATAACCATTTTAAAAACCAATTCAACAGTGTTAAGAATAGTCACATTGTAAAGCTGGAGTGATGGCTCATTGGCCAAGAGTGCCTGCTGCTCAGCCCAAGGACCATGAATTTTGTCCCCAGCACCCATGTCCAGGGGTTCACAAGCACTTGTAACTCTAGCTTCAGGGAGTCCAATGCCATCTTTGGCTTCTGAGGACACCTTCATGCACATGTTACACACACACACACACACACACACACACACACAATCTTAAAAAGGGAAAAAGAAAGACTATTTACATGAGGTGGAGATGTAGCTCAATGGTAGAGCACTTTCCCAGCATGCAAAGGGCTCTGGGGCCTTTCTCAGGAGTACTTAATGGTCCTGCCCCGACCCCAGTCAGTCAGCACTCCGTGTTCTGCATTTGTGACTTTGACAATTTACTCAGGATAAATGAGCATTTGTCACACAGTGATTGTCCTTTCCATTCTGTGTCATCCATGTTGGAGTGTGTATCAAAATTGCCACCCCCTTTAGAGCTGAGGAACGCTCCACTGTGTTGTCCCGATAGAGCATGGTTTTTTGCCTTTGGTCTTGGTTTCTTGACGTGGGCACATGAGGTGCTTCCTTTGAGATTGAAGCCCCTGGTACCTGCTTCTTCCTGGCTTGTTCAGAGCACTGGCTATTGCTATTGCAGAAAACCTGATTTAGTTCCTAGCACCCACATGGTGGCTCACAACCGTCTGTAGCTCTAGTTCTTTGGGATTTAGTTCCGACCTCACCACCAGATACACACACACACACACACACACACACACACACACACACACACACACAGAGAGAGAGAGAGAGAGAGAGAGAGACAGAGACAGAGACAGAGACAGAGACAGAGAGACAGAGACAGAGAGAGCACAGACAAATGTCCAAGCAAAAATATTCATACATATAAAAGTAAATAGGTAGGATATAGTAGCACACACCTTTAATCCCATCACTTGGGAGGCAGAGGCAGGCAGATCTCTGTGAGTTACAGGCCAGCCTGGTCTACAGAGTGAGTTGCAGAATAGCCAGGGCTACATAGAAAGATCCTGTTTCATAAACAAACAAAACCAAAGAGGGAAAAAATTAGATAAATCTGTAAAACCTCTAAAAACCAAACAACAACAAAACAATAACTAAGCCACCAACTAAAACACACTCAAACCAAAAAGGACATGCAGTCACTTGTCTCCCTCCACTGAGGCCCAGGGCTGGTGTCCTTGCTCTCCTGCTCACTCCCTCAGGAACTGAAGTACTGAAGTTTCTTGTATACTGTCTCTTCATGTGTGAGCTGTTCTGGTGATCTGAGATGATTGCTGCTTCTCAGCCATTTTGTCCACTGAGGAAACAGCCCAGGAACACTGCCCGTTCTTTGGGAGCTGCCATGACTGGAACTGCCTTGACCAGTATGTTTCCTTTGTGGTTTTGGGGTCATTGTGAAGATGGGAGAGATTCCTGTCCTTTTTCCTCAATGGAGATGACTTAAGGAAGGCTCTGGCCCCACTCTGGGTTGGTGGGCAGTGATGGGACACAGAGCAGCTACTGTGAGAAAGGCCCTTGAAGGTCCCTCTCAGCCACCAGGGTGTAAGACAGCCAGCAAAGCTCTCAGTTCAGCTGTCTGTTCCAGGTTGGAGAGGAAGTGCAGCTTTCTGGAAAGTCCCCTTATCTGAGGGAGTTAGTTGGAGGCAGTGAACAGAGCCTGGAGCAGGTCTGACATCCCCTTCCCAGTGACGCACCCCCCCCCCCCCCCGCCTTCTTCCCCAACTCTGTACCGAGCTCCTGATCCAGCCCACAGTCTCTGCTACCTGTGGGAAGAATTTGAGGAAAGTGGATGTTAGAGATGATGTGACCACGAAACAGGGATCTTTGAGGACAAAGGCAAACTTCAGAGTGATAGTAAAAACAAAAACACCATCAATATCCTGGACACCTATGTGTGCCTGTCCCTGTGCTGAGAAGATCACAGCCATTCCCAGCAGCCCAGGAGGTGGGAGCTACAGTCCCCTTTTAAGAACTTTCAAATATAATAGTAATAGTAATGGCTGGGAACACAGCTCAGTGGTCAGCTTTTGTCTAGGATCTATGGTTCCCATCACCGCCACCATCACCATCACCACCACCACTACCACCACCACCACCATCACCACCACCACCACCACCACCATCACCATCATCACCATCATCACCACCACCATCATCACCATCATCACCACCATCACCACCACCACCACCATCACCACCATCACCACCACCACCATCACCATCATCACCATCATCACCACCACCATCATCACCATCATCACCACCATCACCACCACCACCACCATCACCACCATCACCATCACCACCACCACCACCACCATCATCATTATCATCAAAAATGCCCAAATATTTTTGGGTTGGTGGTAATTGTCAACTTGACCCAATCTAGAATGACAGGAGAAGGTAGTCTCAATGAGGGATTATCTAACTAGGTTGGCCTGTGGGCTTGTCTATGTGTGAGGGATTATCTTGCTTATACTTATTGAGGTGTGATGATCCAGCCACCGAGAGTGCCACCATTCCCTGGGCACAGAATCCTGGATTGAGTAATAGCAGAGAAAGCCAGAAGAAGCATACCACATTCACTTAGCACAAGAGCTGTGGCTTCCTCACTCGGGGCTCTGAACTCCCCAGTTGTGGGGTTTTGGCCAGTTTTACAGTATCAGATGTGAATTTTTTTCTTGTGGAGCCAGTCTCAGATTTGCTACCACTGTGGAGGGGGCACATCTTGCCTGGATGATCAGTAGGGCAGCAACATTAACATTATTCTATCCCTTTGAAATACGATTCAGGCTTGCCCCTTCCCTGATGCTTTCCCCGTTGTCATAAACACACCCTTTAAACAGAGCTCCCAACTTGTTCCCCATAACAGAGTCACTAGGCTGAGAAGGCTGAAGGTGTCAGAACTAGAGACCTCTTAGGTTTCTAGTGTTGTGTAGTCATTTGAAGGCAGTGTCTAACAGCACAGTGCCACCATGTGCTTGGCATCCCACAAAAACTCCAGTTACTGGGTCATTTAAGGTAATGTGTGTTGGTGATGGCTGGAGGGGGGCATGCCATGTCCAGTTATCACCAGTAGATGGCGGAATTGCAACAGTGGGCCTCGAGCAGGAATCCCAAGTGTGTCTGAGGTTCTTAGCATGGGCTGGGAGAAACTTCAGATGTCACTTAGCTTATCTTTGGGCCTTTAGACAAACGGAGAGTTTGTTTATTTTAAAAGAAGCACAGCCATTAGTTAGCCCACAAGCTTCATTACAAGGTTTTGCAATGCAGGTCACAGAGAGGACATTGTTGTGGAAATATGGATTCCTGGCATGACCCAGTCATGTTCCCACTTGGTCTTGGTTTCATAGCTTGTAAAAGGGCAGACTGGGTCATCTTTAAAACTTTTTTTTATGGTTAGTTAATTAATTGTGTGTGTGTGTGTGTGTTTAGTTGTGATATGGGTGTCCGATATGGGTGCAGGGAACTGAACTCAGGTCCTGTGGAAGAATATCAGATACTCTTCACTGATGAAGTATCTTGCTTCCTCTCTCTCTCTCTCTCTCTCTCTCTCTCTCTCTCTCTCTCTCTCTCTCTCTCTCTCTCTCTCCTGGATCTCTCTCTGAACCTGGAGCTTACTGATTTGGTATGACTTGCTGGAGAGGGATCTCCAGGGACCCACTTCTCTCTACCTCTGTAGAGGGATTACAGACTATGCTGGCTAGTTTTATGTCAACTCGATACAAGCTGAAGTCATCAGGGAGAAGGGAGCCTCAACTGAGAAAATGTAAGATTGAGGAAGCCTATTGGACATTTCCTTAACTAGGGATCGATGGGGAATGGCCCAGGCCATTGTGAGCAGTGCTGTCTCTGGGCTGGTGGTCCTGGGTTCTATAAGAAAGCAGGCTGAACAAGCAACGACGGGCAAACAAGCCAGTAAGCAGCATCCCCACAGTCTCTGCATCAGCTCCTGCTTCCAGGTCCCTGCCCTGTTTGATTTCTGTCTTGACTTCCTTCAGTGCTGGACAATGATGTGGAAGTGTAAGCCAAATAGACCCTTCACTTCCCAGCTTCCTTTTGGTCATGGTGCTTCATCACAACGATGGCAACCCTAACTAGAACACAGGGGTAGGCTGCTGGATAGGCTTTTGTATATGGGCACTGGGGGTCTGCACTCAGCTCCACATGCTTGTGTTGGATAAAAACAATCTTGTGTGTTTGGTGAGAGAGAACTCGTGGTCTCTCCTTTCATGAGTTTATACCCAAAGGAAAATAATACATATGTGGAAAGTAAATCTATGTTACAGGACAAAATAGTGTTTCTGAGGATTGAGGAAGGGGTGGGGATGAGAACAAGAGATTGGAGGAAAAGAAGGAAGAGGAGGAGGAGGAAGAAAAAAAGGAGGAAGATGAGGAGGAAGAGGAGGAAGAGGAAGAGGAGGAAGAGGAAGAGGAGGAGGAGGAGGAGGAAGAGGAGGAGGAAGAAGAAAAGGAGGAGGAGGAGGAGGAGGAAGAGGGCTTCATGAAATAAATGTGGCAAACACGTAGATCAACAAGGAAGCTGAGGCAGGAGGCCAGTCAGGCAACTTAGTTGGCAAGATGCTGTCTGAGAAAGAGTAAAAACAGAAAAAAGAAAAGAAAGAAAACAAAACCAGGCATGGTGGCCAACCCGAGTAATCCCAGCTCTCCGGAAATAGACAGGAGTAGCCGAGGTTCAATGTCATCCTTGCTTACACAGTACGTTCCAGGTTAGCCTGAGCCATGTGACTCACTACCAATCAACCAATCAATCATCAATCAATCAATATACACACTGGGGATATAACTCAGTGGTAACCTGCCAGCCTAGCATGCACACGGCCTTAGGTTCCATCCCAAGGTGTTTGTTTGTTTGTTTGTTTTTAAAGCAAGAACTACATTCATTATCCTAAATTTTAAGATTTGACTAAAAAAGGAATAATGAGGAAAAGTTCCTGAAAACAGGACTTGAGATGGGCAAGGAGGTGGGAAGGAAAAGGGACTGAGGGAGGTTGTCCCCAGGCTGGTCCCCAGGGATTCCACTTGCTTCTCTTTATTTGTCCCCCCAGTGGACTCAGCAGGAAGGACCTGACACTACGCAGCTGGGGAGATGACTCAGCACTTATGAGTGTCTGCTACTCGGGCACAGGATCTGAGTTCAGGTCCCAGCATCCATGTGGGGCAGCTCACAACCACCTGCCATTCCAGCTCCAGGGGATCTGAAGCCCGCTTCTGCCCTCTGCAGGCACTTGTGCGCATGTGCACACACAACCCCTCCCCATTACTTAAAGATAAAAGCACATTTTAAAAAGATCTAGGACCATCCCTGAAAACCCAAGTTACTCTTTTCTAAGGCAAGCACCGCAGTAAGTACTGCTTCCAGGCCAGCATACCTGAGTGCACACAGTGTGGCAGCTGCCGTGGTCTCATTTCCATCCAAGTGATGCATTTTCATACTTACAGTGTGAATGTTATTAATGTTGGGAATGAGGAAACCAAGGCCTGAATAGAGGTTGTGAAATTCTGGTCCTGCTCTGATTCTAGACATTGGTGAAATCATGTTTTCCACTTTTAACATCGAATCTATCTGTCTATATCTATCTATCTATCTATCTATCTATCTTTTTTTTTCTTTTTTTCTTTTTTGGTTTTTCTTTTTTGGTTTTTCGAGACAGGGTTTCTCTGTGTAGCCCTGGCTGTCCTGGAACTCACTCTGTAGACCAGGCTGGCCTCGAACTCAGAAATCCACCTGCCTCTGCCTCCCAAGTGCTGGGATTAAAGGCGTGCGCCACCACTGCCCGGCCTATCTATCTATCTTTATTGGTGTAAGTGTGTGGTCTGTACTTTTTTTTTTTTTTAACTGTAGGTCTGTGTGTGTGCACACTGTGTACACATGGACACAGAGACCAGAGGTAGATGCCAGTTGCCCCCCTCCCCCACTCCATACCTTCCTCCCTCTCTCTCTATTTGGAAACAGTGTCTCTCACTGAACTAGAAGCTCATTTGTTTGGCTAGGCTGTCTGTCTAACAAGCTTCAGGAATCTACTTGTTTCTGTATCTGTTCCCCTCCTCCCACCCAGTACTGGGGTTACAGGCACTGACCTTCCTATGCCAATCTTTATGAAGATCCAAACTCAGATCCTTACACTTGTGCGGCAGGCTCCTTACTGCCTGAGCTAACCCCCAGACTTTAATATTGTGTTTAAACCCCATTTTGAACTCAGGTCTTCTAAGGTTTTATTTGTCAGCTTCTTTTCATAACTTTAAGTCTATAAGAGCACTTATCTTTCCCGTCCTGATGGGGAGAATGCCACGGAACTCTTCCTTCAGCCCCGTCAGCCTCACCTGTTTCCTTCTTTAATTGTTTGTGAACTACATAGCTAGAATTTCCCTGCCAAGTACCACTCACTCCTTGTGCGATCGAAACAGGAATTCTTAACCATAAAAGACTCTCGCAGGCCTGCGTGTACTCCTTTTCCAAGAACAGGCTTTGTACTTTGCTATCATATTTTCCGGGGGTGGGGGGAGAGGTCAGAGATCCATAAAAGGTCAAGAAGTGCTGTTTGGAGCCTTTGTGGGATTCTGTTTATCTTCTTGTTGGATGTTTTGACATTGCATCTGGCCAGGCCAGTCTTCCTCCCAGGCCACCATGAACTTGACAACAGCTCTTCTCATTTTTCCCAGAACATGCTTTATTTCCACCCTCTAAGCCCTGGCCCTTGCCCTCCACCCTCTAACCTCTGAACGTTGCCCTTCCTTGGGGGCTCACTTTGGTTTAGAGAGGCAGTTGGTGCTCTTTCTCCTGTGGCCCCACTTTTGGCAACGGGACCATTCTCACCAAGCTCCTCTGCATCTGCTCTGAGGTTGTCTTACCACAGGGCTAGTCTGTGCCTGCTTTGCTTTCTGACTCTTATGATTACACGTGTTCACTACCACACCTCGTGCTCCTCTGAAGCTCTTTCCAGAACTTTCTGGATCTGTGTGGAGCATGTGCCCCTCACCTGGATGCAGACTCCCATACTACTGAAGTCACATTTCCAATTTTCTTTTATCAGAGCCCAGTGCCTTGCACTGGTTTTCCTCCCTCAGAGGACGACAGGCATGTTTCCTCCCTGTCCTCTTGGCCCTCAGCACTTGCACCTTCTCCTACTTTAGCTTTTCTTTAGGATGGAGTCCATTGTCAAACAAGAATAATTTCCATGTCACGAACATTTAGTCATACACAAAACAGTATATGTACTTTCAAAGGTTTATCTATCTATCTATCTATCTATCTATCTATCTATCTATCTATCTATCTATTTTTTCAAGATAAGGTTTCTCTGTGTAGCTCTGGCTGTCCTGGAACTCACTCTGTAGACCAGGCTGGCCTCAAACTCAGTGATCCATCTGCCTCTGCCTCCCAAGTGCTGGGATTAAAGGCCTATGCCACCACTGCTCAGTCAAAGATTTATTCTTTAATTATGTGCATGAGTATGTCTGTGTGTAGGTTTGTGCATGTGAGTGGAGGTGTTGGCAGAGGCAGAGGCAGAGGCAGAGGCAGAGGCAGAGGCAGAGGCAGAGGCAGAGGCAGAGGCAGAGGCAGAGGCAGAGGCAGAGGCAGAGGCAGAGGCAGAGGCAGAGGCAGAGGCAGAGGCAGAGGCAGAGGCAGAGGCAGAGGCAGAGGCAGAGGCAGAGGCAGAGGCAGAGGCAGAGGCAGAGGCAGAGGCAGAGGCAGAGGCAGAGGCAGAGGCAGAGGCAGAGGCAGAGGCAGAGGCAGAGGCAGAGGCAGAGGCAGAGGCAGAGGCAGAGGCAGAGGCAGAGGCAGAGGCAGAGGCAGAGGCATTGGATCCCCTGGAGCTGGAGTTGTAGTTGGTTGTAAGCCATCCAATTAGGGTGCTGGGAATACAACTCTGGTCCTCAGCAACAGCAGTGCATACTCTTAATGTCTGAGCCATCTCTCAGCTTCTACTTGCAAACAATCTTTGTCATTTTGCATTTGCTACATCAGATATGGTATGACATACTGGTGACAGAAGTATCACGGTGTAACTGAGCTGATATCAGGACAGGGGGTGTCTCTGTTTTCCATGGAAGACTTTGGTGTGAGAGAATGTGGTGAGCCAGCTGCTGAGTTTGGCTGGATTTCATCTTCTCAGGCCTGGGGCATCACAGGAGACTCAAATGATGGCTTCCTTAGTTCTGCCCCTTCTTCACTCTATTCCCATCCATCCCAGCTTTCAGCTCAGCTCCTCTGAGCTCCCACAAGAAAGGACGGGGGGCTGGAGAGATGGCTCAGCTGTTAAAAGGACTAAGATTAGATTGCCAACACCCACATGGTTGCTCACAACTGTCTGTAACTCTAGTTCCAAGAGATCCAGTGTTCTCTTCTGACCTCCACAGGCACCAAGCACACATGTGGTGCACATGCAGACAAAACACCCATATGCACAGAATAAAGAATAAATACATCCAAAATTAGAAAGAAAAAAAAAAAAAAAAAGAAAAGAAAAGAAGAGAAAAGAAGGGCCACGCCTAGCACAAAAAGCCCTGTCGCTAGTTAGAATGTAGTGAGATTCAAGCATTATCTTGCTATTTATTTGAGGTATTTTATTGCTGATGTTGTTTTAATTAGAATTAATTTTCCTTATTTTCTCATTTTTCCTCCTCTTGGAAATAAAACCCAGAGCCTTGTTCATCACACTGTATCCAAGCCCTCCTTGCCTTTGGAGTAGAATGAAGCTTTTGTAATATATGCATATATGATAGTGTCTGGTTTCTCACAATCAATGGTGGCTGGCTGATATTTTGCCTGGACTTTGAGGTTTTTTTTTTTTTTTTTTGACTCAAATAGCATCAAACTCTTGCCCTTAAAGAATATGAAGTGTAAGCCGGGCGGTGGTGGTGCACGCCTTTAATCCCAGCACTCGGGAGGCAGAGGCAGGCGGATTTCTGAGTTCGAGGCTAGCCTGGTCTACAGAGTGAGTTCCAGGACAGCCAGGACTACACAGAGAAACCCTGTCTCGAAAAACCAAAAAAAAAAAAAAAAAAAAAAAAAAAAAAAAAAAAAAAAAAGAATATTAAATGCAGCATGGAAGCAGAGTCTTGTCTTTGCACAACACATGTAAAGTGTACCAAGTAGAAGGCAGCTGTTGTAAGATAGGTGCTATAAAAGGAAACTGGGCTGGGCTGGTGAGATGGCTCAGTGGTTAGGAACACCAGCTGTTCTTGCAGAGGATCCTGGTTTGATTCTCAGCACCCACACGGAGCCATGATCAAATATATTTTAAAGTGATACTTTTTGGCTTCCATATTGTTGTACCGCTGACTAAAGATAGAAAGCAAATTTACATGTAAAAGATGGATGTGCTTGGTCACTTTTAGATGGAGAGTTAAATGACATCTAAACATTTAATTAAGAAAACAAATCTAGATCATCTACAGTGTTTTCCAGAGATGCTTGATACTTTGATTTTATAACCATCACTGCGAAGAACACCAATACACAGGACACAATACAATTTACACCAATACATTGTATGAAATGGCAGCAATACATTCAGGATCATTAAAAAAAAATGCTCTTCCAATTTCAACCCAAAATTCATTTAACCATTTTTTTTTTTTTTTTTTTTTTAGTGATGGAGAATTTCATGCATGCCTATAATGTTTTGAGCAAACCTACATCCTGTCTCCTTCCCTCCCAATTCTTCTCCCAACCTTCCCTCCCACTATTCCCTTGCAAATTTATGAACTTTTCAGACTGACCCCTGAGTCTCCTTAGTGCTGTCAGCACGTGCATGGCTACCGACTCATCTGCTGGACTGGCAGCCTGGCAGAAGTCAAATCCACGAAGAGAGCTGACTTCCCGCCAGCAGCCCTCAAACAATCAATTTTGAGGTGTAGTCCTTTGAATTCATCATATGTAGCCAAATCTGAATTTCACCTCTGACCCTTCAACTCTGACCCTCCTGCCTCTATGTCCCAAGTGCTGAGATGGGAAGTGTATGCATCACCACACCCAGGGCCTTGTCCGCATTAGGCAGGCACTCTACTGGCCCAGCCACATCCTTAACCCTTCTTTAGTGATTCTTAAATAAAAGGCAAGGCAGCAACTCAAACTGCAAATTTTTAAAATTAAACATTCTAACACAATCCAATCCAAAGTTACACTAATTGGATACATACTGAGGAATGACTGTAGGAAAATATTTAAAGTCTTTGTTTTCCACAAGCTATTGTGTTTTTATAAAAACGGAAAACTTTGTATGCACAGGAGAAACATTGTAATTAATAACATATGTCTTGAGCTGCTGAGATAGCTCAGAGGCTAAAGGTGCTTGTTGCCAAGCTTGATGACCCAAGTTCTATCCCCAGGACCCACGTGATGAAGGAGGAGCATTGACTACTCCAAATTGTCCGCTGACCTCCATGTTTAGAAACTTTAGAAAGCGAGGCTCTCGTTGACTTAGGATAGACTAGGTCTGAAGGTTTACCTTGCAGAATCTTCTGGGCACTGACGGGGTGGATGTGAGGTTCCAAAGACCCAAAGGTCCAAAGGAAGAATCTAAGAAGCAGCAGGGTGAGGAGGGCACATGAAGACAGCCCTAGGGTTGTCTCAGGAGTACGAGCCTCTGAGTGTGGGAGGGCGATGGGACACAAGAGTAGAGAGAAGGATAGACAAAGGAGGGTAGCGAGGCAGGGAGATCCTCCTGCCTGGAGAGAAGGAAGAATGGGCTCTTTCCTTTTGTTCCTTCCTTGGACTTCTCCATGGCTTTCAGGCCAGGGCTGAGGACTACAGGCTTTCCAGGGTTGGAAACAGTGAAGCGAGGCTGCGCTGCTGTGGCAGATTCTGCTCCGAGATCACGGTCACCCTACTCTTTGTCATCCTTTCAGGAAAAAGCTGAATTCCCAGAGGGGTGGGGTGGGGGGAATTTCTGGGTTTCACCCAGGCCTTGGTCTAATGCCTGGCTTTTTCCGGTGCCGTATCAGGATTCAGCCAGGCATGGCTGGTGACTTCTTGTAATAGCCAAGACAGGAAGTGGTCAAGACCTAGAAATAGAGCAGTCCGTGGGGGTGGGAGGGTGGAACTCCTGGGGCCAGTGGCACAGAATTCCTGGACTTTGGCTTCGGCTGCTCAGCACTAGAGATCGCTTTTTTTTTTTTTTTTTTTTTTTTTTTTTTTAAACGTGGGCTTCTCAGTTTTATCTCAGAAAAGAAGATATCCAAGGGCGTTTTAACCAAAAGATGGGTGCTTTCCCCACTAACTGGCAATGCTAACTTGAAACAGTCAAGGGTGTCTGGCACCCTGTGCCATATTTACAATAAAGGAGACAGTGGGTTGTAGGGTCAGCGCTGAGTCAGACAGACCTGTTTTTAATCCCATCTTTGCCACTAACTACCTGGGTGTTCTTAAGCTAATTACCCCATCTTTCTGAGACTCTATTTGTGCTCATGTAAAATCAGGATTCTCATGTCTATTTTGTTGTTCACTGAAAATATTACAGAAAAAGTATTATGGAAAAAGATGTTCAGCATAGTATCTAGCCCCGATACTATAAAAATAAAGGTAGATAATAGTGAACATTAAAGTGAATAAAAGTGAATACCTTTTCATACCTTTAAGGCTCAGTTTCCATTTATACAGGATGGGCTATTATGAGGAACATTTAATGCCAAATATGGTGGGTGCTCTCAGTCTTTAGTTCCTACTCTTAGGAGAAACTCTGGAGAGGAGGGCTTGGGTCAGGAGCTCCTCATGGTGAGGGAAAATAGGCCAGAATGGTGTGGGAGGCCGTTCCTTTGCCTGGAGACCTGTGACGCTAACTCCCCCCTTTTTGTGGGGTTGGAGACCAAGTCCTGTGCTGCATATACTTAGTGACGTGCCCTAGAGGCCTAGCCTTGGGGACCACTCTTGGAGAGAAGGTGTCAAGGGACTGTGCAGCCACTAACTAGGTCCCACTCCACAGAGAGGCTGGAGAGCAACAAAAAGGAGTGGGTATATTGTGGCCGCTGGCTAGAGCAAGGTCCTCCATATCACAGAGCTCTAGACTCCAGGATCAGTCTTCTGAATTTGTTCTGGACCCTTGAGGTCACAGACCCACTTGAGAAGCTGGTGACCACTTTCCTAGCAACATAGACACCCAAGCTTTTGCCAGTACAAGAGATTCACAAAGCCCTGGAAACTCTGTAGGTGGAAAAAAAAAAAACAAACAAAAAAAACCTCCCTGCATTCAGAAGAGATAAGTGCTAGGCAGAGGTGGCAAATGCCTTTAATCCCAGCACTTGGGAGGCAGAGGCAGGCGGATTTCTGAGTTCGAGGCCAGCCTGGTCTACAGAGTGAGTTCCAGGACAGCCAGGGCTACACAGAGAAACCCTGTCTGGAAAAACCAAAAACAAACAAACAAAACCAGAAGAGATAAGTTCTTGAGTGCTTGGGAGGAGAGGGTTTATCTTAGTGGCTCTATTTAAGGGCTGGGGAATAACCACTGGGTTCTCCCAATGTTTAGCATGGGGCAGAAGACCTGGCCCAAATTTTCAGTCAGTTTGTCCAGCAGTGACATTGCCATAGCTTATAGCATCTTCAACATTCAGTCTGCTAGCACTGGTAGGAGGGGGCAGCTAAAGATAAGCAGTCGAAAGAAAGCAATTGGTTTCCTGACTTGTAGATAGATGTCAGGGCCAGACTGAGAATCCAGACCGAGTCAGCTCTTCATCTCTATAAGAAAATACCCAAGTTATGTAAGTTGTATAGGGAAATATTTATTAGGCTCATAGCTATAGAGGTTCAAAGGCGTGGCACCTGCATTAGGTCAGTTCTAGAGGACTCTATGGCAGATGACCAAGGAGAAGTGTGTGCAAGAAGAAGCAGTACATCTTCAGGGGAAGAAGAGCATTGGTCGGCCAGCCCTTCTCTTTTTATAATAACTTTCTTTTTTTGTTTTTGTTTTTTTGAGACGGGGTTTTTTCTGTGTAGCCCTGGCTGTCCTGGAACTCACTCTGTAGACCCGGCTGGCCTCGAACTCAGAAATCCATCTACCTCTGCCTCCCAAGTGCTGGGATTAAAGGCGTGCGCCACCACCGCCCGACTTATAATAACTTCTTAGGAAGAAATACCAAGGGGATCATAGGAGACCTGGTTAGACAGTCACTTGTAAAGCATCTCATGCCTCCAGTGACTTAAGACCTCCCCTTAGGCTCCATTTTAAGGTCCATACTGCCTCCCAGAAAAACAAACCTTTTGTGGGGCACAGTTAGACCACCTCTAAGCAGTAACAAGCACAAGGGAATAGATGCTCATATTTATGGAATACTTATTACACGCCAGCTACTGAGAGCTAAATCACTTTCATTTCAGTTCCATTTTACAGAGGAAGAAACAGAAGTTTAGGACAGTCAGGCAATTTACCAAGGTAAGTTGTGAAGCTGAGATTAAAATTCTGGCTATCTTCAACTAATTTCTGTCTTCTAACTTCTTTTTTTAATAAAGAAAGTTACTGTATGTATGTATGTATGTATGTATGCATGTATGTATTTGTGTGTGTGATAGCTCAGTTGTGAAGGTCAGATACTTCCTCCATGTAGACCTCAAGGGTCAAAGGTCATCAGGTTTAGTTACAAGTGCACTTACCTGCTGAGCCATTTTATCACATTGTCTCTTCGGCAGATATGTAAGAAATGCCTAAGAAGTCTAAATTGTGTGCTGAGAGCTGGGCAGCAGATTTCCTTTTACTCGAGCAAGGCCCTGGAGCGGGAACGAGGGACTTTTTAGAGAAGTACCAGAACAGGAATTTGATGTCAGGGCAAATTTGGAGCCAAGCAGCAGCAGCCTGTATCAGAATGAGGTGTCTCTCATCTTGGGGATTAACTGAGGAAGGTTTATGGACTTCTCTTAGCACATGGCATGGGTCATCCTGTGAAGCCCTTCTGGGCACAGAGCTTCAGTGCAGGTTTGATGAGGCAGTCATGTCTATGTGAGTCTGGGATGGCAGTTCTGGGGTTCTCACTTTCTCCTCAGCAGAGGAGAACAAGCTTCATGAATGGGAAATTTCTCTCAGTCTGACTTCCCAGGGCTCTTTGCCATTGCATCTGTAGCATCCTGGAAACCATCTGGCCCATGGCAAACGTTGCCTAATGGGAGTAAGTGACTAGATAGTGACTGATAAGGCCAAGTTCATTCCTCCCAATTAATTTCCTTGGTTAGTTCCAAGAGTACTTTCGAAGACAGCCTCCAGAACACAGAAATTCTAAGTTATGCCATTAAAAAAAAAGTCAGTATGAACCCCGAAAATCCCATTCTTCTACAAGCCGAGGGACAGATGGGTCATTTCAATAGACAGAAGGAGGTCCTCTGCCAAACATGTAGGAGGAGAAGCCTTTGGCCAGCGAGCTCCTCACGCTTAGTTTCCTCAGAGGAGTAGCTTTTCACCAAGAGGTCTGTAATCTCTCCACAAATAATAACAGAGAGAACACAGTTTTTCTATGCTCTTTAGGTTAAAGGGTTTTTCCTAACTGTGATCTCCCAGAACCAAGTAGCCCTGAGTATGGGTTGGGGTCAGGTGTGTGTGTGTGGGTAAGGTTGATATTAGGAGGAAAAGCACAGTAAACTATTAATTTTACAGATAGGGGAAAAATGATTGTAGAGAACATTTAATGGCCTTTTCAAAACCCTGTGATGGGTAAGGTTGATTGTCAACTCTATGGGATTTAGAGTCGCCATGGAGACAAGTCTGTGGGTATGGCCATGAGGGGTTTCTACATTAGGTTAATAGGCACGGGAAGATCCACTTTAACTGTGGTTGGCACTAGTCTCTGGGCCAGGATCCTAGACTGAGTAAAAAGGAACAGGTGAGCTGAGCATAAACCTTGGTAGCTCCCTGCTTCTTGACTAGAGTTGCAGTTTGATTATTTGCCTCACGTTCCTGATACTGTAATATCTTACAGCAACAAAGTAGCAAACTTTATCCCTCTAGTAGGTAGAAGACCTAAATGCAGAACCTCTGACTCTTTATATAAAGGGATTAACCGTGATCTTTGAACATAAGAAGTCCAAGATATTGCCATAAATATGTTTCATTCAATTTATAGCAGCAGCAATAACGACCTGAATAGGACAGTGGCTGCCTCGGTAGGGACGGATTTGAAGCCATGAAAGGTGCCCTATCGTGGTGCCAGCCTAAGCTGGGGAAGGGACTGTATTAGGTGACTCTTGCTTCTTTAGTGCATCTTGTATACAGCCTTCCACCCGCCGGATGCTTCTCCCTGGTTCTATCTGTTGACTGGGTTACATCGCAGGATAGACAAGCTGTTCTCCAGTATCATTGTTGGGACAAATAGATTGTGAAGATTATTTTGATTTTTAGTACATTTCATTTCGTTATTGTGTGCCGGGGCACACATGTGTCACGTATGTGTGTGTGTGTGAAAGGACAACTAGTAGGAGCTGGTTCTCTCTATCATGTGGGTCCTAGGGAATTGAACTCAGGTCATTAGGTTTGGCAGCAGCAGGTGCGCTTACCTAATGCTGAGCCACCTCTCTGGCCTCTCAATTGTTAAGATCAACTATCAAGTGCTGCGGTGAAGGACAACAAAGGGGGGGGGGGCGATCTTGATTTTTTTATTTTCAGAGGGGTTGCCTGGGATCTGGAAGACAAGTCCTTGCCCTCATAGCATCTATATGTTAAGTACGTATGGAAGAGGAGTAAATACATACAGACTCTCAGTTCCTAGTCATGACAGCTAATGATATAGAATTGCCCCTACAGTAAATAACAATGAGGTTTGGCAACATATTTAAGAAGGTGCTTTTCAGAAGCACACAAAGTGAACCTTATTTGCTAGGCTTTCTGCCTTGAGGCTCTTCCTGGATTGAAGAGCAAGAGGCTAGAGATTCGGAGAAGGGCATGTTGGGCCACTGAACAGAAGAGCAGAGGTCAGTGTTTGCTGAGGATGTGATATGAGGAGGACTCTCTTTAGAGATGAGGAAGCTAAACGGAGAGATACCTTCAGAAGCCCCCGTGGGTGTTCCTTGGGGTCTTCCAGTCAGGTGATGGGATGCATGATGGGATGCATGTATATGTTCATGGGAGAGTCTCTATGACTTTCCTAGTGTAACTGAGAGCTGAGCAGACACTGGAGGCCACTGCCAATTGCTTGGCTATGTTGGTGAGGGGAGTCAGCCTAACCAGATGCTGAGCTCTCCCTTAGGTGACTCCCCAGAGAGCTCATGCTCTAGGAATAAGGACCATGCTCTAGAGTGAACAACCAGCTCCTGAAGAGCTATTGATGGTAAACACATGCATGAGGAGGTAATCCACATTAATTGATATAAACCCAAACAAGGAGGATTGGAGGACCTGTTACCATGGCCCCAACCCAGAACACTTCTAGCTACCAAAACCCCACCAACACATGGATGTTTACATGATACATATGAAGAAACAGGGATTGGCAATCAAGTAAGTATGGTAGTGTCTTCTTGTACTCATAGTAGTGGGAGGATGAGGCAGGAGGATGGTAAGACTACAGCTAGCCTGGTTGGTATAATGAGTCCCTGTATAAAACAAAACAAAACACACAAACAGAAAAAGAAACACACAAACAGAAAAAGCCTGTGGAGATGGCCGAGGAAGTCTGGATTTATGAGTTTGATCCCTAGATCCCCAGAGGAGAGAACTAACTCCCAGGCGTTGTCTTCTGACCACACAGAAGTGCAGCAGCAGGCATGTGCCCCTTCTTCAACAACAATAATTTTAAAACTAACAATAAAAAGAAACTAATGTGGAGACACTGGCAACTGATTCAAATTAATACCTAGAAACAGATAGACAAACAAGCAAAATGCAAGAGAAACAGACCCTTAGAGGAAACAGAATGAGCTAATAAAATTTTTATGTGTCTGTGCACACATGTGCACATATACCTTGAGGTTAGAGCTGGACATCAGATGCTGTCTTCTGTCGCTTTGCTGTCAAAGGGTCTCTCACTGAACCAAGTTGAGCCAAGTTGGCAAGGACTAGCTGGCTAGTAAAGAAAACCTTAGGGAGCCTCCTGTCTCCACTGCCACGCCTCCCCCCATATTTCTCTGCCTTTTCTTTTCTTTCTTTTTCTTATCTTTAAAAATACAGGTATTTGGGCTTGAACTTAGGTCTCCATGCTCACGGGGCAGAGAGTTTATTTACTGAGGCATCTCCCCAGTCCCAGCTGACTAGAACTTTAAGCAATCGTTGTGAACAGACTTATGAACTTAAGAAGGACTAGGGACCTGACAGTTGAAGAAATAAGGAACCTGAAGAGAGAAACTGAAAGCCAAAAGGAACCAACAGGAAATTCTACAGTTAAAAAAGTAGAATTAAAAAAAATAAATGTACAATGTCTGAAATGAAAATTTTCCCCAGATAAGCTCATGAGACTTTTGAGAGGCAGAAGAAAGGGTAAGAGGTCACAGGAAGAGAGCAGTAGACCAGTGTATAGGACGAACAATGATTAATGAATGGACGAGAAGAAACTGAGGTGTGCTCAGGGGTAGAGCAGCTGCCAGGGAATTCTGGGACTTTGGGGTCCATCTCCACCACTGAAAACTGTAACAAAAAGCCTAGCCTCACCACTGTGTAAGATATCACTTAATCCCAAAAGTGTTACTTGGAGCTTCCATAGGAAAAGAGAGAAATTATTTGAAGAAACAATGGCTGAAAGTTTCTAATATGTACCATGAAAAAAAAAACAAACAAAAAACAACAAACAGTTACATATCTATCTCCCCCCAGAACCCAAACAGATAAAAACAAAAGAAAATACCAGTCACCATAGAGTGAAGTAGCTTAAAAAAAATCAAAGAGGAAGTAAAAAAAAAAAATGTAAAAGTAGCCAGGAAGGAAAAAAACTGGGAGAAACTGAACGACAGAATAATGAAGGATTAGAGTGTAACCGTGAGTTCATAGTGATACGAATCAATTAATTTTAGAAATAGAAGCAGGACAGCTCTTCTTTATGTAGAATATTAATCAATAGCGCTTGAAGGAAGTTGGAAAGCCATGTTAAATACATAGTAGCAAGCGCTGCAGTTAGGAGACATGGATTGAAAGATTGAGAGATGGCTCAGTGGGTAGCGGCGCCTGCGGCGAAGCCTGAGAATCCTCTAATTTTACTGTATGTCCATCAGTGGCTCTTTTGTTCTTTAAGTTACACTTCATTTATTTACTAATTTGTGTGTGTACATGTGTCATGTCTCCCCCTTCCTGCTCCCAGGGCTCATTCCGTGATGGCGTGTGTGGATGACAGATGCTATCTTGCTGGAGTCTGTTCTCTTTCTACCATGTGGGGCCTGGGGATGGAACTCAGGCCTTCAGACACAGAATTAAAGTACCTCTTATGAAATTTGCATTAATAACAAAGAGAAAAATGGTGGCTTTATAGTGCACAAACCTAGGAATGCATGACCATAACTATAGCATTGAAGTCAACCTTGTAATAAGACATTAACAGCCTGTGCTCCTAATGTTACCTACTAAGAAGGCACATAATTTTGACCTTTTTTTTGTGGTATTCATGCCCAAAATGACCCAATCATGTGAAAACAGAAGACAAACTATGAAAAAAATTGGCCTTGACCTTTCAAATATGTGTAAATGATAGAAAAAGAAAGAAAAAAATCACAACTTCCTGTACCAACTTCCTGGACACTTTGTGGTGTTTAACTCTGAATGACCAGTCTCCACCTGAGGCTGTCTGAGCAAGAGTTTAGACTTTGGCCTGCATTCTCCTTCACTCTGTTCAAAATGGTTTCCCTGGCTCAGCCTTCAGGAAACCTGCAGCTCCCAAGTTCGACTGCACGGACCCTGACAGTGAACACTGGGTGTACCCCCTCAATTCAGGATCCTGGGAATGGGCTCTGACTGGCTGAGCACATAGTGTGCACATATCCCTGTCTATTCATCGGTATCAGAAAGCACACCACAGGCTGAAATATTTTAACCAGGAACTGCTCTTGCTCCCACGGGGTTCTGGGCTGGGGTGAGGAGCCTTTAGAGAAGGATGCTCGGGCAATGTCTGCATCTCTGCCCACTGTCCTGTGTACTCAGCTTCTTTGACACTATCCTTTTCCGACCAGGGATGGTGTTTAAGAAGAATGACTATGAAAATACAGTAGGGTGAAGGAGAATTGGGAGATGCAGTGACTAAATACAACAGAAATGGGGTTGTGGGAAAAGCAGCATAGGTCACATTCTGTGACAGGATCGGTTTACAGTACTGAATCAACAATCTTTTGTTTGGTAATTATGATTTGGCAATCAATGCAAGATATGGACATTAGGGGAAGCTGGGGAAGGACAGAAGGAAACCTAGCACTCTGTAACTGCAAAATAAACACAACTAATTTCAAAATGAAAGGTTAAAGTCCGGAGGAAGCAGCGAGAACAAGAAGATAGGGGAAAGGAAAGAACCGGGAGGACACGAAATACAATTAACCTAAACAAAGGGACATGGGAAAGGCTGACAATTTATAAAGCTGTTTATAAGAAATATTATTAAAATCACAGTGAAATAGCCAGAAGTTCAGCATATTAGTTTAAGGAGAGTTGCAAGAATTGCTAAACTTAAAAAAAGAATCTATTTACTTTATGTGCATTGATATTTTGTCTTCATGTGTCTATATAAGGATATCAGATCCCCTGGAACTGAAGTTGCAGATGGCTGTGAGCTGCCATGAGGGTGAACCGAACCTGGGTCCTCTAGAAAAGCAGACAAGGCTCAAACACTGAACCATTTCTCCAGGCCCTGGAGCTGCTACTATAAGATAGTTCCTCTAGGGAACGCAGGCGGGTCCTTGTTAAAGTGTTCTTCAGGATGAAGGAAATGACTGAAATTCAGAACTACAGAATGGAGTGAGAGTACCAGAGGCGGTAGATAAGTGGATGAATCTCTCGATTTCCTTATTTTAGAGATGAATAACTGTTTAAAAAAAAAAAACCCTAAATTGTCAATTGCTGTTTTGTGTGTATGTGCATATGAGTGTGTGGTATATGTGTAAGTGTGTTATAGGCTTATGTATATGGTTGCATGGGTATACATCCATGTATACCCATGCACATTCATGTGGAGGTCAGAGGAGAACATGAGTGGTGGGGTGTTCTGCTCTGTTACATTATACTGTATTTTCTCAAGACAGGGTCTCTCACTAAGCCTGGAGCTGGGCTAGCCACCAGGCAGCCTTCTGTCTCTCCACTTCCTCCCATTGCACTGGGGTTATAAACTAGCATATGTCCATGCTCAGATTTTTATGTGGTTGGTGGGGATTTGAACCTAGGTCCTCATGTTGGTCCAGCAAGCACTGTTCCCCACTGAGACACCTCCCTAGCCCCACTCTTACTATTAGTTTGCTTGGGATGCTTTCCTGTTATGTAGCCTAGGGTGTATTCAAACTTGCCATCCTCCTGCCTTATCCGCAAGTGCTGGGACTGAGGTATGCTCTGCTATGAGTCACTGTGCACAGTAATAAAACACTAGGTCATAGTACCGGAGGAAATACAATTGTCTCCATGAATTTATACAGTTATAAAGTTCATACCCGCTACACGGAGTGATATAATATCCTGGTGTGTGAGAGATCTGAGGAATTAGAGTTCCCTCAGCAGAGGGCAAGGCTGAAGGAGGAACACCAGACAAGATGGCATGGAAGAGATGACATTTGAGGTGTTTTGAAAAGTAAGTGGAATTTTCCAAATGGAAAGAGGAAGGAAGGTCAGTCAGATGGAAAGGCACAGAACATTTAGGAGTGACAAGAATCTCCTGGGCTTAGGCTGGGTGACGGATCACGGCCACTTGTCAGGTCTCTCTTCTTTCCACACCCTTCCTTCAGGGGCTGCTGTAGCTCAGGCTAGTTTTGAACTCCCTATGTATGTAAGAACGACCTGGAACTTCTGGTCGTCCTGCCTCCTTAGCGCTGGAATTACTTCATCGCACCCTGTTTTCTGTAGCGCTGGGGATGGAGCCCAGTGGATGCTAGGCAAGTGCTCTTCCAACTGCGTGTCGCATCACTAGCTCTAGTTTTAATTTTTTACAGCACTACGGTTCTTCAGGATGCGCAGGCCCGGACGCTTCCTATGACCCCCTCAGCTCCAGCGTCTTGTACCTTTTGCATTTCTAGAGGTTTCCCATCTAGGGGAGACCCAAGGAAATTAGTGTAGGGATAGGAACAGCAGGCAAGCAGTCTCTGAGAAAAATACCACAAAGCTAGTGAATTTGAGTTTGGAGGCAATACAGTGACTGCTCTGAAATGTTCTCAGACACCTGCTAAGTGCAAGCAAGCATTTGTAGACTCTGTCTTTGTAGAGGCTCTGCCCAGATCCATCTTTCCGAACACAAGCTGCAGGTGTGGTACTGTCAAGCGGCTGCATGGAAAGCATTTGACAGCTGCCTGTTAACTCATTGAGTGACCGAGGCAAAGAATGAAAACTGGAGGAAAAGCAAATTGAGCCCGGCGGAGTGAAATAGCAGTGTTGATGTCTCTGCGGAGGTGGGACTAGCAGAGTCCAGGAAGTGGCCCAAGGCTACTATTTTTTTTTTTAAACCAAGCACCCAGGCGCAGACACCTGGGACCCAGATGCACACAGGACCCCCGAGGGCGCGGTCTTCTCTAGGGAACGCGGGCGGGTCCTTGTGGGTGGAGGGCTGGGGAAGAGAGGCGCGCAGTTTCCCAATCACACTCAGCCTCAGGCAGGGTCCAGGCGGGCCCCGGAGGGAGGGAGGGAGGGCGAGCGCTCGGCCCGCCCCGCTGTGTCCCACCCACCCAGTCCCCTCCCCTCCTTTTCCCTCCCCTCCCGCGGCAGGAAAAGCAGCCGTGGGCACCAGGCTCGCCGTGGCGTGCGCCCGGCGTGAAGGGCAGCGGACAGGATGCGAGCACGGTGGCCGGGACAGCCCTGGGCCGCTCTGCTGGCGCTGGGGGCGCTGGCGGGCGTTGTCATCGGAGGTGAGTGGGGTGCGCAAACTGCGGTGGGACAGTGGGAGCTGGAGCTGAGAGGCTGAGGGGCGGGGGGCGGATCCTTCCTCCCGTGGCCTCGAGGGCGCTTCTCTGGTGGAGGAGATCCTGGCCTGGCCCTGGTAGCAAAGACAAGATGGGGCTCCGCTGGGCCGCCCCAGTGCTGGCAGAAGGATGCGACTCACCTGCTTGGGTGTGTGTGTACATTCTGGGTTGCCCCTTTCTCTTGAGTGCGGCATGTCTACATCCCTCGAGTTTGTTCTTCTGGCCACACCACTCATCAAGGAAGAGCAGGATTCGGGCTCTGCCCCTTCTGGGATCGACTTCTCACCCAGCACTCCCTGACTCTGTGCTGGGAGTCAGCACAGAGGTCCTTGGGGCTGGCTTTGTCTCTCCTTCGTGCAGCCCACAGCATCAGCTGCCTGGATAGGCAGGCTTTCAAGCCCACTAATGCTTCGGGGAAGGGGAATCATCCAGTCCGCAGAGCCCTAGGGGAGCTGGAGGTGGAGCAAGTTAAACCCTGCAGATTGTGTGTGTGTGTGTACACACGTGTGTAATACAGTCTCATATATTTCAGGATACTTCACACTCTGTGTAGTCAAGGGTGACCTTGAACTTCAGACTCCCCTGTGCCTCTACTACTGAGTGCTAGGATTATAGATATGTACCGCTTCTCAGGGTTTATATGCTGCAGGGAGTTGAACCCAGGGCCTTCTCATGGCAGGCAAGCGCTTTATTAATTGAGCTACGTCTCCAGACCCAGATGGACTATTTGTTAAAGGTAAACTTTGTTGAGTTTACTTTGAGGTTAAGTAATCCAAAGATATTTTGGTGGCTGCCTTCAAGATCCTTTTACCACGGCACAGATGAACATAGACATGGGACAGGGAAAGGGGTTTCAGTGGAGAACTGACAGCTGTCCTTTGTTGCAGAAGCTTCCAAGCAAAAGATGAAAACTGTGGTCTTTAGCCTAATTGAACAAGCTTTGTGACCACAGAGCAGCAACCAGGATCTCCAGCATTCTACCCTGGAGATATCACAGTCTCTGTCAGCTGCTGGTAGCTGTGGTTGGGGAACAGGGAAATCGACCAGGAAAGCTGATGTTTCTAACAGATAGGGGACCTTTCTTTCTTTCTTTCTTTCTTTCTTTCTTTCTTTCTTTCTTTCTTTCTTTCTTCCTTCCTTCCTTCCTTCCTTCCTTCCTTCCTCTTTCTTTCTTCTTTCTTTCTTTCTTTCTTTCTTTCTTTCTTTTTCGAGACAGGGTTTCTCTGTATAGCCCTGGCTGTCCTGGAACTCACTCTGTAGACCAGGCTGGCCTCCAACTCAGAAATCCACCTGCCTCTGCCTCCCAATTGCTGGGATTAAAGACATGCACCACCACTGCCCAGCTTAGGCTAACTTTCATGAACTTGAAACCTTTTAAAAATGTCTACTTTCCATTTTTTTAATTGGCACATAATGACAGGGCATGCCTAAGTACAGCGAGAAAGTGTATTCACAGATAACAGATACACTGTACAAGAGGTAGCTAGTATTTTTGTGTTAGGCAACTTCCAGTTAGTCCCAGCTATTTTGAGATTATATTTAAAACACTTTGTGGTTTATTTGTATCTATAACTTTCAAATTAACTTCTGAGTGTCATCATCATTATCACCATCATCTGTAGTTTGAGAGGTAATGAGTTAACAGTGCATAGGCAACACTCTCTTCCCACCTCTCCCGAACCCCTCATTGGTTTGCAATGCTCCATATAGGATCACACTGCCCTGGTATACCTAAGCCTGGGTTTAAAGATCCCTTAGTGGTGATGGGGGAGATGAGGAGGCTGGACAAGTATGAGGACCTGCATCCTGTCCCCAGAACTTATTTAAAAAGCCTGGTGTTGTGGACTCACTAGTGAGCTAGCCTGGCCTACTTGGGAAGCTCAGGCTAGAAAGAGATCCTGCCAAAAAAAAAAAAAAAAAAAAAAAAGTGATATTTCTGAGGAATGAAGGCTGTCTTTTGGTCTCCACTCAGGGACAATTGTGCATGAAGACGCATGTGAACATGCGTATGTACATCAAACAAGCAATGATGCCTTTAGGATTCCTGTTCATAGATTTGCTGGGACTGGGATAATCTAGAGAGGTGATGGCTTGTGGTAATCTAGCCTCGGACTCTCTCTGTCCTGTTGAGGAACAGAGGATTCAGGAGCATCCTGTAAAAGAAGTGTCTGTTGTACTCACAGGCCATCTCAGTGTTGGTGGCAGAGTTGCAAACATCACTAGGTCCCTGGGGAAGGAGGTGGTGAGGTGATTTTGGGGACACACAGTGTTGAAGGGACACAGACCAGGGTGGGAGTGAGGTGCCACAGAAGGGCTGTCGGAGTAGGAGATTCTGAGGAGACACTGACGTTCAGTTTCTGTCTACAAAGATAATCTTTTTAGCTTCATCTAAATACTTTGTTTCGAGGCTTCCTTGTATTGTAGTGGGTATTCTAACCTGACTGGGGCAGCCAGGATGAGGTGCTTGGTTCTCTTCTAGAGTCTGTATTCTGACAACTGTCCAGCTAAAGCTCTCTTCAGGAATGCTCGGGGCCTGGAGACACGAGGACAGGCTTTTTGCTGGGGAAAACGGACAGCTGGGATTTAAGCAGGTGGGATGTAGATTTGATCCTCTGCTTTGCTCCTGATTGACCATGTGATCTTGTCAAATTACCTAATATCTTAGTCTGATTTCCTCACTTGTAAAATGGAGAAAAATAGTCACTCTCGTTTGCAGACTAAATGTGACAAAGGCTCAAATGAAGAGTTCCATGCATAGTGATTCCTGTGTACCATGTGTGGTGATTCCTGTGTTCCATGCGTGGTGATTCCTGTGTTCCATGCGTGGTGATTCCTGTGTTCCATGCGTGGTGATTCCTGTGTTCCATGCGTGGTGATTCCTGTGTTCCATGCGTGGTGATTCCTGTGTTCCATGCGTGGTGATTCCTGTGTTCCATGTGTGGTGATTCCTGTGTTCCATGCGTGGTGATTCCTGTGTACCATGCGTGGTGATTCCTGTGTTTCATGCGTGGTGATTCCTGTGTTCCATGCGTGGTGATTCCTGTGTTCCATGCGTGGTGATTCCTGTGTTCCATGCGTGGTGATTCCTGTGTTCCATGCGTGGTGATTCCTGTGTTCCATGCGTGGTGATTCCTGTGTTCCATGCATGGTGATTCCTGTGTTCCATGCATGGTGATTCCTGTGTTCCATGCATGGTGATTCCTGTGTTCCATGTATGGTGATTCCTGTTGTCATTAAGCTGTCTACAGTGGACTGCAGACCAGAGCTGTTGTTGCTTCATGCATCGGTGTGGTCCAGGCTCCCAGCTGAGACTTCAGCTCTCATAGTCTCTCAATTCAGCCTGTTCCTCTGTGGTATCTTGGCATATTTCAGCCCTCAGGACCTGCAAGAATCTACAGAGAAGGCCCGGGAGGAGAGATGTCCACACATTCATTTTTTCCCCGAGTCTCAATTTTGAATCGAGAGAGCGGTAAAACCCACACATAAGACTTCAGTCTCTATAGGGAGAGCAAAATGTCTATTTTGTTCAACACTGTGCCCAGTGCTTGGCACACAGGCAACAAAAGAATTATGTAGGGAACGGTATAAGAAGGCACCTAGATGTAATGTCTCTTTACGTGAATATCTAATATTTACACATTTGCAGTCCCTGGGGTTCTACCTGATCTCTCTCTCTCTCTCTCTCTCTCTCTCTCTCTCTCTCTCTCTGTGTGTGTGTGAGTGTGAGAGAGAGATACTGTATGTGAATGTATGTGTTTGTGAGAGTGTCTCTGTGTGTATTTGTGTGTGTCTGTGTCTGAGTGAGTGTGAGTGTGTCTGTGCGTGTTTGAGGGTATGTGAGAGTATGTGTGTGTGTGAATGTGTGTCTCTGTGGGAGTATGTCTATCTGTGTGTATGTGTGTCTCTCTGTGTGTGAGTGTGTGCATGTCTCTCTCTGTGTATCTCTCTGTGTGAGTGTGTATGAGTGTGTCTCTTTGTGAGTGTATGTATGTGAGTGTGTATGTGTGTGTGTATGTATGTGTTTGTGTTTTACTGAGAATGGAACCCAGGGTTTTGTGCACACTAAATGTGCTTCACTACTAAACCACAACCAACCCCAGCCCTTTGGACCTTTGCACTGATGTCCATCCTCTGATCAGAAGATTACAGTACACAGGGGGTCCTCTGAAGTGTCTCCCCTTTCCCTACCTTTGGAGGAGTCACTAGAACGATCTTTTCTGTTCTACTGCTCAAGTTTGTGAGCACGAGGGCAAAGGTGAGAAGTGGCATTTGTGTCCTTGGAAGAGCATCTGATGGGACAAGGAGGAAATGGAGTGAGGAGGGGGATCTGAATGTGACTCTAGAACTTCTAGAACTCTCCGATGCAAACTCTTCCTTTGTGGCTCCCCACCCCCCTTGGCTCTCTGTTTATCATCTCCTCCAGCTGCAAGAATCCTGCCCTTGTTGGCAGAAAGAGCCAGGAAGCATGCCCACAGGAACCACAAGTCATGAATCAGCAAACAGATAATTAACTGGGCAAGGGGTGTGTGTGTGTGTGTGTGTGTGTGTGTGTGTGTGTGTGTGTGTAGCTTCAGGAATAAACCACTTGGCTTGTCCTTAGCCTCTGTGCTGCCCACAGTGTGGCCTGCTGTGTCTCACATCTCCTCCTCTCCCTTCTCCCCCAGTGGAAAGGGCCATGTACCTACTGCCAACTCAGGCTGCTAGTGGATGTGAACCTAGGATGGGGATGATGCTGTCCAAGGCTTCTTTTTTTGGAAACTACCAGCATTTATTAGAACTTGAGACTATGTAGCATAATGATAAACACTCACCCTCCTCTCCAGGCACACCGTGTCCCCAGGAAACCTTCACTTCTTTTAAGGGGCTAGGACTGGGGGCTAGAAACCTGGCTAGCAGTTGAGAGCACTTGTTGATCTTATAGAGGAGCTGGGTTCAGGTCCCAGCACCCACATAGTTGCTTCACAACTGCCTGTAACTTCAATTTCAAGGGACATGACATTTTCTTTCGATCTCCTTAGGCACTGCATACATACATACACTCAGTCAAAATCCACACAAAATAAAAAGTATACATCTTTTAAAAGGAGTGTTGGGCTAGAGAGATGGCTCAGTGCTTAAGAGCATTTAATATTCTTTCAGAGGACTTGGGTTCAGGTTTTAGCACCTATAGGAGACAGTTCCCAACTATCTGTAACTCTAATCCTTGGGTGTACATGCTGCACACAAACTCATATAGACACACACACACATACCAGTGTGCATGCCATAAATTATCACCGCCATAACGAAGATAGAGAATATTTTCAGTACCCCAAGTAGTTCTCTCCAGCTTCTTTGTGAATCTTCTCTTCCCATATCTGGTCTTTGGCAATCACTGCTCTGTCTCCTGTCCCCATAGATCTGTTCATATAGAATGTCATGGAGAAGAAAGCACAGTGCGGAGCCTTTAAAACCTGGCTTCTCCCATTTGGATTGCACATATCATTCATCCTAGTTGTTGACTGTGTCAGGAATTCCAAGAGCTCACTGGGGCCGTTCCATCCTACTTCAGTGAGATATGACCCTGGAAGCAGTGCAGCTACCTCCACCAAACCACGGAGGTTCCAGCAGTGTTCAGTCGGAGGGGCACATTGGAGCCATCAGAGCTTCTTACTGCTAGATAAAGAATTGAGAACCTGGTGGTGGTGGAGCATGACTCAGCGCTAGGGAAGCAGAGGCATGGTCATCTCTGTGAGTTCGAGGCTAGCCTGGTCTGTAGAGTAGGTTCCAGGACAGCCAGGGCTACACAGAGAAACTTTGCTCCAAAAAGAAAAACAAAAATAAACAAACAAAAGAAAGCACTGAGGAATTTGTAACAATCCCTACTTTTTTGTTTTCATTATTCTTGGTCCTAAAAGCAACAGATATTTCCAAATATGTTTCTATTAGTTATTTTTTTATATTTTGGTATTATTTATTATGATTACTTTCCCCTTGTTCCTTCCCCCTTCTCAAGTTTTCTCTCTCTCTCTCTCTCTCTCTCTCTCTCTCTCTCTCTCTCTCTGTTTTTCTATAACTCACTGTCACATTTGTGCTGTCTATGTACTTATGGATGTGGGACCATTCACTGGAGCAGGGGCCACCTACCAGGGACCACATAAGAAAACCGACTTTCCATTCTCCAGAAGCCATCAGCTGTCAACAGTGGCTAAGTTAGGGGCAGGGACTTGTGAACCATCCCTCATCCCTGCTGGAACTTTGACTGGCGTGATCTTGTGCCGGGAACCAGAGGTGCCATGGTATGAGTGGAGCTGTCCCACGATATCAAGATGCCAGTGCTTTATTTCAGTCCCACCCAACATCTGGCTCTTATGATCTTTCTGCCCCGGCAATAGATGTTTTGTGGTCTAATAGCACATGTCACTCTTGAGGTCAACGGGCTGGTCAGTATGCCTGGATCCATTCTGCTTCTCATGTATTTGGTAGCATCTCTGAAAAACAAAATCACACAAAACAGAACAAAACAAAACCCCCCAAAACCAAACAAAGCAAAACAAGTCCTTAGACATCACATTTCTATAGAAGACTACTGCCATCCCTTCCGTTCAGTGAGAGTGAGGTACAGACATGCTCACCATTAGAAAATCTGATTTGTCCCAATTTGTCACAGTTTTAACAGTGCTCACAGTCAGAAAGGTGGTGTATTCTACTCAGACCCCCCCCCCCACCATAAGTACAGTTATCACATGTGTGCTGATACACTTTTTTCCCTGTACTTTAACTTGTACTGCATGCATCTTCCTTTTCTGTAGAAAAATTTCTCAGGAAAAGATCAGCAAGCCTGTGGTTAAGAACTTACGTCACGGGGGCTGGAGAGATGGCTCTGGGGTTAAGAGCACAGACTGCTCTTCCAGAGGTCCTGAGTTCAAATCCCAGCAACCACATGGTGGCTCACAACCATCTGTAATGGGATCTGATACCCTCTTCTGGTGTGTCTGTAGACAGCTACAGTGTACTTATATACATTAAATAAATAAATAAATCTTTAAAAAAAAAAAGAACTTACGTCACATCAGAACTTAAAAAAAAAAAAAGAACTTACTCACATCAGAGTTTGCAGACTTTTATGTCAATTTGCTGGAGGACTGATCGAGTCACCTTATCTGTAGGCCTTCATCTTGGTATCTCAGAGGCTGTGGAGTGGGTGAAAGGGCAGATGAGATTTTTTTTTTTTTTTTTTTTTTTTTTTTTTTGGTTCTGGTTTCTCTCTTTTCCTCTCAGCTCTTACTGGAGAAGTTTCTCCTTTAACTTCTCAGTGATTTGGAACTCCAGGCAATGATTCTTTGTGAAATGAGAAGTACTGAGGTTAGAATCAGGCTTGTAATGTTGCACTAGAAGAGAGTTCCAGGAGGCTGGCAGAAAGCACACCCAGTAGCCACTTTATAAGTCCCTGTAGTCAACCCTCTTCGATGATGAAGTTCTTAGAGGCAGAAAATCTGCTGTGTGAGCTCTCCGGACAACGTTACAAACTCTGATGTTAACACTCCCAGATGAATCCCTTTCTACAAGCGTTTGTGAGCATCTATTTGAGCATCTCACCAGAGGCTGGGGAGTGCCGAGTCTCTCTCACAGCTTGGGAATTCTACACTTGAAAACAGAGCACACTTTGCCCTGAGTGATTCCAAAGGCCATGTGGATGGGCTGGTCAAAGTGTGTTTTTTTTTCATTCTCTTCTATTATTTATCATTAATTCACAAATAAAAATTCTGTATCTGATGTGCAACATAATTTGAAATGTAAACATTGGGAAATGGCTAAATCAAGCTATAGAACACACGAATTAGCTCACAGTTACCACTTATTCCTGGCGAGAAACTTAAACTGCTTATTTAATTATTTTATTTTGTTCTACTTTTTGAGATATGGTCTCTGTATATAATCCTGGCTGTCCTGGAACCCATTCTGAAGACCAGGCTGACCTTGAACTTTGACCTTTACAGAACAGAAGGAAAACCAAGAGATCTACGTATAACATGGTGACTAGAGTTTTCAACAGTGTGCCTTCTACTTGAAGATTGCTATTTTTAAAAACAGCTGGGCTTAGTAACCCACCTTAAATCCCAGCACTTAGGAGGCTGATTTTATTATTTTATGTTTTGAGACATGGTCTCATTTAATGTAGTCTGGTCTTGAACTCACTTCTTAATGAGGCTATCCTTGAACTCCTGATCCCTCTGCCTCTACCTCCAAGGTGCTGGCATTCTGTGTACTACTACTCTCATCTCTGATTTTAATAAATGTTGCCAAACAATCGTCCGTAAACAGTAAAATGAATTTGCCTTCTTACCAAGACTGGTTGACAGAACTGTTCACACCACAACTGCCTGGCACCATACCATGAAGAGCTGGGGAGGGATGCCCCAGAATTGCAAAGCTGGATGCCAAGGTCACCTCCAGGACACCACTGAGCTGGGCATGAAACAGAGCATGGTACAGACATGTCTCTTCTGTACACTGAATGAGTCAGTTGGTAGGGTGGGGCTGCCGTGAATAAAATCTTCCAGAATTCTAAAATGCAGCATTTGACCCCAATTTTAGGCCATGAGGAAGAAATGTCTACGAGTATACCTAGGACTTCATGTCCAAGAATGCTATCTATGGCTTCGAGAGTATTAGCGGCCTTGTTGTCACCTTCTGGTTCTGAAAGTTTATACGTTTTCCTGACCAGTGGTACCTTTAAGACTCTCTAATCGAGTACAGAAAAGCTGAAAGTGAGTTCCTGAGAAGTGAGGGACTCATCCGAATCACAAACTAGTTTAGTTTCTGGTGAGGTCTGGTCCTGGGGGCTCCTCTCTCCTGCCAGGGTGGCTTCCTCTTTATGTTCCATCATAGACAAAGGGTCCCACTTATGTGTGACCTTGAGGGAGAGGAGAAGAGAGGTGCCTTTGAGGTGCAGGAAGCAACCAGAGGGAGGATAATGGGGGAGAAAACAGACCATTGACTGAACAGTTACTGTCTGGCTCTTTCACATATGTTACCTTGCCTAGTCCTCGTGCAGTAAATATTATGCCCATATTTGGGAGGTTGAGTCGGTGGGGAGGGGATAAAAATAGCTGTCTGGGCTTTTCAGAGCTTGTCTGATAAGGCTGGGTGGCCTGCTGAGTACTTCGGGGCAGTTATAAATCTTGAGTAGGCATGTGACTGGGTTTTAAAGAGAGCCCCAGAGAGTTGGGTGCCACTGAGATCATATGGTCTGCAGAATGACAAGGACTTCAGACCTCTTGGACTAACTGCTTTCTCTACCACACCCACTCTGTCCCTCCAGGGCTGAGTGTTAGCTTTAGATCACAATGTTTATAGGATGAGATTTTATAATCTTCATTCATGACTTCCTAACTAATCTCTTTAGAGACAATAACCAGACGTGATCTAGCTTCACTTATAAAGGTAGGGTCCTAGTGGCTGGAGGGGACCTCGAAGCGATATGCCCTGTAGCCAAAACATATGAACCTTTTCTAAAATGGGTGTATTTGCATAGGCTCAAGTCCTTCCCAAGTCACACACACACCTAATCCAAAAGCAAGTCCTTGGAATAGAATGCGTTGTAGAGTCTGACAACACTGTTAGCACTGCTGCCCTTTCAATCTAAACCGTTGACAGCTGTTGCCTGGATTGTTTTTAACAATATCCAAATTGATCCGTTTTCCTTCTGGCTTTGATCCTGTGCTTGGTGGTCAGGTTGAGCGTCTCCCCCTCACCTCTGCTCAGATTCCTTCAGCAGCCCTACTGTGTGGTGCAGACCATGCTCCCATCCGTGTGCTGGTTCCTAGTTCTCCAGTTTCTCCTCTGCTTCTCTCCTCTTTCCTCTCTGTCTTCTTGCTATTTCTTCAGTGGGAGGAGGTCTGTCCATCCAGCTTTGGTCTTTGATCTTTGGTGAATGCTTCCCCTTCCCACTCTGTAGCATCATTATAGAATGTCAGCCTCCCAGAAGAACCTTTCTGGACCTTTTTCTGTAGCTGACACTGCTAGACTAGTTTATTCACAACTGCTTTCCTTGCTTTGTTTGGAAGCATCTGACTCTGTTTTTGTTTTTTTTTTCCCTCTTCTGATTTTTTTTTTCTTTCTATTGCCTTCGTGACCAAAACGTGAGCATCCCCGGATCAGGGGCTTGTCTAGTTCATCCAAGTGTCTCCAGTGCCACGTAGAAGAATGCTGAGTGCAGTAGGTGCTCGCTGAATGCTTGTCGAGTGAGCGAGTGAGTGAATGAATGAATGAATGCTGGGACCGTTGAGAAATATTGTCGGAAAGTTGTAAAGCTAAAAGACTTTCTGACCTTTCTCATGGGTGGATGAAGCATGGCAAAGTTTCCATTCCAGGATGGCTTTGTTGTTGTTCCAGTTCATGGAAGTGTCTAAGGACACACTGTCATCAAAACAATGTCACATATGGCTCTGGAAATGCAGATCTGCTTAGAGTTGATTTCTTTGGGTTGTTGTGACCAAGCCCATAAATTGGTGACTTAGGACATCAGAAACATGTTTCTGAGATTCTGGGTAGAACCCATCTTTGCCTCCTGTTAGCTTCTCGTGGTGCCTGGTACTCCTTGATACTCCTTGCTTCTAGCTCTTTCACTCCAGCCTCTGTCTCTGATGCCACTTGGTGTCCACGTCTGTCTTCGTGTGGGGTTTTTTCTTCTTACAAAGTATCGGTCATCTTGGGTTAGTGTGCACACTAATGACCTCATCTTGTTTAAACCTATGTGACCAAATAAGGTCACATTCACAGGTACTGGGGGTTAAAACAGCAGTCTCTCCCCTCACCCCTCATGTGTATTCAACCAATAATGTATTTTAATATTTACTCTTAATGGAGGCAAATTATATACAATTTTTATTGTTAAATTTCACATTCAATTGGCTTGGATGCACTTAAGGAATGATTTAAAATTTGAAAGTAGATACTTCTGCAACACAGTCTTGGATTTGATGAGACATTGCGGTCTGAACTCTACTGATCCAGCAATGACCCTTGGAGCCTTTTGCTCCTGAGGACAGAAGTCTGTGTTCTCACAAGCCTCACCCCCCCCCGCCCCGCCCCATCTTGTTTCCTTTGGGTACTGAGCTACCATTAAGGGCAAAATAAAAACAAAAAAACATTTCTTGCAATTTATTCTTGATAAGCCATGCATGCATGCATAGGGCTGTTAGCAGGAGCTATTCTGTTCGCTGATGCACCCACCCTGCAATGGAAGATCAGGCACCACCTGGGTCACCCAGTGACCCCATGGACCTAAGTGGGAAGTGGAGGGCAGGGCTGAGGCTCTGGGCCAGGATTTTTCTCTGGCAGGGAGCAAGAGAGATCTGCATAGTGGTCATTAGCGTGGACTGTCCTTCATTCTCATCCCAACTACATCCTGAAGGTCCTTGGCCTCATCAGGGTGTACTGACCCTACATTCTGACATGCTGTGTCCCTGGACAACATGTCCTTGACACAGCCCCACTGATGTATTATGACTTCCCCTGGTTCCAACTTGTTTCCATTTTGCCTCTGTTCTCTCCCCCCTTTATCTCGTTTCTGGTCCTGTGAACCAGGCTGAAAGGCCAAACCGCAGTCTCGTATTTCCACTTTCCAGGCAAACTTCTTGGCTGGCCCTGTCTGTTTTTCCCAGGGAACATCTTCTCTCAACCACCGTTCCTAGATTGGGATTTTAAATGCACATTGCTTGTTCTATTTAGGCTTTCACGTCATCTTGATACTTTTCAGCCCATCTCTAACCTTCTCTTCAGGACTGAATTAGCTTTGGGACCCATGTCCTATACAATGACTTTAAGGAATTGAAAAAAAATGCAAACGATTTGTCTGCTCTAAATAGCTTGAAGCTAAGGATAAAAAAAGGCAACAAGAAAAACAACCCCGGCCCCAGCACACATTGAGCACTTTATGTCCGCCAGCTGTGGCGTCCACGAGTGTTGATTTAAGCCTTAAAACCAGGGCAGTCCCTGTCGACCTTGCTCGGCTTCTCTCACACAGGTTTTTGGGAAACATCCATTGTTTCTCTGGCATTCTGGTGAGGGCCCCCACTTCCCCAGTAAGCCCTTCTGGACTACAGAGGCTGAGAAGGAATCAAGGCGCTGTGAATGACTGGAAACAGGGCGGGAGGAGGTCCGCATGCTCAGAAGGGAGGGGCAGCCTGGGAGTAGCGGGCCTTTGAGTCAGCTTGGGCCCGGCTCAGAGACCTCTGATGAGTCAGCCACTTTCAACCACTGAGTCCCAGGGCTCCTGCCCTCCGTCACAGGAGTCTGTTGGAGGGGTTGTTAGGGGACCATTGGTTCTTCCACTATCAACCTGGGATTCATTAAAAATACATCATCAAAGGAACAGGGTGAGGGACTTCCTAAAGGAGCAGCTCAGCCCACCCTCTGAGGTCACTGGCTGCTGGTCCCCTGGGAGGGGCCTGCTGTCTCTTATTTCACATTTGGCAAGGCTTTCTGTTGTGCCTGTAAGTCAAGGGCTCCTAGGGGATGCTAATTTGAGAGTGGGTCAATGGATGAATGGATAAACGGATAGACTGAGAAGGGTTTGGAATAACGTGGGCTGGGCTGTAAAAATGGCGCATGAAGGTAAAGCCAGCAAGCCTGACAGGCTGAGTTTGATCCTCAGGACCTCCACAGTAGAAAGAGGGAACCAACTCTCAGGGTGTCCTCTGTCTCCACACGTGCACTATGGCACATGTATGTGCCCATTCGTTCTTTCTCATTCTCCCTCAAACAAAACCAATAAATGCAGTAAAGAGGAGCTCAACTGGGCCCATGCCGCTTTTCATTGTAACTGTCTGCCCTTCGGTTTCCTCTCTTTCTAGTGAGCATTGATGGTGTTTATGTCCAGGATCACTCTTTGTTGCCAGTCTCCATGGAAACGCCCCAAAGAGGGGAGTTACTGAAATAGTCCAGGCTGGGTTTTCTCAGAACTCTTCTCATCCAGCTGAAATGAAGAGGGCTCTATCCAGCCCCAGGGGAACGGCTGTGAGGCTGAGGTCTGGCCAGACTGCCCTTGCAGGGAGAAGCCTTGGGTGACACTGCTGGTTTTGTGGGCTCAGAACCTGGTATCTGTGGAAATATCAGCTACTTTTCCTCTTTGCATTGCTGAGAGTTGCCCCACTCATATGGGATGGGGCCAGGCCTGGAGCCAGTGACACAATTGCCATTTTGTGATTTACACACTCAAGCTCACTCACACACACACTCAAACTCAGATTCACACACACACACACACACACACACCAGACTCATGCACATTTTCACACACACCCACTTTCTCTTTGTCTCTCTCTGTTGCTCTCTCACACAACCACACACACACACACACACACACCTGTTTTATCCACATCTGAGAAGAGAGGCAATAGTTATTCATGAGCTTGTGGTGATGTCTCACTGGTCACATGTGGAATGGAAAAAGGCCTTTGTAGCAAGACAGAGCCCAGCCTCTGAGGAACTCTGGAGCTTCTAAACCGTGCTTCAAGGATTCCATGGACAATCCAGTGTTTTGAGGAGGAGGATGATACCATATCTTATCTGAGGTTCCATTTATACATAATATGTGTGTGTTTATGTATCTATAGATCTAAATGTATATCTAGATATTAAAATAGAATCTTGCTGCTTGCAGTGTGGTCTAGGAGAGCTCCAACTCAAGACAGTAATCTTGCTGTAGCCACCTGACTGTTGGAGTTATAGGTTTGCACCACCAAGCCTGGTCTACAGGTTTTATTGTAGAACTCTGTGTATACTGTTTAGAAATTAGCTCTCTTGCAGCAAAATAAAACTATTTAGCCCCAAACCTTTCAGTTGGTGCTAATACGTTTTTGGGCTGGTTTAGGCAGGAAGGCCTCAAGGGCCCAACTGATCTTCCCTTGTCTTTCCCCCTCCTCTCTCCCTGTCATCTTTTCTTCCTTTCCTTATTGTATTTCCATGCTGGGGATGAAACCCAGGTCCACATGCATGCTAAACATTCATTGTACTACTAAGCTATTTTCTCAGCTTCTTAAAATGTAATTTTTAAAAGAGTAAAAAGGTACTATGTACATACAAACATACAAAAGGAACACATATCAAAGATTGTAATCAGTTTAAGCAGAGTGGGAACCGGTAAGGTATTAGAACTAGTTCAAAGGGGAATTCAAGGGAGTTTTATAGTTGGTCAGTCATATGGAAATGAATTGGCTAATAGATTCTTAAAAACTGACCAATGCCTGTAAAACAATAAGCTTTAACCTTCGGGGCTTATGTTCTCTACCAGGTGGACATTGTTGACATTTTTGTTGGATGAGAATCATATGTGTTTTTCTCGTAAAAATAAATTTACATCATCATCAGTTTTCTGTGTTAATCTCTAACTTGTACAAAGTTGTAAACCATCCTAATCAGCTCAAGACACAGATGCAGATAGTCTCTGACCATGGCAAGGGCATTTCCTGAGTATGGCCTGTCCTGCACAGCTGTTGAGATGGCTAGAATTCAGTCATAATAAAATAGATGTTTGACTAGATGAGACGTTCTG
Organism: Arvicanthis niloticus; assembly: GCF_011762505.2. Lineage (NCBI taxonomy): Eukaryota > Metazoa > Chordata > Mammalia > Rodentia > Muridae > Arvicanthis > Arvicanthis niloticus. The sequence continues at coordinate 17,703,400 of NC_047663.1, read as the reverse complement.
GAGAGATCGAGAAAACACCCCAGTAACTAGGATAACTTATTTGGAAATAGATTTGCTGGGGGCAAAGCCAAGAAATAAGAGTTATGGGCAAGCCGGGCGGTGGTGGCGCTCACCTTTAATCCCAGTACTTGGGAGGCAGAGGCAGGCGGATTTCTGAGTTTGAGGCCAGCCTGGTCTACAGAGTGAGTTCCAGGACAGCCCGGGCTATACAGAGAAACCCTGTCTCGAAAAACCAAAAAAAAAAAAAAAAAAAAAAAAAAAAAAGAAAATAAGGAAGCCCTTCAGAAAGTCATTCTGAGAACTGTCAGGCTACATGAGGAGGAATGGATCTTCCTGCTCCTGGGTGATAAAGACTTCCCTGAGGCACAGTAGGCAGAGAGGATTTATTTGTCTGAGGCCAGGGACACCAAGCCGGAGAGGCTTCCACAGAAGCAGCTGCCCGGGGTTCACTTCCTGGCTGCACTTCGCAGTTCTATTTTGGTCCTCCTGGCTGTCCCTGTTGCTCCCTGGACTCTCCCCCTGCCGTTTGTCAGCTGGAGGACTCTTCACTTCTGATGGCATCTTGAGGCACCCTCTTGGCTTATTGGATTCTTGCAAAAATCCTGAGATAGGTCAGTCGTTTCATAGAGAGGAGGCGAGTTGCTTAAGGGCACAGCCCGGAGCACAGGTCTTGCTCCAGAGTGCCTCAGAAGTGCCACGTTCTTCCAGACCCCATTAGCCTTTCCTGGTCTCTAGTTCAGCCATTCTCAAGCTTCCTAATGCTGCGACCCTGTAATATACTTCCTCATGCTATGGTGACTCCCCCAACCATAAAATTACTTTGTTGCTACTTTATAACTAACTCTGCTACTGTGATGAATCATAACAGTAACAATCATACCACTGTTATGTAAATGCTATGATATATATATATATATATATGTATATATATATATATATCATAACAGTAAAATATCTGATATATGAGGCCCCAAGGGGCCATGACCCACAAGTTGAGAACCAGTACTCTAGTTCTTTTGTGCGTTCAGTGCTTGGTCCCCAAGAATTGGAAAACTTAACACAAGTTCAGATGGTGGGACATGGCCATTAAGGTTACCCTGCTTTCATTAAAGTTCCACAGTATTTAGGTGTTAATCTTACTGCATCTGAGCCCTAGGTCCTCTGTGTAGTGGCCATGGTTTCAGTTAGACAGTTTGGAGAAGGCACATGGCCATTACACTGGGCCTTGGCTTTTCATTTGACTGGTATAAAACCAGTCACTGATGAAAGCCTTTCTATCAGTTATGATGGGACACTTGGCTCTGTCACTCAGTCCTATCAGCTGCTTCTGCTGTGGCCTCATCCTTTGATAAAGGACCAAATTTCTCCCCATCTTTGTTACTTTCTTTCTTGTGTAATAGCCCATGTTTGGTAAATGTCTAATGGGTAGGGTTAGGGTATGTTTGTGTGTACCTATGAAATGTACACCCGAGTGTTTGGGAAGGAGTTGGCGTAGTCAGGGCAGGATGGTTACTGCTCTGAGCAAATCAGGTGCTAATGCCTATGCCTCTTTGTTGCAGAGTCCAACATCTGTACCACACGAGGCGTGAACTCCTGCCAGCAGTGTCTGGCTGTGAGTCCTATGTGTGCCTGGTGCTCGGATGAGGTAAGGAGCCTATGCCTTATTTGTCAATACAATGACACAGCTCTCACCTCAAAGGGAATATGAGGAAGTTCATGCTGGAGCTAAATGTAAGTGACTATGGCCAAAGAACACAGACTCAGGTTGCTTCGGTTTCTGTGTTCCAACATGATAACCACTATAATGAACATTTTATAGTAATAGAACAGAGAAGGTGATACATCAAGGTATTTTAGACATACATTGGTGAACCATCAGGTGAGGTAGTTACAGAAAGCAAGGAAATCTCTGCTACAGGCATCTGATGCTACCTTATAGCAGTCCCAGGTTGGTGGAAGCTGGGAGTCTGCAGACGTTAGGAAGGAGTTTATTTAGTAATCTTAAGAATGTTCAGTCAAACTCAGAGGTGTGCAATTGATAGCTATTTAGGGGGATCATATGGCCCCAAATTATTTGGCGCCCAACCTGTAGCATTCATTTGACCTCATAAAATGTTCAACACAGGTGTGGCTCCCCATCCCCTCCCCAAATTGCCCCAGACACCATGTTTGTATAGGTGTAGACACACAGAACAATTTCCTCCTAAATGCTGTCTCCATCCCATTCTGAGCAAAACTAGGTGAAGCCTTCCCGAGGACGCGGACACATGGTGGAAAGCTGGCAATGAGTCCTAGAGCCTGCTCTGCACTTCCGCTCCAGCCAGTTTGCTTGGGCATCTTCCTTGCTGTGACTATTGCTACCCTTCCCCAGCCTTTGCTTTGGGCTGGAACATCTCATGGAAGAAGGACTTTACTCTGGAAATGAGAGAAGTGCTAGGGGTGTAGAGGGATGCCAGATCCCCCCCCCCCCAACAAAACCAAACCAAACCAAAAAAATCCAGAAGAGGAATCTTGCATGTGTGTTTGAGTGAGTGTGTTTGTATGTGAGTTTGTATACACTTTTTTTTTTTTTTTCCGAGACAGGGTTTCTCTGTGTAGCCCTGGCTGTCCTGGAACTCTGTAGACCAGGCTGGCCTCGAACTCAGAAATCTGCCTGCCTCTGCCTCCCAAGTGCTGGGATCAAAGGCATGCATCACCACCGCCTGGCTTGTGTACACTTTCTTAGAGATCCTTTTTTCTTCCCTTCTCTCTGACACTGAGGCCCATCTATCTTCTTTCTTTCCTTCCTTTTCTAAAGTATCAATGGATAAAGGAGTGCAAACTCATTGGTGAGGACCAGACAATGACAGGAAAGGTTTAGCCGTGTCTAGGCAGAGGGTTTGTTGTGTCTAAGTCCCTAGGGAATGAGTGTGTCTGAGGGAATGGCTATGTTTGTGGCCAGGCTGGGAATTTGGAGCTGGCAAGAGCTGGTGTGGAGGTAGGGGATGCCTGTGGCTGGAAAGGTTCACAGCAGTTACAGTGGGCGTGAGTCAGCTCCCCAGCAGGTGTTTACCTGAGCCAGAGGCCTTGATTCAGTCGCTGGAGTTACTGCCTCTGCCCTATACGACTCCTCAACCACCCCAGCTATTTCCTGATCTTTGCGTCTCTTCTGGAACCTCTGTGTTTCCTAAAAAGGCAACCTCCTGGGCAGACTGGGGAGGAAGGGAGCAGAAGGCCGTGTTTACCCCCAGAGGAGGGCTGCCAGAGACTCCAAGGCCAGCTCCACACACAGCCTTGGCCTCAGTGTGGGGACTGCTTCTAGGGGCAGCTGCCTAACATCTGGGCCAGATTGATCTCATTTATCGAATGAAACGTTCTCTGGGGCTTGGGGGAGGGCGAGCCCATTCTTCTCCACCCCCACAGGTGCCCCTCCCCTCTGGGCTGCCCTGGAGGCTCAAGTGTGGCGTGGCTGTCTTCCTTCTGGTTTGTCATATCCTCCTGCCTTCAGTCACCATCATGGTTTTGCTAAGCTTCCTTTCTGAGGAAGTTGTAATTCTGCAACAATTCCAGAAGAAGGAGTGGGATGCAAGGATGTCATGTTTGGATTGGATGGCCGGATGTTGGCTGGCTGGAGCAGAGGGGAGCCGAGGGAGCTCCCTGAAGGCCTACTGCTAATCAAGCATGGTCTTCCCTCATCCTTCCCCCCACCCTCCACTCCCCATCTGGATCTTATAGGGATAAACCAGAGCTGGGTTCTGACCAGCCAAAGACCCTCCTTAGGCCACATGAACAGATTCCATGTGACTAGATGCAACTGTGGAATATTTACTGATCACTATGGTGAATCTTTGCCCTCTGGGGCAGACTGAGGGGCCAGAAGGGAGGGAAGGATCAGCTTGTTGATGGGGTGGAGTCAGGAAATGGGTAGCAACTAGGACCAAAGGAGACCAAAGAAGGGAGGTAGAAAGCCCAGTGAAATAGTCCCTTCAGAATGGAATAAAGTGGATGCCAACATCTACCATCACTAAGTGAGAGGGAGGAGGGCGTGGCTGGAGAGTCTGGTGCAGAATGTGTCAAGCAGGGAGGAACCCTGGGCTGTTACTAGAATACTGCTGTTATCTTTTTCCTGAGGGAGCTGGACTTCCCTCCCACAGGGCAAGCTTAACTGTTGAGAGTGTTTGGAGCTTGACTTTAAACAAGCAAAGATGGGGCTGGGAGCATTGCTCAGCTCTCTGCCTCCCCTGTCTTGACTGCTTCAAGTGGTGCTGATGCTGGCAGTGCCTCTGAAAACAACTGGTTGGGCTCTGCTTGTGGTCCTTAAAGGATAGCAGCTCTTGGGTGTGTATAGCAAGGTCTTGGCTGGGTAAGAGGAAAACGGAGCCAAGGGTATGAGTGGGGTGTCTTAGGCCCATCCGAATAGGGTGTGTTCTTGGAGAGACAGAGACATGGTTAGATAATACAGTCAGCACAGCTAGCAGAGACACCAGCTTCACACAGAGCTAGAACCTATATTTTTGGCTCAGGTGGTATCATACTGGAGTCTAGAACCTTCTGAAATCATAAGGTAATTTAACAAGCTGGGAGTGCTTGTTAAATATAAGGGCTCTCGGGGTGGACCCTGGGCCTGTTGCTTCAGAACAGGTTGTTATGGGAGCAAGGGGGACAACATTGCTACTGGTGGAGGCTGGGACTGGACAGGGTGGGTGGAAGTACAATTGGGGTTGCCAGATAAATACAGAACACCCAATTCGAGTTGAATCAGATAGCAGATAATTTTCATCTTGGTAAGCACTGCATATTTCCTAAAGTTAGCAATCTTGAGACAAGAAGAAATGCTAGGAATTGATACTCAGGATACCTGAGCCAGGTTGGAAGGTAGGCCAGTTGACAAACTTGACATCCAAGAATGAACGGGGAAGAACGGGTTTGGGGTTAGCAAGTAGAAGGCTCCATCGGGGACTTACTTCCTGTTCTGTATCTGCCAGGGAAAAGCTCAAGACACTAATTACACTCTGTGTGTGTGTGTGTGGGCGCGTGCCCGCGTGTGTTTATCAGGGTCTCATGATCATGTCTATGGTCTCTTTATATGTATTTTTAACCGGGAGCATAGATGTTCACCTTGAGTTTGGCCCTAAACTTGTTATTGTTAAAATAAAAGAATAAAAATGTATAGTAGGGTCTATCGGTATAGCTCAGTTGGTAGAATGCTTGCATTACATGCTCGAAACCGTGAGTTCAAACCAGCATCGAATAAGCTGGGCACGGTGGCAACATCCTGCAGTGTTGGTCCTCAGGAGGTGGAGTAGGAGGATCAAGGTGGAGGTATAAGTTCAAGGCTGGACTAGGGAGATGATGGCTCAGCGGATAAGAGTACTTGCCGTGCAAGTGAGAGGACTTGAGTTCAAATCCCCAGCACCCACATAAAAGCTGGGCATGGCCCCTGTGCTTCCTACTGCAGTGTTCGGGAGCAGAGACAAGGAGACCCCAGGAGCTTGCTGGCCAGATGCCCTACCCAAAATAATGAGCTTCAGATCCACAGAGAGACCTTCTATCAAAAAGAAGGTGGCTGGATGTGGTGGCACACAGCACACCTTTAATCCCAGCAATGGTGAGGCAAAACCAGGTAGATGTTGGTGAGTCTGAGGTCAGCCTGGCTGTATAGGGAGTTCTGGGGTAGCCAGGACAGCGTGCTGAGACTTTAAAAAAAAAGAAAGAAAGAAAAGGAATATTTCCCTCATCCTCATAACCAACAAAGCATGAATCTAGGGAGACAGCTTTGTAATGCTTTATTACATGTAAGTCCCCTCCCATAGCTTCCTTCAAGGAGAAGAGCGTACAGTAGCAGTGACAGTTGTAATGGGGACTGTAGGAAAGCGGCTGCTGCTACTTTTATTTACGCTGGACCCCCAGAGGATTTGAGTGTATTTGACTCATACTGAGACTTTGTGTTTTGAAATTATCTCACAGTCTTACTTTAGTCCTGGCCCAACCCTGTGAGACAGATATCACAGTGAGGATTATTCATGCTGTACTTTCCCTAAACAGGATTAAGGGGGACTGCTCCTAACTGCGTGTGAGCCTGGAGCCTCCCACCTACGTGGGTGATCACCTTCCTCCCGGGGGCGGGGCTTGACTCTTCCGTTTAACATCCGGGTTTGATGGGAACATTAACATCACTCCCCTTTCTAGTTTTCTCTCTCAGTGACTTGGAGATATCATTTCTTCCACCTGGGCTCTGGGCGGGACTGTGGCCAAGGGTGTTGAAGATGCTGCCTTGCTATCTTTGGAATCTTTCCAGAGCTGAAGGCTTTCAGGAAGAGCTGGGCCATTGAGCAAGCCTGTTAGGTTTCTGACCTCTAACATCATCGATCATAAAGGGAGGGAGACAGCCTGGTCTTACTTTTCAGTGTTTATTTTTGTTTTTTAAAGGAAATTTATAGGAAGCGTAAGGACTGTCGGCACGTCTGGGGATTCTACTCTTTCCTATAAAGACCGAGGTTAGAAAGTGGAGCTAGGAGGGCCCCTCAGAAGCATTCGTTCCCCTCACTGAGCCTGAAGATCCTGGGTGGCTTGCTGTTCTCCCTCAGCTCCCTGGTCTCCTGCTCCTGGTTCCCTCCATCAGCCTCTGTCTTGCTCTGGAAAGACTCAGCTCCTCTGGCATCCCGGTGATTTGATCACGGCCTTTTGGGGAAGATTTTCTCTGAGGTCCGTGGGCAGTTGGAATCAGAGATAAGAGTGATGATGATAATGATGATGTGTGTATGTGCACATGTGTGTGTGTGTATACATACATGTGTGTACGTGTGTTTATATGTATGTAGGGGTGCCTTAGAAGGAAGAAGAGACTGCTTCCTGGGAGTGTATGGTTTAGAGGGATGAGAGACGGGCACAGAGAGGGAGGCTGATCACAAAACCTGGTTGGCCCAGCAGTTAGTTCTTCTCACTGCTTTTCTGTTAGGTGTCAGGGTAGAAATTTTCTTCTCTCATAGTAGGCATGGCCTGTGGTGTCCCTTATGGGACATTTGCCACCAAGAAGGTTAAATCTTATTCCCCTTGTAGAGGCTATTCCTCTGCCTCATAACTGAAAAGCTGAGAGAAAAGGTACAGGCCAGAAGCCCCTTTGTCTTTCTGTTTGGGTTAGGTTGGTGTGTGTGTGTGTGTGTGTGTGTGTGTGGCTGGAGTATGTGTGTGAGGCTGGAGTGTGTGTGTGTATGTGTGTGTATGAGGCTAGAGTGTGTGTGTGGTATGTGTATGTGTATCTGTGAGGGTATTAAGAGTGCAGTGTGTATGTGTGTGTAGTGTGTGTGGGTGAGGATGAGGTGTGAGTGTGTGTCAGTCCTACACTGTATCACCACGAACACAGGCCTTTAAGTCATCAAAGGACCTCTTGAACTTTAGAATGTGTGTGCTGTTTGTGGATTGAGCTCTCTGCAGGTGTGCTGGTGACCAGGTTATGTACAGCTGAACAGGAAGGACTTACCCATCTTTCCTGAATGATCTTCTCATAGCTTCTGCTTGCATCCTGGTCTCTGAATGCCCGGGGCATTCTCTGCTGTACTCCCCTGGGCACCCTTCCTCTCAACTGTCATTTCTACTTTTTATTACATTCTCTAGTCCACAGAATACAATGAAACTTATTTTATGAGGCTACTCACCGACAGAAAATCTAGGTGGCATCTCAGTTGTATCCTCCCAAGCTCTGCAACGTTGGACAAGCTACTTCTTTAAGCCTCAAATATGCCGAGTGTCAGGTTACAAAGGAACTGGAGGACCCTTCCCCCTCATGTCTGCTAACCCCACTTATCAAACAAATCAGGAAACTGAGGCTCAGAGTGACTTCTGTGGTGTCACATGACTAGCTAGTGGTGACCTATATCTGAGGCCTGTTTCCTGATTTCAGTGTCCTTCCAAGAACATTTAATTCTTGCATGTGACATGCAGACACAGGCTGAGGTGATGCATGTCAGTGCGGTTTTTGGTTTTTTTTTTTTTTGTCCAGGGCGAAGGAGGAAGCTGACAGGACAGCACCTCTCCTCACGGCAGTTTTTCCCAGCTTGTGGAGTTTCTTCAGAAACTACTTACCGACAGAGCATGTTAATAGGGGACACTTGCTGGGTACTTGCTGCTTGCATGGTGTTAGTTAGCCTTGCATGGCATCCCTGTGATAAAAGGTTCTTCTTATTGTTAATTCTTTTTAAAGTAATTTTTTTATTGTGGTAGAATACATATAACAATTTACCATCCTGACCTTTCTGTTTGCTTGTGATGTGTGTATGTGTGGAGATCTATTTTCCCCCTCTTTCCCTCTCCCTCTCCCCGCCCCCCACTCCCTTATTTCTTGAGACTCAGGGTCTCTCATTAAACCTGGAGGTCATCGAGATGGCTAGCCTCACTGCTCAGCAAGCCCCATGGATCCTCCTGTCTCTGCCTCTCTAGCTCTGGGCTTGCAGGCATGTGTCACCATACCCAGGAGGTGTGTGTGTGTGTGTAACACGAGTCCTGGTGATTAAGCTCAGGTTTCATTCTTGTGTAGCAACATTTTACTGACTGAATCCCCCTAGCCCCCTCCTAACCATTCTGTTTTATTATTTGTCCACCGTCACCACCTTAACTGTCCAGGTGAGTGGCGATAAGTCTACTTATAATGTGAAGCTCTCACTGTCATCCATCCCCATAACTGAATTTCATTTTGCTAGGCTAGAACTTTGGCCTCATTAAACAATTCTTTCTTCTCCTCCTCAGCCCCTGGCAACCATCACTTCCCCTTCCGTCTCTGTGGTTTTGATTGCTGTCGTAGCTAAGGATGACTTTTCCCCTTCATGATACAGCTGAAGGAAGTGAGCTTTGAGAGCTGTGTGTCATGCTCTGGTCCCCAGTCAGTGGTGACAAAGCCCGGGATCAGTCTCAGCCAGTCTCAGCCAGTCTCAGCCAGCTCATTCCTGGACTCTTATTCTTTACCCTCCACAGTATCTGCTCTGTCATTTTGTCCTGGATAAAGAAGGGAGGCAGGAAGCACACAACCATGGACCTTATAGAACAGCCAGCACATAACACAGCATCTATAAATGCTTTTAGCCTTGACCCACAGAAAGAAATACCTCATGCATTGTTACTCGTTACATGTGCTAAACCCCATCTTCCAGGAAACAAAAGATTCCCCAAATAACATTGAAATGTTTATTTATATACTTGAGTATTTTCTGTTATGTTTTACTTAGTAAACTTGATTTTGAGACTCACAAACCAATCATATTTTACAATTTGGAAAACACTACTTTAGCAGGCTTCTTACTTAATGGTCGTTCTTAGTTTTCAATCCATGAACAGGTACTAACTCAGTTTATTCATTTGCCCTTCCTGTGTGTGCCCTAGGGATCACCCTAGGAAGGACCACAGCAGTACTTCTGTGCTAGACTAGTTCCAAAGGGCCAGAGAAGCTCTTAGCCATAGGGAGGTGACTTATCAGGCAGGAGGCTTAGCCACCCTGGCTCTGATGTTGGCCTTCCCCTGGGCTCTTCTCTTTATAGACTCTGTCTCTGGGCTCACCCCGCTGTAACCTGAAGGAGAACTTGCTGAAGGATAACTGTGCTCCAGAGTCTATTGAGTTTCCAGTCAGTGAGGCCCAGATCCTGGAGGCTAGACCACTCAGCAGCAAGGGCTCAGGAGACAGCGCCCAGATCACTCAAGTCAGCCCCCAGAGGATTGCCCTTCGACTACGGCCAGGTAGGCACGGGGATGGGTGTGAGTGGGAGAGGTAGGCGTCGGGGAATCATCTTGGGGAGAGACCTGAAACCAGTGGGCACAGGACATCAGTTGAAGGTCTGAGTAGGAACTCTTGGGGGGAGGGGCAGCACAGGATAGGACTGGGGTGGAAAGAGGAAGAGATGGGGGATGGGGGGTATGGGCAGGAGAATAGAAGAAAAGGAGAGGTATCAGGATTGGAGTCAGAAGATCTGAGTGTGAACCCCAAGTCTACCACACTAATTCTTGTGGCTCTGCCTCCTCCTGATGTGTTTTGATAGCTCTGGTGGAGGTGCAGATGAGAGGAAGGATGAGGAAGGAAGCTGTAATTTCCCTCAGGGCACAGGGAGCTGACAAAAGAGGGAGGACTGTTAGGCTGAGGTGAGCTTTTGGAAGTATCTAGACTTGACTTAACTGAATCAATAAGAATTTGAGAGAGTCCGCTCTATGCAAAGCATCTATGGGATTTGAAGACAAGCAGGCGCCATTTACTTTGGAGATGGTACCTCTGGTCAGCCTGGGGCTCACATGCAGCCCAGGCTGGCCCTTGACTTTGCAGTAGTCTTCCTGCTTCTGACTTTGTGCATGCTGGGATTAGGGACATGAGTCATCCTACCCAGCATACTTCCTGTTCTTTACAGAGTCTGAAGTGCAGCAACTGACAGTTGTATGACTTAGAATAGTAGACCCAGGGGGCCCAGAGGGTCCTACACACGGGGATGTAGATGGTGGGAAATCACAGAATGGAAAAGAAGAGGTTCAAGAGACTGCAAGAGGGCAGGGGTTGTGTGTGTGTGTATGTGTGTGTGTGTGTGTGTGGTGGGGGATGGGAGGCAACCAAAACTTTCAAGCATAATTTGATCAAGCTGTTATTCATCCCCTGTGGATGCCTACTCATGTATTTAATCCTAGAAGAGGAGGCGAAAAAACTAACATCCTTCTGCCTTCCAGATGATTCGAAGATCTTTTCACTTCAAGTGCGGCAGGTAGAGGATTACCCTGTAGACATCTACTACTTGATGGACCTGTCTTACTCCATGAAGGATGATCTGTCACACATCCAGACCCTGGGTACCAAGTTGGCCTCTCAGATGCGCAAGCTTACTAGCAACCTTCGGATTGGCTTTGGGGCCTTTGTGGACAAGCCTGTATCACCGTACATGTACATTTCTCCACCACAGGCAATCAAAAACCCTTGTCATAGGTAAGCCCTTTCTCCACAAGCCAGTGAAGCACCCCTTCCCTTTATCCCAGGCTGGTCTAAGTCCTGGTTCCTATTTTTAGCTCCAGGATTTTCCTTCACAAGTTTATTTTTTAATTTCTATTTCTGGTTTCTTTCTTTTTTCTTTCTTTAGCTATTATTTTATGTATATGAGTTCTATAGCTATCTTCAGACACACCAGGAGAGGGCATCAGATCCCATTACAGATGGTTGTGAGCCACCCTGTGGTTGCTGGGAATTGAACTCAGGTCCTCTGGAAGAGCAGTCAGTGCTCTTAACCGCTGAGCCGTCTCTCCAGCCCCTAATTTCTATTTCTATGCATGTGTTTGCATATAATGTGTGCCAGGTGACCGTGGAGGCCAGAAGAGGTGTCAGATCCCTTGGGACAGGGGTTGCAGGTGGGTGTGAGGTGCCTGACATTGGTGCTGGAAACCAGACTCTGGGAGAGCATCAAGTGTGTTCAGCGTCTAGTCACCTCTCTAGCATCTTTAAGGCCGTTTTGTTGCCTGCTTTATGCAAGAACCAAAGCAGTTCCAGCTTGTTCTCTGCCTGGAAGGTGGGCCTGCTCTCGGGAGTATTGTGCCAATAGGGCTCATGCTGACAGGGGTCTTATACAGAAGTGTCACCAGCTTCTGAGCAGAACTGAGGGGGACAAGCAAGAAGCAGAGAGAAGTCTAGATTAGCAAGAATGTAACTGTGATATCAGAGGGATTAGTTCTGTGGTCCTTATTATAGTCATCAAGGGAGCAGGTTTTACAAAGTTAGAAAAAAGCAAGAAAAATCACTTTATTGAATGCTTTAATAGCATATAGGCTGGGCTGTGGTGGCGCACGCCTTTAATCCCAGCGCTTGGGAGGCAGAGGCAGGCGGATTTCTGAGTTTGAGGCCAGCCTGGTCTACAGAGTGAGTTCCAGGACAGCCAGGGCTACACAGAGAAACCTTGTCCCGAAAAAAAAAAAAAAAACCAAAACCAAACAAAAACCAGCATATAGATGGTTACATTCTCTCTATTCACCTCCTTTTTAGAAATATATTTTTAAAAACATTTATTGTTTCATGTGTATCAGTGTTGCCTGCAAGCATGTGTGTGCCTGGTGCCATCAGAGGCCAGAAGAGGGTATTGAATGCCCTGGAGCTGGAGTTACAGATAGTTGTGAGCCACCATGTGGTTACTAAAATTAAACCTGGGTCCTCTGGAAGAGCATTCTGTGCTCTTAACCACTGAGCCACCTCTCCAGCTCCTCACACCTCCATTTATTTATTAATTAATTTATTATTTATTTATTTATTTATTTATTTATTTAATTTTTATGTTTTTTTTTTTTTTTTTGAGACAGATGTTTGCTCTGTAGCCCAGGCTGGCCTCAGCCTCCTGAGTGCTGTATTACAGGCACAAGCCAACCCACCTTATCTCTGGAGTTGGAGAAACTCTAGGAATTGCACTTAGAGTTTCATGGTTGCTAGGCAAGTGTTCTACCACTGAACAATGCCTCCAGCCCTGAGCTTCTGTTTAGCTTATGTATAGTTAGTTTTCCTGCTGTTATGATCAAATACTTGGTAGAAGTAGCTTAAGGGAGGAAAGGTTCATGTCTCTGAATATGTGTTCCATCATGACAGGTAAGGCATGAAGTGTCTAAAGTGGCTTGGTCTGTGGTGGCAGGAACCTGTGGCAGCTACTGGCTACATACCACCAGGGCTGGACAGGAAGCCGGCTTGGAACAATTCAACCTTGCCCATATAACCCTATGTATGCCAGCAAGGGTCTGTGTTAAAGGTTCTACAACTTTTAACCTTTAACCTTTAACTGTGCCAAGCTGTGCCACTACCTGGGGACCGAGTGTTCAGGCGTGTGAGCCTGTGGGGCCCAGCACACATTTAAACCATAGCAGTTTACTATTGAATGACTTACTTGACGAAGACTTTAAATCTATGTATGGTAGTGATTTAAAACTATGATTACTAGGGCTGGAGAGATGACCCAGTGGTTAAGAATGCTTCCCACTTTTCCAGAGGATCTGACAGAGTCCAGTTCCAGTACCCACGTCAGACAGCACTTAACCCAAGCCTGTAGTTCCAACTCTAGGGGATCTAATGCTGCCTTATCATCTCCGTGGGCACCTACACACACCCACTCTCTGTTTCTGTTCTCTTTTTCCTCTCCCCTCCATAATTAAAAATAAACTATATTGAAATGATGATTTCTGGGCTGGCAAAGGCATGGCTTTACTTTTTAACTTTATAAAAAAAAATTCTACAGTATAGTTTTAAACTTCTGTCCTAGCTCCATGTTTCCCCAGAAAAGACATCAGTTAGTCTGGGAAGAGCAGTGCATGACCTGTAAACTTACTGGATATCTGCTTGATTGTTGCAGTAAAAAAGTGTTAATGATTACAGCCATGTTAGCTTGAGCCCAACTCTCGAAGACTTGCTTTCCGTGGTCCCCAGATAGCTCTCACAGGAGAAGGAAGCACCCGCTTTCCGTGGTCCCCTGATAGCTCTCACAGGAGAAGGAAGCACTATTACGTCTCCATATAGATCTTGCCACTGGGCTACACTTCTAGCTCTGACTTCAACTTATGTATTAATTATTTTTCTTGTTCCTGAATGGAATATAGCTTCAGAGAGGCTATCAGAGAGCCCATGCTTGGTAAATGGGGAGCCAGGGTCTAATCTGTCCTGTCTGGTTTCATTGCTTCCTTTCTTGTTCTTTTGGCTATCTGGAGGTATGGTTATGCCACAGGGAGCTTGAAGAGCTTGGAGTCTAGACTGTCTCAGTAATTGTGATTCTGTGAGGCTGGAGGTGTAGCTGTGTGGTAGAGCATTTACCTGGCATGTATGAGACGCTGGGTTAAATCCCCAGCACACTCACACACCATGCACACACACACACACACACACACACACACACACACACACACAGACACATACACAGACACATAGAAAGAGGGAGAGACACACACAGACACCACACAGAAGCACACAGCGACATACACACAGACACATACACATAGAGAGAAAGAGAGACACACAGACACATAGAGAGACACAGACATAGACTCACAAACACACAGACACACACAGAGAGAGAGACAGAGAGAGAGAAAGAAGAGAGTGTGAGGAAAGAGAGAGAGAGAGAGAGAGAGAGAGAGAGAGAGAGAGAGAGAGAGAGAACTAATATGATATGACCTGGCTTAAGCGTGCCACCGGCCATATCTATCCCCCTCTCTTTCCCTGACCCCTGTATCACCTTTCCATCATGGCTTCTTTTTTTTTTTTTTTTTTTTTTTTGTTTTTCGAGACAGGGTTTCTCTGTGTAGCCCTGGCTGTCCTGGAACTCACTCTGTAGACCAGGCTGGCCTCGAACTCAGAAATCCACCTGCCTCTGCCTCCCAAGTGCTGGGATTAAAGGCGTGCGCCACCACCGCCTGGCTCCATCATGGCTTCTAAGATGACCTCTCATCTCCCTCCAGTATGAATACTACCTGCTTGCCCATGTTTGGCTACAAGCACGTGCTGACACTAACTGACCAGGTGACCCGCTTCAACGAGGAAGTGAAGAAACAGAATGTGTCACGTAACCGAGATGCCCCAGAGGGTGGCTTTGACGCCATCATGCAGGCTACAGTCTGTGATGTGAGTTTGGGAGGCAAGGGCTGCCAGGTGTAGCTGGCACAAATCAAAACAGGGAAGGAAACAGTTCACTTGGGGATTTCCGGTATGTTGGGGGATGGGAACCATACAGAACTTTGTACAGTGTGTGTAATAAATGGCTCCTGATACACAGTCCATTTTTATATCCATGCCAAGGCCACAGCTGACAACTCGTTAAACCACAGTAGTCTCAGATCTTTCCTAGGGAGAACATCTTTCCACATTTTCTGGAATTATTTCAGAATCAAGCCTGGGTTAACTTGACCTCAGCTAAGTGGGCAGATGTTAGGGTGGGATTTCTTCTGGCCTGGGCCAGCTCTGTGGGTGCAGATGGATTCCTGTTATGTGTGGAGTTGAAGAAGGCATGCTTTAGCCTCATGAACTAATCAACGGTGGGATGACTTCCTTATGGGGAACGAAGCCCGGGTTGGAAAACTAGTTTATGTTTAAGGCTTGGGGCTGAGGTCCCTCTCCAAGACAACTGGCTCAGCTTTTCAGCTATGCTGGTTCTGGGGTCTTTGTTTTGTATTGATGACATAGCTGAAGTCACTCTGTCTTTTTTTTTTTTTTTTTAAACAGAAAAAAATTGGCTGGAGGAATGATGCATCTCATTTGCTGGTGTTTACCACTGATGCCAAGACCCATATCGCCCTGGACGGAAGGCTGGCAGGCATTGTCCTGCCCAATGACGGGCGCTGTCACATTGGCACTGACAACCACTATTCTGCCTCCACTACCATGGTGAGATGCCTAATTCCTACTGTGGTCCATCCATGCTCACCCTGGTAGGGCAAGGCTTTTGTGCGAATTTGAAGACAGCTCTTCCTCTGGGCATCATTTGGGGCTCAGCCCATTCCTGCGTACTTCACATGGACAGTCTCATCCAGGGTATAAACTGTCTGACCATGGAGTTGTCCATGCCTGTGGCCAGTGTTCACACTGAGTCTGTAGTCATCAGTACCAGCACCTTGGCATCCATAATGGACCCACACCATGTGCCAGGCACAGCTGGAAAGCTCATGTCTTCCCTTCCTCTGTGAATAGCCCCTTCATGGGATCAAGCTCACTTGTAGTTACAGAGGAAAGACAAAGGTTTCATTGATGAAATAAAAGACCCCAGAGAGCAGAGCCTGTTGAGGAAAGGTTAAAGGGCACAGAGTCATTTGGGTTGAAGGAAAGATGGACCCGTGGATAATTTAGGATGGTACATAAAACTTCTGAAAAGTTCTTTTATGTGTTTTAGTTAACTATATTAATTAAATAAGTGGAAAGAAGCTTAAACTGAAACAGAGAAATTGCTGCAAGCCGTGAGACAAGTGTAACAGTATTTAACGTAGTAGCACTTTGGGTATTTGGGAGGAAGTTTTGACTTTTTTCCCTGTCTTGCCCCCGCCCACCCCCATTTCGTTTTTTTGAGACAGGGTCTTGGTATGCGTTCTGGGCTGGCTTGTGGCTCTCAGCCCTCTTGCTTTAGCCTTGTAGATGGGCTGGGATGGCACTATGCCGCTATGCCTGCTTTGTTTTCTGAGAAAGGGTCTCTCTTGCTCTGTATGCAGCCCGGCTGGCCTTACCCTGGCAGTTTTTCTGCCTCTGCCTTCGGAGTGTTGGGATTAGGAATCTGCACCACCATGCCTGTTAATTTTTTTCTGGTCTGGAGATTGAACCCAATGTCTCACATTATGATAAATATTGCCCAACCACCAGGCCACCCCCGGCCTACTCTGTTTTTTTTTTTTTTTTTTTAAGCCAATAAATAGAGGAACCACCTGCAGTTTTAAAATGATTAAAGGCAGGACAGGGAACTGGAGATGTCCTGTGCTCCCTTGCAAGGTCTAGGATTCCACGAACAGAGTCACGATTCGTACTGTTTCCTGGTCTCTTCTCTCTACTTTCTTGGTGTTAGCCACGTCCAAGTTGAGCATGGCCAGCTAGCTTTGACATCAGTCTATACAGAACACTGAGCAGGAGCTGTGAGAGATGGAAAAGCTCTAAGGACACTCTTAGGAGGTCTAGATGAAGAAAGAGGATATATTCCTACACACTCTTAATAGTACAGAATGCATGATAAACGCTAAGTGGGTGGTTGACACAGTCAAGGGCTATTGGCAGCGGAAGGAGGAAAGCTCTTAGTAGCTGAGATTGTCAAGGAGGGCCTCCTGGAGGAGGTGAGCTTAGGCTAAGGAGGAGGAGTACCAAGATGACAGTCACTTTAGTAGCAGGAGGATTGAGCTAGGTCAGTGCTGCGTAGAAGAGGGGTAGGGGCGAGTGACGTTTGGACCGTGAGGTTAAGATCATGTGACAGGTGACCAGTAGAGCGAGGGTAGGGCATTTGCCTGCATTTTCACAACAGTGAGAACCAGCCCACGGAGATGTTTTGAATCTGCTCGGGAAGGAAGGTGCTTGGTTTTGGAACCACCAGCCCAGGGTTCACAGCCGAGCTTCTGACTCTACCCTTTCACTAGGGCATTGAGTCATTTTCTGTTGCTAACGATGCAATAGCATGGACACAGTAAGCTGGAAAAGAGCTTTAGTTTTGGTTTTAGAGCTTGCGAATTTGAGGGACAGCATCTGGTGATGATGCCGGCTGGCTGAGTCCCAAGACTCAGGCCGTCATGAGGCGGGAGGTCAGGAAGCATGCGTGTGGGATTCTGTTTTCATTGGTTTCCTTTTGTAAAGCTAGTGAGATTCAACTCTGGGGGCTTCTAATCCTACTTACTTCCCAAAGACTCTACTCTAAATATCTTAGTGGGGTGTGTGTGTGTGTGTGTGTCTGTGTGTGTGTGTCTGTGTGTGTGTGTCTGTGTGTGTATGTCTCTCTGTGTGTGTGTATGTCTCTCTCTGTGTGTGTATGTCTCTCTCTGTGTGTCTGTGTGTATGTATGTGTGTGTCTCCACTCCCTCAGCATCTCACAGTGGGAATTCAGTTCCAGCACATGAAACCTGAGGGGCTCGCTGAAGCCACACCCAAACATAACACCCACTTTGATTAATGGGTAAAACAATCTTTTAAGTTTCACATTGCCTTGGTCATACCCCAAATAAGACAGGCTCAGAGGCTTAGAATCCAGGCACGCCTGTGAGACGCCTCCATTAACCTTCACCTTTCCCCCTTTCCAGGATTACCCATCTCTGGGGCTGATGACCGAGAAACTATCCCAGAAAAACATTAACTTGATCTTTGCAGTGACTAAAGATGTTGTCAGCCTTTACCAGGTAATTAGGACTCTGGGCTTCTCTCTTGTTACCACGGGTGGACTTGTCCCAGGTGACCAGCTCCTGCTGTTACTAGCCAAGGACCCAACCAGGAAAAATCCTTCTTAAACCCATTCTCCAGGCAGTTTACATCCCTCCCCATAGCCTTTTCCCTCCAACCTCTCACCTGTAAGGAAGCCTGTGGTGGTCTGTGATGGCAGCGGAGGTGACTCAGTGGGGGGAGGGGTATAAAGAGTTTTTTTTTAAATGTTTCTCAGATATGATAATGTGCTAGATCTGTTCTGGTAGTAAAAAGTAAGATATTCCACAGTGTTCTACAAACTTCATTTTAAGGCAGTCAGGTGGTGGTGCATCCCTTTAATCTCAGCACTTGGGAGGCAGAGGCAGGGGGATCTCTTGAGTTTGAGGATTCCTGGTCTACAGAGTGAGTGCCAGGAAAGCCAGGGCTACACAGAGAACACTATCTCGAAAAAACAAACAAACAAACAAACAAACAAACAACTACCAGTCTGACCAAGGAGGGCTTGAGGAGGAGACCACTTTCTTCAGTACGCTGTGGACATCTTTGTCTTTCTTTCTAGAATTATAGTGAGCTCATCCCTGGGACCACAGTGGGAGTCCTGTCTCAAGACTCAAGCAATGTCCTCCAGCTCATTGTTGATGCTTATGGGGTAAGGATGTTGGCACAGGAAGCCCTGGTGAGTCTGCTGGACTCGGCTTACTCATCAGAGCTTTTCAAAAAGAAGTAA
Source organism: Arvicanthis niloticus (assembly GCF_011762505.2). Lineage (NCBI taxonomy): Eukaryota > Metazoa > Chordata > Mammalia > Rodentia > Muridae > Arvicanthis > Arvicanthis niloticus. Next base: position 17,684,846 of record NC_047663.1, on the reverse strand, counting down.
AAGAGGGATGTAGTGGTTAATAGCGGAAAGGAAAGCAGACACATAACATTTCTTTCAGGAAGGAAATTTATCAAACAGCCATGCTTGGACCTGTGGGTGGGAGAATATTAGATTAAAAACAATACAGTATGGGGGTCTAAATATAACAGGGCATTAAAGGGGACAAGAGGCTTCTTTCCCTGTAGAGCCTAAAGAGGAACTTCACTAAGAGAGTGAGAGAGGTTCAGAGAAGGGGAGGAAGGGGGAAAGGGGGGGGAGGGGAGACAGATACAGAGAGACAGAGAGAGAACAAACTTCCATGAGAGCAACAGGAGGGGAGGCCCAAGGAGCCTCTATCTTCAGACCAAATCTTCCTGATGAGTCTAAGACCGAGCCCCAGACAAAGGGAAGCTCCAGCTTTTTATCCGCTTTAGGAGCGGCTGGATGTCTCCTATCACGTGATTTCACACACAGAGAAGCCAGGAGGTACTATATACATTGAGAGCAGTCAAGTCAGAGCACAGATTGCCTTGGAACTCACTGTCCCAAAGAGAGCTGCAGGGAGGCCTGACTCAGGCTGTGGGATCATGCCTAAAGGTGCAGGCCCATGTTCTAACAGAGCTCGGATTTGGGAGCCCTGACTGCCATGTGTGGCCTTACTACATTTCCCTTATGCTCCCAGAGGTAGATGGTGGCCAGTCTTGGGAGTAATGGCACCTTCTGAAATGAACCAGAAAGGAAGGCCAGGGAGGAACAGGAAGAACATGTGGGGAGCTCAGAGGTGGAGGAGGCTGCAAATGGGGATTAGATGCACAAGGATGCAGCTGTAGGGCAGAGTGGGGGAAAGCCAGGTCTCCACAACATACAAAAGAGGTGATGAGCATAGAGTCTCTACTGCGGCACTGCCAGGTAGAGCCCAGGGCAAGTCCAAGGCCACTGCCGTGGATTTGTGCGGATGGGCTTGGCTTTGGTCTGTGCCCTAACCTTTTGCCCCTTTCTGCTCAGAAAATCCGCTCTAAAGTGGAGCTGGAAGTACGTGACCTCCCGGAAGAGCTGTCGCTGTCCTTCAATGCCACTTGCCTCAACAACGAGGTCATCCCAGGCCTCAAGTCTTGTGTGGGCCTCAAGATTGGAGACACGGTGAGGTGGGCTAGGGAAGGAACTGGTACTGAAGTTCTGACCATGGGCCCCGGAATCTGTGTGCACCCCGACCCTTTCAGGAATTAGCCGTTAAAGTAGTAAAGTTGCCAGTCTTTCCCCTTGAAGCTTCTGATGCCTAAGGTTTCTAAGCCTATCAGTTGTTTGTTTGTTTTTGTTTAAGAAAGTCTGTTTTGGTTTTCCGTGTTTGCACTTGCACGTCTGATTGGAAGGGAAAGCATTTCTTAACCTATCTATTCACCCAGGGTAATGCTTCTCATACAGTGGGGCAGCAGAGCATCTGTGGGCTCCTGCAAGTGGAGCAGGCGAGAACACCTGCCCTCTTGAGACTTAAGAGTGCAAACGTTCATCTTGCCTCCATCATTGTCTTGATTATTACTGGTTTTTAAAAGATTTATTTATTTATTTATTTTTATGTATGCGAGTACACCGTCCCTGTCTTCAGATATACCACAAGAAGGCATCAGATCCCATTATAGATGGTTGTGAGCCACCATGTGGTTGCTGGGAATTGAACTCAGGACCTCTGGAAGAGCAGCTGGTGCTCTGAACCGCTGGAGCCATCTCTCCAGCCCGATTATTATTATTATTATTATTATTATTTTTAATTTTATGTGTATGGTTATTTTGCCTGCATGTATATTTGTGTATCACACATGTGCCTGGTACCCGTGGGGGCTAGTATTGAGTATCAGATTTCTTTGAAATGGAGTTACAGATGGCTGCGATCAGCTGTGTGGATTTTTGTTTTTTTGTTTTTCCAGACAGGGTTTCTCTGTATAGCCCTGGCTGGCCTTGAACTCAGAAATCCGCCTGCCTCTGCCTCCCAAGTGCTGGGATTAAAGGCATGCACCATCACTGCCCGGCTAGCTGTGTGGAATTGAACCCAGGACCTCTGGACGAACAGCCAGTGCTCTTAACCTCTGTTCCATCTCACCACCTCCCCTGGTTTTCTTAGCTGGTTCTCCTCTATTCTACCTAGTAGATGAGAGAGAGGAATGAAAAGAAATAGGTCTTCTGGTTCAGTTCCCTATAAGTTTATATTCTAAGCACACGTGTTCACACGGCATATTCTGCACCTTGCAATAAAATGCTACACAGCAATCTCTGTTTGCCATTGGCAGCTGTATGGTATAGTGTGGTGGGAAGAAACACTTTGTGAGTCTTGCTGTTATTATGTAACAATAACACTCCAGAGTAAAGTTTTCACAGGAGCTTGAGTTGGTTTATTTCTCAGGGCAAAACCAGCCTTCTATTGATTGTCTGTAACTGTCCAGTGAGCTATGTCCCAGTGGTGTCACTATGCCAGTGCACCTATTACTCTGTAGATTTGATACAATTCAGGCTGAGGAGCTCTCCTGGGCAGGTGGATTTGACATCCAATTTTGTTGTCCCTGGAAGGTCACAGTGTAGCATTTCCTTTGGGACTGGAGTCACCCAGATCCACTTAGGTCTAAATGTCTTCTTTCCATCCAGGTGAGTTTTAGTATCGAGGCCAAGGTGCGTGGCTGCCCCCAGGAGAAGGAGAAATCTTTCACTATTAAGCCTGTGGGCTTTAAGGACAGCCTCACGGTCCAGGTGACCTTCGATTGTGACTGTGCCTGCCAGGCCTTTGCCCAGCCGTTCAGCCCACTCTGCAACAATGGTAACGGGACCTTTGAGTGTGGGGTGTGCCGCTGTGACCAGGGCTGGCTGGGGTCCATGTGTGAGTGCTCCGAGGAGGACTACCGACCCTCTCAGCAGGAAGAGTGCAGCCCTAAGGAGGGCCAGCCCATCTGCAGCCAGCGGGGTGAGTGCCTTTGTGGCCAGTGCGTCTGTCACAGCAGTGACTTCGGCAAGATCACTGGCAAGTACTGTGAGTGCGATGACTTCTCCTGCGTCCGCTACAAAGGGGAGATGTGCTCTGGTGAGTACAAGTACCCACCTGCATGCTCAAGAGTCACGCGTGTGCGCGTACCCATAGTGCCTTGGGAACAAGTGGAGGGCTTGAGGTGGGCAAGGTGGGCAGAACTGAGGATCCAGTTCACTGAATAGAAAAACAGAAATGAGCAGGGAGGGAAGCAGTCCTTTTCCCCTTGCTCGTGAGACTGGAGGAAGCCAAAACGAGTAGGCAGGAGTCGAGAAACATTAAGGGGAAATAGTTTATCTTGCTTTTCTCTCTTTTGCTCTTTCTGATAATGTTGCAAGTTCCTTGTCCTTTTGAATTTAAGGACCAATGTATTTCTCATCTTAAAAAAATCAGTCTCATGGTAGTTAAACGGCTTGTGTTTACAGATGGATGATGTTGGGATATACTGTAAGGTTAATGATAATTTTACTTGAATTTATTTTTCTATCCCCAGAGATTTAGAAAGTAGTAGTACATATGCAAGACACTGGGGGCCCTTAGAACAGTCCTTGGAAAATGGTGTGCTTGTGCTAACGTCACCCCTGTTTGTCTCTGTTACTATTATTTGTATGTTGACCCTGTGCTGTCCAAAATGGTAGCCACCAGCCACATGTGGCTATTTAAACTAGTTGAGATGGAAAATGTAAGTTCAGCTTTTCAGTTGGCCAGTAGCCACATGTGGCTAGTGGTTATCATACTGGACCATGCAGAGAGCGAACATTTTGACCTAGCAGAAAGTTCCACAGGATGGTGTGGCCATAGAGACTTCCTACCTGCAGATGAAAAGTGTATGTGTGCATGTGTGTGTGCACATGTGTACATGCCTGTAATCCCAGCATTATAGACTATAATTAGGAGGTCAAGGCCATCCTTAGCTACATGTGTGCACATGTGTGTACACATGAGTGTACACTGTGTTTGTGCATGTGTGTGAATGCACATGTGTGTATATGGCTATACAGACTAGAGGTGGCCATTGTGTGTCTTCTTCAGTCACTCTCTACCCTACTTTTTGAGACAGGGTCTCCCACTGACCCTGGAGCTCACCAGTTGGCTAGTCTGGTTGGCTGTGAGCTCCAGAGACCCGACAGTTTCTGCTTCAAAGTGTTGAGATTACAGCACACATATGTGTGGGCCGCTGAGCCTGGCTTTGTGTTTTTAAAACCTGGTGCTGGAGATCTGAACTCAGGTCCTCATGCTTGCAACACAAGCTATCTCTCCAGCCCGAGGACTAGAATTTTGAGCCCTTTGACCGGCAGAATTCTGAGTTGTCCCACTGTGAAATTCAGTGCAGTCCTGAGGCCTATTGGTAACTTCAAACTGGCCCCAGAGACCAATTTTAGGTTCTTTTCCAACAAAAGAGGAGCCAAAATCATGGTTAATATGGTCTTTACCTGAATACTCTAAGGGCAAATGGTCAGCCTGAGTTCTTAGGCTCTGGAGGTAGGTTTATGTTGGACTGTAGCTTCTGTTTGGGACAGACAAACTGCAGGCATTTGCGAGCGGCATCAGCTGGAGCTGATTTATTTACAGTATACTGTGTGAACAACTGAACAGAGGCAGTATAACTGTTTTCTGTGGTGATCTAAGACCCAGATGGGCTTCATTTGCATTGGGGTTTAGCCAGTTGAGCTAAGTGACTCAGGTGCTCACTTTAACATGGTGGCACAAGCTTGTAATCCCAGCATTAGAGACTCTAATTAGGAGGTCATCCTTAGATACATAGTAAGTTTGAGGCTTGTTCAACACCCAACTACCACCACCGCCGCCGCCACCGCCACCACTGCCACCAAAAAGCTCAACAAGAAAGATAAATATGCCATGTAAAAACAGGCCCCAAGGGGCTGGAGAGACTACTCAGTGGTTAAGTGTGTACTATTCTTGTTGATGACCTAGGCTCAGGTTTCAGGTACCTCATGAGCACCTGCCACTCTGGTCCTAGAGATGCCTCTGACCTCTAAGGTGCCCCGAATTCAAAATACATGTGGTTACCATATGCATAATTAAAAAAATCTTTTAAAAACACGTCCCACAAACATAAAACCTTTTCTGATCTGTAACATTGTTCACTTCAGTTATGCCAGCAGATTTTGAGAAAGGGCTTGGGGGAAAGTGATATCACTATTAAATTAGTGATAAAATTATTAAATAAATTATAATAATTAACTGATAGAATTATTAAATTATTATATCATTATTAAATTAACTAAATTAGTGGCCAGAGATCAGGACCCCGGTGATGAAAGCGGGCACGCAGTAGAACTTTGAATGAGGGTGAGAGGCAGGGGCTTCAGCTCATTTTAATATTTAACAATATTTCTATCATGTTCATACTACCAAAGGCACACACGAGGAGCAGGCTGGGAGTGCCAGGTGAGCTTGGCCTAGAAAAGGCCTCAGAAGAGCCTCCCAGCCCCTTCACCTCTTCAGAAATGGTTGGTCCAGTGTGTGGTCTGGGGGAGGGGTCCCAGCCAGAGTGCATTTTCTTTGGCTGCCAACCCCACAGAGCCTTTGGCAAATTCCCACCCCCAAGCTTCACTCCAGTCCCCCCTCCCGGGTGGGGGGACTCCTTGGGATGCTGCACCCACTTTACTGCTTCTTGCCAGGGTGTCTGGTGCCCATTGAGCTTCATGGCTTGTCCCTGTGACACTGCTATCTCATCCTTAGGAATACATGTTCATGGGGTGCTTGGCATTGTGCTGACATTTAGTTTCCGTGGGTGAACAAGGGGTCATGTGTGATTCCTGACCTCTCAGAGCCAATGTCCAGCACGTCAGTGTCCCTCTTCGATGCCCGCCTTGTGGGTGGGCATCAAGGGGCAGGACTTCTGTGACTGCTCCTTCTCAGCCTGTGATCTCTAAGCATGCAGGTTGTTGCCTGGTCCGCTCCTCCCCACTTCAGGCTTGGTCTTTGAGGTTGCTTGTACCTCTAACCTGTTCCCCCTCTACCTCAGACAGCAGGGAGACAGAGAATGCATCCTTCCTCCCAGGCTCTTTCCCACCTGCTGCACACAGATAGGCTTCCTCTATGGGCTAGGCCTTATGCTGTAGTCACATGGGAGGAACAGGTATCAACAGACAATTTTACTGCTTATTTAATATGCCAAAGTGTCTGTCACATTAGGAGTTACAACCTGCTGAAACCCAGAAACGAGATGTCTGTAGAGTCCCCAGAGAGAGACTCATGGATAGGGCAGTTTCATGGAGGTGATGTCTGATGGATCTCTAAGGAAGGCTGGTTCTCACAGGAAAGGAGTGGAATCGTAAGTCAGTCCAGAAGTCTGGCTTTGCCGGGAGAGTAACCATGTTCCCTCTGACTGAAACCCTTCCTCCTCGCTCTCTTGCTCCCTCCTCTGGCTTTCCTGTGAACTCAGCCTAGGCCCCCCTATGGTTGGAGAGGTACCAACATTGTGACATTACTGTACTGTGATTTCCTTTTAAGGGCTGACTCTGCCAGGGCCTGGGGTCAGCCTGCTGGCTCCAGCTACCCACTTTGATTCCCGACATCACTCTCTGGCTGGCCCTCTTGTCAAAGATCACTTTGTTTTGCCTCACAAAGGAAACACTGTGGGATGTGGGTTCTGCGGAGGCCAAGGCCTCTTCTGAGTCCTGCCAGGCCTCTGTGGCATCCTTCTTTCTCCCTCCAGGAACCGTGGCTAAAAGCAAGCGTGGTGGACACGGTGGAGTGCCTACTGTCTGGCATACCACCCCCAGCTGCCGCTCGGGAGGGCTGGCTGATTAGAGCTCACAGCTGCCCTTTCTTTGGTTCGGACAGGTTCAGCCTTGCCTTCAGAAGTTGAGCAGGGAAGGAAGGTTGTGCAAGGGCAGCTCCTCTTCCTCAGAGTGTGGTGCTACTCGTGTTTCCAAACTCACCATGGGCTCAGGCTGGAAGGAGTTTCTATCCTAGATCATATACCGGCTGCACGCGCATGTGTGCGTGTGCGTGTGTTTGTGCGTGCATGCCCATGTAAGCATGTACTAGTATGTGCAGGCACATATCCATGTGTAGAAATTAGAAGACCATTCTGCCATTTCTCAGGAATTGTCTACCTTGCTTATGGAGTCAGGGTCTCTTGCTTGGACCTGGTTTGTGGGCAAGCCCCAGGCACCTACCTGTCTTTGCCTTCCTAGTGTTGGAGTTACAAATACATGCCAGCATATCTGGCTTTTTTTTTTTTTTTTAAATGAGTTCTAGGGCTAGAACTCAGATTTTCTAGACCATGGCAATCACTTTACTGACTGATCTATTTCCTAAGCCCCACTGGCTTTTGGCTCCTGCCTCCCTCCCTTCTCAGTATAACGTGCTTTTAGAGAGCTCAGTCTCAAGACCTAGAGTATTTCTCCTTCTCAGTTTTCCTGCAAGCCCCAGCTTAATCTCTATGGGTAGCTTGCTTCTGGTCTTACCTTTAAAAAAAATTAAAACAGATTTCTAATGAATTAATTAGTTAATTATGTTTCTCAAGATAGGGTTTCTTTGTATAGTCTTGGCTGTCCTGGAACTAGATCTGTAGATCATGATGGCCACAGAAATTCACCTGCCTCTGACCCCAGAGTGCTGGGATTAAAGGTGTGTGCCACCACCACATGGCTATTTTTTATGTTGCTAAAATGATTTATTTTTATTTTATGCACATTCGTGTTTGCCTGCATGTATATCTGTGTGAGAGGATGGAATCACTTGGAGCTGGAGTTACAGACAACTGTGAGCCACCATGTTGGTGTTGGGAATTGAACCTGGGTCTTCAGAAGAGCAGCCAATGCTCTTAAACACTGAACCATCTCTCTAGCCCCTTTTATATGTACAGGTGTTCTGCCTGCATGTTCATCTTTACACCATGTGCATGCAGTGCCTGTGGGGGACAAAAGAGGGCACTGCATCTCCCTAGGATTGCAGTTACAGACACCCTGTGGATTGAGGGGCTCCAACTCTAGCCTTCTGGAAGAGCAACCAGTGCTGTTAATGGCTGAGTCATCTCTCCAGCCCTAATGTAGAGCCTAGGCTGGCCTTCACCTTGTGATCTTCCTGTCTCTGTCTCTTTAGCATATGCTATGGGCCTACTGCAACTGTTCTAAGAAACACGTATTTCTTCTTAAGGAGTCCTGTAGCTGAGTCGTATTTACATGTTTGAGTCCTGAACAATGATGTGTTTATGAGAGGGCAGTGCAGGGCCACAAGTGTAGGGGCCCACAGTGTCTAAAAGACTGGGCTCGTCGAGAGCAGGAGGTGTGGTCCAGTTACCGTCAGGGTATGGCCACTCTCTCCCTGGAGTGACTGATGTGATTTCCAGACCAGAATCTGCTCTTTTCTGTCCTCTAGTTAGCAGTCATATTTGATTACCTGTCCAGTTCTTCCTGATGCAGAGCACTAGAGAGTGGGCCACTTTTTGTAGGGTTTAATGGCCAACTTTTAAACTCCTGTTAAGTGAATAGGAGAGCAATCCAGCATTGCGAGGTAAAGCCTGCCTTCAAGCAGCCTGCCCTCCCATGCCAGGCTCCCTCCCAGTCCCACACTCGGGGAAGTGAATGACCCCTCCACAGCAGGTCTAGTGGCTTGCAATACTGTAGTACCACAGCACAGGGCACATCTGCTGTGTGTGTGTGTGTTTTCCATGGATTGAGGAGACTGCAAACTCCCCTGTAGCACGGATCTTGTCTGGCATGCTCACTGATGAATCTCCGGTGTCCAGCATGTGGTACGAGTTCAATAAATGGGTGTTGGGTACATGGGTGTTGTGTTTTATAAAAAGATAACGAGAGAAGGAATATGTTTGGTGGAGGTGCGGTAAGGTGTGGGGGAAGGGGTGCCTCTGTGGGCCGATGCTGAGGCACCCCTTCTCCCTGAGGGACCAGCCACAGGACAGTATAGTATAGAATAGAGTTTATTCAGGATATGGGGAGAAGAGTTGAGGGAGTAGAGACAGAGAAAGGCACGCGCACCGCGCGCGCGCGCGCACACACACACACACACAGAGAGAGAGAGAGAGAGAGAGAGAGAGAGAGAGAGAGAGAGAGAGAGAGGAGTAGAGGCTGGCCATAAGCATGTGGAGAGAGGGGGGAGGGGAATGGGGAGAGAGAGGGGTAAGGAGCAAGAGGACAGAGCAAGAAGGCAAGAGAGAGAAGAGGGGCAAGCAGCCCCCTTTATAATGAGTCGGGCACACCTGGCTATTGCCAGGTGACTGTGGGGTGGAGCCTAGACTAAATGCCAACAGTGGGTGACTGAACTGTCTGCCTACTTCATAAAAGACTTCATGGAAATCCCCACTAATGATACAGCTAATGTGATAAACGTGTCGCTTACCAAGAAGCTCACAGTTTAGAAAGAGCAGCTGATAAAGGAGCAAGGGGCCACAGAGTGACAGTGCACATAGAGGTTGTAACGTGTGGGGAGAGCACCTGAGGAGGCCCTTGACTCCACCTGAAGAGGAAGGGACACTTGAGTTGGGCCTTAAGGGTGAATCGGGACTTGATAGTGGTCACAGGGTGAAAGGGAGTCTAGAGAAAAAGAACAATATGAACAGAAACAGGAGACCATAAAACTGCAGAAGGCTGGGCCCTGTCCAGGCTGAGCCCTGACTCCGCTCGCCGTGGGGCCAGTTACACGACCTTTCTGGCACTATGAGGTTGTAAGGTAAGGAGCTACAGAGTGTGACATGCACTTGGCACTACTGAATGCTCAGCAGATGTCCACGCATGTCACTGTCACTGCTGGGAATACCGATGGCACAGGTGCCAGTGGGAATATTAAACTTCCTTGGGATTGGAGAGTAATAGAAGTCTCTTCTCTAAATGCTCCCCAAAGCTGCCCTACTGTGCTCTCATCACACAGGGTGACAGGACATGTTAGTTATTTCTCTCACTGTTACAAAGTACCTGAGAGACATGAAGGAGGGAAAATTTGTTTTGGCTCACGGTTTCAGAGGGTCCAGTCCATGTTTGCTTGGCCACAAACAAACATAAAAGCAGGAGCGTGCGGGTAGAAGAGAGCTGCTCGCTTCATGGCCAGCTGGAAGCAGAGAGCAAGCCAGGAATTGGTCAGGGAGACATCTACTATACCTTGCAAGGACCCACCGGTGGTGACATTTTTATTTAACTAGGCCTCGCTGCTCAAGTTTACAGAACGTCTCAGAATAGCGTTACGGGCTAAAACCCAAGCAGACGAGGGGCATATGAGAAGAAGACAGGTTGGATCGGTGAGGCTGCATGCCGTTGAACCACGCTTACAACTTCAGAAATGAATCATGATAAATGTTTCTGCAGCCTTGCGGTGCAGGTGCAGGTGGAGTTGCTCAGCTGAAGTTTGTTGGGGGCTTTTGGGTTCTGTGAGGTTTGGTGGAGGACTTTGAACTGTGTGAGGTTATTGCTAACCACATCACTCTGTTTACCTCTGAACACTCTCTCCTCTTCTCACTCAGCTTTTCTCCTTTTCTGCTGCCTACTCTCTATGGCACTCACGGGATTTATTTAGCAGTGTTGGCCCTCCGCAGGCTGTAAGGTAGGCTGTATTTGTTCCATGTGCTTCCTTGGCTCTGTTGGCTGACTCCATAGGCTCTCAGTGCCTTCTCTCTGGCCCCTGGGTACCCTACCCCATCTACCTGCATACCCAGGGCATGCTGTGTACCTTCCCTTCCCGACACTGGGCACAAGGCTGTACCATTCTTCCTTCTCATTCCAGTGCTCTTTACCAACTCATGCATTCTCCCCCAGACCCTTGCTTCTTACCTTGCAAGGTGACAGTTAGCTGGTTTGAGAAACACAGTAATGGACCTTGGTGGCTGGTCCATTATTTTGTTTGTGGGAGGGGCTAACTTGTTCAAGTTAGAGCCCACATTGGCGTCTGACCTAACAGGGAAAAGATAACAATAGTGAGGGTTGGCCTTTTGTGTCAGGCTGGAGAGGGAACAGTCATGTCAGGTCAAAAGAAGACAGGTGTAGGGGCTGGAGGAGCCCTTTCCCATCACAACACTCTGTCATAGTTCCTGAGTGTCCTGTGTGGGCACAGGCTGTGGGCCAGCCCTCGGGTCTAAGGAGATGGCTTTAATCTTCAGACGGATGCTGGTGAAGGACGAAGGGCAAGAAAAAGGGCAGGGAGTTTGGGAGACTTAGATCTGAATACTCCTCTGCTTTCCAGGTTTCTGCCCAGGATGCCTAAATTGCAGTTTGTCTCTCTGGGGGGTAGAGCTCTTCTGGCAGTGAGCCAGGTCCCATGCTCACCTGCAGAGTCATTTTAGTGTGGTGATGTGGTAATTCATTAATCTGCTCTAAACTCTCCAGTGGGTGTACATGCAGTCTCTACACCAGCCCAAATGTTGTTTTGGATTCCAGAATGAAACGCATGCACTCATGCACGCACAGCCTTATTTTAATGTGCTCAGTGGCTGGGCACATCCAAACCTCACCGCAGTTAACACTCTCTCCCCTCCGAATAGTCTTGAATTATTACTAAAATCTATATTCTAACTTGGTTGCCTGGACCCAGTTGGGCAGCCCTCTCGGGCCTCGCTCTCCTGGCTCCTTCAGGTGGCTGTTTGCTTTCGCTTCTCCATCTCTCAAGCTAGATCCTTCCTGCTTCCCCATTATGGCGATTCTCCAACCTCCTTCCCGTGGACCCTTGCCTGGGAAATGTAAGGTCTAGCTTCTGTCTCCCTGCCTAGCCATTGGCTGCCGGCAAGTTTAATTGCCAATTAGAGCCAACTGGGGGCAGGGACCCTCAGCGCCTTACAGGCAGCCGAGTAGATGTCCGTGTGATTTTGGGATTTGAATTAACACAAATAGCATCAGGACCAATCCACAAGTGTGGTTGGGAGAACAGGGGGATGGTTCGTGGCCTGTTGCCATGGGGTGGGCTTCTCACCAGCTGGTCTGCTGTCCTGGCTCTGTTTGTAGGTCATGGTCAGTGCAACTGTGGGGACTGCGTGTGTGACTCGGACTGGACTGGCTACTACTGCAACTGTTCCACACGCACCGACACCTGCATGTCTACCAACGGGCTGCTATGCAGCGGCCGGGGCAATTGCGAGTGTGGCAGCTGTGTGTGCCTCCAGCCAGGCTCCTATGGGGACACCTGTGAGAAATGTCCCACCTGCCCAGATGCCTGCTCATTTAAGAAGTGAGTGAACAGTGTGGAGAGAGTTGGGAGGCTGGAAGAAGGAAGTGGGGCCCCTGGCCTAGCACTCCCAACTCTTGAGGATCTGTCTAGAGAACAGTTTGGCAAATGGCTGCTTCCTTTTTTTCTGTCAATGCTTTTCTTTGGGGAAGTTGGAGGTGGCCCCCAGCTGTGCAGGGACCAATGCAGAACGGTTGGAGCAAGCCTTCTTCCAGAGTGGCATCACGAAGCCCTCTGCATAGGGACAGGGAGCAGATAGGATATTCTCCGAAATTCCCAGTGCAGTGTTCTGATTTCAGTGTTAGGGGTGGAAGTTACGGTGGGCCTCAGGTGGAGTGGACATTTGTCAGTACGAAGTTGCCCTGTCTGGATGTTGAGGAAGCATCAGTCAGCACAAGTCTGTGGCTCTGCCATGGCCAGGTTCGTAGTCCTGCACTCTGAGCTGCGGTAGGGCCCAGTGCTTAGAAGAAAGAGCTCATGCTGGGCTAATGTGGTTGCTGTCTTGAAATTCTTAGGTAAAAGAATTTTAATTTTTCAGTGGACTCTCAAATCATGTGACCAACTCTGACCTTAAACCTCTGAGAATTGGTGGGAAGTCACCATCACAATCACCTTCACCATCACAATCACCATTACCTTCACCATCACCATCACAATCACCATCACCTTCACCATCACCATCACCTTCACCATCAACTTCACCATCACAATCACTATCACCTTCACCATCACCTTCACCATCACCTTCACCATCACCTTCACCATCACCTTACAATCACCATCACCATCACCTTCACCATCAACTTCATCATCACAATCACTATCACCTTCACCATCACCTTCACCATCACCTTCACCGTCACCTTCACCATCACCTTACAATCACCATCACTTTCACCATTATCATTGTCACCATCACCATCTTCTGAAGAAGGTTAATGAAGTCTATTTGATTCTAAGTTCAGAACCAGGTTAGTCTCTATAGTGAGACCCCATCTCAGATCCAGGGTTGGCTGGCCAGGTCCTGTCTGTGGGTGAGGAGGGCTCTTCATTCCTGAGCTCCATGATGCCTTCTAGGTATGTGGCATACGTAGGGCTGACCCTCCCTCACTTTAGTTGCTGTGTTCTCTCTCTAGGGAGTGTGTGGAGTGTAAGAAGTTCAGCCGGGGAACGCTGCATGAAGAAAACACCTGCAACCGTTACTGCCGAGATGACATCGAGTCTGTGAAAGAGCTGAGTAAGTCTGAGAGTTTCGTAAGCCTAGGCTGCACATTCATAAGCCCAGGCTGTACACAGTTCCATTCCGTTCTCAAAACCCACCAGCTTCCTTTTCTAAGGAGAAGAGCAGTTGCCACCTCAAGAAATGCCTTGCAGGTCTGATGTGCAGTGGGCTTCCTGAGAGTCCCCTTCGTCCTTGCAAATGTTTTTCGTAGCTCATACCTCCTGCTACCTGAAGCCCCAGGCTCAGCAAGAGCCTGTGCAAGGACGTGCAAGTCAGATAATTCTTACTCTTAAAGGAGAGGACAGTAGCAGACTTGATTTTATAGATGAAGAAACCAAGGTGTAGACCTGTGGCTGCCACCCCTAGCTCAGGAGGCAGGTAAGCAACACTGGGCCTGGTGGCACTCACCTGTCACCCTGTCACCCTGTCACCCAGGAGGCTGAAGTTGGTGGATCTTCACTTTGAAGCCACCTTGGGTACAGGCATGAGTATTCCAGGCTAGCCCCTCAGGTACAGAGCAAGACCAATTCTCAAAAAGCTATTTAAAAAAAGTGTTAAGGAGCTGGAGAGATGGCTATGTGGTTTAGAGCAAGGGCTTGTCTGCAGAGGACAGGGGTTCAGTTCCCAGCATTCACATGGTGGCTAGTAACCATCTGTAACTCCAGTTCTGGAGGATCCAGTGCCCTCTTGTGGCCTCTATGGGAACTGCACACACACGGTGCACAGACACACCTGCAGACAAAATACCTATATACATAAAATAAAAAACAGGATCTAGAACCAGTGTTAAGTAATGTCCAGGCTTTTGCTTATAGCTGGTTGGTTTTCAGGGAAACCTTCAGCCTTATGGATACGTGATCATGGCTGCTCTCTTATAGCTCTTTTGACTTTCTGGACAACCCCCTCCCCACCCCCATCCCCCACTGAAGTATAAACAGGAGTCAAGTTTCTTATTTATTGTCATTCAGGCTTGTACTCTGTGCTGTCTTTTAAAGATGATCTTTGCTGCTTTCGATATATCTGGTACGTTTTCTGAGTTGAGAGGGACCGGGTGGTGCCCGGGAGATGCCAATCTGTGCACAGATAGCGATCACCCGTGCAGAGGGGAAACGCCACAGGAAGACAGTTAGCTTCGGGTGAGGGAGTTACAGGGGAATCAGATCTCTGGACCTTTGGTTGCAGAAGTGAGCTGCAGGGAGGTGGGTGGTTAGGGGTTGAATTCGAAGAAGTGTTCTTTCCTTGAGAGGAGACCAGGTTTGCTGTGATCAGCGATGGGGGGGGGAAGGCAGGGGGAGGGGGAGGGAGAAGAAGGGGTTGGGGGAGGGTTTCTCTGACCTCCTTGAGTCTACTTTTCTTTATCTAGGAAAGAGAAACAGTGGCCCCGCCTAACAGGGAGAGTTAAGTGACATGAAATAGACAGTTGCTAACATAGAGTAGGTGTCCACCTCCTTCTCTTTCCTTTCTCTGCTCGCCCAATGGTTATCATTCATTTCCTGATACGGCCCTTGTCGGTTTTACCTGTCTGCATCCATCAGTGTATGGTGAGGTACCCCCAGTGGGGACTAGCTAACCCGCAGTGTCTGGCAGTGACCAGCAGGTTTCAGAAGGAGGTGGGCAGAAGTATGGTGGGAGTCAGGGACAGAGGGGTGTATATGTGTGTGTGTGTGTGGGGGGGGGTAAGAGGGAGGCACACCAGGTCAGAAAGAGAAGTGAAAGGGCTGGAAGAGCTGCACAGACAATCTGAGGAGTGTTGGGGAAGCAGAGGAAGGAAAGAGGGGAAGGGGGCGCCCCCAGTGTGTCAGCAGCTATTGTATGCTGTTTAAGTCTTGTGTAGAGTGGGGACGTTGTCTTTCTTTCATAGGTGAAGATGGTCAGGGAAGATAGGTAGGTGCCAGCGCTGGTAGGCAGCAGAGACAGGCTTTGGATCAGAATGTATGATGCTCTGATAGCAGCATGCCCTGCTTGGAGGAAGACATAAGAACCAAAAAGGGCCCTTGGGAAAGAAACTTCATCACTGAGACCCAGTCAGTGCCAAGGGCCGAGCGCCATCTCCAACCTAGGCGTCTTGCCTAATGTCAGGCAGTTTCCGGTCATACACGTTCCAGATGTCCTATGGGCTGGGTTTGGGAAAAACTCTTACCTTCTAGGGTTTGATTTGTTTTTCATTCTTCATATTCTCCCTTCCTGGCATCAGCGGATACTGGCAAAAACGCAGTGAATTGTACCTACAAGAACGAGGAGGACTGTGTCGTCAGATTCCAGTACTATGAAGACACCAGTGGGAGGGCCGTCCTCTATGTGGTGGAAGAGCCTGGTATGTGAGCCCGAGGCCCCGTCCCTGCCCTTAGGAAGAAAGAGACAACCCTGCTAGGTGGGAATTTCTCCTTGTAACTCTTTCAAACAAAACAGGCCAGAGAGGTAAGGGGTATGTATTATTAAGTACGAGCAAGAAGGCTACTCCTTGGGGCTGGAGAGATGGCTCACGTGGTTAAGTGCACTTGCCGCTCTTACAGGGGACCTGAGCTTGTCCCAGTACCAAGATCAGGTGGTTGACATCTAGCGTGACTCTCAACATTTATATATGGGCTAGAGAATAGAAAAGGGTATCTTCTTCATTTTGCTTAGAGAGTCCAGAGAAAGCTGTCGTGGGAAGGGCAGAGAGGAGGCTGTGGATGACTGTGAAGGAACACAGATGTCACGGTTTTTACCTTGGCTCCCTACTCACCCCTGCCGTAGCCCATGCTCTCCCCGCTTTGTGTTTCAGAAGGGTGTTAGGTCTTCGCTGTTGTAGGCTCTGCCTCTTTGCCACACAATCTGCTGGTGTTCCTGTTGGCCCACTAACCTAAATCATTTGGCTTGGGAGACTGGGATTATATAGTCATCTGATATGGCCAAACAACCCGGGGTCTGGGTATGGTCACTTTTCAAGTTCTCAGCCAGTACATCCATTCGTTTCACACTGTGAAATGGGATCCCCAGGTCTAGTGACCTACAGGTGCCCTTTGACTTTGTGGTGCTGGACGTAGAACTTGGGGCCCTATGTGCCTGCTGTATTTCCCAGTCAGACCCTCAACCAGGGGCCCACATCTCCTACCCCCTGGCTCTGCCTCTCCTTTTACTCAATCCTCATGATTTCCAGGGACTCTAGCTTGGAGCAGCACAGGCAGCTGGGGGGTCCCGAAGCTTAGTAAGAGTTTATCCTCTTTCTCTTTACCACCTCATGGCCTTGTAGATGTTTTCTTTGGAGGGCTGAGTCACCACAGGGCAGGAAAGAGCATTTCCAAATGGATTCGGCCACATGGACTGGGCCTCTGAACTAGGCTCTCTTCATTCTCGGCTAGGGCTGCCAGAAATAACACAGTATGTTCTGTGCAATATTTAGTACACACACAAAAATAGTAACTTGTTTATCGGAAGTCAGATCGATCTGGACTTCCTATATTTTTGTTTACTCCACCTGCCCACGCTCCCGAGGCTTGCCTGGCTTTGGGTCACCCACTGGCTATGAGGGACCTCTAGAGGCACCTGTCTCTGGTTGCCTGCCTCCTACTCCTGGTGGTGACTGACTGTTTTCCTCTAGGATTCCACCTGTGTTGCCCAGACCACTATGTAAAAATTTCACTTTGAGGTTTGAGGGTCAGTCCTATTATCCCAGGCTTTCAAAGACTTCGCAGTTGTTTTTCCCAGAAGAACTGGGGCCCTTTGCTCCTGGCAATTTGGACACTGGAACCTCACAAGCTCCCTCCAGGAGCCCCTTAATTATCGATAGGTTGTAATTTGGTGGGTTGGGAAATGGCCAGGGTGGTTTGTGGTAGTGGTGGTTTTTGTGTAGCATGTGGTGAGCCGAGGGTGTCTGTTTAGAGAAGGTGGGAGATGGGGTGGAAAGTGGGTGTGACTTCCTCTCCAGACTCATCAACACCCATACATACAAACACCTGGTTTTGTAACACTGGAGGCTGCCAGGATGGGTTCACTTGATAGACACCCAAGGTTTATGGGAAGCTGAGCTCTGTAGAGTAGAACCAGATGACCTGTGGATAAGTATCATAACTTCTGTCTGCTTTGGTTATTAGATGGGTAGAACCAAGAAGTCAGCTTCCAATAGGGTTAAGATTTTTAGATTACTGAATGATCTTGGCTGGCAGGCTTCCTGGTCTCCAAGGATGCTGAGAAGGGCTGTTGAGTCTGCAGCTCTCAGTGATGTAAATATCTGAACCAGGGCAAGGAGGTGCACATGATGACAGGATAATAAATGACAAGGCTAGGTATGAGATACCACCAATGACAATGGTAGCTTCTGTTTACTGAGAAGTTAACTTTGTGCCAGGCACTGTTCTGAATTCTTTAAATCTATTTAGCTCAGCCATTCTTCATCACAAGCTTTTGACTGTGAAGACTTGTTCTATTTTAAAGATGGAGAAGCAGGAAACAGACACCCAGAAAGGTTAAGTTATTAGAAGTCAAATAAACAGTGTAAGCATTAAAGCCAGTATTCAAACCCAGGCAGTCTTGGATCCTGAATGCCCAGTGGCACAGACCCAAGGACAGGTCACACTTTGCCTGTGTTTAGGGGAGACCAAGGGAGAGGACTCTGGTAAGTAGATAACTAATGTTCTGAATATAAAAGAGTTAGCTGCTCTCACCGCTAGCCAGTGGCTGCTCTACAGGAATGTGAGTTCTAGGATTAGCAGGTGTAGGTGTGTGTTTGAGTGTCTGTGTTTATAATGCTAGAGCCCAAGGCTTCATGGAAGGTAGCAGGGTGTTTACCACCAAGCTTAGTTACTCCCCAAATCAATTTTTTATTTAAAAAATTTTGTTTTTTAGATTTATGTGTATGAGCGACTTGCCTCCCTGTATGGGTGTGCATATGCATGGCTGGGTGTCAGTGGAGGTCAGAGAGGGCGTCAGGTGATCTGGAGCCGTAGATGGGTCTGAGCCACCATGTGGGTGCTGGGAGCTTAATCTGGGCCCTCTGCAATAGCAACCTGTACTCTTAGCTTTGGAGCCATCCCTCCACTGAATTTTAAAATGTACACTTGGGTGAACCGACACCAGATGGGTTAGGTTCAGCCCGAGAACCCAGGTTTAGACCACCCAGGGCAGATGATTGCTGTCCTAAAGATTGTCCCTTTTAAAAAGTAATGAACTGACTGTTTTTGCTGGTCCCATCTCCAGTTCTGTATCCCTTTGTTAAGATCTCATTCCTGGACATCTCTGGTGACTCCTGTTCCCTCTGTCCTTGCTTCCCAGAGTGTCCCAAGGGTCCTGATATCCTGGTGGTCCTGCTGTCAGTGATGGGAGCCATTCTGCTCATTGGCCTTGCCACTCTGCTCATCTGGAAACTGCTCATCACTATCCATGACCGGAAGGAATTTGCTAAATTTGAGGAAGAACGAGCCAGAGCCAAGTGGGACACAGTGAGTGGCTGTGCTGTGCTTCATGTTCTCCCAAGTCTTTGTCTCAAGAACCCGAGGTTGAGGTGGGAGGTGCTCAGTGGTCAGTCAGCCTCGACAGTTTTTCTCCAGTTATCCTTCTGTTCTGGAAACTGGGAAATGTTTTGACTGTTTTGTCTGTATGTGTCATGATCCTCTCTACCTTACAGTGACCACATGTCATGATCACTGAGCACACACAGGGAGACATTGTGACAAAGGGAGAAGCTTAACTGCCCAGTTGAGGGGACAGGACAAATCTATATATTACACACCGTATAGTGGCAATGAAGTCCAAAGTTTAAACACGAATGGAAAGTGACGTAGTAGCTAACATCTCCTGAGGGCTCTGCAGAACTATTCTAAATGCTTCTGACACTTTATCTCCATAACAGCCCTTCTGATGGATTCTATAGCTAGGGAAACTGAGGGCAGAGAAGTAAAGTAGCTTGCCTGACAAAGAAAGGGATGAGGTAATACAGGAATTACTTTCGGGGTCAACCTCTTAGATGTCGTGGCCTTACATCTGTTTACCTCATTTTTCTCCTTTCTTGCAAATGAGAGGTGGTAGCTTCCAAACCTGGCTCCTCTGGAGACCCCAGAATGCTATTTAACCCGATTTAATCCAATCAAACATGCATTTAAACAACAAAAACCCCATGCATGTGTGTTTGGGCCATGGTGTGTTTTCAGAGGTCAGGGGTCAACCTGCAGGAGTTCTTCCCATGTGTGTTCTGAGGATCTGACTGAGCTGCATCATGCCTGCCACCAGCTGCTGTGCCACTGTGCCAGCTCGCCAGCACATCGGATGGGCATTTTTTTTGAGAAGTCTGTATATTTAATTTTAGTCCACTCTCCTCCTGTTCATTTAATTTTTCCTGGACCTACCAAGTGACCAATTAACTCTCTGGTATCCAGGATTAGGCTGAAACTTTGTTCCTGGTAACCCCAAACTTTGTATCCATTGGACCCAAGAAATAGAGATGTTTCTGTAGCTCAGTGGTTCTCAACCTTCCTAATGCTGTAACCGTTTAATATAGTTCCTCATGTTATGGTGCTCCCAACCATAAAACTATTTTGCTGCTACTTCATAACAGTAATTATGCTACTGCTGTGTACCGTAATATAAATAACTAGTATGCAAGCTATCTGAAATGTGACTCCATTGGGATCACAGCATGAGAATGCTGGTGTACAGCATTCGAGCCGCTGAGGGACTTCTCTAAATTTCTTGTCACAGGGAGTGTTCTAAATCTCTTGACTACCATTAAGGAGGACTCATTACTTTTTGTTAGGAAGTAATTTGGGACACCCAGTGAAGGCACACAACAGGTCTGTGGGTAGCAACTGATTTGAGAGATGAGATAAAAACAAAAATTATTTCAGCAAAAGCTAGATTCTGTGTTCTGACCTCACATTTTCCCTTCTGGCTCCCATCGCTTGGCACTGCCTTGATGGAGGGAAAGAAAGAGTAGGGACAGAAGAGGAAATGGGAGAGATGGGGTGAAACGGTGCGCTATTCAGAGACTGCCAAATATCCTTCCACCTTGCAAAGTGATGGACTGAATTAAAAACCCTTAGAAACAGTGGCAGACCAGCAACACACCATCCCTCTCCTCTTCTTCTTTCCTATCTGTTCCTATCCTAAGAGTAGATGTGTAAATATAAACATTGTCTGGGTTTCACAGTTCACTCCAGAGAAGGATGTCCTGGATAAAATTCTCAGATGTTGTTTAACTGTTTGGGGTAAGGAAGTGCATGGAGCTGACCATGGATTCTCCTCTGTTCCTTCTGCAGGCAAACAACCCACTGTATAAACAGGCCACCTCCACTTTCACCAATATCACCTACCGGGGGACTTAATGAGAAGAGGTCATCCTTAGACCATTGTCAGATGATGCCAGAACTGTGGGAGTCTCTGCCATTATGTTTACAGAGGACATTTTTATGTGTGTGTGTGATTTGGGGCGTGGGTTGGGGTGGGCTTGAAGAATGTCACTATGTGGGAATGTATCTCTGTGTGTGTACATATGTATGTGTTGAGTGTGGGGAAATGTGTAATTTAAAACTTGTGATGTGTCTCATAGGCAGAGCTCCACAGCCTTTGTCCTCAGGATCCCTTCCCAAAGGACTCTTCCTGCTTAGCTTGAGGGGACTCATGATGCCCGGCAGGTGCTCATTACCTCTGAGAAGCCAGCTTGCCTTGTCAGGCCATTCTCCCAGAAGAGAAGGGCAGGGCTGAGGTCCCCCCACTCGTCCCCCATTTCAGAGGAAGTGATGTCAAGTCTTGGTTCTATACCGACTTTGTAAGTTTCTGGTTTTTGGACCTGACTGTCAACAGCTACGGTAGAAAGTGCTTTGTGTTGAAGCTCAGTTGAATCGTCTGTGCCTCTGCTCCCCTCCCCTCCCTCGGGCTGAAGATGGAGTTAGGGGAGGATGGAGTCCTCAAGAGTTGCCTGTGTCTTTTGCCAACACCTCAGTCCTGCTGTGGTTCTCTCATAAGGAAAGTCCTTGCCACCTGGCTCTTTGGCCTATTGATTGTGCGGGTGAGGATGGCAGGGCCACTCAGGGGTCATGCATGGCCTGGGGTGTGTGCCAGCACCTCCAAGTTTATAATCACAGCCATTCAGAATTGCCTCATTGGTAGCTCTTCCCTGGAGATTTGTGTACAAATGTCATTGTTGTGTCAACACCATCTCTTACCTCCTGCTTCCACACTCTCATGGCTACAGGCTTTTGCTATGAGCTGAGGATCTCTGTCTTGGTCAGATGCTTTCGCCTCAGGGGAGAGCGCTGTGGTCAGAGCTGGAGGTCCATCCCCACTCTCTGGGCCTTCTGCTCATCTTTCTAGGCACCTCCACACACCTCGTTCCATGCCTCTGTGTGCTTGCTACACCCATCCATGGGGGTGAGTGTGTTTATCTACCTCTTCGGTGTCTTGTAAAGGAGTCATCCCCATGAGTCTGTTGAGCAAAGTGCCAGGGAGGGGTTGAAAGGCCAGTCAGAGCTGCATGTGTGGCCTGGTCTCCTGTGGGCTAGACAACCTCATTTTATCTCAGCCTTTAATCTGGGAGGCCACAAGTGCAATTTTATTTTATTCCCTAGGGGGACACTCAAAGCTATGATGAGGTCCAGTAACTCTAAAGAAACATGTAGATAAACATACTTGCATTATCATATTTGTAATTTTGTATGATGACAAAGGAGAGCATAAAAAACCCACACAGACTGTGTGGCATCATTCTGAGTAACTTGCCAGTCAATTGCTGCATCTGTAAGGGGCTTCCCCCTTCCTGTAAGCATGTGAGGTTGGGTATGTGGACACAGTGAACCTTTCTCGGGGAGGACAGACTGGCTCTTCTGTTGTCTCAGCAAGAGTGGTTTGCTCCGTTGGCAATGACTTAGATCTAACATTAAAAACCAACGCCCACCACCCAAAGAAAAGAGACATATAAACAGCATCTTGATGATTAAAGAACTGAGTCCTGCCCTCAGGGTCTCTGTCAAAACATTTGAAAGTTAATTCTAGAAAGCCGCTTTTTTACCCACCCTCTGGAGTTCAGTTTTCTTTTGGACCAGGTAACTTGGAAGGTATTTCAAGTGTCACTATTATTTTAATTTTTTTGAAAGATAGGGTCTCATGTAGGCCCGGATGGCCTTGAACTTGCTACGTAGCCGAGGATGATTTCAACTTCTGATCATCTTTGCCTCCACCTCTCAGGTGCTACAATTACAGGCATGTGCTATCATGCCTGGTTTATGCAGTGCTGGAAATAGAACCCAGGATGTCACAAGTGCTAGGCAAGGACATTACCAGTTGATTTGTATTCCCAGATTTAGTAACAACATCCTAAGATGCTGAGATTAAATATGGCATCAAGCATGTGGTCAAGATTCTGTCTGTATACGGGGAATGGAATGTTGCCCAGTGGTAGGACAAGCACTTATGGAATGTCCTGGGTTTGATTCCCAGCACTGAAAACGTGTATGTGCTCGTGTGTGTGTGTGTGTGTGTGTGTGTGCGCGTGTGTGTGTGCATGTGTGTGTTGGGGGTAAGTGAGTGTGTGTGTGTGTGTGTGTGTGTGTGTGTGTGTGTGAGGGAGGTGCTGTTGCTAGTGTTTGTCTTTCAGATTCTGAGACTGAATGTTTTGGCTTTCACGAGAGCAGATGCTATTCTTATAACTTGTCTCAGCGAGTCTCTTTCCTTCTCAGACTCCCTTCATCTTTTGTTAGTGGGTGCATGTGACATTGGTTTTCGTCCAATTCGTTCATTCTTGTTCACTCTGCATACATTTGCATCTGCATACGAGGGAGGACCATCAGTAAGGAGCAGCTGATCCAGATGTTGGTGTGAAGGGCAGGCCTTGAGTACAGGGATCTGCCAGTGACTGTCCTCTTTTACCCTTGGGGTTACTCTTGGCTTAGGTGGTGGGACTGCAGTAGAGGAACCGGGGAAGATGGTTAGAGATCCGACCTTTAGCTACTGAGGCAGAGTCCGTGAGACTAGAGTGGGTTTTTCTTTAGATAAGATAGTTTAGGTGAGGAAACTAGCAGGGGAGGAAGAAAACATATTAAAAGGGTGAGAGGCGAGTAGGAATCTTGTCTGTTTCTGGAGTGAGGCCTGTGGTGCTTGGGCAGCAACGCTGGTCGGTACACGGACGTATCTGTGGCTGTTCTCACTGGAGGCCGAGGAACAGTCTGTGTGGTATCCTGAGGATGAACATCTACAATTGCTCTGGCATTGAATATGCAGCACAGAGGGGCCGTGCCAGTTCTCTTCCAGGTGATTTGGGTCCAGTCTCAGTGTCCGAGGACAATGGGGACAAACAGCATGCCTGGCAGGTGGCTCCGTTCCAGTCCTCAGAGATATTCTGAAGCTGCCCACACCACCAGGATATTTCTCTTTGTCCATTTCTGGTTGAAATTACTTAAGAGCCTTCCTGACACCCTCACCACCTCCTCTGAGTTGTGTAACGAAAAATTAAATGTGCTTTCCAAAAGAGCTGGCCTAAGGCTACCCCAGTGTTGTTATTTCTGTTTTTCCTGGGTGCAAAGAGTGTCACTGCTTCAAAAGTGACTATAGCAAAAGTATGTAACAGGTTGGTGCCTGCTGCTGGGGGAGCTGGAGCTAGCTTCGGAGTCCAGAACACTGATATTTTCAAAACGAGCAGGTTACTACTTTCTAAGGTTTTATTTATTTATTTATTTATTGTAAATTGGGGGTTATTTAGGATCTTTGAAAACAAAGCAGAACACATTGTCAGTATGGTCTAGGTTTTGCCTGTGGCACTCATAAATAAGTAAAGGCTTAATGACAGATTATTTGCAGGCATTTACATGCCTGACCTCTACTTAAAATGGCTAGTGGCAAAGTACAGTATCACCTAGAAAGTTATATATATATTTTTTAAATGCAGTTAAGAGACTGGGGAAGATGGCTCAGTGGTTAAGAGTGCTTTCTGTTCTTCCAGAGGACTGAGTTCAGCTCCCAACTACCTGCAATTCCAGCTCTAGGGGTTCCCTTTCAGGCCTCTGTGGACACCTGCATACACATGTATGTACACCCAGACACAGTCAGACAGAAACACACATACACACTCACACACATGCTCACAAAGACATGAAAACTGACAAGTCTCGTCTCAGAACCACAGTCACACATCCTGAGAAATGTTGAGTAGTCCTGCTGCTGTGAGGGTGTGGGCCCACAAACCTGGGGAGTGCAAGCGAGTCACATCATAAGGCCTCTTGATACAGTCCCGAGACACGGTGAACCAAAGAGATATAGGAGGCTGCCACCAGGGAACAGGACATACCTTTGTACAGTAAACCTTGAAGAAAAAGTACACACTAAAATAATGTTTGGTAAATACACAAGCAGTAACAGAACTATTGTCAAGTATTCTGTACTGTACACCACTGAATGTGTTGTACTTTGGCAGCAAGAGGTTCACTGACATGTGAATAAGGAGATTATGATAGCTACAGTAACAGTGATATGGAAATTCAACTCTTTTACAATCACATGAGACCACTGTCATACACACAAAATATTGGCATATGTCATGTAAGGATTAAATAATAAATGCAGAGACCCATAGTCATACATTTTACACACACACACACACACACACACACACGAGATAGTAGATAGTGGATAGATAGGAGATAGATTCCTTGGAACACTCAGCTGGCATGTTAAAGTGGAATGACGTTTAAATGTGTGTCACCATCAAATCTCTCCCCCCCTAGAGCTCAAGGACCCCATGGAAGAGGAGGCTAAAAGAGTGTAGGAGCCAGAGGGCATGGGGGACACCAAGGAAACAAGACCCTCTAAATTAGTATGAACAACACTCCTATGAAGTCACAGAGACTGAAGAGCGTGGATAGGGTCTGTATGAGTCTACACCAGATCCTCTGCGTATGATGACGCTCAGGTTAGTGTGCTATGGGACTTCTGAGGGCGTGAATACCTGGGTCTCTGATGCTTGTGCCTTCTCCTGGGCGCTTTTCCTTCAATTGGTTTGTCTTGTCCAACTTTGATATGATAGTTTTTGTTTTATTATATTTTATTTTGTTGTATTTTATTATCTCTTAGAAGCCTGTTCTTTTCTAACAAGAGACAGAAAGGGAGTGGATCGGGGTGGAGGGGAGGTGGGGAGGAGCCGGGAGGAGTAGAGGGAGAGAAAACTGTAATCAGGGGATATTCTGTTAGAAACGAGTCTGTTTTCAATAAAAGGGAAAAAAAAAAAAGCAAAGAAAATCTGAGGGCGGAGACCAGCAGTCTGTTCCCGATGATTTTGGCGTATGCTTGTTTGAGAGTAGCTAACTTGAGAGTGCTTGATGATAGCTGTGCTGCTGGGATGCCCATGTCCTGCCAACATGGGTGTTTATCACTAATTAGCTCAGTTACTACACTGTAGACACGGTAGCCAGGTGGAATTTTGGGAATGTATGGCAGTTGCCTTGGCAATGATGTGGGGTTGCCTAGATGTGATGTCACTAGGTTCGGAGCCTGATACCAACAGTAGCTTCTTCTACCCTTTCCCAGTTACCACTGGATGATTAAGCCTATGCACCTTCTGGCTTTAGCATCTCCAAACTTAAGAATATCAATAGTCTGACCTGTGGATATCTTTGCCTTGCCACAATTTGTCTATGACGATCACACTAAGGACACAGGGTCTTTTGCATGTGGGGTTTTGTGGCAAAATAGCTAAAGGTATTAAAAGAAAACAAAATTGGACAGATTTGGAAAACCAGATATTAACTCAAGAAAAATCTCTTTAAACATTTCTTTTTAAGAATTACGTGTGTGTGTGTGTGTGTGTGTGTGTGTGTGTGTGTGTGTGTATGTGTGTGCCACAGTGTGTATGTGAGGTTATAAGATACCTTGGTGGGAGTTGGGCCTCTCCTTTCATCAAATGGATCCTGAGGATTGAACTCAGGGTTTGGTGGCAAATGTATTTACTCACTGAGCCATCTTGCCAGCCTTGAAAACCTACTTTTGATCCATTTTCATCTTGGAATTCTTTATATCACATGTTCCTTAAAAATAAACACGAAAAACAAAACAACAAAAACCAAAAGAAGCAATATGTCTGGGTTCCTGAAAACCACTAGTATAAGGTGGAGGACTTGACTGTAATAACCCCTTTCTTTGCCTCATAAATACCTTACATAATGAACATTTGGGGTGGGGGATGGAGAAAGGGCTCAGTGGTTAGGAATGCACGATTGTTCTTCCGAAGACACAAATTCAGTTCCCAGTACCCACATAAGGCCTCTCACAACTGCCTGTAACTAACTTCTGAGAATCCCATGCCATCTTCTGTAGTCTGTGAGCATCTGTACTTGAGTACCTTCCTCCATGTGCAGAATTAAAAAAAAAAAAAAGCTTGCCAGAATGTGGTAATACATGAGTGTAATTCCAGTGCTTGGGAGATGGATGCGGACAGATGTCTGTAAGTTCCAGGACAACAAGGGTACACAGTGAGACACTGTATCAAAGATATCTTTAAAAATTAAACATTTGGAGATGGAGTGATGGCTCAGTGGTTAAGAGCATTCACTGCTCTTCCAGAGGGCAGGGGTTCACTTTCCAGCATGAATGTGGTGACTCACAACTGTTTATAACTCTGGTCCCAGGGGATCTGATGCTCTCTTTTGGCCTCCTGAGGCATCAGGCATGAATGCAGGGCACAGACATACATGCGGGCAAAACACCCATACGCAAATTTAAAAAAACATTTATTTTGGCAACACAATATTCAGCATCATAGAACAACTTGAGTAGACATAGACAGACCATCATTTAAAGCTGAAATCTGTAGGATTTGTCTACAGCCATATCACCCGAAATGTGTTCGATCTCATCTGAGATCTTGGGAGAGTCTCTGTGTTTTATTTACGTTTAGACATTTGGTAACTAAATGTCCAGGGATGGAATGTTTATGCTAGTTTATTGTTTCTGTGATGAACACTTGAAAAAATTACTTACTTGAAGAGTTATTTTAGGTCACAGTTCTGTGCTTTCAGTCTGTGGTTGGTTTGGATCCATTTGCTTTTCCGTAAGGTGGAAACACTGTGTGGGAGGGCCATGGGGGAAAGTATTCTTACTCCATGGTAGATAGAAACAGAGGAAGGGCTGGGGATGAGATGCCATTCGAAGGCAGACCTCCAGTGACCAGCTTCCTCCAGCTAGGCCCTCTCTCCTAGTTTGCATCACCCCAACCGAATGCCATTAAATTATGAATCTATCAATGAATGAATCTATTGATTAGATCCAGAGCCTTTTATGATCCAAACGCCTCCTTAAAACTTCTGATTATTGCAGCGGGGGATGAGTCTTGAATACATACTGGGCGTGCATACATGTGTGCGTGTTTATTTTGTATCCAAACCCATCCATTCTGCCCTCAGAGGCTTACGTCCATCTACTAATGAAAAATCCATTTAGTCCATTTTTAAGGATCTACACTGTATCAACGGTTTTTACTGTCCAAGTCCAAAGTGACCTCTGAAGAGGTTCTGAGCTGGGACCTCTGGGAAAGAAACCAACAAACGAGGTACATGCTTTAAGAAACAACAGGGACCAGCATGATGGTACAGTCAGTGAGCTTGCAGTGTAAGCCTGGTGACCTGAGTTTAATTCCCGGAGCTGAACAGAAGTGGAAGGGGAGGATCAACTCCACAGAATTGTCTTCTGACCTCCACATACATGGTGGTGTATGTCTGTCTGTATGTCACACACACTCACATGAAAATAGAAAAATAATAAAAATTTAAATAGGAGATTTAGAACATAGAGTGAGACAAAAGTGTAACTGATCCCTGACATGGCAAACAGTTCTGTAGTTCTATGTCCTGCATCTGGGGGGTTGCTTTGTGAGCTGTGATGTGCTGGGCAGCCCTGTCCCCGTGGCCTTGCCTGCCTGACTCCTCTGGTAGGCTGGGCCAACTTACTGTCCTACAGCTTTCTTCAGAAAATTCTATGCTCCCGTCATCTCCAGTCTCAAGGGGTCTCCACTGCAGCTTTGACTGCTCGCTTTCTCTCTCTCTCTCTCTCTCTCTCTCTCTCTCTCTCTCTCTCTTGCTCGCTCGCTCTTGCTCTCGCTCTCGCTCTCGCTCTCACTCTCGCTCTCTCTCAGCTTATGCGTTACTCTCTCCAGAAGCTGACCATAGTGGTTCTGATGCTGCCACATGTCTCCTGACCTCCTTGGGCCTTCCCTTGAAATCTGACAGAAGCCCTCTTGACTTCCTGAGATTTGCACTCTGCATACCTGAATATCCAGTACAAAGTGGAGAATGCCAATGCTTCTGAGTGTTCAGGATGGCTGAGTATGGAGAAACTTCCCTATAAAGTCCTGTGCAACAGAGTAATCTGGATCTCTCTTCTCAAAACAAAGTCTTTCAAATACGTTTATATCTCTGCTCTACTCTTGGCTCCAGAAAACCTGGCTCAGAGGAGCCAGTGATCTCTATGGCTCCACCTGTGTGTTTTACTGCCTTGAAATTTCCTCCATGTGATAAACAACTTATCATCTTTAGACTTGGTCTTATAAAAAAAAATCTTAGATTGGGATGGGTAATATGTGGGCATGGTTTGTGTGTGTATGTGTATGCCAGGTTGTAACATAAATGGCTTCCAGTCCTATTCACAACCAACTCTTCATTTTTATATGAAACTTGGTGAATGTGACCTGCATTGTCCAGAGGTGACTGGTATGTGAAGCATTATCTAGAGGAAGAAAACATATAGAATGAATATAGATCACAAAGAAGATTTATTAGGCTGGCTCACACAGTGTGTGCTGGGTATGGCTGCCTCAGCAGGACTGTCACAAGCTGGTTCTGAGGGCCTGGCGTGCCACTAGTCTTCAGTCTGCACTAGAAGGCTGAAGAAGCTGGGTTTTCACAGCAGTGAAGGACAGACAGGCAGCAGCATCGGCTGCAAGCAAGTGGATGCACTAACCAGCAAGGAGGGGTCAACGTGGGCAAGCGGCTACAGCTTTCTCTCCTTAGACCTCATATCTGGGCAACCAAGGAAATACCACTCACTCTAGGGGAGGCTTTCCCCTTGTTAATCCTTTGAGGAAGCAGGCATATAGACTCACTTAAAAGCATGTTTTAGTTGAATTCAGAGCCAGACAAATTAACAACCAAAATGAAGCATCATAGCAAACAGGGAAAAGACCCACTTTGAATGTGGATAGCACCAAACAAAAAAGTCATGGAAATTGAGGAGGAGGAGAAAAAGGAGGAGGAAGAAGAGGAAGAGGAGGAAAAGGAAGAGGAGGAAGAGGAAGAAGAGGAGGAGGAGGAAGAGGCTAGCCAGTGAACACATGCTCTGTTCTTGATCGAGCATGTGTTCAGACCCATGGTTTTTCCTTTTTTCTTTTGAGACAGTCACTCTGGCCTTGAACTCACTATGTAACTTAGGATGACTACACACTTCTGATCCTTCAGCCTTCAGCTGGAGCACTGGGATTTGAACCCAGGTTTTTGTACCTTGTCAGAAAACCCTACAAATGGGAGCTACTCTGAAAAGAACTTTAAGAAAAAAGTTCTGCAATAAACTGTTTTACAAAATGTATTAGCTGGACTTTCCAGTGACTAATGCATGATTGGCAAGATTTGGAGGGGTCAGTGATGGGTGTGTGAATGTCACTTTGGTGGCCAGTGGAAGTTGCTAGTTAAGAAACGGGAAAAGTGTTGATGGGTGTGGCCTGGATTTAGCTTTTTCTGACAACTGTAATCATGGAGACAGATTGTTAATGTACCCCAACATGTTTCTCCTCAATCTTACAGCCAGATGTGCCAGGCCCATCTAGATAATAAGATGCAAATGAAGGAGGTGCGAGACTTCCAGTAACATCACTTAAGGAGAGATGCATGGCCTTCCTCTTTCTTTTCTGTAGGAATTAGAAGCAAAGCAGCCATGATGGATCAGGAAGTGACTTAGGGGACTGTGCCCATTGCCTATTAATACAGAACAAGTTTAGCAACTTAAAAATACTGCTGCCCAGCTTCTGGAGTCAGGAATTTAGGAATGGCTTTCATTCAGAGGTTTGGGCACAGAGTCTCATGAGATTGAGTTTGAAGTACTGGCCACAACTCCAACTGAAGGCTCCTAAGAACTGAAATATCATTTTTTCCAAGAGGGCTTCTCATAGGGCTGTTGGCAGGAGACACAGAGTCCCTGCTGGCTGGACTGCGTGAATGTTGACTTTTCTTAGAGTAAGTAACAGAGCATAGGGAAGAAGTCACATGATTTTCATGACTTAATTTTAAGATGTCACATCACAAGCTGTGTTCTAGTCGTGTAAGTAACTGAACGGACCGATGTTCTATTGAGGATAGGATAGTCACCACCTTTTGAATAGGCTCCATCTTTTATGGGCAGAGCTGTGGTCCCCTTTCCCCCCAAAGATATCCAAATCCTAATAGTGGAGCCTAAGACTATGTTACCTTACATGAAATAAAAGGTTTCAATATAATTAAAGATCTTGAGCTCAGATTATCCTGGATTGTCTGGTAGGTACTATATACTTAGAAGAGTCCTTTTGGGACTCAAGAGTCAGAGGAGAGTGATTTGACCATAAGTTAGTCAAGGTGGCCATAAGTCAATGTGGCCATAATAGTTAGAGCCAGGAGCCATTGATTTTTATCTCTGTAAAGCCCCTTTTGGACTTTTGACCTCTAGAAATGTTAGATAATAATTTTGCATGGTTTAAGTCACTAAATTTGTGGGGAAATTTTTTTTTTTTAACAGCAGTATTTGTGGATATATTCTAAAACTACTACTGTCTAGTCTCTGGCCACAGATTGTTTTTAGCTTTTCCACATGTAAAATAAATTCACCCTCTCACAGCCTTGAAGTTTTATCCCATTATAGCACCAGCTGATAACCTCTAAATAGGTACAGGAGCAGGAGATTGTGTTTCTTTGGTACAATTCCTTTTCCACAGCTCCTCAGGTACAAAACCCACCTCCAGTTGGATGCAAGTCAAGGTTGACTAGTTAGTGAGTCCCATCTGCCTCTGTCTCCAAGTACAAAAGCATGTCACCACAGCTGCCATTTTGCTGTATGCTCTGGAAATCAAATTTAAGTCCTCTTGCTTGCAAGGCCAGCACTTTCCTGACTGAGTTATCTTCTCAGCCCCTCCTTGCGTGGTTTTGTGGAGACAGGGTCTTACTGAACTCATTATGTATACCAGGCTAGCCTTGAATTCACGGCAACCCTGTCTCTGCTCCCCAAGTTCTGGATTATCCTGCATTACCAGCATTGCCAGGTTAGGCTCTTTTTGTGGTAAGTGCTCTTGAGAATAAAATTCTTGCAAAAATTTTGTTAGTCTCATTTTAATCTTACTGAGCTGTAGTATATGAGAGTAAAGCATGTGTTACCAGCATTACCAGGTTCAGCTCTCTTTTTTTGTAAGTGTTCTTGAAAATAAAATTCTTGGTTCCTTCCAGTCTGGGCCAGAGCACTGAGCAGATCTTGGGTGGCAGCTCTGCCCCCAACCTCTAAGAACCCAGAGGAAGCTGGGATCCCAGGCGCTCTAACTCGGGCAGTGTCTTAGGTAAGCAGACAGCAAGGCCTGCCCTAAACAGGGAGTAACTGGGACCCACAAGGACCCAGGAAGTCACTCCTGGCCCGGAACACTGGTTCCTTCCAGTCTGGGCCAGAGCACTGAGCAGATCTTGGGTGGCAGCTCTTTCCCCAACCTCCAAGAACCCAGAGGAAGCAGGGATCCCAGGCGCTCTAACTTGGACAGTGTCTTGGAAACTAGTTCTCGGATCTGAGGCCTGGACCAGACCTCTGCCAGGTCTGCTGTTGTGTGGACCCTGGATTCCACCTGAGACATACTGGAAGGTCCACTCAACCCAGAGCCACAGAGGAACAACTGAACTCAGAGCTTCAGACAACATATCCTGAGATATTCTAGAGGAGACACTGCACCCAGAACAGCAGATACCTAGCTGGACTGCTACCTTGGAGGCACCATATCCTGAGGCATCCTAGATGTACCACTGTAATCAGCGCAGCTGGAAAAGATCACAGAGACATCTGGACCCCTAGGAGATCAGACACAAGCTAGATAACTGGAAAGGCAGGCTTCAGTCAGAGACAGCAAGTACAGGCAGCACTAGGGTTAACTAGATGGCAAAAGGCAATCGAAAGAATGTAAGCAATAGAAACCAAAGTTACATGGCATCATCAGAACCCAGTTCCCCCATCAGAGCAAGCCCTGAACACCCCATCACACCAGAAAAGCAGGATTCAGAATTAAAATCACTTCTCATGATGATGATAGAGGGCTTTAAGAAAGACATAAATAACACTCTCAAAGAACTTAAGGAGAGCACTGGTAGACAGATAGAAACCCTTAAAGAGGAAACACAAAAATCCCTTAAGGAATTGCAAGAAAATGCAACCAAACGGGAGAAGGAATTAAACAAAACCATGCAGGATCTAAATTCACATAAATCCAGTGGTTATACAGTTTTGTTTTAGGGATATTTCATTTTTTAATAATGGTTTTTAGCAGACATTCATGGAGAGAATGAGTCCTTAGAACTGTGCCACTAGTGAAAGAAAATCCTATCTAAGAGTGTGTTTCTTCACAGAACTGTGTCACACCATCCTCTGGGCCCTCTGCTGGAAAAGTAGAATCAAGTCTCAAATAATGCCTTTTAAATTGTATCCTCTAGTATTATAGACGTAGGACAGTACTATATCATACCTCTGTGAATGTAAAATAGCTTGTACCTGCTTTATGATACGTAGTAGTGACTGTGCTTTATCAGAGCTGTTTTTAATGATGTTGCTCAGAATGTTTTCTTTCCAGATGATGATTGAGAAACTAATTAAAAAAAAAATGGTGCCAGGTACCACAAGAGTAACAGAACTGTGCTGTTTTCTGGGGTTTTGTTTTTTACTTTTTTTTTTTTTTTTTTAAAATGGAGTGTGCTGGATGTCTCTACAATTTTGTTCAAATGACTGCAGAACCTTGAAAAGCTGTTGCTGCTATTGATGCATAACATACTACTATTATTGGTCTTTTTATATATATATATATATATATATATATATATATATATATATATATATATATATATATATATATAATTTGAATTTTTGGAAACTTTAGCTGTGCTGTCAACTTTGGAAAAAAGTATCCCATTTACTGTGTTGAGTTGGCATTGTACAGAAATTAACAGCCATATTGGTCTAAAAATGTTGAACTTAATTTTTTTCCATTTGTACAGGGGTAACACACTGTATTAAATATGTAAGGTCTTATCTACGTGGGTTTGATTACAAAAACTAATAAAGTATTCTCTAAATAAAAAAAAGAAAATAAAATTCTTGCAAAAATTTTGTTAGTCTCCTTTAAATCTTACTGTGAGATTAAAATTAGTCTCACAAATCTCTTTAAGACACATTTCTTTGCTTTGGGCTTCTGCTGATGGACAAAGACTTTATGCTTCCTTAGATGCTAACTGATTTTTAATAAGAGAACCTAGAATAGACAATGGGGAAATGGCAATCTCTTCAATAGATACTGCTGAGAAAAGAAGATATCTACACACCAGGGAAAGAAACATATATATATATATATTATATAGTTTGTATATGCTGTGGTCTTTAAGATCCTCATCCTAGCTGCCTGAAAGCCAGTCTGGATTGTCTGGTAGGTACTATATACTTAGAAGAGTCCTTTTGGGACACAAGAGTCAGAGGAGGGTGATTTGGCTAGCAGCCTTCAGATGAAGATGTAGAACTCTCAGCTCCTCCTGAATCACGCCTTCTTGGCTGCTGCCATGTTCCCACCTTGATGAAAATGGACTGAACCTCAGAACCTGTAAGCCAGCCCCAACTAAATGTTGTCCTTATAAGAGTTGCCTTGGTCATGGTGTCTGTTCATAACCTAACTAAGACATATATGTATATATTATATGATATAAATTTAAAATATAATCTATATTTTATAATATAATTAAAAAAGCACCTCAAAATGGATAAAATACCTAAATGTAAGATCTGAAACTGTAAAAATTCTAGAAGAAAATAAGTTCCATAGCGTTGGCCTGGATGTATTTTTGCACTTGAGCTGGGAGGCAGGGGCAACAAAAGCAGACATGGACACAGAGGATATTAGCAGCTGAAAAGCTTCTGTACAGCAGAGGAGTCAAAAGGACAGACACAACCTAAAGAGTGGAAAAATATTTGCAAAGCATACTTCTGATGAGGGCTTCACAGACAAAGTATATAAGCAGCCCAAATGACTCAACAGCAAGAAAAGTATCAATCCAATGAAAACAGAGCAAAGGTTCTGGTGAGCCCACCCAGCCTTCAGTGAGTCCCAGGCCACAGCTAAACTCACTGGGTCATGCAACAAAAAGATATGAAAGGGACTTAGGGGTGTTAATGGGGGTGGGAAGGAGAGAAGAGGAGACTCGGAGTGGAGCAATCAGAAGGTACTGTCCACATGTTATGGAGTTGTCAAAGAACAAATTTAAATAAACAATAAGGAATAGATAAAATAAATAAACAACAAACAAGGAAATATTTTCATGCATGGGAAAATATGGACAAAAGCTCTTAGCATTTTCTGGAAAGAAGACCATCCAACAGATATCTGAAAAATATTTAACATCATGCCTCATGTGGGAAATGAAAATAGAAAACAGTGTGACCTTACCATGTATTTGTTAAAATGTTTATTACAAAGAGGGCCAATGGTGAGTGCTGGTGAGGGTGTAAAGGCAAGGGCACTGTACTGGGTAGGTTCTGTCAGCCTGGCACAAAGTAGAGACACCTGGGAAGAGGCAAGGACCAACTGGAAACTACTAGGAAGAGGGAGTCTCACGGGGGTGGGGGTGGGGCAGAAATCACCTCCATCAGACTGGCCTGTAGGCATATCTGTGGGGTGCTTTCTGATTACTTAATCGACAGAGGAGGCGTTAGCCTACTGTGGGTGGTGCTACTCCTGAGCAGGTGCTCTTGGAGTCTATAAGAGAGGTAGCTGAAGAAAGGGAAGCAGGGTGGGAAGCTGCAGCTCCTGCTTCTAGGTTCCTGCTTGAGCTCCTGCCACATGGAGCACGACGCCAAATAAACCTCCCCCCCGCCCTTCCCCCTGAATTCATCTGGTCAATGTTTTATTACAGCAACATAAAGTACAAGTTACTTTAGCTGTCAAGAAAAAAAATTGGAGATTTCTTTTTCTTCTTTGTTCTTTGTTTTCTCTTTCTTTCTCTTCTTCTTCTTCTTTTCTTTCTTTCTTTCTTTCTTTCTTTCTTTCTTTCTTTCTTTCTTTCTTTCTTTCTTTCTTTCTTTCTTTCTTTCTTTCTTTCTTTCTATTTTTGAGACAGGGTATCTCCTTGTAGCCCTGAGTGTGTAAACCAGCCCTCACTATGTAAACCAGGCTGGCCTCGAACTTACAGAGAACCACCTGCCTCTGCCTGCCAAGTGCTGAGATTAAAGGCTTGGCTCCCCTTTCCCAAAGGCTTCTCAAACAACAACAAATAATTATTATATGAACTAGTAACTCCAGGAGAATAGAAGTCAATACATCCAAGGACAGCCACACAGCTATGTTTACTGTTGTACTATTCATGATAACCAACATATGACAGCAGAAGCATCTGTCAATGGATAAATGGATGTGGAAACTGTGTACATTCACAGAAGTGTCTGTCAATGGATGAATGGATGTGGAAACTGTACATTCACAGAAGTGTCTCTCAATAGATGAATGGATACAGAAACTGTACATTTACAGAAATGTCTCTCAATAGATGAATGGATACAGAAACTGTACATTCACAGAAGGTCTTTCAGTGAATGAATGGATACAGAAACTGTGTACATTCACAGAAGTGTCTCCCAATAGATGAATGGATGTGGAAACTGTACATTTACAGAACTGTCTGTCAATGGATGAATGGATACAGAAAACTGTGTACATCCACAGAAGTGTCTCTCAATAGATGAATGAATACAGAAACTGTACATTTACAGAAGTGTCTCCCAATAGGTGAATGGATACAGAAACTGTACATATACAGAAGTGTCTTTCAATGGATGAATGGATACAGAAACTGTGTACATTCACAGCTAAATATTATTTTAGCTTTAAAGAAGGAAATCCTGTAATTTGTGACAACACAAAGGAATGGATGGGCATTTTGCCACAAGAAATAAACCAGGCCCAGGGCAAATTTTTCATGATCTCACATATATGTAGAATATGAGAAGAGATGTCTGGACATAGATAAGAACTTACTGGTTGTCTGAGAATGAGAGAGAATAGGGTCAGGGGATTGCTCAAAGGGTTCAGAGTTTCCACTAGAGAAGAGGGATACAGTTTGAAATCTACTGCCCAGCATTCAGTTAGTAGTTTATTTTATGTTTGAAAATTGCCTGGGGAGTAAATTTCAAATGTGAGGTGAGGATTTGACTCAACCATTCTATTCTCATACATACATTAAAACACACTGTATCTCACAACATAGTAGTTACGAACTGTTAATCTATGAGTTGTTAATTTAAAAATAAATGAAATAGAAATAAAATTACTTCATGTTTACATGTTTCCATATTTACATGAAGACAGAAATGGGTATCCTAAATGAATGAAGTATAGCAACATTTGCTAAAGAACCACAGGCATTTTTATTAAATTATTTAATTTATTTACATTCCAAAAGTTGTTCCCCTTCCTGAGTTCTCTGAGAGGATGCTCCCCCACCCACTAACCCCCACAATCATCCCTCTTCCCTGGGCATCAAGTTTCCACAGGATTAAACACATCCTTTCCCATTGAGGCCATACAAGGCAGTCCTTTGCTACACATGTGCTGGGGCCATGAGCCAGCCCATGTATACTCCTTGGTTTTTTGGCCTAGACTCTGGGAGCTCTGAGGGGTCTGCGCCAGTCCACAGGCATATTTTAAAAATTCGTATAACTTTGGAAGGATGAAAAAAAACTGAGATTCAAAGAGTGTAAGAAAATTGCCAATTGTATACAGTAAGGGCAGAATTTGGATTGTATTCATGTATCTAAGGCCTGTGCTGTTCACTCCAATGTAAATAAGGGAGAATTCTGGTTGGGTTAATGGTATAAGAAAATTCTCTGATCTGTTTATAAAAATAATATACTTGAAGGCCAGCAAGATGACTCAGAGAGGAAAGGTGCTTGATGTCAAACCCGACGACATGAAGTCAATGCCTGGAGCCCACATGGTGGAAAGAACTAACTCCTTTAATTCTTTTCTGATCTCCATAAGTGTGTACCAAGATCCAACTCCTTAGAACTTTTTCTGATCTCCATATGTATACCATGGCACGAATACGTATTTCCCATATAAAACAAAACATGATAATGGTGGTTTTTTTTTTTTTTTTTTTTTTTTTTGTATTGTTTTGTTTTTTAAGGCACTTTATGTCATAGACTTCTGGAGAAAAGTATTTTCAAAACATTACTTACTTCACAAAATTAAAAAGTCCAATAGTCCTAAAAAGCATTTATATTTACAGAACGGGACTTATACATTGCCAACATCATTTCATCTGTGGGACTCCCTGATCCCCACACCCCCAAGCTCTTCCCCACGAAGAAAGCAGCCAGGCCTAATATCAACAACTCGGTGGGACAGATGACCTTGAGTTGCTGTCCTTTAGAGACTAGGAGGCCTGGAAGGTGCTAGAAGGGATGGTGAAGGTAGTCAAAAGAATGATGGGAGACAAACCTCAAGTTGGGGACAGGCCACAGCGGGTCTAAGTACCAGAGAAGGACGGAAAGTCGAACAGGAGGCAGCTGGGATCCAAGTCTGAGCACAGTCTTCCAACGATGTCCACAACCGGCCTCGGTTGGATCGGATGAGGTCACAGGCCCTTGTGAGGTGTGGGGATGCGCGCGCGCCACCTCAGCGTTTTCCAGGAGGCGCCCAGGCAGCAGGTGCTCACCAGCTCAGCCGCTTCCCAGGGAGCCCAGCAGGACGGACACCTCAGTGGCTAGGACTTTGCGCTAGACCCCTCAGGCGGTTCCATGGGCGGAGCTTCGGGCTGATCAGGTGATCTCGGGGGCGGGGCCTCGCGGGCTGGGAGGCGAGTAGGCACCTGGAGCAACCTGTGAGGAGGCTTGAAGCGCTGGATGGAGGACTCCAGGCTTCCAAGAGGGACGAAGCACAGCATGCAGAACCTCAGGGACACGAAGGCAACGGTGGGACGACTCAGAGACTAGGGTTTAGAGAGCACTAGTAGGATCCTCAGGTGACAGAGCTGGAGAGGCGAGACTTGCTGAGGAAAAGGTTTAAGCCGTCTCAGAGGCTGAGAAGAAATGCAATATTACAGAAGAAAGTGAACCTCAGTCTGAGTAACTGGATGGAGGAACGTTGCAGGAAGGTGGCGAGGTCTCAAAGTGGTCAGTCAGTGGGTTTGTCTTAACTTTGTGGAGACTTAGTGGTTGGGACACTTGCCGGTGCCTTCAGCTCTATGGCCCTCAGATCATTTGTTGTACTGAGAGGATGGTTTCTGTGTTTCTACATCTGCTTTCCTCTCAAGTTTTTACCTCACAGAAGCGCAGGGCTGGTGGGAATTCTCCACAGCGTAAGTTCTTGCATGAGGTGGAGGATCTATTGCTGAGCAAATATGATAAATGGAGGTTAATGTTTGAACATCCAATAGTGGCATTAGCTATAATGTATCTACAATTGTAGTACAGTTTGTCCATTAGAATACTAACACTTTACAACAGAAAATAGTTCTCTGATAGTTGCAACTAGTACTGTAATACAACTAACAGTGTAATGAGTAGCTCATCAAATATGGCTTGTATAGCAGTAAAAAAAAATGTGAGTTTTAAAAAATATTGATCATTATATTTGCATAACGTGAAAGTCTTTGGTGTGAAGGCAGAATAAAATGTCTTTTGTTTGCAACAACACTGATTCCTTCCACCAAATTTTCAAAAGGTTTGAAAATTATGTGTGTGTGTCTCTATGTGGGTTGTGTATGTAAGTGCAGTGCCTGAGGCAGCCAGAAGAGGACAGAAGAGTTGTGAGGTGCCTGACACGGGTGTTGGGAACCTAACTTGGGTCCTACAGTCATCACTAAGTCATATTTCCAGCCTCATGCAGTATCAATGTTTTGAGGCAATGTTGTGTGTTACAGGACCAAGGTTTTGGAGCCAGATTTCGAGAATTCATATTCCAACACCTGTTTGCTGGTTGGGTGTTTCTGTAAAAGTAGTGACAACAACAATTCCTTAAAGGATAATTATGTGTAATGTATAAAATAATTTATGTCAGTGTGATTATTGTAATGTCTAGCACGTATTAAGCACTCAGTAATGTGGTGGTGGTTGTTTCTGCACTTCTGTCTTAGGGTTTGTTTAAATAATAATAATAATAATAATAATAATAATAATAATAACAACAACAATAACAACAACGACAAACACAGCTTCTCTTCTTTTCATGTCATTTGAGATATATTTCTCTACTTCTCTGTATACTAAAAAGGTAGACGTAGGACGCAGGGTGACCTCTGGTTTGTCACCTGCTAGCTGTTTCCTCCAGCCTTTGCCCACCAGTCTACATTGTTGCTATTTAGTGTATTGTACCCAGAGCATTACTGTGAAGAGGCAACTTCAAAGGTAAATACAATCTCGTTGTCTCTTAGGCAGGAGTGTGATCTCTTCTTCCTATTTTTTTCTGTTTATAGTTTGTCAGGAGACACTTTTATATTATTGCTCACTCCTATTTATTCGTCAAGACCTTTGGGTCCTGAAGGACAGAATTTACTTCCAAACAGAAAAATGGAGAAAACACATTTAGTTTGCAAGGTAAGTTATTCAACACAGTTTCTTTTTTTACTTTTAAAGATTTCTTCTCCTTTTAAA
This sequence comes from Arvicanthis niloticus, assembly GCF_011762505.2. Lineage (NCBI taxonomy): Eukaryota > Metazoa > Chordata > Mammalia > Rodentia > Muridae > Arvicanthis > Arvicanthis niloticus. The sequence goes on along the minus strand of NC_047663.1, from coordinate 17,644,656 downwards.
ATGATTTTTACGATTGTTTATTATTCACGACTGTTAAACATTTAGAGAGTATAAAGTTCTGATAAACCTGCTTAGAAATTGGTGACTTTTGAGCTCTTTTAGTAGACATATGTTGGAATATTATTCAGCAATAAGGTACTACTATACCAAGGAGCCTGTAAAGCATATCGTGGAATTCTATATACATATATTAAAATATGTAAATATAATACATATTTTCTGTTTTATTTTTGGTATGATAATTTTTAGGTCATCAAGCAATTTAAACACATTGTCAAAGTGGCTATACTATTTTGCATTCCCACCATTAGATAGGACTTCAGAGAGGGGTGAGGCTCCATTGGCCCCTCACTGTTTTCTGACAGGATGTGTAGAGGTTCAGTCTTGTAGAGATAGTGTGCAGATAACCACAGCTGCTGTGAGTTCAAGAATGGCGCAGTCATGTCACACCAAGATATCGGAGTTCTTTCTACTCATTCTTCTGTGAGGTTTCCTGAGCCATTTATGGTTGGACATTTGTCTTAGTCACTGGTCTATTGCTGTGAAGAGATGCCATGACCAAGGCAATTTACAAAAGAAGAGAGCTTTACATGCTGATGCACAAGCAGCATGGAGAGAGAGAGAGAGAGAGACTGACTGAGCCTAGACCTGGGTCAGGTGTTGGGTTTGGAACCTCAAAGCCCACCCCAGTGACACACCTCCTCCAACAAGGACACGCCTATTCTAACAAGGTCACACCTCTTGATCTTCCCCAAACAGTTCCTCCAGTGAGGACTAAGCTTACAAATATAAGCATTATGAAGTCCGTTCTCATTGAAACCACCGCAGCATTTAATAGTCATTTTATTCTCTGTATTTTGACCAGTTACGAGTCTGTATAGTCACCATTGACCACCGTAAACAGAAGCGTCTCTAATCAAAGCTAATAGGACTTTTCTGTAGGCATAAACACAGTTATTTAGAAAGCAACTTGACAGGCATTTCTTGTCTGTTTAGCAAAACAGCAGCAGCAGCTTCTGCACTAGGGCTTATGACTTTCCTAGCTTCTGACCAGGTTTACCGTTATCGACACATGTGCCGATCAGAAAGCAGTTGGTTAGCCTTACAACTGGTTAGCCATTATTTTACCCATGAGCTCATCTTTCCTGGTCAGTCAGTGTTGTTGCATGTAGGAGTCACAGCCAAGTAAGGCAGTTGTTGACAATTCTTTCCCGGGAGCCTGGATAGCAGCTTCTAGCACAGCAAGGAGGGAGCATCCAGCTGAGTTTCAGCTTGGTTTTCCTATGTCTTGAGACCAAGGCATATTGTATCTTCAGCAATAGTGTTGCCAATTAGTTCTGGGGCAACCAGAAGCAATGACAATTGCTGCTATTTTATATTATTAAAATTATAGTCACTCTGCAGTTAGTACATTAGATTGTTAAAACATTCCTTCAGTTGAGTTGAAGCTTTGTACCTTGATCCTTTTCCTCTCTTTCTCCAGCCTTCTTTCTTCCTGCCAGTCTTGTTTTTATTTGAAGATTTCATTACACTGTATCTTAGTCATAGCCGCCACTCCCTCGCTCCGACTCCCCCTAGACTCTTTCAACACTATCTCCTTCCTAATGTCATGTCTTTTTTAAAAACATAACTCACTGAGTTCAGTTTGTGCTTCCCCTATTCACACAAGTGTAGTGAGTGGCTAGCATCTTTAAAATGTTCACTTTGTGTGTGTGTGTGTGTGTGTGTGTGTGTGTTTACTTATATGTGAGTGCTGGTGTCTGCAGAGGCCAGACAACAGCGTTGTTAGTTTATGTGCCTACCATCACTGTACCTGCATTCCCTTTCTTCCACATTTTGGTCAATAGATCTTTTTGATAACAGCTTTTTGTGATAGATAGGGTTGTCAACTTGACAGAATCTATAATCACTTGGACTTGTGCCAGCCTCTCTTTTGTATTATTTTATTTATTTTCTATTCTTTGAAAATTTTATCCATGTATGCACTGTATCTTGGTCATATTATATCCCAGCTCCCTTCCTCCTGCTCTCCTTGGCTCTCCGACACATCTCCCTCCTAGCTTCACAGTGTTCTGGACATTTAGAACCCATGATGGTTCCACACAAATTTTAGAAGTGTTTACATTTCTGTGTAAAATGACATCTAAATTTTGATAATTTCATTAACTCTATAGATTGCTTTGTGTAGATACACAATATTCTTCCAGTTTATGAGGATAGTTATGTTGATCTATTTTCTTCTGTCTTTACTCTCATGTTTTTGCATTTATTTATGTGTATGAATGTTTAGCCTGCACATTTGTATGTGCACCACATGCATGCCATGTGCATGCAGAAGTCAGAAGAGGGCACTGGATCTCCTAGAGCCAGGCTTATGGATGGTTGTGAGCCACCATATGGGTGCTGCAAGAGCAAAAAGTGCTCTAAAATACTGAGCTATTTTCTCCAGCACATTCTTGGGTGTCTTCTATTGTTTTATAGTTTTCATTGTTATCATTCTAACAGATGTGTGGTGGTATCTTGTTTAACTTGCTATTTCCTAAAACATGATGTTTAATATCTTCTCATATGCTTATTAGATTGATGTCTGTACATCTCAGGTTGTAAACTTTGTTCAGAGATCTCAGCCATTTCTAAATTGGCTTCCACACACATGACAAGGATGAGTACATCTGTGTGCACATACACATGCAACGTGCATATAAAAATCCTTTATTAGATGTGTCCTTTGCAGATACTTTTTCCCAGTGTCTGGCTTACCCTTTCAACCTCTTGATGGTGTTCTTCATAGAGTAGATGCTTTCTTATTTTTAATTTTTTATTGGCTATTTTATTTGCATTTCAGATGTAATCCCCTTTCCCCATTCCCCGCCCCCACCCAGGAACCCCTATCCTATCTCCCCTCCTCTTGCTTCTATGAGGATATGCCCCCCCACCCTCCCACTCCCACCCACGATTTCCCCCACACTGGGGCGTCCAGCCGACACTGGACCAAGGACTTCCTCACCCACCTATGCCTGACAATGTCATCCTCCTACGTATACAGCTGGAGGCATGGGTCTTTCCCTATGTGCTCCCAGACTGGTGGTTTAGGCCCTGGGAGCTCTGTTTGGTTGGTATTGTTGCTCTCCCCATGGGGCCACAAACCCTTTCAGCTCCTGCAGTCTTCTCTCTCACTCCTCCATTGGGAATCCCATGATCAGTTCAATGGTTAGCTGTGAGCATCCGCCTCTGTATATTTCAGGCTCTGGCAGACCTCTAAGGAGACAGCTATATCAGGCTCCTGTCAGCATGCACTTCCTGGCATCCACATCAGCGTCTAACTTTGGTGGCTGCACAAGGGATGGATACCCAGGTGGAGCAGTCTCTGGAAGGCCCCTCCTTCAGTTTCTGTCCCACATTTTGTCTCCATATTTACTCCCATAAGTATTTTGTTACCCCTTCTAAGAAGGGCCAAAGCACCCACACTTTGGTCTTTCTTGTTCATGAGCTTCATGTGGTCTGTGAGTTGTTGCAATATCTTGGATATTGCAAGCTTTTAATGTTAATGGAAAGTAGTTTTTTTTTCCTTGCATGGACCATGCCTTAGGTTTGGACCTGAAAATAGTTAATTTTTTTTGTGATAAAATGATTGTTTTGAAAAATATGATAAAAATTTGCACCTATGTATATTCATGAATTCTGTGCATTTTATAGCTACATATCATATTAAGGGATATATATTCTTTTAGAATAGTAATGTTCAAATGAATAAGATCCTTTTAAAACCAAACTCTCTTTAGTTGAATGTTACATCTAATATGTATGTGGAAAGAAATATGCATGACTGTGATTATTGGCTGTTCTCAGACAGAAGAAAGCATTGATGTATCAATTCATGGCTCTGATACTTTCACAACCAAGTTGACAGCAAGAAATATTGAAACTAAGAAATACTGCAAAATTTCTAAAACAACAGGGAAGAAAATTTCATCTGAAAGTAAGGGTTTAATCCCAGAATATAGAAAAATGTAAGTTAAAAACCTTTGAATTTACATTATGAAAGTATCCCCTTTCAAGTTTAAAACAGCCAGCCGTGCAACACGTCTGCGTCACAATAGGGTTGTGTGTATTGTGGCTGTTCTCTTAGGAACACGGTTTTAACAGCTGTGTGGTTGTTCTTACACCTCTTCTTACTTCTGTTGCAGCTCCATTGCTGTCTAAAAGCTTTCACAGAAGTTCAGTTAGATAGGAGCAGTAGCTCACAGGTCTATAAGTTTGTCCTAAAGAGAATTTAAGAAGGACATGGAAGGGTTCTTCCATCTGGGCTTGGGTTTATGAAATTAGATCATTTGAATCCTGTAGTTTTTTTTGGCGTACCAGTTACCTGGATGTCTTTTGTTAGTTAAAAAAGTTCTGGCATTTTGTATATCTAGGCAAACACTCTTCATTTTAAATATTTCTTAAAGGCAGACAAATTGTTTATTATAGGGAAGAAATAGTATGAAAAAATGTTTTGGGTTTATCTCATTTTTTTTTCCACCAACTAAGTTTTGGTCTAATGGATTCGTGAAGTTAGAAATTACTTCTGTATTGTAGTTGGAAGGGCATTTGAACTGAAGTCTTTCTAGCATAAGTTTGTGTTTCTGTTTTATTTAATACAACATTTTGACCACTATTTACATTTGTAAGGTAACAATGATCAAGGTATTTATCTCTGGAAAACCACATAAAAGTTATCTGGCAAGGAGTGAAGCATATTGCAAGTGTCTCTTTACCTTCGTTAGTAGTGTTGAAGTGTTCAGACTCATGTCTTGGGAGACACATGTCCCAAACGAGTGGGATGTAGGGCAAATGTTTTAATTAGTTATTTATAGCAAGCTATTTATTTTTCATAAAGTGTTGGAGATAATTTATAATTTTAAACACATTTATACTTTTAAAAATATGAACGCTTAAACCCTATGTAGTCCTGTGGAAGCCATGATTAAGTCAGAAATAGAAAGACTTAATCTTGTCATGGATGTCTGGGTTGGATGTGGTGAGGCAAAGAAGTAGCAGGTTCCAGATTGTGTGGCCATTGGGCCATGACATCAGTTTCTGAGGTCACAGCCAGCTGGTCTTTCATAAGGAAATAGATTAAGGAGAAATTGAAGACGTTAGAATGTTTTCTTTTTAACACAACTGCACTTTGTAAAATAGGTTCCATCTTCATATATTTGGTCTCTATTTCCTAATCGAAAAAATATTTTAGAATGTGAGTCATAGTCAAAATAGTTAAAATCCATTTCCTTTGACGCCAGAGGTATGTATAGGTGGCTAACCGTAGACAACTTTGGGGTGTGTCAGGGGATAAGAGCAAGGTATTGGGATCACAGCATGGGAATTTGGGAGGGTAGGGATTAATAAGGATACAGTATCAAGAAGGGCAAGGTATCTGCTAAGAAAGGAAGTGGGTAAATGATGAAATTTCCTCTTATTTCACAATTTTGCTTAAGATTAAATTTACCAGTAGCTGAAATAGTGGGAAATCTACAGGATAGATGAGCTAACAGCAACAGGAATAATAAATAGAAGGAGAGCTATGCAGATGAAAGAGATTTAAAATACATTGCAAGCAAGCATGGCGAACTGGCTGCATCCCGATGCAGTGTTGAAGTTATGATATTTAGCAGACAATGGGAAACTTGAACACCCATTGTCTGTTTGGTGATACTAAGAAATGCCTATTAATTTTTATGTGTCATAGTGATGTTTTAAAGTGTTTTTAAAAAAGAAACAATACCTTATAGATACATTTGTCAAAATTGTTACAGATTAAGTATTACTGATGAACTATATGCAGATGAATAAATATTGGGATTTCAAGTTTATAAAAGATGGAAGCAGGGATCAAATGTATAATTAGGCCACTGTTTAGGCAGAGTGATGGTACCTGGGGAGATTAGCATATTATTTGTTTCCATAATCAAAGATTGAAAGGAAGATAAAGCCAGAAAAACAGCTCACCAGTTATTCTAATTTCTGTGCTATTTAGATATGAAACATCATTATTCGTGTATAGAGAAGAAAAATCTACTGAGTTTTCAGGATCAAAAAAAATCAGGAGAAAGAAAAGTGTACAAGTACAGCTTCAGAGTAAAAGAACTGAGGTTAGTTAAAACTTGGCAAATTTCCCTTTATTCTTAGTCCCCAAATATTCTTGATGTTTTAGTTCAAGTGTTGAAATGTTACTATTTAATTTTTTGAAATGTTACTATTTTAAATATTGTTTTTTTCCTCCTCCTTTCCTTCTTCTGTCCCCTCTTGCTTGCTTTTTTCAAGACAGAATTTCTCTGTGTAGCTCTGGCAGACCTGGAACTCACTCTGTAGATTAGGCTGGCCTCCAACTCAGAGAGATTCAAGTGCCTCTGCTTCCTGAGTGCTAAGGCGTGGGCCACTACTGCTTGGCTTCCTTTCCTTTTCTTATGCCTGTATGGTTAGTGCCAACTGTACACTGGGCATATATTTTTGGAAATTACCTTGTTTACACTGAGGTGAGAAGAATTGTCCACTGTGGGTGCTACCATCCCGTAGGCAGGAGATCCTGGGCTGTGGGAGTGAAGTTGAGCTGAGCACGTGTGGATACATTCAGTGCTCTCTGATCCTTATTGTGGATGTGAACAGCTTTCTCAAGTTCCTGATGCTACTGTGACTTCCCTTCTGTGATGGACTACTCTTTGGAACTATGACCCAAAACAAAGCCTTTCTCCCTTAGGTCGCTTTTTCAGAGTATTTCTTCACAGCAGTATAAAAGAAGCTAAGACATCTTATTTCTGCTTTTTTTGTGGTTGTTGTTTTGGTTTGGTTTGTTTATTTGCTTCAAATGGGTTCTTACTATGTTGTCCACACTAACCTCAAATCCTTGGGCTCAAGTGATTTTGCTGCCTTCATCTCTTAAGCAGCTGGGACTCCAGGTGTGCACCACCACATCTGTCTTTCTTTCCTCCTTCTTTCTAAAAATAAGCCATTCGATCTTTTCAGAAGACTAGGAGATTTTACTTTTCCATATTAAATTAGTTTAAATTTCTTTCTTTTTATTTTTCACTGTGTTGTGTGTTACTATTTTTTTTTTTTCAGTTTAACTCTGACCCTAGGTGTTCCTTGGTTGGTGTACATCTCCAACATTTGCCCTAATCTGCACATGGATCTTCAATGGTCTTCCCTGTTTCTGTATCTCATAGTCTCTCTTGTCCTTGTGTGTAAAAGCACATCTGTCCGTGGACATCTTGTATTGACATATTCATTTTCATTATGTCTGCAAAGATATCTTTCCCCTTTAAACATGGTCACATCTGCAGGTTCCAGATATTAGGTTGTGAAGTGGAACCACCGTTGCACTTGTTATAGTCTGTATTATGTACTTAGGTGTGTATTCCTTTTTATTTGTCTGTCTTGTTATTAATTGTGCTTCATAAATCTGAGCATGAACACCTGTCTTCAATTCTGGAAGAGCTCAATCTGTTGTCCTTCTTGGTTTTTTTTTCCCCATCTTTGGAGCCTTGTGCACACCAGACAAACCCACTCTTAACTCATCTTTTAGGATGATTCCTCTCCTCCAATTCTTTGTCATCCTTTTGGTTCCTCTGCCACTGGACCACACCACTCCATTCTTTATGCTCTTTAACACACACACATATACACACACACACATATACACACACACACACACGTATATATACATCTATATAAAATCTATCATATATATATATATACATATATATAATTAATTATCTGAGGCAATTAGTTTAGAAAGATAAGAACTTTTTTTTTTTTTTTTTTTTTTTTTTTTTTTTTTTGGCTCTGGAAGTTCCAGTCTAAAAGCAAACTGCCCCACCTCTCCTCCACTCTTGGTGAGGAGCAAAGGCTAAACATATACAGTTAAGCCAAGAAGATAACCAGGGTCCTGCAGTCCATTAGCAGACAATCTCAAGTATCCTAGGGACTCCCAATACACCATCATCTCTCAAAGCTTCCATTGGTTCCTAATAGCCCCTCCCAGGGCAAAACGTTTCCAACGTGTGGACCTTTGGGGGGTACTACCCAGAGTTACATTGCTTTATGTTTCTTCCCATCTGTTTTTATTTCTCTGTTTTGTTTTTAGTATTTTGTTCCCTATCTGCTTTGTAGTTAACTTATTTTTTTCTCTACCCAAACTTAATGTACAGGTTTAACCCTGTCCATTGAGATTTAAATTCCAACGATTATTTTATTTCCAAAAGTTTTGCTTGGTGGTTCCTTAAAGTTTATCTATATGTCATGCTCTCCTCATGTTCTGTAGTTATCTCAAGAAGGCATCTAATGAATCCAGTATGTGAAATCTTTGTGGCACCCAAATCTTGTTACTTTGTTATTCTTGCTCATGTGTGCCTGTGTCCTTTCTTTCATAAGTAATTGATTTACATTTGTTGAGAACCTTGTGATGATTTTCTTCTCCAAGATATATATGTATGTATACATACATACATACATACATACATACATACATACATATATATGATAGATAGTTAGATAGATAGATAGATAGATAGTTAGATAGATAGAGTCTTATCTTGTAGCCCTGACTACTCTGGAACCTTTTACATAGACAAGGAAGACCCTGAACTGTTGGTGGTTCTCTTACATCTGTGGGCTAGGACTACAGGCATGCACCAACCCCTTGTCTGGCTAAAAATGATAATATATATATTCACATATTCATATATGTGAATATATATTCATATATTCATTCACACATATATATTCATATATATATATATATATATATATATATGAGAGATTCACACCTATTTCTGCCTTGCATTTCACAAATTTGGAGCACTTTAATTAAAAACTTCCAGTTTTCTTGGGTTACACATTTGAATTGAATATTCACACATGCCTTGAGATGGGGTTATAGCCAGTTAGAAGGAGGAGGTGTTTTTCTTTCTCTTCTATCTTGAGTTTGAGACAGAGAAAGTTTTTATTCTGTGAACTCCTCCATTGGGGTTAAAGGTTGTTATTGTTTTTTTCCAGCTGGATCTTATAGAGAACATTACTTTTGAGGGTATTACCTCTACATGGGACCTCAGTACCAAACCCCACCAGTCTCCTGGTGCTTGCGTTTTCTCCACAGTTGTTAAAGCTCCAAGCGCCAAGCTCCATGGAAAACTGGAAACACACGTGTTCTCATTTTTCTATCTCCCCTGTCACTTGTGTTTTTTTCAATCTTCTTTATACATGCTCTGTTAAGTGGTTAATTTATTCAACCATAAGGATAGCCTAAAATAAAATTACTTGTATCATTTGAATGACCATTGGTTTCCCACAGAGTATTTTGATTATATAGTTAAAGCCTGTATATGAGCCTAATCTTGTAACTGAGTCAGATTCTTACTTTGCCACAGGTTTCTCCTGCTCTATAAAATCTATTACTGTTAATGAAAAGAATGTTAATTAGAAGGTGTTTAGTTCTGAACTTAAGAAAAATGGCATTTCCAAAGAATATGTCATCTTGGAAAATTTTTAGTGCGGATGAAATGTAATTACAAAAAGCATTTTTATACCAGAAACATGGCTAAGTGAGATGCTGTGGCATGCTTATCTTTCTGGAGGCTTATTGCTCAAGGACACTGGATTACCAGGGTGAGCTCGCTCACTAATCAATGCACTTGCTCTTGGTTCTAGATTGCCCCTCCCTCTTTGAAGGTGTCAAAGGAGAAGATAACCAAGAAAGAAAGCACTTTATCCAAGTTGCCAAGTCACAAGCCTTCACTGACTCAGCGCACAGCTTCAACTCTTGGGTATTCAAATACTCTGTTCTGAGTGTGGGGCTTGAACTTGGGAGTTTTCCCCTTGTGATTATGTATCTCTTCCATATACAGAGTGCCAATAATTTGTTTAAATCAGAAGGCTTTGACCTTAGGAAGGCTCGGGTGAGGCAGGAGCACTGTCTGTGGGGTTGGAGGACTTAGATCATGTCCTGTTGACCACCTGTCCTACTTCAGTTCCTGTGAAGTTAACATTGCATCTTGGGCCTTACTTCCAACTTTTTAAAAGAGAGGGTCTTATGACATAGCCCTTGCTGGCCTTTGTAGATCAGGCTGGCCTCAGACTCAGAGCTCTACCTGTCTCTGCCTTCTGACTGCTGGGATTAAAAGTGTGCACTGGCTACATATCTATTAAAAAAACTTAACAAAATTCTCTGTGTGTGTACGTGTGTGCGTGCACACGCGTGCATATATGTGTGAGTGTCTGTAGAGGCCAGAAAAGGGAGTTAAAGCTGGCTGTAAACCACCAGACATGGGTGCTGGAAAACAAATTTGGGTCCTCTGGAAGAGCAGCAAGTGCTCTTAACCAGCTAGCCATCTGTCCAACCCCTCCCTGTCCATTTTGTACAAGAATCTTGTATTGTGTTGACTCTTTAGATGTCTTCCAACACTAATATTATTTCAGCTATTTACGTTTTATAGTATTACCAGATGAACCCCCCTTTTTTTCCCCCGAACTTTTTATTTGTAGGCGATGGTGGAGGTCTGGGATTTCTTTCTTTCTGTTTTTTTTTTCTGTTTAAAAGTGTTCTTATTTGTCTTATAAATCTTTCTTTAAAGAATAACTATGGCTTGTATGAAGAGCAGGAAAAATTGGACCAGAGTCAGCATACTGACAAGGGCAGATTCTGCTCCGTGCAGAATCACTGTCACAAAGAAGCAAGACGGGAATTTTGGGTTGAAAACATCAACTCTTACCCTGTGGAAGTTCTTTAACAAAGTTTCTGTTGGTTGGGATTTGGAGCACATGCCTGTGGTCCCAGCACTTGTGAGGTTAAGGCAGGAGGATCACTGAGAGTTCAAGGCTAGTCTGACTATGTGGTGAATTTAACGAAGCCTGGGCAACTTAGTGAGACCGAGTTTCAACAAAACACCACAATAAAAACAGGCAAAATAAAATTTCATATGATTTCAGGATACCTGTAGGCTTTGTTTAGTTTTTTTTTTTTTTTTTTTTTTTTTGAATGTCCTTCGCTGCTTTCTAATGTGACCCTTTCTCTGACAGGAGAAAAGAGATACCTTCTAACCTCTCCCTGACGTTATATGAACAAATACCTGAAGAATTCCTAAAACACCCAGAATTAAATGGTAATAAGAAATTCTAGAATTTATATTTCCTTCCTCCGTTCTTCCCTCCCTTCCTCCCTCCCTTCCTTCCTGAGCCTATGCAGGTCACGCTGGACTCAGACTTGCCACTCTTCTTGCATGGTTGGCATCCCTTTTAATTTTTGCCCAGATTGTCTTGTACTAATTTTCTTGGGGTCTATCCCAGACTTTCACTATTTCCCTCAGATTCTCACGTCTATCAGCTATTCTTTCGCTGTATTAAAGATATAAAACAATTTAAAATTTGCTTTTGTCTTAGGACTCCAATTCTCTGTTAGAGCTCAGTTGGTAAAGTGCTTGCCATGCTAGCATGAGAACCTGAGTCAGCTCCAGCATTTACGTTAAAAAGCTTGGGCATGGTTGTGCACACTTGTAATCCCGGCCCTTGGAGGCAGAGGCAGGCAGATGCCTGGAGCTCTCTGGAGGCAGAGGCAGGCAGATGCCTGGAGCTCACTGGAGACAGGGGCAGGCAGGTCCCTGGAGCTCACTGGAGGCAGAGGCAGGCAGATGCCTGGAGCTCACTGGCCAACCACCCTAGTCTCATTGGCAAGTCTCAGGTCCCAGTGAGAGACCTCGTCTCAGAAGACAAGCAGAGGGCTCATGAAGAATGACATTTGAGGTTGACCTCTGACCTCTGCACACTTGCACATGTGCACACACATGGTTTGCTTATTTAAAATCTACAAAAGTAAACATTTTACTTCCCATTTCTTTTTAACAGCGTTTAACATGAGAACTACCTCCTAATCATCCTTTAAGTGTACAATGTAGTATTCATGCATATGACATTATACAGAATATCTAGAGTTTATTATATGCAATTGGAACTTTATGCCCATTGGTGAATGATGCCCCCCTTTCCCCCTCTCCTCAGTCCTTAACCACAATTCTAGTCTTTGCTTTTTACATTGAACTGTTTCAGATAATGATGTAAGTAGACTGGTCTGGCCTATGACTGGCTTATTTCACTAAGCGCAGCATCTTCCAGGTTGTTCCTATCAGCTCATATTACCATAGTTCTTCTTTTTTTTCTTTTTTAAAGTAAGTGAATAATACTCTATGGGTATATACCATGCTTACTCATCTTTTGATGGCTGTAGTTTTTGTATTTTGATTTTGTGTCTTGGCAGCTGTGGATACTGATGGTCACAGGTGTGGAGGTGCTATTTGAGATTCTGCTATGGCTCCATGTAGGCCAGTCTGGCCTCAAACTTACAATGAGACAGAGGATGGAATAGCTCCATGTAGGTCAGGCAGTCCTCAGACTCACAATGAGGTGAAGGATGAGATAGCTTTATGTAGCCCAGGCTGTCCTCAGACTCACAGTGAGGCAGAGAATGAGCTTTACCTCTGACTGTCCTGCTCTGCCTTCCAAGTGCTGGGATTGTAGGTGTGCTGCCGCCATTCCCATTAGCTGATTTCACTTTTCTAAATGAAAGCTCGGAAGTAGGATTGCTAAATCATACAGGTTTGTTTCCTTATAGACGGGTAAAAAAAAAAAAAAAAAAAAAAAAAAAAAAAAAAAAAAAAACTACTGGGAAGACTTCCTAAAATTTTTGCTTTTCCTATCCACAGACTTATAAACACGTTCACAGTTTCCTCTTTGGAAATGGTTCCCTTTCAATAGACTAATCCCTTTATGTTTCATTTATACTTACTTATTTCCGCTTCTGCAGGGATACATATACATACACATATACATTTATATAATTTATGATATATCATAAATATACAATATATTCATATAGACAACATATAACATAAGTGTATATAATATAAATGCATATAATATAAACAACAAATATATATTTATGTATGTTAGATGTATATGTTTTGTTTTGAGTCTTGGTCACACAATGTAGTTCTAGCCCACTATGTAGAACAGGCTGACCTGGAACTTGTGAAGCTCCTCATGCCTCTGCCTCTCAAATGCCGAGATTAAAAGCCACCATTAAGTCTCATTATGATCTGTATTTGAAGTTTCTCTTCCCTGTTGGATTCTTTCTTCTCTTCTCCCTCTCCATTCATCCTCTTCCTCCTCTTTTTAAAATTCGTATGGTTGGTTTGCCTGCGTGTATGTCTATGCACCATGTGTCTGTTCATGGAGGTCAGAAGAGGCACCAGATGCCCTAGAACTGGATTCACAGACAATTGAGAGCTGCCGTGTGGGTCCAAGGAATGGAAACCTAGTCTGGAAGAACAGCCAGTGTTTTAATCACTGAGCCAACTCTCCAGCCCAGAGAAGCTTCTTAAAATAGTTTCTGTTTTCATTAGTAACCCATAATTTTTGCTTCCCATTTTACTGAGCTGTCTTCTACCTCTGGTCCTCCAAAAACCCTTTTATTGTTATTATTTTCCTTTCTCCCACCCCCTTTCTATTATTTTCTCCTTTTTTTCCTTGCCCATCTTCCCTCTCTCTCTCCTTCCCTTCCTCCCTCCCTCCCTTAGAGCCTTCCCTCCCTCCTCCCCTCCCAGGTTGACCTGAAACTCACTATGTGACCCTGGCCGGCCCTGAACTTTGATCATCCTACCTCAACATTCCTGGCTATTGGATCTTTTTCTTAAACGTTGTATCCACAGATTTAAACAAAATTCAATTCAACAGACTTTTTTTTTTTTTTTTTTTGGGTGGGTGAGGAGAATCTGTAAAGTAGCACTGGAAAGAGGAAAAAGGAAAAACCTTGCCTTTTAGAAACAATAGAAACACAAACCGTTTTGCTTACACTGCGTCCTGGGTGCCACAGGAGCAGAGAGAAAAGGGTTCACTATTCGGGACATACCTAAGTCACACGTTAGATTTGAAAGGGAAAGCCTGGGCAGACAACACGCACGCCTCGTTCTTGTTTTATGATTGTTTTTTCCTGCGGGAGTGTGAGACAATCATGATGGCTGCTCCCTTTAATTAATCAAGTGTTTTGTTCTGTGCATGCAGCACTTTCCAGGGGCTGTTTAATTTTCAGCAAAGTTCGCAATGGTAAGATTTATGTGAATGATTTGCCTGTGGTCCTTCACACCTTGAAGATTTCTACGAGTGAGTCAGAAATGCGTCAGGCGCTGAAGGCCGTTAATGTTGATGGTAAGTTGTGTCATCCTGCACGCATGAATATAAGCTATGTTTATCTGACTAATTATTGATGATAGGAAAGCTAAATGGTAAATACTTACAGCATGAAGCTTTTATAATGTTTTAAAGACACGATTTACAATAATTAAAAAGCTATACCTCGGGCAACTGCTCTTCAGGAGGTCATGAGTTCAAATCCCAGCAACCACATGGTGGCTCACAACCATCCATAATGAGATCCGATGCCCTCATATGGGTGTCTGAAAACAGCGACAGTGTACTTTGGGCCGGAGCTAGTGGGGCCTGGAGCAAGAGGGAGAAGGGAAGGGGGAAAACAATAAGAAGATATACCTCAGGTGAACGTAGTTGGATTGATTACTGCACTGGATTTTGATACAGTTTCATCATTGAACTATGAACGAACTATTTTTATTTAGTTATTTTAATAGTAATGCCACAATAATGATGTAATAAATATCTGACCCAGTCTCTCCAGATGAAACCTAAGATCTTCACAGTAATTTGCATCTAACCATAAAGTCCATGAAACAGCCCGTTTTTCTGTTTCCCCAGTTTGAGGAAAGTACTGTCCTGAGTCCTGTGTTCTTTATTCCCTTTTATATACTTTCATTGGTGTGGATATGTTTTTTTAGAATATTTAAATATATATTTAAAAATTTTTTACAAAGTTTATCATGATGTATATAATCTTTAGGCTTTTATATCAATATTATGTAAAAAGATTCCTTTTGTATTTTTGTATGCCTACCTCTTGTTCCCTTAATCATTTATATGTTATTATGCTGCGTAGCTACATCCTACTTTGTTTTCTGTTGCCTGAATCTTTCTGGAATAAGCACTTTGACATGAGTGTGAAAGCCAGTAGAAGTCTGGGGAAGGCCTCGGTCCGCCAGTGACATCTCGCAGTTCAACTGCCGTTGAGTGGACTGTTTATTCCAGAAAGAAGACAGCTTCATGTCCATTATCTCACGGATGAATGTGGGACTCCTTTCCAAGTCTGCCATGATACATATCTTGATGCATGTAACCTTTACATTTGATTTCCTCATAATTTTCAGAACAGACTGTGGGAAGATAGTTTATGCCAAATTACTCTTTAAAAGTTTGATTTATTTGAAAGAAGCACAGGAGAAACGTTATGAATGTTTTATAGTGAGGTAGAGCCCACATCTTGATGTCAACATTTTATGTCTGATTACATAGTTCACAGTTTGTAGGAGTCAAGAAAAACACACCATATCTCAATGGTTATAATTATTTGTTATTTGCATTAGCTTAGCTTATATTGAATGATGTCAGAGAGAGAGGGAGAGAGAGAGAGAGAGGGAGAGAGAGAGAGAGAGAGAGAGAGAGAGGAAGAAGGAGGAGGAGGAGGAGGAGGAGGAGGAGGGGAGAGAGAGAGAAAGAGAGAGAGAGAGAGAGAGAGAGAGAGAGAGAGAGAGAGAGAGAGAGAAAGAGCCAGGTGTGGTGGGAAACAACTTTTATCCCAGTGCTTGGAAGGTCAAAACAGGAGAAGTAGTTATTATTGGCTACATAATATGTTCTAGGCCAGCCTGGGCTACCTGAGAACCCTATCTTGAAAGTCCAAAGGATAAAAAATGTCAAAGAAAAATACAAATATCCATGAACCCTTTGGTTTCACTTTGATTTCTGAATATGTAATGCAGAAGTTGGCCCTATCTTTGTTATGTGTCATATTGGGGGCTAGAGAGATGTCTGAACAATTAAGAATATTTGCTGTTTTGTAAAGGGCCAGAGTTTGGTTCTCAGGATCCATGCTGCGTGGTTCATAACCATCAGTAACTTCCCAGGATCCATGTTGCGTGGTTCATAACCATCAGTAACTTCCCAGGATCCATGTTGCGTGGTTCATAACCATTAGTAACTTCCCAGGATCCATGCTGTGTGGTTCATAACCATCAGTAACTTCTGCTCCTGGAGATCTGATGCCCTCTTCTGACCTCTGCCCAAACTTACACTCACATGCAGATACCCTCCCCCAACCCCCGCATAACATAACTACAAAGATAAATGTGATGGGACCGTGAATAAAAAGCAGGAATGTGCTGATAATCCCCGATCTTTGGCATTCTATTATTGTGAAAATACTGTTTATTATTTAGTATTGTATTCAAATTCTTTCCTGGTAAGTTCTCTCTCTTCTTTAAAAATATATTCTCTATAGAATGGCTCTTGCAGACAATGAGATTCTGATATCAGTTAATTACACTCACATTTCTGTGTATGTTTTAAGCTTAATGAGTTTACTGATTTTTGATTCTGAACCATTTTTATAGTTAATGGAATCCTGGAGTTTACAGAGTTTCTTAAGGTCATGAATGATACTTCTCCCTCGACCTCTCAGAATCCAGGTAAGGATACTATTGATCAAAAGTATACAAGAGAATGGTTTGGATGGTAACTGGTTTCAATGTAGGGATAGAGAGAGCGACTTAGGATTTTTTAGAATCTTGCAAATTAGACAGGAGTTTTAAAAAAGTGAATCTTTCTGTCTGTCTGTCTCTGTCTCCCTCTCTCTCACCCTCTCTCTCCCATGTGTGTGTGTGTGTGTGAGACATATGTGTGAAGGTATCCATGGAGGTCAGAAGAGGGCATCAGATACTGTGGACCTGGTATGAGTCCTGGGTACCAACTGGAGTCCCCAGAGTGTGGCAAGCACTCTTAACTGCTGAACCATCTTTTCAGCCCCTGATTTTTTTTTTGTCATAAAAAACATTTAAAAACATAGAGTCAGTAAGAGGGCCTAGTAGGTAAAAACATTTGCTACTCAAGCCTGACAACCTACCAACCTACTTCAATCTCTGGATATCACACACACACACACACACACACACACACACACACACACACACACCCTGACGCCCGGATCACTGCTGCAGCAGCATAATTTTCTATTGTCAAACTCCTGTTTTTCTGATTGTAACTGGTAAATAACTAGATGAATTATTTTATTTTTTTATGTATTATAGGCTCTTGTGTGTATATAGGTGTGCACATGTCACAGTGTGTGTATGGAGGTCAGAGGACAACTTGAGTGCTGAGTCTAGCTTTCTTCTTTATTTGAGGCAGTCTCTTGGTTTTTTCCTAGTGGGTCTGTTAGCCTCATTGGTTTGTGAGTATCTACTGAGTTTCCAGTCTTCTTCTGCATCTTGCCACACATATTACAAGACCAGTGAAACCATGCCTGGTCTAAGGGGGGATCTGGGGATCAGAACTCAGGTATTCACATTGTGGCAAGCCTTTAACCAACCAAATTATCTCCCTAGCCCTTAGACTGAGCCATTTTAAAAAAATTTAGTGTGTGTGTGTGTGTGTCCGTGCACACATACACGTGCACTATGGTGTGTGTGTATAGGTCAGAGGACAACTTTTAAACTTTGGGGACTCAGTTCTCTCTTTCCACCATGAGTTCTGGGGATTGATTTCAGGTTTTCAGACTTGTCTGTCAAACACTTTTCCCTGTGAAGCCATTTTACCTGCACTGAGAATGCTATAATTTTGATTATCACTCCTCCTTTTTCTACAGAATATTTTACAAAAAGAATCTTCTTTCCCAGGTTAACTTTAAACCTCTGTTTATGCAAAACTTCATTTTTTACATATGTGTTTTTGTTCTTGTGTGTGCTTGTTTTCTGTTCAAGTCTTTTCTTCTCCATTGACAGAACTTTCTCTTCTCTATCAAAAATCTGCACGTAATTTCTCCCTGAACCTCAGATTCTTAGTGACTTCCCAGTTATTTATTTTGGATTACACGTAAATTATAAAGTGGTTGTAAGGACTATTTGTGTTAGTTATAGACATAATCCTCCCCAAACTCTGAGACTATTAGTGTTTCTCATTTACCCATTAGGCAAGATCAATCTCTTAGCTCAGTTCTTGGGATCATGTATTTCGTAGTCAATCAGACTGTGTTGTCTTAGACTCAAGTATACTAGAGTGTGGTGTAGTATTCTTTTTTTTTTTTTAAATTTTGTAATTATATTTATGTACAGAAAACTTAGTGTACATTTAACCCAGTTTAGTGGCGAGTTCCTTAGCCTTTTCCAGCTTGGCAGTGCGAGTATATGTGGTATAGTATTCTTATTCCAGGAAATGCAAGCAAAACTGATTTTCATTCACTCACATTTTACTAAATGCCTGCTGTGTGTACAATAGATAAGATACTTGCCTCCTTTCCTCCCTTTGATTCTTCACTTCCTATTTAGATTTTCTTTCAAGTTCCCATGATTCCGGGCTTCTTTGTCTAGTTGTCATACAATTTGAAGCCTTTTTTCTATCCAACTATGTGTGTAGACTTGTGAATACTTCATAGCTATAAACTATCACTTATATTTTAGTTTCTATCTCTTGGGTTTTATTTATTTATTTATTTAGTGTTCATTTTTTATTGGTTACTTTATTTACATTTCAAATGTTATCCCCCTTCCCAGTTTCCCCTCCACAAACCCCCCATTCCCTCCCTCTCCCCCTGCCTCTATGAGGGTGCTCCCTCACTTGCCCACCCACTCCTGCCTCAGCTTACCCAGCATTCCCTTACCCTGGGTCATTGAGCCTGCACAGGACAGAGGGATTCCCCTCCCTTTGGAACTCTGGGAGGGTCTGGTTGGTTGATAGTGTTGTTCTTCCTATGGGGTTGCAAACCCCTTCAGCTCCTTCAGTCCTTGCCTTATCTCCTCCACTGGGATCCCTGTGCTCAGTCTGATGTTTGGCTGCACACATCCGCATCTGTATAGGTCAGGCTCTGGCAGAGCCTCTCAGGGGAGAGCTATACCAGGATCCTGTCAGCAAGCTCTTCTTGGCATTAGCAATATTTATTTTATGTTTATGGTCAAAATGTCTTGACAGTAATCAAGATCCTATGTTTCCCATATTCCTTTTAAAACAAAATACCAAATAATACATTATTTAAAATTTAGATATAAGATGTCTAAGTATGGAGCTGTAAAAGATCTTTAGCTCTTTCTAGCTTATTACAAGTTTAATATTGACTTTAGAATATTTTTAGCAAGCCAGCGGTGGCGCAGCGGCTAAGGTAGCCGCCTGCAGAGGGTGAGCCCATGCCCTTTGCTGTCTCTCTCCCGTGTGACTCTGAGTTTCATGGGGAAAAAAAAAAGTTAATCCGGGCGGTGGTGGCGCATGCCTTTAATCCCAGCACTTGGGAGGCAGAGGCAGGCGGATTTCTGAGTTTGAGGCCAGCCTGGTCTACAGAGTGAGTTCCAGGACAGCTAGGATTACACAGAGAAACCCTGTCTCGAAAAACAAACAAACAAACAAACAAACAAAAAAACCCCAACAACATATCCTATTTTGTGACAAGGTCTTTTGTCATCTAGACTGACTTAATTTCCTATGTAGCTGAGGCTGGCTGTGAATTCTTGTTTGTCTTGGCTCTACTTCCTAAGAACTTGGATTGCAAGCATGTACCATTACAGCCAGTTAGAATACTTTTAATATATCACTTTTGCTCACAAATATGCGTATACATAATTCAAATATGTTTCCAAGGCAAACAAATTACCAATTAGTAGCAAGGGAGAATCAGAGGGCCTAGATCTTACAGAATCTAAAAAACAAGCAAACAAAATCCCCCTAAACAAAACAAAACAAAACCAACAAAGCATACTATTGGGAATCAAGAGCTCTCTCCCCAGCTGCCTCAGTGATGGAGTCACTGGTAAGGTGCCCAGTTCCTGTAAATAATTCCTGACCCACGATCCTATAAGTAGCCATATTTAAGCTCACTGGTTCAACAGTAGCAACAAAAGACTTGAAAGTGGCAGGGGGAAGGGATGGGTGAGAGTGTTCAGGTTGGGAGGGAGCAGAAGGGTAATTCAGGTGAGTGTGACGGAAGTATGGTGTGCGTGTGTGTGTGTGTGTGTGTGTGTGTGTGTGTGTGTGGAATGTCACAATGAAATGTGTGCATCTGGGGTAACCTGTTCCTTATTAGGTTACTGAGATGAGATCAGACGGTTCTCCAGGAGAGGCCGTCGATTCTTTCAGTCCCATAACTTTGTTCATTTGTTTTCCCTCCAGAATTTCAAAATGTCTTGAAGATGTTTTCTAAGGTGAAAAGTGGCCGCGTGGCCACCGCTGACGTGGCTGCTGTTTTGGAAAGCATGGACATCCCAGTCAACCCGGAGATGCTCAGGGACGTGATCCAGCACGCTCACGAGGACAGTGAGTCATCTCAGTTTTTCAAATCGTTTCTGTTATGCATTGTTAGCCTTCACGTCTGCTTTCCTCCCTTGACTTTATCTTTTGTTCCTGCCACTGCTTACTGATACCTGCATAAAAATCAGAGTGGAAGACACACAGAATGTTCTACAGTTGCTCTAGTTTGCTATATTTTTTGAAAGTTAAGAATAAGATGAATTTTAAAAATTTCGACATGGCCAGGCAGGGTGTCATGCACTTTTAATCTCAGTTCTTAGAAGGCAGAGGTAGGCAGACCTCAGTGAGTCTGGTTTCTATGAGTTTCCGGCCAACCAGGGTTAGTCAGATAGTGAGACTCTAGCTTAAAAAACACACAAACACACAGAAAACCCTTGATACTGAGGTGATGAGATAGCTCAGTTGGTGGTGAGATAGCTCAGTTGGTGAAGGGCTTGCCTTATTAGCATGAATACTTGATCACACAATATGGCATATATATGTATGTATATATATATATATTTATATATATGTACACATATGTATACGTACATATATATGTATACACCCAATAAAAATAAACTAGAAATTAAACTCTTCAAACATCTTGCCTCATGAGGTTTTCAGTGGTCCTTTCTTGTCTTTATAGATGGGTCATTTCTTACAAAACAAAGGAGAAGTGTTGACTTCAGAAATGAGGAGACACAGAATTCTTGAATTCTCAATTTTATTGTGTCGTTTTGACTAAAACTTCCTATCCTTTTGGTTATTCTCTCTGCAACATGGCTTGACTTCAAATTTTATATGGATTTGTGAGACATTCTATATCATGCTGATATTTGCCCAAAGGATAGACAGCATACACTAATACATTGGTTAGTGATTATTGAAATGATTTATTCATTCAATAAGCCAGTTAGTTATTTAATACCTGCTATGCCTGGAGTAGTGACAGGTGGAATAAGGCTGGATTAAAACACAGTCCTAGTGTGGAGAGAACCATGTAAGTGATAATGCTCTGTCATAAATACCTATCAGTATATGTCCTCTGTCAGCTGTGCGTAAGGCTGCTTTAGGACACACCAGGGAGAGGTTATCAGAGAAGGTGATGTCCGAACTAAATATTGATGGGTCAGTAGAGGTTTATTGGATGAAGTGATGGTGAAGAATGAGAGAGATACCATAGGCTGAGACAACAGTTTGTATAAATATGGCAGGGAAAAAAAATCAGATGTTATGTTCTTTTTAAGTAGGCTCCACTGGCTTTTGTCGCTTGCTAGTGGTGACTTTGTAGTGCTTTGAAGCTAGAGCTGAGATATGAATAATTCCATGGGTTTGTTATTTGATTTAAAAATTTTAACAGTTGATCTGAATAAATTGTGTTGGCTGCAGATATGAGTACACACCACATGCAGGTACCCACAGAGGCCAGAAGAGGGATCAGAGCCCCTGGAACTAGACTTAGACAGTAGTGAGCAGCCATGTGGGTGCTGGGGACTGATCTTTGGTCTTCTGCAAATGTGACGTGTTCTTAACTATTATCTCTCCAGCCCCATGACCTTTTGTTTTTGAAGCAGAATCTCACTCTGCATCTCAGACTTGCCTAGACATCATTTTGTAGCCTTAGGCTGGCTTTGAATTTGTAGAAATCCTTCTGCTTTGACCTCCCAGAGCTCTAGGTCTTATTATTTATAGTGGGCTCTTGGATGATAAATATGTGTGGTATTCATAAAAGAGGAGACTTTTAAAGACAAATTTCAAGCCATATTGTTTGATAGTCTTTAGGGTGTGTGGAATATTTCGGAACCTTATGTTTTGGTTTATGGATTCTCATCTAAGCCTTCTGGTCTCCAGATCTCCTATATGATTTGGGAAGGTAGACTGAGCTAATAAAACTCATTTCAAAGGATTGCTGCAGAAATTGGTTATACACATATATCACAGAGCTTGTAGTTATGAATGGGAGAGTGAAACAGAAACCCGAGTCATCTTCAACACGTCTATTATTGTAAAGCTCTCTTAGTTTAAGCTCTGAGATAGTTCTGAAACCTACTCCTCTACTTTACTCCACACAAATGTGCCTTTTCTTTGGGACTACCAAAGTTCAGCCTCCTCCCCCGCCCCCTCTCTACCCAGACCAGCTTTGATCCTTTCATTCTTTAGGCAGAATGATCTTCTCAAAGCACAGATCTGATCATATTACCCACCTGGTGTATTGTTCAGCAAGAGCTCTTAGGATAAAGAACACTTTAAGGTGATATTCCAGGCTGTGCTGGCTAGTTTTATGTCACTTTGACACAAGTGGGGACATCAATTGAGAAGGTGCCTCTATAACAGGCCATAGGCAAGCCTGTAGTGCATTTTCTTAATTAGTGATTGATGGGGAAGGCCCCAGTCCGTTGTGGGTTGTGCCTGGGTTCTATAAGAAAGATGGCCGAGCAAGCCATAAGGAACAAAGAAGTAAGCATCATCCCTCCAAAAACAGTCTATGAAGGTATGAAAGATGACTTCAGAAATAAAATCTGCTCAGGAACCTTCAGTGTTTAGGTGGATATTGATTTTTGATACTATATGGTATGGCAGGGGTAGGTTTCAAGCTACTTGGCTTTCACGTTAAGGGAAACAAAGATTTGGAATACCACTTATGATACACATGCAAAGGGATTGACTCTGTAGATGCTGTTAAGTAGATTTTATTTATTCAAAATCATTTAAAAATTTACTTATTTATTTTATGTATGTGAATACAATGTCACTCTTCAGAAACACGAGAAGAGGGCATTGGATCTCATTACAGATGGTTGTGAGCCACCATGTGGTTTCTGGGAATTGAACTCAGGACCTCTAGAAGAGGGTCAGTGTTCTTAACTGCTGAGCCATCTCTCCAACCCCATGAAAATCATTTTTAAGTGGTAGGAAGTAGATGTTTTGTTAAGAGTTGGGGAAATAATTTAAACATGGGTTCCCTGTTCTTGAACTCACAATCCAGAAACTGAGACAAAGGGGCAAATGCCTGAAGTTCTATCTATAGTAAATCCTCAAAAATATTATAAAATGCTAACCAGATTGTCTACCATAGACGCTTAAAGTGTGGTTCTTTCCTTTAATGAAGAAAACTATGCTCTTAATTTTTTACTTTATTGTGTACTGAGTTACTAATGAATAATTCCAGATAGTCCTCAAAGCTCACAGTGGCTGGTCCTCTGATTCTGCCTTCCCACACTTCTGAGTCATATTTGTATTGTATTCAGGTTGTCAGCTATATTTATGTTCAGAATAATGGAAGTACTTTAAAATCCTCTTTCTATTACAGGTTACCACACTATGGACATTGGAGACATTATATTTACTTTGGATGAACTGCAACGGCAATATGAAGATGTCTGTAAGGGATCACATGTGGCTATACCTGTTGTTTATAAGTAATCTTTAAGTTAACTCCTAGCCTACAGTTAAAAAAAATTTTTTTAATAGGTAGTAAACCTCTTTTCCTAACTTTCTAATCAGGGAGACCAAAATGTAACATCCTATAATTGTTCCTTCTTCATATTGATTATATGAGTATCTCAACGACACTAATTCTTTACACATTCTTTATTATTTCTGACTATTTGGTACAGTTCTTCATTAAGTACATCCATTTTGATCTTTTGATGCACTTTATGCCACATTTTAAATTTCCTTTCATTTGTTCAAATATAAATTTGTCAAGGTTATCCCAATAATTATAAAGATTCTGCAGTTTGGTTAAGCTTATTACAAAAACAAGCTCTGTCTTCAATTTTCCCCACCTTAGGTTTTCCAGCCAAGGGGCAGCAGTTCTTTGAGTATTTTAGCTGGCTCCTTGATATTCATACTTAGAACTTATTGTTGACCTTCTTATTAAAATTGATGGATATATATGTATATCTATCTATCTATCTATCTATATCTATATATCTATATATTTACGTTAACAATTGTATAGCTTTTAGTTTGGAACTTTCAAACTTTTAAGAATTTTTAGTTTTTTTGAGAGAGTAAGCTTCCTGTTATGTCCTCAGCATCCGCACTTCTCACACACAAGTCCACTCTTCCACCATGTTTAGAACCAATTTAACGAGCTTCTAATCCAGCACTGATGTTAGTAAACCTGAGAACACTGCTCACAGCTGAGTCGTGTAGCAAGCACCTCATGGGCGCCTCCTTTCTGTCTGTATAACATTCATTCCCTTCTCTGAATTAGCAGTTGTCATTTATTTATTTACTTGCTCTTTTTGAAAGTATTGTTACGACTGATCAGTTATCTTTGTAAATTTGGGTGTCCCAGATATTCTGTCTGCTCTGTCTTACTGAAAAAGCGTGTCTTTCAGTACTCTGATATATAGGTCCAACAACTTACATACTGGAGAGCTAGTGGATTTTGTTGATCTTTGCATCTTCTGGATGTTGACATTCAAGGCTTCCCTGCTACTTATTTTCTCGACTCTTCGCTTCTCTATCTGATTTTGTCTTTGTATTTGACTAATAGACAAATATTTGTGTTACTTGTTTTTTTAAATGATATATATTTTAGAAATTAATTCTTTTTCAGATGAATATTTCTCAAATTCTTGTTTTAATCTGGAAACTATTTCCTAAGCTATCCAGAAGCATCTTAATATAATCTCATTTACATATTTTTTGTTTTGTTTTGGGGATCATATAAAAGTGTTGCCCATATTAATGTCTTGAAATATTTTTCTGTGTTTTCTTCAAGTAGATTCATGGTTTCAGGTCTTATGTCTATGTTTTTGACCTTTTGGTTTTATATGGAGAATTTCTGAATTTTAATAAGTATTTTTAATAATTTCATTATTTTATTAGTTCTAATATGTAGTAATGGAATCTTAAAGGGCTTTCTATTTATAAGATCTTGTCATCTGAAAACAGGGACAATTTATGCCTGCCCCTACAATTTGGGTGTCATTTTTCCTGTCTGTTCCTTATTCCTATGGATAGAATTTCCAGTGCTGTGCTGGAAAGAGTAAACCTGACCTTAAAGGAAAAGTTTTCTACTTTTAAATATCAAGTAAGAAGTTTGGTAGAGGTTTGTCACATGTGACTTTTGTTGTGTTGAAGTATATTCTGCATCTAACTTTGTGAAAGGTTTTAAATAATGTTCAGTTTTATCAAATGCTTTTTGTGCACCTATTGAAATTACCATGTTATTTTTGTCTTTCGTATTGCTTAAAGTTTTAAATTGCATTAATGTATTATTGTGTCTCAGTGTGGATATACAAGTGTGTCATTCACACATACAGTTCAGAGGACAATTCGCAGAAGTCAGTTCTCTCTTGCCACCATGTGGGCCCTGGGGATCAAACTCAAGTTGTCCAACTTGGTGGCAAGCACCAAGCACCTTTACCTGCTGAGCAATTTTGCCTGTCCTCCTTTAGGCTGTTAATGTATATTGTATTTATAGGCTTTTATGTGTTGAGCCATCTTTGCATACCAGGTATAAATGCCACTTGGAAATGGTGACTGATCCTTTATATATGCTGTTGAACACATATGCTGTTGAACACAGTGGCTCGTATTTGTTGAAAATGTTTGCATCTGTGTTCATTGAGATATCATCCTGTAATTTTCTTTTCTTACAATGTGTTCTTCTGGCTTTGGTGTCACAGTGATTCCGATCTTACTAGTTTAGGGGGGCTGAAGAGAGATAGCTCAGTAGTCAGGATTACACATTGCTCTGATAGGGAACCCAAGTTTGTTTTCCCAGTACCTATGTTGGGTGACCCACACTGCCTGTAATTCCAGATACAGGATCCAGCATCCTCTTCCGAACCCTGGGCACCTGTGTTCACACGTACACACTGTCCATATGCACATAATTAAAAAAAGCAAAATAAATTTACAAATAATTCCTCTAATTTTGGGGAAGTGTTTATGTATTAATTCTCCCAAAGTTTGTTGGTACCTACTAGTGATAACATTGCATCCTGGGGTTTCCTTTGATGATACCTTTCTTACTAATTTGTCATTTGTTATTTGTTATTGGTCTGTTTAAATATTCTATTTTCTTTATGATTCAAATGGAAAATGATATATTTCTTGTGATTTATCCATTTGTAGATTATCCAATTTGTTGAAGTGAAATTTTCTATAGTAGCCACTTGTGATCATCTGGGTTTCTGTGGTATTAGTTATGTCTTCTCTCTGATGTTTTTGTTATTTGAGTCTTTTCTATTTTCTTGGTTTAGTTTTTAATTTATTTTTTTGTGGTGCTATTAAAAAAAAAAGGGGAAAGAAAAAGAGTGCTGGAGCATGCATCTGTAATCCTTGTTAAGAACAGGGGGAGACAGATCTGTGGGTCTCACTGGCTGCAAAGATCCATGGGCTCACAGGCCACCAGCCTATTCCACTTGGCAAGCTCCAGGCTGGGGAGAAACACAGTCTCAAAAACCAAGGTGCATGATACCCAGGAAAGAACCACACTCAAGGTAGTCCTCCAGCTTTCACATGCATGAGTGAGTGTGTGTGCACACACACACATGACGACATGTATGCACTCCTATAAATGTGCATGTGTATGCATGCATACACACAAACCTATAATGATATAAGTAACATACCATCAGTTATAGTACTAGACTAATTAGAGTGTTATATTTTCTTGTGACTCTATGTTACTAATTGGTTCTTTGTGATTCAGGCTTTAAAGTGCCTGGATTATCCTTAAGCTGTATAGCCAAGTTTGACCTTAAACTCTGGGTTCTCTTACTTCTGCCTCCCAAGTGCTTTGGCATGCTTTGGCATCTTTCATGCTGTTTAATAATTCTCCTTTTGTATTTGCTGTTTGGTTCTTTGCCTATAATGGGTCTTGATGTGATCTTGTTTGAGTTGAATCTTATGAGAATCCTCAGATTTTCTGGTACTTGAATATTTCCCAAGATTTAGAAAGTTTTCTTTTTTACTAATTAAAAAATGTTCTTTTTCCAATGAATCCTGCTTTTAAACATGTATATATTTATAATTATGTAATTATGTGTATGTCTGTGGTGGTTATAGGTGGATTCGTGCATTTTGTCTGCAGAGGCCTGAGGTGTGCAATCCTCCTGGAGCTGGTTAAAGGTTGTCAGCTGATGTGGTGCTGGGAATCGAACTTGGGTTCTCTAGAAAATCAGTTCAAGCTTTTCATAGCTGAGCCATCTCTCCAGCTTCATTATCTTGCTCTGAATGTAAACTTTCTACCTGCTTTGTCTTTTTCTCCTCACACACTTCCCATAAATTTGAATGTTTTGTTTTAATCTGGTCCCAGAAATCCACTAAGTTTTCTTTGTTCTTTTCCATTATTTGCTTTTCCTAAGATTACATACTGTAGTTTCTGACTTTGACATCTTTCTCTACTTGGTTGGTTCTGCTGTACTTTGTCATATATACATTTTCCATCTCATTCATTACATTTAAGTTCCAGATTTCTTATTTTTATAAATTGATTTTCTAAATATATAATTTTGGATATTATCTTTCAAAAGGAATAGGCTTTTTTGTATTATAAAATTTTTCGTACATTTCTTAAAAATAACTATTTTGAAATCTTCATCAGGCAACTTGTGTATTTGCATTTTTGGGAGAATCAGCTAGTTGGGGATTATTGTCTTCTTTGGGTAGTGTTATATAATTTTCATGCTTCTTGTTGCTTTGTGATGATGATTATAGTAGAAATAGGACTTTTTCCCAAGAGACTGCTGGAAAAGCCATTGAGAGAGATGATAGTCAGCCTAGCCAGGTAACAGGCAGGTCATTTTACATGGTACACAGTTTCAAATCAGGAGTCTTCAAGATTATTTTTAAAGTTTATTTCATTTTTTATGCATTAGTGTTTGTTCTCTCTCTCTCTCTCTCTCTCTCTCTCTCTCTCTCTCTCTTTCTCTCTCTCTCTCTCTCTATATATATATATGTATATATATATAATTGTGTGTGTGTGTGTGTGTGTGTGTGTGTATGTGTGTGTGCACATACACAAAGACATATGTGTGTACCTACAGAGACCAGAAGAGTGAGTAGGATTCCTTGCAACTGAAGTCAGGGATGGTTGTGAGCCACCATGGTCTGGAAGCAAAGCTTGGATCCTCTCCAAAAGCAGTAAATTCTCTTAACTTCTGAGTCATCTCTTTAACCTTCAAAGATTTAATTATTATCAATTAACAACATCTTTAATGACTTTAAGAATTGTAGAACCCACATATTTATCTTTAGTTTATTGTACATCTCAAATTATGAAACTTTTTCATTTTCTAGAAGAAATGGCTTCATATTCAAGATTGCATTGCTGCTCTGTCAAAATGTTGTATTTTTTTTAGATTAGTAGGCATTTGACAATCTGATAGAGTTGGTTTGAGGTTCAAGTATTAAAACTCTTGAAGTATGTTAAAATATGTTGTCACACATAAGGCATCCTTTCTGAACCACAACATGGATTTTTATAAATCAAGTTGTGATTTTGGACATTGGACTATTATATTCTAGAGTTGTGACTTCTGTACCTACAGACACTGACAACATTCATGAGAATAATTAATTGGATTTTAATTTTATTAGCAAAAGCTTCCTTTCACAACTTCTTCTAGCTCTGCACACTCACAATGAGGATATTTCTAACTGTGTTATCTTCCTAGCCCGTTATCTTTCTAAAATGGGGAGTAGAGAACGATACAGCCCCATAGAGTATTTTTTTTTAAACTTTAGATTTGAACGAATATATTTAAATATAATAAGGTGTGCTGGTTAATAGTTTGAACATTTAATCACCAGCCCTTTCAACTTTGTTAAACCTTGCTTTACACGTTTAAGTGATTCATAATTTCTGGAATGGGCTTTATGAAGACTTAGCTGATTTGTTTGAAATGTTGTACAAATCACACAAATATGGTAAAGCTGAATATGTTTCTCTCATTTAGCAATTATGGATGAAACTACTTCAAGTAAAAGAGCATCAACTACCCCAGGACAACACCCACCGCAGAAGAAAAAAGGCAGTTTACTTTCCAGATTGCCCGAACCTATCACACCGAAAAAGCAGATTGTGCCTCCTCAACCACATCCCAGTAAGACCACTGGGAAACAGGAACCTCCTCAACTACATCCCAGTAAAACCACTGGGAAACAGGATGAGCCTGACCTTAAACTACCCAAAAGATCTTCAGAGACAAGACGACTCTCAAGTGGGATCATCAGCGATTCTGTGGGATTTCAGGAATCACATCCAAAGATCGACGATTCAAAGTCTAAATCACCTTCCTTGAAGAGCCCTGCAAGCCTCAATAAGTTACTGGATAAAAGAGATTCTCCTCTCATCTCAGATCGTGATAAGTTACTGGATAAAAGAGATTCTTCTATCTCAGATCGTGATAAGTTACTGGATAAAAGAGATACTTCTGTCATCTCAGATCGTGATAAGTTACTGGATAAAAGAGATTCTTCTATCTCAGATCGTGATAAGTTACTGGATAAAAGAGATTCTTCTATCTCAGATCGTAAAAAGTTACTGGATAAAAGAGATACTTCTGTCATCTCAGATCGTGATAAGTTACTGGATAAAGGAGATTCTTCTATCTCAGATCGTGATAAGTTACTGGATAAAAGAGATTCTCCTCTCATCTCAGATCGTGATAAGTTACTGGATAAAAGAGATTCTTCTATCTCAGATCGTGATAAGTTACTGGATAAAAGAGATACTTCTGTCATCTCAGATCGTGATAAATTACTGGATAAAAGAGTTTCTTCTATCTCAGATCGTGATAAGTTACTGGATAAAAGAGATTCTTCTATCTCAGATCGTGATAAGTTACTGGATAAAAGAGATTCTTCTATCTCAGATCGTGATAAGTTACTGGATAAAAGAGATTCTCCTCTCATCTCAGATAGTGATAAATTACTGGATAAAAGAGATACTTCTGTCATCTCAGATCGTGATAAGTTACTGGATAAAAGAGATTCTTCTATCTCAGATCGTAAAAAGTTACTGGATAAAAGAGATTCTCCTCTCATCTCAGATCGTGATAAGTTACTGGATAAAAGAGATTCTTCTATCTCAGATCGTAAAAAGTTACTGGATAAAAGAGATACTTCTGTCATCTCAGATCGTGATAAATTACTGGATAAAAGAGTTTCTTCTATCTCAGATCGTGATAAGTTACTGGATAAAAGAGATTCTTCTATCTCAGATCGTGATAAGTTACTGGATAAAAGAGATTCTTCTATCTCAGATCGTCAGAAGCTGGCCCTGAAGAAGCTGTCCAGCACTCTACAGCATGTTCCTAAGAAAGAATCTACAGTCGGTGCCTTGGGTCAGTACCACATGCCTAGGTTCCTGAGTATAGCAGCACGCGCACGCTGTTCACTGAATACTTGAACATTTTCCCTGAATCGTTTAGTTGTCAGCCTGTGTAACCACTACTTTTGATATGCAGACCAGTACATGTGATTTTGTGATTATGATGATAATTCTTGGGAAAGGTGGAGACAGATGGATCTTTAGATCTTACTGGCTAGATAGCTTAGCCTAAACAAAGATCTCTATGCCAGTTAAAGACCCTGTTTCAAAAACCATGGCCTACAGCATGTGAGGAACAAGC
This sequence comes from Arvicanthis niloticus, assembly GCF_011762505.2. Lineage (NCBI taxonomy): Eukaryota > Metazoa > Chordata > Mammalia > Rodentia > Muridae > Arvicanthis > Arvicanthis niloticus. The sequence continues at coordinate 17,613,643 of NC_047663.1, read as the reverse complement.
CCCAAGGTTGACCTTTGACCTCCACATTTACAGGTCCACAGGTCCACATACAATATCTCACCTCACACACACACACACACACACACACACACACACACACACACACACACACAGAGAGAGAGAGAGAGAGAGAGAGAGAGAGAGAGAGAGAGAGAGAGAATTAGGTGCATTTCCTTTGGTAAGCTGTTTTTTTTTTTTTTGCAATTTATTATAATATGTAAGAAATTGGTGAAATTTTTGTTTAGAGTCCTACAATTCAAATGTGTGAAGATATTCCTGGTATTTCAGGTATTATTTTTTTATGGATAAAAAAATAAAAAATGATTAATACTAAAAAAAGAATGATTAGTAGTACTATGCTTCCTAGGTATCTTACACTCAAGGCCCTCCAAGGATAATTAATTATTTCCTTTTCTTATTCTACTTCCATCATAGAAGTACCTTGTATGGAACTTAATTATGCACTTGCTATAGTCTGTTGAAGTTACTTCATCATGTCTTTTCTCTTAAAAGAATTTTAAAACACACTTAGCATTTAATGCAGTAGTTAAAATAAGGATTACTGAAAAATAAATGATTCATACACTAACATGTAACTCAATCACTTAGTTGAAAAAAGAATTATGATCCTTTAAGGAAGACTAGGGTTATTTATTGTGATCCCTCTACTACTTTGCTGCTGTTTCTGTGTGTTCAGTAAGAATTAAAGTCCCAGGTTTACAGAGTGACAGAGTAGCAAACATTCAGTCAGTGGATAGAAGAGGCCTTCACAAGCTAATGTCTGCCTACCTGGCTTTATTAAATCAAATGACGTCACCTACCACTTCCATATGATGTTCTGTATGTAAGGAGGAATGAAATCATTCATTTGGTATAAACAACTTCCTTAAAAATATCGATGGTACCGGGAACTCCATGACATGTGACTGCCCCCATGATTAAATTAAAAAAAAAAAAACTAACATTTATTTAAAACTGACATTACATTCACAACAGTTATAAGTATAGTATAAGTATTCCCAAATATTCTTCACCTGTTTTTTCTATGTGTTAATATTATATATATATTTATTGCACAATGATCTAAATAATGAAATTAGCATTGATATAACAATTCTTATTGGCTTTTGACCTTATTTAAATGTTATTAATTGTCTAAGAAACATTCTTTTTCTGATCCCAAACTGACCCAGGATTACATATTGCATTTAGTGGCTAAGTTATCTTTGTTTTTCATTCTAGAATGTCCTCTCAGTCTTTCACGGTCTTGACACTAGAAGAGTAGTGACAATACAATAATTTATATTTTCTTTATGCATAAATTCAGGTTATATATTTCTTACCTGAATGTCATAGAAGTGATATCGTCCATGCATATATGCCCATAGGAGTTTATTATGTGGATGTGCACACTCAGCATAGCAGGGCTAATTTATGGGAGGGGAAAGAACTCTTAAAAATGTGAGTGGAGTTCTCGAATGTAAACAAAATACATTGATGCTTTGATGTCTTGGACACCTAAACTATGTTTGAAGCAAGCAGCCTGGGCCATTGGAAAAGGTTGCTTCTCCACATAGGAATTTGTAGAATTTTAACAGTTTTATGTATGACCTAAAAGAAAAAAGTATAAGATAACAGAAAAAGCAAACCCTTCTGCAAGGTGATGAGTAGATGAGACTTACCAGATTATTCAAGATTTTAGGTACCAGCTGTGCATGGTGTTGATACTTGTAACTCAGGAGGTTGAGGTAGGTGTGTGAGGTCAAGGCCAGCCTGGCTATTTGGAGGGTGTTAGTCAGTCTAAGATGCACATGAGATTTTATCTCAAAATGTATAAGATAAAAACAACAAAAACAGTTTTGGCAATCATTATTACTTTAGAAACATATAACCAGCCTACATTCTTTGCATTTAGAAAATGTCTATGAAGCCATCACTAAACTCCGAGAAGATTTCATTTTTCCAGAAGAACTTCAGTCTGTTTTACCCTCGGTAGGAATTGCTTTATCAGACGAAGACTTCCAGAAGATTGTGCCAGAGCTCACTCAAACTGGTGAGAACATGCTAACTTGAAACTTTTGAGAAAGTTAAATATTTTCAGGGGAGTAAGAATCTGGGGTGAGGGTGGGGAAATGGGGGATGGGGGAATTTCTCTTTCTTGAGGAGTGGAGAAGAATGGACCATTCTAAAGATTAAGAAAAAACAAATACTGGGCTGAGAAGATGGCTCAGCGGATAAAGCTCTCACCGATCAACTGCGAGGACCAGAGTTCAGATCCCCCCCCCAGCCCCCGTAAAAGCTGAGCAGGCATGGTACTGTGTGATCACATGCCAACACTCGTGCACACACACGGGTATGTGACCACCCATGTACATCACCACACCACCTACACACTACACACACTCAGGACAAAAAAGAAGCACAAAGGGGTTAAGACTGTTAAGACGAAAATCCTCGTGAAATCTGAGTCGCTGGCCTTGCTTCTGGTAGCTCCTTACTGTTGTCCTCCCTGTGTCTTCCTGAGTGGGCGTAGGTGGCAAGCCTGCTGTAGAGGTCATCGAGTAAAACAAGGGCTATAAAAATGTCTAATCAAGTAGCTTGGGGTTTAAGAAGTAACTGAAGAGTCTGTGCATAGGAGGGGTTTGCTGGTAGTGAATAAGGCAGTGGTTAGACCCATAAGTTCTTTCTTCTTTTGTATTAGAAAGTTCCTGGGGGTGGGGGATGGGGATAGGGAAAGGAGATAACATCTGAAATGTAAATAAGTAGAATATCCAATAAAAATATCTTTTTAAAAAAGAAAGTTGTCTTTATCACTCACTAAGGATTATCCACTGTGGAAGCTCATCTGGGGAGAGAAAAGAAAAAACTTTTTCTTTGAAAAAAGTGACTTGTGAATAAAGAAACATTAAAAGTGAATTTTCAGGGTCTGGGTATAGTTTCTCAGCTAATGCAAGTCAGAAGAAAATTTAATTTCAAAATGTATAAGGAGTGGATGCTAGTAAAGCCATTGAACCGTCTCTGCTGCTTATCAGGGTTGAGTGATTGCTCTTGGAGGGATTCTATCTAAAACTTTCTAGTGAACTGGACCTCTGAATTCCAGGAGTGTTGTGTAATACATGATCAGGGCTTCTTCGTGCTCTAAAGATGTCTTAATAGATGCTGTGTTGACTCACCTTTCACCTTGACTTGAAATTGATTCCCCAATTGCCTTGGTCCATTAATGTGGATTTTTTCCCCCTGTATCTTTGAAATCTTAGCATCTAACTCATACCTTTGCATGTAACTATTAAAAAACAGAACTGTGTTTTACTTATTTTTTGTGTCCTTGGTGACTAGTATAGTTTATGGTACTAATATGCCCCCAGTGGTTGTTAAAATAACATATATACATACATAATTATTATATATCGGACTTATTAAACTATATATTTATACATATATCTGTATACACCTATTATATATGCATATATTATGCACATATATATGCATGCAACAACAATTAGTAAACAAAAGAGACCATGAATTTGAAGGAGAGCAGGGAGGAGTATACGAGGAGATTTGGAGGGACTAAAGGGAAGGGAGAAATGATCATAATTAAATTATGATCTCAAAAATATCAAAAGGGGAAAATGATATAAAGTGACCTAATTCAGGAAAACTTATTTTAGGAGGAGTATAGGAAGGCAAAATATGATTGGGAAATTAAGAACCAAGGAAGTTTTTCTCTTAATTTAATAAAAATGAAAACATATTTTCAATGTAAAGTATACCAGATTGTGTAACTTAAAATTCTTTATTTTACAGAAAGTGGAATGGTGAATTTAGATGACTTTATTATGGCAGTCTCCAAGGAGCACAATTTCCCTGACTATGATGGTAGGTAGAAAATTTGCTTTAAAATGAGTTGGAGGAAAAGGGAATAGGTTGAAAGGAAAAAGATCAAACAGAATGTGGAGAACTTGCTTATGTGGGGCATGGTGGAGCATACCTCTGTAGTTCCCATACTTGGAAGGCTGAGGCAGGGGAATGGAGAATTCCAGGCTGAGCTACAAAGCTTGTCTCCAAACAAATAAAACAGAGCACAAAATGAAACAAAGCTAAGACGAAACAAAACAAGAAGCTGGACTTGGTTTGGGATAGACACTTGCTGCTTCTTCTGGGATAGATATTTACTGCTGCTGGGACTCTTAGACGGGTCAACGCCAGCTTGTAAGAACTTTCTATCTCAGGATGACAGAGCTAACTCACTCATCTCCTTAAGCTGGTGTCTGGATTTTATAGACCCCAAAGTGCTACACAAAGATCCAGTAATCCAAGCGATAGCAAGGAGAACCAATGGGTAATTGGCCTCATTGGTTTGGAATTGATTTTCAAGTATTTGTGAGGAACTTGTCTGAATGAAATACTGATATAGTTTGTTTTTGTTTCAGGACATTTTGTGATGCTCTTTTTAGGCTATAATTTACCCATATAATAGTGGCCTACTCACTGATTTTTAAGTAAATTTAGAAAGTTGTGCAATGGTCACCACAATCCAGTGCTACTTATTTTGTTGTTGTTTGCTTGACCTTATCTTGTGTACACAAGTGTTTTTTTTAAAAAACAATATTAAATTATAAAATAAAGTACTTTGTCTGACTCTTATACTTGAGAGAACCTATTTAATTTTTTCCCAGTGTACCTGTATGATATTCTTTCAGATCTCATTTTTTCTTCAAAGGATTTATGATCCCATTCTATTTAAAAATTTAAATTTTATTAGCTCTTTGAGTGTTCCATACAGTGTGTTTTGATTATTCTCATCTCTCACCAACTCTTCCCAGATCCATCCCACTTCACTACCCACCAACTTTTGTGTCCTTAAAAAAATACCCTTCAAGACCAATTTGTGTTGGCCAAATATTCTTAGGTGTGTGGTATTCTACTGGAGCACAATCGCCTCACTAGGAACTGTACTCTTAGAGAACACGGTGTCGTCTCCTCCCCAAAGCTCGAATTTTGTCAATAGCTGCATGGCTAGAGGTGGGATTGTGTGTCCAGCTTCTATCTCCATGCTGGGGTTTGGTCTGGTTTGGGCTTGCACAGGTTTTATGTGTGCTGCTGAAACTGCTATGAGTTTACATCTGCAGCTGTCCAGTTGTGTCCAGAAGATACAGTTTTCTGTAGTCATCCACTGCTTCTGGCTCTTGTACTCTTTCCATGACTTCTTTCACAATGATCCCTGAGCCTAGGGAGGAAGGCACACGGTATACACGTTCTGTTTAGGGCCGAGCATTCTCTGCATCTTGATCAGTTGTGCTCTGTGTTGATTGCCATCTAGTATATCAACCTCTTGAAACATTATTCATGTATATGCACACACACATACACAGTAATATTTGCTTGATTTTTGAAACCATCTTTCCCTCAGTTTTGTTAGATTCTTGAGAATTTAATATATTGTATTTGGATCACATTTGCTCCTCCTCTTATTCCTCCCTGCTTTTCTACCTACTTTTCTACTCACCCAACTTTGTGTCTACTCTTAAAAAATACTCACCTAATATAGTTGATACTGTCACATACTCTTGGATGTGTGGTCTTTCACAGGAGTGTGTTCACCTAACTTTTCTTTCTTTTTTCCTTCCTTCCTTTCTTCCTTCTTTCCTTCCTTTCTTTTTCCCCCCAACAAGATCTCTCTGTGTAGCCCTGACTTCCTGGAACTTACTCTATAGACCAGGCTGACCTTGAACTCAAAGATCTGCCTGCTTCTGCCTCCCAAGTGCTGGGATTGAAGACACATGCACCACCATGCCTGGCTGCTAAGCCCACTCTTAAAGAAAATGGACACTCCCTTTCTCAGCATCTATGAGTGGCCAGTAGTTCCTTAGTCAAGAGGAGGTGCAGAGAATGAGAGTCTGGAATACTCAGCACGAAGTGGAGAATCCTCATCTCCCCTCTTCCCATGGTTCAGAGATAGGGGATAGAAAGAAATCAAGAGCCAGAGGTGGTTTATGCTCACAGGGAGTCAGTGTTTTCTGGACACAGCAGCGAGGGAGCACATATGGACTCATAGCACTGGAGACAGCAGATGCAAGGCCTGGTGCAAGCTCAAGCTAGATGAAATCCAAGCATGGAGAGGGGAGGCAGGCATGAAAACCTGTATATTTTGGAATAATTTCTTTTCAGAATGCTTTCAAAGCCTTGGCATAGTGGTGCCCACTTTTAATCCCAGCACTTGGGAAGCAGAGGGATGCAGACCTCTGTGAATTTAAGGCTAGCCTGGTCTACACAGTGAGATCAAGAACAGCCAGAACTACATAGTGCGACCATGTCTTAAAAAAGAAAAGAAGAAAGAAAAAAAGGAATGCTTTCACTGAAGCACAAATTTAGCAATTTAAATATAATGAAGGAATCACTGCCCCAAGTAATAAAGTACAGATTCCAAGAGGTGTAGAATAATTATTTCTAAGTAATCACATTTATTATTACAGAAGATTAAAATAATGAATTTGCCATGGGCCAAACTACACATTCCTGCAAGCACTGTCCCAATTATCAGTAAGGACTGAAGATTTTCTGCTTATGTTTTTTTCTAGTATGAAATAAACCACTATGGAATTTTAATTTGTTCAATCAAGTGGAATTTTTGCTTCTAAAAATTTTCAGTAGTGATGTTGTCAATATGATAAAGTTGGCACTTCTTTGTATAAATGACATAGAAAAGTAGAATATTTTTGACTGCCTCTAATACTTACAGATTTTTAGCACTGAAAAGTTTGAGGCTGGAGATCTAGCTCAGTTCGTAGAGTGTTTGCCTAGCATGTACATGTCTCTGGGTTCAGTCCCCTGCATTGCAAAACCCGTGCATGGTGGTTGAGCATCAGAAGCTCAAGGTTATCCTCAGTTACAAAGGAAGTTTTGAGGCCAGCCTGGACTACATGAGACCCTCAAACAACAAAACTTGAACAAACATAAATTCCTTAAAGCATTATGATTATGCAGTTACCATCCAACACATCTAAAGTGATTTACATTTTTGTTTAATGTTGGGCCTAACATTCATCTTAATACTTGTGCTTTCTTTTAATGTCTGCTTGATTCTAAAATGAACAATTTGGTTTATTTTCAGCATTGAACAATGCCATCGAAGGCATTAGTAAAATTCAGGATGAATATGTTGATTACGAGGATCTGGACACTTGTCTCCAAAATTTTGGAGTTTATCTTCCTAAATCAGAGCGGCAGAGGATCAAAGAATTAATTCAAGTTGACGGTAAACGATAATATGGAAACTATTCTCACAATCGTGACTTTATCCCTTTTGTTAGAAAAAGTATCAAGTCCATCAGGAAAGTTCAAAAGTGCTCAAAATCCTATCATCTGGAAATAGCCAGTGTTCCTAGTCTTTTCAGACACTTTTCCTGAGGTAAAACTGCAATGAAAAAGAAAACAAAGTTTTGGGCTTGCTGTCTGACAAGGTTGAAGTCAAAACACAAAGCGCTGAAAGGGCAAAGGTGTCTCCCTTGTATCAAAGCCCTCGGCTCACAGTACAGGCTTCCCTCCCATTTGGGGATACCAGTGCCCAAGTAACTAAGCAAGGAGATTCCTTAAGGGAGAGACAGAGCTGGGATACTCAAGCAAGTGGGGTTCTACGTGGAAGATTGGCTGGGTTAATAATTACTGATTTCAAGAATACTGCATGAGAATTATTACAAAATTCTAAGTTATATATGTATTTAAAACCTTCATAATAAAAAAGAAGTAGGAGAATATAATTTGTGTAAAACTTGTCTAGAGGAAATATATTTTTTCAAATCTCCATTAAAAATCCTTTGTTAAATATTCATTAGCAATCCATTTTAAAAAATAAAGGATATGAAAGATGATCTGAACGGGAACACGTCTTATGTTAATATGTTCCAAGACTGAAAACAGTCAGTTCTTCTATCCAGTGCTATTTAGCTTCTGGGATGAGCTGAGATCTGGGAATGTTGAGGGTACAATGGCTAGTAGACTAAGACTGTTATTTCTGGAGTTTGTTTGTCTAAAGAAATTCTAACAAAATTCAGGATTTTATGAGCCAATTCTGATATGCTTATGAATGACCAAAATCCAAGAACAGTTAAAACACCCCTGGATGACTTTTCTAGAGGTATGCATGTGTGGGCTTACTTTTCTCAAAAAGTAGTGTATTTAAAATAGTGAATGTGAAAGTGGTACAGGAAATGAGAAACCTATAGCCGTCAAGATAAAGAACTTCCTGACATGTTCTTGAGCATACATGGACATAATGAGATGACAGGTAACATATATTTAAAGTTAAAATACTGTGTACTACTTTGAACAACTTTCTTCTGTGTTTGATTTTTGATTCTAAACTGATTTCTAAACATATTTTAGTGCTTAGTATTATATGGTGGATATAATTTTATCTTTACATAATTCGGTATTTGTCATAATAACTTAATCCTTGACAATATTAAAGGAAATGTTTCTCTTCCTTTCAGGGACAAAACAAGTGAATATTAAAGACTTTATTGATACCATGCTGAAAACCACACACCCCTTCTCTGACGATTTATGTATGTATTAACGTTACTGACACCTTGTGCCTTTTGTGGACCAAATAGTCTGAAAGATTTCAGAGGGTAACAGACTTTTATAAGATACTGAAAGAGCTAGTTGTCTTGAGAAGTCATCAGGCAATGAATGCCTAACTTTGTGCTGCTAACTCCAGCTGAAACCTTTTCAATACTGAGCCCTGATTCTAGATGAACTTCTACACACAGGCCAACTGAGAGCTAGCATAGTCTTACTTTGACCCCCATACTTATTGTAGACAGAACCACGCAAGTGGGGAAGATTCGAAATGGCTTGTCACTGTGAGCAAGTGATGCTATTAAAGATGTCAACGCTAATATGCCGAGCTTCTGGTTTCAGCTGTTTACCAGCATCTTTTTCAGTCTTCCAACCTGCTGAATGACATCCAAGAATCATAACATGTATGCCAAGCTGTCAGTAAACTAATATAAACTAGGATTTGGCACTGTGAAGCTCAACACAGAGAAAAATACCATTATAACCACCCATTTAACAAGATTTAATTCTGTTTATGTTTGTATCTGGGGTGAAGGTTGAGTGTGTGCACATGAGCATGGTTTCCAGTGGAGGCCAGAAGCAGATTTTGGATCCCTTGGAGCTATAGTCACAAGGAGTTGTTAGCTGCTGACAAGAGTGTTGGGAACTGAACGCAGGTCCTCTGGAGGAGCAGTACATGCTCTTATCTGATAAGCCATCTCTCCAGTCCCACAAACATCTGCTTTTAATGGAGTGACAGTACCTTAAACACTGTGGCCAAACTAGAGTTATGCTATTTGATGCTTACACATTGAATGGTAGTGGATTTTAATTAAGCATTCTATTTACTTTATAAATAGTTTTCTTTATATTATGTTACAGAGTGGGTAAAGATAAAGAAATTATTTGTATTATCTAGTTACTTCCTTTTTTCTTAGGAGTTTCACCATCATAGAAGTTAAATCTTTCTTGGCACAATCATGTGGTATATTCTTCATTCATATATTTAGTTATATTTTCTTTGTAAGTGTTACTATTGTATTTTTAGCTTTACTTCTTTTCCATTTTCACCAGATTGTTCAGGGCCTATCTTCTTAGTGGTTCTACAGTTCTTATATTGTGGACTTCAATCCATTTACCCCTGTTCTCTGGATCAGACTCCACTCAATTTTACTTTTCTTATCTGACTTAAATTGTCTGATATATGTTTGCACAATATCCTAAACTCTCCAGCCTTTCTGTACTTCATTGGAACTGTTGCAGTGAAACTCCTGGCTTTTCTGAGTCTGATTACAATCAGCTTACTTACTCCTCACTCTCTGAAACAGCAGTTTAAAATCCCTGTTCTCTCCAGCATCCAATCCTATCCCAGCTTCTGCCCTTCTCAGGGTTAGCTACTGGCTCTGCCTTCACATAGACACTAGATTATCCCAGTTTTGATCTTGTTAAAGTATTTCCCAGTGTCTTCTAAATGTTTCTAGTTTTTCTTTTCATATGGAAATACTGGAAATTGTTTTATGTAATAAGTGAAGCCAGGATTCAATTAATCAATTTCTCATAAGGATAATGGCCTGTGCCACTCTGGTGCTAAACGTGGGGTTAGCATCATGTGAATGTCTGATCCTAACAGATGGTAATATTGGGCTTTAGACGATTAGTGAAAAACTTCCCTAGTCTAGTTCTTAGGTAGAGTTCAATCTTTTCATTTAAAATCCTGGGAAAAAAGTATTAAAGGACTGGGCATGGTGACATATACCGTCAACCCCAGCATTTGGGAGGTAGAGGCAAGTGGATATCTGTAAATTCAAGGCCAGCCTGCTCTACATGGTATCAGGAGATCCAGGGCTATATAATGAGACCTTGTCACAAACAAACAAACAAACAAACAAACAACAACCCAAAGTAGTAAAGGTTCTTTTAGTCCTAATTTTCAGTTAGAAAGACTTTGTAAACCTTTCAGTTATGACTAAAACTTTACTGTATGACATCATAGCAATTATAATTACTGTATTATTGTTACTCATACATAGTGTTTATAGCATACCATTACCCCATGGATTCCCATATTAACTGTATAATGTTTTTAGAAGAGAAAAACCAAGGCACAGGGCTTTTCCTATGTGAGGCCTGCTTACTGCCACACATTTGACACACACTAACACTGTGATCAGATGAAGCTGGTGTTTTCATGTTCCACATCACACCATCCCATGAGCACACACACAGTTCACATGTCTTTCTCACTCTTGTCCTCTGGTGCTCCCTTCTCCAGCTCAGTATCCAGTTGTGTAGACCCAGCAGTAACTGTCATTCTTAACCAGTTACCTCTCTTTGGCCACAATGCTAGACTCCTCCTCTCCTCATCTAATTCATCACATTGTTTTGTTTGTTGAGATGAAGTCTTAACAATGTTTCCAAAGCTGGTCTTAAAACTCTCCAGCATGGGTTCAGGTGATTTTCTTATCTTAGCTTCCTGGGTGCTGGTGCCTACCCATATACATATAATTAAAAATGAAATCATTGCCGGGCGGTGGTGGCGCTCGCCTTTAATCCCAGCACTTGGGAGGCAGAGGCAGGAGGATTTCTGAGTTTGAGGCCAGCCTGGTCTACAGAGTGAGTTCCAGGACAGCCAGGGCTACACAGAGAAACACTGTCTCGAAAAACCACAAAAAATAAAAATAAAAATAAAAATAAAAATAAAAATAAAAATAAAAATGAAATCATTAACAGTTTTGAAATGTTTGGGAATTCAGGACTCTATAAATCTAAAGTTTAAAGAAAATTACTGTGGTATTAAGGACTATACTAAGATCTTTGAGTATTCTGGGAAGCAGCTCTGCTGATCTACATTCCCAGTTAGAATTTGTGTGTGTGTGTGTGTGTGTGTGTGTGTGTAATTACCTAGGAGTGAGGACATTTGTATTGTTTTTGAAATAGTGCAGAAACTTCTAAATATATTACAAATATTTTATTTTGATACTTGAAAATTGAGTATTCATTTGTGCTATATTTGATATTTATCTTAATCCCCAAATCTATAGTGGTCAACTATTTCAAGTAACAGTTAGTTGTAGTATTAATACCTTGGATAAATATATTGTAAAGCTTGTGTTTTTGTCCGTGTTTAGTCTTGCCCGCTGCCATTGAGACCCTGCAAAATTTCGGCAGTGACCAGATGGATATATCTCAGCTGTGGAACACACTGTCCAGTTTGGATAGTAATTTAAGAGAGGAAGAATTCTTAGAAGCATTGAAATTAGCAACAATTGACGGTGGGTATTCCAAATATTAAATTAAGAGGTATCCAAGGGTAAAACTTTAGTGTCTGTCTTTAGTGGTAATCAGACAAACACATGTGATATGGGATCTCACTATGAGGTCAACGTGTGTTTTTCTCATGCCTAGAGTATTCTTTTTGGTACACCTGTGAGATACCTGTGTATTTTCTTGAGGGAAATATCTATTCAAGAACTTTGTTTATGTAAAATATGTTTTCTTGTTAATTATTTTGAGTTCATTGTATATTTCAGATATATTTTATATATCTCTTATTCAATGTTATGACTTGAAATTTTTCTCTCAATTCATGGGTGAGTGGTTGTTTAGCTCCCTGCTCCTGCATGTGGGGTGTGTGTGTGTGTATGTATGTCTTTGTGTGTGTTTGTGTCTGTGTGTGTGTCTGTGTGCCTGTCTGTCTCTTGCTCACTCTGGTTAAAGTCGATCTGACAATCCTTTTTATTTCGATGCAGTCCTATTTGTCTACTTCTTTCTTCGGTTAGCTGTGCTTTTCGGATTACATCCAAGAACATGCTGCCTAGACGAGATGCCCTGGAGCATTTCCTCTGGTTTTCTTTTTTCCAATAGACTCATGTGGGGGTCTCTGGAATCTTCATGGCCAGCAGAGTGACAATCAGCAGCAAGCAAGAAGGCAGTTCAGCCCAACATGGCTCAGTAGTCAGTGCTGGTTCAAACTTCTGGCATCTGACTCAGAGCAGTTTATTTTAGGCATGTTTAAGCACAGCACACTTTGGTGAAAATTATTTTGGTGATAATTAACTCAATACTGTATGCACAGCAAAGCAGACATAAATCTCCTTAAGGAATAAAGTAAGATAAATAAAGATCAGACAGGACTACATCGATACTTGGTAAAGTCCATAAAGACAGGCTCTGTAGACTGACTAAGAACATACTTACCATAGGGTCTGTGGAAAAGTTCAGTGCCACATGTGTCACCAGGCTAGGAAGCACATCTGCTCCAGCCTTCTGGTTGGATAACAGGTATTGCAGTACTTTCCCCGAAGAAACAAGCTTGTGTGCTTGGCATCCCAGACTCCCTGGTGCTTATCTGTGAGGACAAGGACCTCCATGACTCCTACAGATTCAGATCTCAATGAGGTGGTATGTCTAACAGTTAAAATGATAAGATATGGATTGAGGAATTATAAAGGATACTCACATTATTTGGCTGTCCTATATGAAACATCAGTATCTATATTTTATTTCGATACCTTCAAATTGTATAGTGTATTACCAGTGAGAACAGGTCAGGAGATTGGGAAATTTGAGATCTATTTGAGGCAGGGTATGTCATGGCTCGTGCATGTCATCCCAGCATATTTGGATGGTCGAAGAAGAAAGATTTAGAAGGCCAGCCAAGGTTATATAGGGAGTTCAAACTAGCATGTGTTACCTAACAAGACCCTGTCTACAAAAAGATTATCTGTTCAAATTTTGTGGTAATATTTTATTATTATGTTAGGATGGCTGACAGACTTAGAGACATTCGTTGTGGTTAGGTAGGATTCTGGATATGTCTATAAGAAACAGGGAACTGTACTGCAGTATTGGGATGTAATTCTATTATATAGTTCCTAGTAATCAAGTGCTATTTTAGACAACATATGCTGGATAAAGGGCAAGACAACGTATTTGTAGCTATCTATTGAAACCTGTGAAGCACGGTATTGATGGTGTGGGAATGTGCAGTGCTTGCTGCCATGCTTTGTTCTGGCTTGTGGTCATCATCTGTAAAATTCTAAATCTCTGGTCTAAGTTTCCATGATGGTGGGTAGGAAGCTAAGTCCTTCTCCATATTTGTCTCTTGACTTGTAATCTGATAGTTACATTCTCTTGCTTAAATATGAAGGGGTATTGGCATGTGTTAGACTTTATAGTCAAAGAACCTTTCAGTATGTCTGCCACAGAATTTTCTTCTTCAAGCAAAGCCTAAGCTAAGACTGAGATCTATGTCTTCTTTTTATTTATGACTCTAGCTACATTTTATAAGACTGCGGACTGTATGGTTCCTCTTAACTGGTGGAAACTGAGAACTCAGTTTAAATTCTCTAATCTTTTCACTCACTCAACCTGTTATTAAAAAAACTTGTTTATTAAAACAAACCTGTTATTAAAAAAAACATGCTTCTTGAATGTATGCCAGATGATTGCATTTTTATAGATTTCTTCATTGGCTCTGACTTTCGTTTAGTGAAGGTAATCTAATAAACTATTTTTTTTCCTCACAAAAGGTGACAAAGTACAATTGGAAGACTTTTCAAAAGTAGTAAAGGATATGCGTGACTCTTTCAGGTTAAAAGGTAAATGTGGGTTTGGGGTGGGGTGGGAGGTGGCTCTGAAGATAAAGTGTTGCTGTGTAAGCCTGAGAATCTGAGTTTGGAGTCTTAGAACCCACATAAATGCCAGGTGGGTATGGCATTTGCCTGTGATTCTAATTCTTAGAAGGCAGAGACCTGGGACAGAGTAAATGGTTAGCTACACTAGTCATATTGATGAACTCTGATCTCAGTGGGGGAGAGCTTGCCTCAATGAATCCAGTGAAGAAGTGATCGAGGAAGACTCCCATGTCAACTTCAACATGCATGTGCACATGTACACCTGCACCCCCACACATGCCTATCTCCATACATGTAAGTATATGCAAAGAAGGAGGAAGAGGAGGAGGTGGAGAGAAGACAAAAAGAAAAAAGAAAAAAAGAAAGGAAGGAAAGAGGAAGAGGAGGAGGAAGAAGAGGAAGAAGGGGAGGGGAGGAGGGGAAGGGAAAGGAAGAAAGGAAGGAAGAAAAAGAAAGAATGAAGGGAGGAGGGAGAAGAGGAGGAAGAGGAGGGGGAAAGTAAGAAGGGGGAGGAGCCATGGATGTGGCTTGGTAGACCCCCTGCCTAACAATGTACACTGAGGCCTTGGGTTCAATCCCCTAGTGATAATTGAGAAAGAGAAATGAAGGTAAGTAAGTAGATTACTTGAGCCTGTTTAAACTGATTTTTTGGATCATTTTCTTAGATTCCTAGTTAACATATCTGCATTTTTCTGATGGAAGGTAATCAAAGCTTAGCTTGATCAGAAGCTGGCAGCTTCTATCAGGAAAAAGTCTATTGAAAGATCTTTTAAATTCCATCTTCACTTCGTGGGCTCTGTGGAAAATCTTCTATTTACTTTTATAAAATTTATGTTATATGCTTGTGCATCATGTCTACGTCTGTCACTCTTGGCAGTCTGAAGAGGGTGTTGGATCCTCTGGAGGTAGAGTTATAGATGGTTATGAACCACTATGGGGTGCTGGGAACTGAACTTTGGTCCTTTCTAAGAGCAGCCAGTGCTTTTCACTGATGAGCCATTTCTCCTGCCCTCTGTTAGTGATTTTTAAACTGTTCTAGGTATAAATTTTCCGTGTGTCATTTTAAGCCTCAGACTTAGAACTATTCTATGGATTACTTTGCTTTTTTATAGAATCTCTCATGGATCTGCTGCTTCCTTTATTAGACACTCCTCATCTTTCTGTCATTTGTTTTCTTTTATGCTATCTAACCTGTGTTTCATTTCCTCATCTTCAGAATGAAGACGCTAATAACATCATATTTATAGAGCATTTAGGGTCAAATGCATTAACCCCTGTGCAGCTTTTAACACGGTATTGGGAGCATGTTGTGATTGAGTAGTCATAATTTTATATATAATTTTGAAATTAGAAGGCAGTGTTCAGAAAAACTTGTTCAGGACTGACAACATTTTATAAGATGGGGAAAAGGGTAAACTAAGTCTTGGAGAACTGATGTTGGTTAGCCGGGCACCTGAATCGAAGAGATGGCTACAGTGATTAGGAAGCCGGCATTGCCACCCAGTACAGAATAAGGCTGAAACTTCTAGGAGGAGTTATAAAGTGCAAGAAAGAGTCAGTACAGCAGAAACAAGGCTGCTATCTTTGGGAAAGCCTCTTTGGAAGTTTAATGGCATATGGGAACATGGCTTCCAGAAGGTTTCCTCTATCACCAGCTTACTATATATCTAGTATATGCTATATATATCACTATCTTACTATTTATGGGAGAGCATGGAAGTGCTCAGAAAAAGTGTGAGTTCCTATGCTTTTCTTCAGTATCCACACAAAGCTTTAAAAATTATTCTTATGATGATGATGATGACGATGGTGTGTATGATGAAGGTGTATTGACACATACATGCTGCAATGTGTGTGTGTGAGTCAGAGGCGTTGATTCTCTTCTTTCACTGGGGGTGTCCAGGGATTTAACTGTGGTTTTCTTCAGGCTTATGTAGCAATGCTATCACCTATTGAGCTGTCTTTGAAACCCTGAACTCAGAACTTAATAATTAACCAAAGACAACACAGACAAAAGTTTGTTTTTGAAACTAGAGATGAGTTCAATTGTCAACTATCTTTTTATGTCTATTTCTAGAGTTGCAGAAAATAGCTTCGGCTCTTGATTCACTTGAAGGTGAGCAGATACCTGGGAAGAACTTGGAAGATTTCCTAAAGAGTCTTGGGATCACATCATTTAAAGATGAAGTAGATGAAATCCTTCAGTCAGACATTGTTTCTGGTGAGCATTTGGACTGTCCTCAGGGTTTAAACAGTTTGTTAGTTTGTTTCATTATTTTGTCTTCCTCCTCCTCCTCTTCTTCCCCTCTCTTCCTCCTCCTCTCCTCCTCCTCCTTCTTCTCCTCCTCCTCTCTTCCTCCTCCTCCTCCCCTCTTCCTCCTCCTCCTCCTCCTCTCCTCCTCCTCCTCCTCCTCCTCCTCCTCCTCCTCTCTTCCTCCTCCTCCTCCTCCTCTCTTCCTCCTCCTCCTCCTCCTCCTCCTCTCCTCCTCCTCCTCTCTTCCTCCTCCTCCTCCTTCTCCTCCTCCTCCTCTCTTCCTCCTCCTCTTCCTCCTCTCTTCCTCCTCCTCTCCTCCTCCTCCTCCTCTCTTCCTCCTCCTCCTCCTCCTCCTCCTCCTCCTCCTCCTCCTCCTCCTCCTCCCCTCCTCCTCCTCCTCCTCCTCCTCCTCCTCCTCCTCCTCCTCCTCCTCCTCCTCCTCCTCCTCCTCCTCCTCCTTCTTTGAAGGATCTACAACAAGGGTTTTCAAGTCTAGAGATGTTTGGTTATGTTTCTGAAAACGTTATCTTTGAACAGGAGCTTTTCCTTAAAGATCTACTCCTTTGCTGTTAAAAGAATTCTTCCAAGAAACAAGCCTGAATTTTGTGGGGAGCAGCCTTGTTAAAATCTTTCTCCTCACAGATGCCTTGCTCTTCTCTGGGAAGAATGGCTTGAGAGCTCAAACTGAGTAGAGATACTTCGTTGCCACTTTGAGCCGGTGAAGTTTTAGGCCTTTCTTAGTATGTTCATTTCATTTCAGGCCCAATTGGAACCGTGTCTGCAGCCTTGTACAGGTTCTGGCAAGGAATAATGGTTGGCAAAAGATTCAAATGTACTTTGTAAAAAAAAAGTGTTTTAAAATGTGATTAAATGTTTAGTTTGCTATTAGTTCTTGAAGATGACCATGTCTAGGAATTCTGATTTTACACTGCTCTCTCTTTCTCTATCTCCTTTTTCTCTTTTTCATTCTAGAAGACAACATGGTGACTGTTAAAGAGTGTCTGGAAGCTTTGAGAGACACTTCGAAGTTTGCCAGCTTCAAGGGTAAGAGTTTTAGGTGACACTGTTACCAGGCCCCTCAGGATCACTCATTCGGTCAAGCTTCGTCCTTAGCTTAGCTTCCCAGTATTTGTCATGGTTGGTCCTCTCTAAAACTCAGGCTGGAATTTAATTCAAATGTGTGAAGCAAGAGAACTCACCTGATGGTGGTGCTTAGAGGTGGGGTCTTGGGAACTGATTGAGATTTGAGAACGTCATTCAGGGGAGTCCTCAGGGCTGACATGCAGTTTTACTGGTTGAGCCCCATCCCCCCCCCCCCCCGGCCTCTGTTGTTTTCTAGATATTTCCAGCTGTGCCATGATTTCTCCTTGATCTGATGGTTGCTTAGGAGGTAATCGCAAACTTCTCAGGGTTGTGGTTGCACTGCTGCTCCATGCTTGTTCCTTCCACTTTAGTTTATTGGAGTTAAGAGAATGAGGTCTTTAGTAGAGGGTTTAACAGTTCCTCAGTTCATTAAAAGCCAAGTTTTAAAAACTTGTAGATATTGGTTTAAAAGTCAAAATCAAATTACTTGCAGGAATAGGGTAAAGAGTGGAGGAAAAAATGATCTATTAAACATAGTTACTTTTACATAAGATTTAAATTATACATTATCTCTTTCAAGAAATTACCAGGGAAGCCTCTATGGATGTATGTTTTAGATGTAGATGCTCTTTCTCTCTCTGTTTTAATGCCTGTCTGTCTCTCCCCTTCTTTCTCTCTTAATTACAGGAGACTATTGGCTGTAGGCTTCCTAGTCCAAACGTTTCCTAAGCATGAGGTGATTAGAATGGTCTTCATGATAGATGGAGTTAACTGGCTGGAACAAGGGATATAGACAGGGAAGGAAGGCAGAAAGGGAAGATATTAGGTCTAGAGGATGCTTGGGGGGGGGGATGAAGGGAACTTTTAAATTGAAAAAGCCATATACTTTGAGATATATATTGAAATACTCCATCTAAATCCTAGGCTTTACAAGATAGTTTAAAACATAAAAGAGGGTTGTAAGTGTATGCCCATTCTGAGCTGCATAGTGAAACTCTGAACTAAAACAAGACTAAAAATGGGAGATGGGTTTAGCTATTGTGATCAAAAGATGTAGCTAGAAGATGGTTGTCATGAAGACTAGAGTGGAGAGGGATTGCTGTACTTATGTGGCCACGTGTGGTTAGTGAAAGCCATCCTGGGTAATGCAGATCTAAAAGAGGTTATTGATTATCTTCCTGTGCTCAAAAATCTCAGATCCATAAACTGAATGATATATTAAAGCATGCTGTGTGTATATTGTATGTGTATGCCATTGGCACATTTTCTGTACTTGTAGCATTGAAAGAGGCCATTGAGATTCTGGACTCCGTCAAAGGAAGTTATTGGTCTGATAAAGAGAGATATCTGGAGGGGCTGGAAGAGGGTGAGTTGATTAAGCTGACAGCCAGCAGCTTGTAGTTAACATTCATTTTACATCTTTAAAATTAAGGGAACTTATCTATGGGCTTTCAGTTCTAATGGTTAACATTACTGCTTTTCTAATTTTCCCTAAAGATTATTTTTTAATCATGTATATGTGCCTATCTCTGTGTATGGGTATGTGTACATAAGTGCAGGTGCTGGAGGAGACCAGCAGCTTTGGATCCACTTCTATCTGGAGCCATAGGAAATTGTAAGCTGCCCCAGGGGAATAGACCTGAGAACCTCTGTAAGAGCATCTGAACCATCTCTTCAGCCCCATTTCTAAATGCTTATTCGAGAATTTCAAGCTAGTTTACCAGCTACCAATTAATTCTTAGTAATTCCTAAATAATAGCATGAACACATTGGAACACTAGTATAGATTAGATTTTGGATTATATATTGACAGAGATTAAAATTTTTAAAGGATCTATTTATTTTACATGTATGAATGTTTTGTATGCATGTATGTGTGTACATCATGTGCATGGCTGGTGCCTGAAGAGACCACAGAGGGTATTGATCTCCTGAAGTGGTGTTACAGATGGTTAAGAGACACTTGGTGTCTTCTGGGAATTGAACCTGGGTCCTCTGCAAGAGCATCCAGTGCTCTTAACCTCTGAGACATCTTCCAGACCCTAAAGAGATTTTGTTATGAAATTAGATGCCTATGTGAGCTCATGAGCTAGATTGCAAACTGGATCTTAGATTGTTTCTGTATGTTGTGTGGCTTCAAACTCATGCTTCCTTCTATGTAAATTTCATTACATATTAATACATTTTTGTATGTATTTTAGATGATGTTCATGCTCTAGTATTAAGGAGTACTGTGGTCATCTCCCTCTTCTCCCCTTCTCTCTCTCCCCTCCTTCTCTCCTGTTCTTTCTCACTCCCTTCTTTGTAAAAGACCATTAGGCAAAGTATTGCTGAATAAGTATGCCTGTTTTGGTCAATAATTATGTTATTGTTTACCTGATCATCTATATGATAATTATATTTGAAAAGATATTTACTGTCTTTGAATGGAATTTTAGCAAAAAAAAAAAAAAAAAAAAAGTATAGTTAAAATTGCCCCAAGGAATGGCCAGCGAAGTTTCTCAGTGGGTAGAGAGGCCTCACTGTCACAGGCTTGTGCTTCATGCCCCACAGTTTTCTGAGGGTATGTTTGGCAGTCCATAACAGTTCTATTGCTAGGACTCATGAGGAAGGACTACATCTAGAGAGGAGAGGCATGAGTTGTGGCTAAGCATCCTCATCCTAAAGCACATCTGGCAACACCACCACAATCAAATAGCTATCTAGACCAAAATGCTAATAGCGCCGAGGTCCAGAAATCTTAGAGTTATCTACAAAATTGTCCAACCCTACATTTTGGCAATATATATTTTTAAGTAAGGTTAGTTCTTCATACCCAGACAAAAAATTTAAAGTAAGTATGATTTCTCTGTGTTTTAACTGCCTTTTGTTTCAAGTAATACCCTGCTAATAAGAGTTAGTCTATAATTTTTTTTAAACTGCAGCCAGACCCAGTTACACAAGTAGAGTGGGGTTGGGGAGATGGCTCCATAATTAGAGCACTGGATGTTCTTCTTAGGGACCCAGGTTCAATTCCCAGCACCCACATGACAGCTTCCAAATGTCCATAATTCCAGTTCCGGGGATCCGATGTGCTCTTCTGTCCATAGGTATACATGTGGTCACAGATATACACAGACAAACATTCATTCATATAAAATAATAAAAATTTAAAAAACAGGATGACTTCTTTTCTATCATCTATCCTTGGTTTACATCTCCATAGGAAAGATGTGGGATAAATCAACTAACTGCAAATGGCACGGAAGAAAATCTCCAGGCTTAGCGGCTAGGTAGACAAGAGAGGAAGAGAAAAGGAGAGGGTGTCTTAGTTAGGGTTTTACTGCTGTGAACAGACACCATGACCAATGCAACTCTTATAAGGACAACATTTAATTGGGGCTGGCTCACAGGTTCAGAGGTTCAGTCCATTATCATCGAGGCAGGAGTATGAAACATCCAGGCAGGCATGATACAGGAGGAGCTGAGAGTTCTACATCTTCATCTGAAGGCTGCTAGCAGAATACTGACTCCCAGGCAGCTAGGACGAGGGTCTTAAAGCCCACACCTACACTGACACACCTACTCCAACAAGGACCGCACCTTCTAATAGTGCCACTTCCTGGGCCGAGCATATACAAACCATATCGGTGAGAAAGGGAGGAAGGGAAGGTGGGTGTGAGAGAGACTAATTCCGCCGGGCGGTGGTGGCGCACACCTTTAATCCCAGCACTTGGGAGGCAGAGGCAGGCGGATTTCTGAGTTCGAGGCCAGCCTGGTCTACAGAGTGAGTTCCAGGACAGCCAGGGCTACACAGAGAAACCCTGTCTTGAAAAACCAGAGAGAGAGAGAGAGAGAGAGAGAGAGAGAGAGAGAGAGAGAGAGAGAGAGAGAGAGAGTGTAATTTCAGAGCAATAAATACTTTATTGAATAGCTTCTAGGAAAGCACAGGGACCTTTTATATCAGGAACTGCCATGTTTAAGGAGCACAGAGGATGCTGGGAAATGAGAGCACAGACTGGGAACATGATTGTCTGAGAAGGGAGTAGCCATCTTTGTCCAATGCTATCAGGAGAAGAGCTTACATTATCCCTTATTTCCTGTCTAAGCAGGTAAGGTCAAATGCTCTTCATTTCACTGTTTCACTGTTTCACTGTGCATTTTCAGGTTTAAAAAAAGAAATCTTGTCTTCAAACCTGAAATTACCAACAGTAAGCGGTGAGTATGAACTTTATTTATATAAATAAGTTTGATGTGTATGTATGTATGTATGTATGTATTTATATATTTCATACAGCAAGAGATTATTTATTTGGTTGTTGTTGTCAAATGCTGATGTATTTATAATGTATCTCTCCTAAATCTAGATTCTGATTGTGTGAGAAAATATGGTATTTGTCTTTCTCTGGGTCTGTGTTTCTTTGCTTTGCATAATTTCCTATTCCATCCATTTTCCTGAAAATGTCATGAGTCTATTTTTGTCTCTTTCTTTCTTTCTTTCTTTCTTTCTTTCTTTCTTTCTTTCTTTCTTTCTTTCTTTCTTTCTGATTTATTTATTTCTTTTATGTATACGAGTACACTGTCACTCTCTTCAGACACACCAGAAGAGTGCATCAGATCCCATTACAGATGGTTGTGAGTCACCGTGTGGCTGCTGGGAATTGAACTCAGGACCTCTGGAAGAGCAGTCAGTGCTCTTAACCACTGGGCCATCTCTCCAGCCTGAGTCCAGTTTTTTTTTTTTTTAAAGCCAAATAGAATTCCATAGTATATAAGCATCATATATATATTCCTTATACATTGACATTGAGGCTGGCTGGCTCTATTTCTTAGCTGTTTTGAATATGGTAGCAACAAACAGAAGGAGCCAGTATTTCTGTGTGTATTTTTCTCATAGCACCAATTATGTGATAGATTTTTAATTTTGTTTACAGAGATGACAGAGTCGGTCTTTCTTGTTAAGAGGTTCACAGGAAATTCTTTGATAAGAGAGATTGGTTTTCAATATTGTTTCTCAGTAGCTGTAGAATGACTGTTTGTGGAAATGATATGGATGGTGTTTTTTTCCAAGTGACTTTTATTAAGACTTGAACTACTTTGTGTAATTTCAGAGTGTGAAATGCACAGAACTTCATTTTGAGGATAAAAGAGAAATGATATAGATAAAAAACACTGATGCTTTAAAATATATCTTATATTTTAAATTCTGCAGATCATTAGGACTGTTAATTTGGCTATAGAGGTTGTGGACAAAAAAAACCTAGTTAAGAGAAAACATTAATGACTGATAAACTTACAGTGCAGTTTTATGAAAGGGAGTTCAGGCTCCTGCCCTGACTCTCCATAATAAATGATTTTAAGCTATAAGGGGAAGCAAACCCTTCCCTCCCTAAGTTCTTTGGCCAGTATTTATCACAGCACTAGAAAGCAAACTAGAATATCTGTTTTCATCCGTTTGCCGTGAACTTAAAAAAAACTTAAATATTGTTTTAAGTAAAGAGGTCATCATTACAAATAGAAAATATTCTACTTCTGCTAGAGTTTTGGTTCAGGTAAATAATTGACACATGGGTTTGCCCAAAGTAGGCTCTGAACAAATTGATTCACATGTTATTATTATTATTTTTTAGACAGGTTCTTTATTATGTGACTCTGACTTTCCTGAGACTCTCTTTCTAGCCCATGCTGGCCTCAAATTCATGGAGATCCACCTGCCTCTGCCTTCTTAGTGTGGGCATTAATGATGTACACCACTACACCCATCCATTTATGTATTTTTTAACATAATATTGCACATTTTTTTTTTTTTTTAGAGATCAAAAAAGCTGCTGACCTCTTGTCACAGATTGAAGCTGGCAAGATCGCTGTATCTGACTTGGAGCATGCCTTGAAATATTTGAATACTGATTTAACTGAAGAAGAATTTAAGGAAGCTCTTAAACATTGTGATATCAGTGGTGAGATATTAAGTTTTTAAAAAATTTTGTAAGAGTGTCTTTATTTTTTTTCTACTCCTGGGAAATATGATATATGTAAATAAAAATATATAGAAATATAATACACACATCTATTATTAATAAGTAATATATATTATATAAACAAATATTTATAAATATTATATAATATATAAAGCATTATATATTAATATATTATATAATAAACATAAATATAATCTATATGGTTAATTGTTAAAATGAGAAATTGAGTCATGCTATTGGAAGCTTAGGTGGATATCAGTGAGAGCCAATCCCACTAATTTACATATTTATTGACATATCTAACTGCTCATAATCCTCTGGTTATGATATATACTTATTAGATGATTACCATTCAATACTTATAAGCCAGAGCAGGAAAATATCACACATTGTAGACAATACCATCTTGATATAGAATCTTTCTTTAGAGGAGATCCAGCATCAACTATTGTTTTACAGTGCTTGTCACATTTTGATTTTTTAATCAAATAAAATGCATTTTAAGAGTGTAATGATTTTCTTTGAGTAATTGTTTCCAAGAGGCTTCATATGTTTCTTTTTGTTTTCCACCACCATTGGCTTTAGTAATATGTGCTTGATCACTTCATGACTTATAACGTGTAAGAATATAATTTTATGTGTATGTATATTATATGCATATTTACTTTTAGTCAACACTGCCACTCATCTGTGTGTGTATATGTAGTCAACATTGTTACTCATCAGTATGTGCATATGTAGTCTACATTGTCACTCATCAGTGTGTGTATATGTAGTCTACATTGTCACTCATCAGTGTGTGTATATGTAGTCTACATTGTCACTCATCAGTACGTGTATATGTAGTCAACACTGCCACTCATCAGTGTGTGTATATGTAGTCAACATTGTCACTCACCAGTGTGTATATATATAGTCAACATTGTCACTTACCAGTGTGTGTATATGTAGTCAACACTGTCACTCATCAGTGTGTGTATATGTACTCAACATTGTCACTCACCAGTACGTGTATATGTAGTCAACACTGTCACTCATCAGTGTGTATATGTACTCAACATTGTCACTCACCAGTGTGTGTATATGTAGTCAACATTGTCACTCACCAGTGTGTGTATATGTAGTCAACACTGCCACTCATCAGTGTGTGTATATGTAGTCAACATTGTCACTCACCAGTGTGTGTATATGTAGTCAACACTGCCACTCATCAGTG
This sequence comes from Arvicanthis niloticus, assembly GCF_011762505.2. Classification (NCBI taxonomy): domain Eukaryota; kingdom Metazoa; phylum Chordata; class Mammalia; order Rodentia; family Muridae; genus Arvicanthis; species Arvicanthis niloticus. Next base: position 17,588,938 of record NC_047663.1, on the reverse strand, counting down.
TGTGTATATGTAGTCAACATTGTCACTCACCAGTGTGTGTATATGTAGTCTACACTGACACTCATCTGTGTGTGTGTGTGCCTATAGTTAACACTGCCACTCCTCCAATGAGACCTAATCAGTTTAAGTGACTATCTCTAGAGTTTAAGTGACTATCTCTAGAGTTTAAGTGACTATCTCTAGAGTTTAAGTGACTATCTCTAGAGTTTAAGTGACTATCTATCTCTAGAGTTTCCTGATCTTGTCATTTGAACAAGTTAACTTCTCTTTGTTTTTGTCTTTTAATACTGGCATACTAGTAATGCACAAACATGTAATTTTGTGAAGATTAAAGTAATTAGTACATGTAAAATATCATATATAGGAAACTAAAATGTTATTTAATATTAACTGAATAAGTCATATAAAATTGTTAGAAGTTCTATTGAAATAGTTTCTGTAATTTGAGAGAAGTAAAGTGAGTTTTATATAGTTGTCATGAATTAGAATCTTAATTTCATGTACTGATTAATACAAGGTTTTTTTTAATGTCAAATTTGTTTGATTTTGACCTTCTAGATAACATGGATGTAGACTTACAAGATTTCTTTATGAAAATGAAAGATACTCCAAGTTTTAAAGATTCTCTAGGTACGTGAACACTTCTGGTTCAAGAGAGTGACTAGAAAATTGCTTTATAATCGATGAAAATTTACATTAGATGTGTAAAGACGTGTGTGTGTGTGTGTGTGTGTGTGTACATGTGGATAAGCATGGCCATGTGGGTGTCCATTGAGGCTGGAGACATTGAGTCCCTTGGAGGTGGAATTACAGGTGGTTGTGAGTCCCTCAGCATGTGTAATGGGAACTGAACTTGTATCCTTTGCAAAAGCACTATGTGCTCTTAACCACTGAGCCATATCTCTAGTTCCCAGATGTGTGATTTTAATTGATAAATAATTTATAACCATATACCTGGTTCTTTAAAATATGTAATTTATTGGTTTTTAGTCACTAAGTTATATAACCTGTTATATAACCTGCCCCAGCCTTCCCAGTACCTGGGACTACAAGCATTCACTACCATGTTCAACTCATCTTGTTTTATAACTTCCATATTTTCTTATAGATCTCTTATTGTTTTCAGGTCTCACAAAACTATTAACATATGCAGGCTTATGTCCTTAGATGTTCTGGTTTGAAATTTCCTCTTCTGTCTGCTATTCAGCTAGTTTTTGTCTTGAGACTTAAATCTTTACTTCTATTCTGTGACTCGTGTGTTTCCTGAATCTGTTTTGTTTCCTTGCTATGATTTATCCTGTAGTTTGCCAATGTTCATTTTCCATGAGATTCAAAGACAGGAAACATGAGAGTTTTGAGTTTTGAGTCTTTAGGTGCTTATAAATATCTGTCTTTTACCTTTATCTGCTTTGTTATCATCTCTTATATTTATTACGTTTCTTAATGCTGTGACAAAATACCAGACAAGATCAGCTTGAGGAAAGCAGGGATTGTTTTAGCCTGCAGTCATTTGAGATCCAGTCCATCACAGTGGGGAAGGCATGGCAGTAGCCACATGAGGCAGCTGGTCACACTGAGTTCACAGCCAAGAAGTAGAGAGGACTGAGCTGGTGCTCTACTTGCTTCTGTCCTTTTATTCAGTTCAAGACCCTAGCCCATGGGATGGCACAGCCCACATTCAGGAGAGGTCTTACCTTTTCAGTTTAATCTTTCTGAACTCCCCCCTCCCCAGACCTACCCAGAGATGTATTTCCATGGTGATTATAACCCTGTCAGGCTGAAAGTCAAGATTCATGGTTACAAACTGGGTAGTAAATGCCACTTCTATTAAAATGCTTACCATTTCGTAGTTGATAATAAGTGGAATATGATTCTATTGCTGGAGTTGTTTGCCTTCCCATATCTAGCCAGCCACACTTTCTACTTAGTCTAACTTAGTCATTCATATATATATATATATATATATATATATATATATATATATGTATGTATAATATTTTAGTCATTCATATATATATGTATACACACACATATAATATATATATATATATATATATATATATATATACACATATATATTATATGTATTCTCAGTTGTGGTCAGCATGAGAAAAAGCTAGAAGAAGCTTCCTGTATCAACTGAAGTCTGCCAATTATGTCCCACAAGAGCTGTATTTTTTGATAATTTAGAACAACTTAGTGGCAAGCTTGCATTTAATCCATCAGGTTAACTCTTTTGTTGTATCATCTATTTTGTTCCATCAACACAGCCTTAAGCTAAACAATGCAATGTAGTGTTGACTTAAAGGTTATTTGTAAAGCTCCTTGATGGTCTCAGAGACCACATATGAAGGGTTAATGGCAAAAGGGATAGCTTGACTATCCAATGTGTCTGCCTGAAAAGGTATGGTAGTTAGAAGCTTTAGGTTTGGAGCTGTATTGCCCGAGCTTAAGTCTTGTTCTTACCACATAATTACCAATGTACTCTTCACCAAGTTACTTAATTTTGCTAGCCTCAGTTTCTTCATCTGAAAAATGAGAATAATAATGATCACGCCAAAGATTATTGTGAGATTAAATAGTTAAAGTGAGAGGTTTGAACAGTGTCTAGTGCTAAAGTTTTAGTAATTTTTAGCTCCTGTTTTTAAAATTATATTCAAAGTTTCATATACTGTTCCACTGTTTTATGCAAACTGAGTCAAGTGGTGGGTGGTGCATGATGTCTGCTGTTGACACATTCTCTCCTGGTCTCTTTCCACAGTCACACAGCTGCTGCTAGCCACTCCCCAAGTTCTCGAGAAGGATCTAATTGATGTCTTTGACTTGGAGAAGTTATTGTCAAATAATGACCTTCATTCAGCTAAAGCCATACTGACTGAAGTATTAAAACATATTCCAGAGGATGGTTTGTACTTTTAATCTATCTATGTTAAATGGATTGTTCTCTACAGGTGAAAGAGGAATGCCTGGGTGGAGCACAGAGGATGGAGGGTAATCCTGTACAAACTGCAGTGGGATGGCTGGTCACACTCTCCTACTGGTATGGCAATTCAGAGCTCCACAGAGCCAAATTAAGCAGGGAATCCACGGCCATCCTGTCCCTGTGGGAAGCCAGTGGTGGCACTTATGAAGTTAGATTATCTTGTGAACTGACTGTCTATGAACTGTGTTAACAAGAATTGTGTCTGTAGAGTAAAGTGGGTTCCTGGAACACCAAGCCAGGTGCTCATCCATCAGAAGCTGAATCATAATGTTATTCATGGATGATAGGGAATTCTGTATTCTGTAATGGCTCAGAGGAGCAGATATTTATTAATGTATAAGGTAACTGCATTATTTTAGTAACAGGTATAGTTGAGTGTTGCCTTTATTAAATTCTTAAATATTTAGGAGAACGCACATGGAGACATGTACTGAGAGGTTTTTTTAAACAAGGTTTATTCTAAGTGTGTGTGCATGCATGTGACAGAGAGAAAGAGAAGAAAGAGAGAATGGGAAGTAGTGTTGACTATAGAGGCCAGAGGCATCAGATCAGTGGGAACAGAGTCACAGGGAGTTGTGAGTTGAGTGACACTGGGTGCTGGCAATCCAGCTCAGCTCCTCTGGGAGAGTAATATACACTCTTAACCACTAAACCATCTCTTCAGGCCCAGTTGAGAATGAAGTTAAAATATTATTTTGCACTGTCTAAAAGATGGCAAAATAACAGGATTGTCATTGTAATACAGAGAAATACAATGGAACTTATTCCACAAAGAAAGCAAAATTCCCAAGATAACAAAAAAGTACTTTAATAATAGCATCCTTTTTTGAGAGATGACTCTTTCTTCCAACATTTAATACTATTTGGTAGGGACTTAATCTTTAACTGAATTCTTCCTCCATACCCACAAACACTATTTTCTTCCAGAGTTTGTTCTCTAACTGAAAGGCAGTACCATTTCTAGACTGCCATTATTGGTCCTAGGCATTGAAATCTAAAACCTGATGTGTTGGCTCCCCAGAGATTAGGGTTCTGATCCTTCAGATCTTGGACCTGTTTCTAGTTGTTCCCTACTTAATACAGGACTTTCATGGATAGATTCTAGTCGATTTTCACCTGATTTCTCACTTTGATATGGGCTCTGTGGTTGATTGGCCCTAGATTTTTTTAACCTTCTCCATTATGTGCAAATAAAATGTGTGAAGCTCTTCATCTTAGCTGTAAGATGTAGATAGGCATAGACTTTTATTTGCTCTGTATGGGACTTTGGAGATCATGTGGAGAGATTAAATTTAGGTAGTTTACCATTGTCTTAGCGTTTCCATTGCTGGGAAGAGATATCAGAGCCATTATCATTGCCCTATAGGAGAATTTTCTGGACAGTTTTGTTTCTAACTACCACCTTCCTTGAAAATTTAATACCATAGATATGCTACATGTCTGCTTGTATACTATAGATTATTATTGTATCTAAGATTTTTCTCTCCTCTAAAATTCAATTTTATTTTGTGAGGGTTATATCACCCTTAATGAATGTATATTTAGTAAGGAAAGTGTACTTTTTGTGTGCCACTGAATCTTGTTTGCTAGTCTTTTACTTAAACATTAGCACGCTTATATAACTAATGTTGGTATATAGCCTCTTCTTGTCCTGTAATAGGATTGGTACTTCACAGGTTTGCAACTGAGGAGCTACTGAAGGGTTTTATTTGTTGAAGTGATCAGATATTCTTCTAACAAGAAAGACCTCTTTTATCAAATTGTAGAAAGTAAATGGAAAAAGACAAGATTGACGTCATAGTTTTTGTAATGATGCTATTTTGTAGTATATATTATCCTGAGTGTTGTAAAATCAATAAATATTTGGAAAGAAATAAAATTATATATTTCTGATAATGTAAGCGACAAGAGAGAAGAAAGTCTTGATTTGAGTGCTACCTTGAATTCTAATGTACTTAGAAACATTTCCTTCAGCTAAACTTTTCTTTGTTACAGAAGGCAAAATTACCGTTGAAGAATTTGTGAACAAGATCGCAGATATTTTGAGAACTCTAAAATTTGAACGTGAGTTTTACTTAGAATTTATTTATTTTCATTAATTAATTTGCTTATTCACGTTACAATGGGATCATGCCCCCTCCCTCTTTACTTCCTCATTCTGCCCTTACAAATTTCTCCTCCCAATACTCCCTCCCCTTCTCCTAAGAAAAGGGGACGTTCCCCTTAGGTACCATCCCACCTTGAGGCATCCAATCTCAGCAAGGCTAAGTGCTTCCTCTCCTACTGAGGCCCAACCCTGCAGTCAAGTTAGGGGGAGGGGCTCCAGAGGCAGGTAACAGAGTCAGAGACGGACCCTGCTCCAATTGTTAGGGGACATATGTGAAGACCTACTACACATCTGATCCAAATGTGTAGGGGGCTTAGTCCAGCCCCTATGCTCTTTGGCTGGTAGTTCAGTCTCTGTGTGACCCATGGGACCTTTTGGTTGGTAGTTCAGTCCCCGTGAGCCCCCATGGGCCGGGGTAGTTGGCCCTGTAGGTCTTCTTGTGGTGTCCTTAACCCTTCCATCTTGCTCATTTCTATCCCCAACTCTTTCATAAGACTCCCCAGTCTGCTTGCTATTTGGCTGTGGGTCTCTCTGCTTCTGTTTCCATCTGCTGCTTGGATGAAGTCTCTCTGGAGACAGTTATGCTAGTTTCCTGTCTGCAAGCATAGCAGAGTGTCATTTCTCCCATGCAGTGGGTCTCAAATTGGGGCAGTCAATGGTTATTCATTCCCTCAATCTCTGCTCCACCTTATCCCTGTATATCTTCTAGGCAGGACAAATTTTGGGTTGAAGGTTTTGTGGGTGCATTGATGTCCCTCTCCCTTCCCTTGAAAAGGATTTCCTGGCTACAAGAGGTGGCAACTTCAGTCTCCATATCCCTCTGCTGGTAGGAATCTTAGCTAGGGTCACCTCCACAGACTCCCTAGAGCCTCCCTGTCCCAGGTCTCCAGCTAGTCCCAGAGATGCGTCCCCACCAATTTCCATTCTCACTCAGCCTTCTCTTGCTTCTTCTCTCCCAACACCTGATTGCTATCCTTATTCCCCTCCTTGCCCTCTCTCCCACTCAGTTTTCTCTCTCCATCTACCTCTGATGAGTATTTTGTTTTCCCTTCAGGGTGAGATTCATGCATTCTTCCTTGGGCCCTCCTTATTACTTAGTTTCTTTGGGTCTATGGATTATAGCATGGTTATCCTATTCTTTATGGCTAATGTGCATGAGTACATACCATGCATGTCTTTCTGGGCCTAGGTTACCTCACTCAGGATGATATTTTCTACCTCTATCCACTTACCTGCAAATTTCATGATGTGCTTGTTTTTAACAGCTGAACAGTATCCCATTGTGTAAGTAAACCACATTTTCGTCATCCATTCTTCAGTTGAGAGACATCTAAGTTGCTTCCAGTTTCTGGCTGTTACAAATAAAGCTGCTATAGACATAGTTGAGCAAGTGTCCCTGTTGTATAATGGTGCATCTTTTGGGTATATGCCCAGGAGTGGTATAGCTGGGTCTTTGGGTAGAACTATTCCCAATTTTCTAAGACTCTGCCAAGTTGATTTCCAAAGTGGTTGTACAAGTTTGTATTCCTACCAGCAATGGAAGAATATTCTCCATACTCCACATCTCAGCCCACATATGATGTCACTTGAGTTTTTGATCTTAGCCATTCTGATTGGTGTAAGGTGGATTCTCAGAGTCCTTTTGAATTGCATTTCCCTGATGATTAAGAATGCTAAGCATTTCTTTGGTCATTCAAGATTCCTCTGTTGAGAATTCTTTAGCGCTATACCCCATTTTTAATTGGGTTATTAGGTTTGTTAGTATCTAACTTTTTGAGTTCTTTTTATATTTTGGATATTAGTCCTCTGTTGAATGTAGGGTTGGTGAGGCTCTTTTTCCATTCCGTAGGCTGCCATTTTGTCCTTTTGTCCTACTGATGTTGTCCTTAGCCTTGCAAAAGCTTTTCCGTTTCATGAGGTCCCACTTATTAATTGTAATAGTAGTGCCTGAACCATTGGTAGTCTGTTCAAATATTTGTCTCACGTGCTATTCCCCAATTTCTTTTGTATGAGATTTGGTGTATCCAGTTATGTTGAGGTTCTTGATCCGCGTGGACTTGAGCTTTGTGCAGGGTGATAAGGATAGATCTCTTTTCATTCTTCTCCATGCAGACATGCAGTTGGTCCACCATCATTTGTTGAAGATGGTTTCATTTTCGCATTGTATGGTTTTGACTTCTTTGTCAATTCTCAAGTGTCCATAGGTGTGTGGATTTATTTCTGCATCTTAAATTCTATTCCATTGATCAACCTATTTTTTCATGCCAATGCCATGCAGTATTTATTACTATTGCTCTGTAGTATAGCTTGAAATCAGGTATGGTGATACCTCTGGAAGTTCTTTCATTGCACAGGATTGTTTTAGCTAGCTTGGGTTTTTTTGTTTTTCCATATGAAGTTGAGAATTATTCTTTCAAGATATGGAAAGATTTGTGTTGGAATTTAGATGGGAACTTGAAGTTCCTGTCATATAGGTCTTTTACTCACTTGTTTAGAGTTAGACCAAAATATTTTCTATTATTTGTGGCTTTTGTAAAGGGTGTTGATTCACTAATTTCTTTCTCAGCCTGTTTAGCTTTTGTATAAAAGAGGGCTACTATATTTTTTTTTGAGTTGATTTTTTTATCCAGTCACTTTGCTGAAGGTGTTTATAAGTTGTAAGAGTTCTCTGATAGAATTTTTGGGGCCACTTATGTATACTATCATATCATCTGTGAGTAGCAATACTTTGAGTTTTTCCTTCCAAATTTGTATACCCTTGGTACCCTTTAGTCAGCTTATTGCTCAAATACTATATTGACTAGATAGGGAGAGAGTCGGTAGCCTTGTCTTGTTTCTGATTTATTGGAATTGCTTTAAGCTTCTTTCCATTTCATTTTTGATGTTGGCTATTGGTTTGCTTTATATTGCTTTTATTATGTCTAGTTATGTACCTTGTATCCCTGAACTCTTGAAGACCCTTTTTTCTCCATTAATTAACTTATTTATTTTACATCCTAATAGCAGCCCCCTTTCCTCCCAGTCGCCCCTCACATATCCCCTTCCTCCTACCCCCCAATGCCTTCTCCTCTGAGAAGGGGGAGACTCCCTGCACCCATACCAACCCACCCTAGCATATCAAAGCATTGCAGGACTAGGCATATCCTCTCCCACTGAAGCCAGTCAAGCCAACCCAGTTAGGGAAACAGGATCCACAGGCAGGCAACAAAGTCGGGGACAGCTCCCACTCTAGTTGTTGGGGGACCACATGAAAAGCACACCTGGATCCTTGGAGGCTCTCCAAGACTTTTTACATGGAGGAGTACTGGATTTTGTATGTACGTAGCAGCTGTGCATCTGCTACAAATGTGCGGGGGTTCTAGGCCCAGCCCATGTATGCTCTTTGGTTGGTGGTTCAGTCTCTGGGAGCTCCTAAGAAGATCCATCACATAAGTAAGAACCAATACCTGATATCATTAGTGATAATCTGTTGTGCTTGCAGACAGGAGCCTAGCAATACTGTCTGTCCTAAGAGAGGCGCCATCTAGCAGCTGCCTGAAACAGATGGGGAGAGCCACAGCTGAACGTTAGATGGAACTCAGGAGTTTTGTAGAAAAGTTGGGGGAAGGATTGAGGAAACCAGAGGGAATAGGGACTCCACAAGAAGATCAACAGGGTCAACTAACCTAGACCCTTGGGGGCTAAGACTTTTTACATGGAGGAGTATTGGACTTTATTCAAGGGTTTTCCGTATCCAATGAGATGTTCATGTGATTGTTTTTCTTTAAGTTTGTTTATATGGTGGATTGCATTGAATCATTTTTGTTTATTGCATCCCTGGAATGAAGTCTAGTTGATTATGGTGGATGATGTTTTTGATGTATTTTTGGATTCAGTTTGTGAGTATTTTATTGAATATTTTTGTATTAATGTTCATTAGGGAAATTGGTCTGAAATTCTCTTTGTTGAGTCTTTATGTGATTTAGGTATCAGGGTGACTGTGGCCTTATAGAATGAGTTTGGCAATGTTCTTTCTATTTTGTGGAATAGTTTGAGGAATATTGGTATTAGCTCTTCTTTGAAAGTCTTGTAGAATTCTGTGTTAAAACCATCTGGCCCTGGGCTCTTTTTGTTGTTGTTAGACTTTTAATAACTGCATCTATTTTCTTAGAATTATTTATTATAGGATTATTTAGGTAGTTTGCCTGATTTTGATTTAACTTTGGTAAGTGGCATCTGTCTAGAAAAATCATCCATTTCATTTAGATTTTCAAATTTTATGGAGTATAGGCTTTTGAAATAAGACCTAGTGATTCTTTGTATTTCCCCAATTTCTGTTGTTATGTCTCCCTTTTCATTTCTGATTTTGTTAATTTGGATACCTTCTCCCTGCCTTTTAATTAGTTTGGCCAAGCGTTTGTCTATCTTGTTGGTTTTTTTTTTTTTTTCAAAGAATCAGCTCTTGGTTTAGTTGCTTTTTCATATTGTTCTCTTTGTTTCTAATTTCTTGATTTTAGCCCTGAGTTTGATTATCTCCCGCTATCAGCTCTTCTTGGGTATGTTTACTACAACTACTACTTCTACTTCTTCTTCTTCTTCTTCTTCTTCTTCTTCTTCTTCTTCTTCTTCTTCTTCTTCTTCTTCTTCTTCTTCTTCTTCTTCTTCTTCTATAGCTTTTAAGTGCAGTTTTATATTGCTTGTATTTGAAATTCTCCAATTTCTTTATGAAGGGAAGTAGTCCTATGAACTCGTTTCATTGTGTCCCATAAGTTTGGGTATGTTGTGCCTTCCAGAACTTACTCATCCTGCTTCACTATAACTTTCTACCCTTTGACCAACATAACTTTCTTCCTCCTGACAACCATTACCATATTCTTTGCTTCTATGACAGTGTTTTTGGATTCTGTACAAGTGACACCCAGCAATTATCCTTCTGGGCCTGACATTTCACAAAGTAAAATGGCCCCTCAGGTCATCTATGTTGTTGACAAGATTCCTGATTTTTTGAGGCTGAAAAATTTTCCATAATTATCTTTGAGACAGGGTCATGTCATAGTCCGGGCTGGCCTGGTCCATCTTATGTAGCTCAGTCTTTAAACTCTAGACAATCATCCTGCTTCAGTAGGTAGGGTGGTGCACACCTGTAATCCCAGCGTGACCATACCTGCAATTTCCATTATATCTCTTTTCTGGATCAATAAGATGTCAGTTTCCTTTCCCTGAATTTGTGTATTTAATACAGTCTCAATAAAAGTATCAACAGCTTCCTTTCAGAGCCAGACAAGCTTGATGTAGATATGTTAACATATAAGAACAAACATGAAAACATTGAATAGAAGAGCTGCTAGAAGCCTAAGCCTAAGCCTACCAGATACTCGTGTCTTCACACCTTTATACTACACAGTTTTTATAATCAAGTCATTTGATCCCATTGCATGGAAAGGTAGAAAGGGCAAAATGAGAATAGAAATATCCAGGAATAGACATCATTATGTTTGTGGACCAATGCTGTTATCACTTCAGGTTGCTATGGAAAGTAAGATTGGTCCTCTTCCAGTGAGGATATTGGGAAAACAGAGTAGGCAAAGGAAAAAATAAATTTAGAAAAGCATTATATATTTGTCATAGAAAAGAATAAATGACAACTGGGCTAAGATGGTACATGTGTTTAATCCCAGTACTTGGGAGGCAGAGCAGGTGGATCTGCGTTCAAGGCCAGCCCAGCCTGGACTTCAGAGAGTGAGTTCCAGACCAGTTAGGGCTACACAAAGAAACCCTGTCTCAAAAAACCAAAACAAACCAACCAACCACCACCACCACCACCACCACCACCACCACCACCACCACCACCAAACCAAGCAAGCAAGCAAGCAAGCAAGCAAGCAAGCAACAAAAAAATGTGAAACCTTTCAATATTTAAATGCAAAAGTGAAATCCCGAGTGCTTCAGTAGCTTGGATATATGAGAAGTCTTTCTGGTTTTGTTTCAAAACATAGATGTAATTACAGTGTTTATCTTTTTTGTTCTTTTTTCTACAAAAATACAGTTTTGAATCATTAAGTATTGTATTTTGTGTGTATTGATGTCTTATCTGTATGTATATTTGTGCACCATGTGCTTGTCTAGTACCTTTGGAGGCCAAAAGGAGTTGTCAGATCCCTAGTTATAGACAGTTGTGACCCATGATGTGAGTGCTGGGAATTGAACCTGGGTCCTCTGGAAGAGTTCTTAACTACTTAACCACCCATCTAGCCTCAAGAATACAATGTTTATATTCACCTCACACCCTATCATCTTACCAAATTATGGTAAGATGATAAATTTAGAAGATGTTTCAAATGACATAGTTGTCTACCATAGATGCTAACTTTTTCTCTTATTTAGTAGATGGTTGCCTTTTATCTCTTTCAGTGTGCTGACCACAGTCTCTGGCACAGCACTGGGTAAGGGAGAGGGTTTTTTTTGTTTTTGTTTTTGTTTTTGTTTTTTTTTGTATTTTTGATTTAGAGGAAGTCAGCCAGTGTTTCAGTGTTATGTTTGTTGGCAACTGCATAGTGGTGGTTTTTTTTTTTTTTGTGTGTGTGTGTATGTGTGTGTGTCTGTGTGTGTCTGTGTGTCTGTCTGTCTGTCTGTCTGTCTGTCTGAGTTAATTCTCTTCTGATTTTGTGGTTCTGTAACTGAAAGTCATTCTCTCTTCCCAGGAGAGAAAGAGATACTTGAAAACACCAACTTTGACTTAAATAATACTAATGTCATTTCTGAAATTAAGGAGACTTTAAATGCTATGGGAATCCATTTAACAGACAGTGATATTCAGAAGGTGATAGAGAACACAGCTTCTTCAGGTGAGTAATCACCTCATTCGTTTTTATTCTTCTCTCAGGTATGGCATCCTGATTGCAGATTCCCCACGCTCCCCTTCCTCCAGCTTCTCCCCCATCGAGACCTAACCCCTCCATCAGAAAAGAGCAGGCCTCCCAGGGACATCAACTAAACACTGCATAACAATCCACATTTAGACCAGGCAATAGCATCACATCAAGGTTGGCCTAGGCAATCCAGTAGGAGAAGGGACCCACAAGAAGGCAAAAGAGAATAAATTTTAAAAATTCTTTTTACTTACAAGGTGCTGTTTACCTGAAATGTCCAAGAAGCTACAGCTAATTTCTTTTCCTCCTTCTTCTCTTTTAGGAACGTATTTCTTTATTTTTCAGGGGTATGGATTTATTTCATTCATATTTTAAAAAAGATTTATTTATTTAGTATACACTATTCTATAAGCATGTATGCCTGCACACCAGAAGAGGGCACCAGCTCTCGCTATAGATGGTTGTGAGCCACCATGTGGTTGCTGGGAATTGAACTCAGGACCTCTGGAAGAGCAGTCAGTGCTCTAAACCTCTGAGCCATTTCTCCCGCCCCCATTCATATTTTTATATAACAGTTCATAATTGAAAGCAGTCAGGACAGGAACTCAAACACAGCAGGAACCTTCAGGCAGGAGCTGATGCAGAGGTCATGGAGGGTACTGCTTATTGGCTTGTTCCTTAGAGCTCGCTCAGCCTGTTTTTTTTAAAAAAAGAAATGCTATTTTTTGTTTATTTTTGAGTCTGTGTTTTAATTACAACATTTCTCCCTTCCCTGTCCTTCCTTCAAAATCTTCCATACACCCCTCCCTGCTTCTCTTCAGTTCATGACCTCTTTCTTCATAAATCGTTATTGTATGCATATATGTATTTGTATATCATATATTCATAAATATAACTTACTGAGCCCATATAAAGTAACATTTGTTAAAATATCCATAACAGCTTTTTACAGGTCTGCTTACCATATTTTCAAAGATAATTGCCAGGTTTCTTCTTTATTTTTATGTTTTACAATTCTGGCTTTACAACATCAAGTGGTCTGTTTTTTTTTTTTTTTTTCATCAGAATATTAAAACTATTCTTTCTTTTTGTTCTAAAGGTGATGTGATAACACTTAAGGATCTCATCAGAGAACTGGCCAACAGTGATGTATTTAGTGAGTGCCAAAGTAAGTGTAAATTTGAAAAAAAATGCAAACAGAAGCTTCATGCTTGTAGGCTTGCATGCCTTTAGTTTTTGGTAGGTGTGCATGCATATGTGCATGCATGCTGGCATTATGTGTGGATGCATCTTTGTATTCAAGCGTCCAGAGGTTGATGTTGAATGTCTTTCACAATTGCTCTCTACCTTAGATACTGAGGCAAGGTTTCTCATTTGACTCACTGATGGGTCTAGTTTTCCTAACCACTTTGATCTGGGGATCCCTTGAGTCTTTCATGGACTGGGATTGCTGGTGGGTCACTGTTGTTCGTATTGGGCACTTACAAGGGCACTGGATATGCAAATTCTGGCCCTCACTTTTGTATAGCAAGTGCCTTAGGAGACACCTACACCTTCTCAGCTCCTTGTCCCCACCTCCTCCGTGTGGCAACTGGAGCTAGAATGTGCAACTTTATGCATGCTGGGCAAGCACTCTACCGACCAAGCTGCCTCCCTGGGCTCTGGCACCATTAGGAATCACTTTGCTTGCTTGTTGTTCAGCTCTGAGTATTGATAAAATGTCCCAATTTATCTTGTTTTCCAATCTGAACCTCAAAACCTCTAAATTTTATGACACTTCCTGTTTAACAACAACACCAGGTATTCTGGAAAATGAATACATTTCATTCAGATCAGGTTGTTATGGGTTTGGAAACATAGCTCAAGAATTAGGACCTAACTTCGATTTGCAGGGCTCATAAAAAACTCTGCATGTAGCATGCAGGAATAATGATAACACATGCCTGTAATCCCAGAAACAAGGAAGTGGAGACAGGAGGATCCCTGGCTAGATGGAGTAGCTGAAGGCCAGATGGGGCAGCTGAATTGGCCAACCCAAGTCCCATTGAAAAACATTGTTTCAAAAGAAAATTGATGTCAGTAGCTAAGTACCTGTGCACATGTGCACATACACAATCAGGTTGATGTGTGTTTAGGGGATGCACTAACCCTGCTTTTATATTTTGCCATCAAATAGAAATAGAGGACACACATGACGTCATTGATGTATTCAGTGATGGCAAAGTGGACGTTAAAGACCTTTTGTCTGTTTTGAAGACCTTCAAGAAACCTTTAGAGGAGGAAGGCCAGTCTGAAGTAACTCCGACCTCTGAAATGGATGGTGAGTACTCGGTCACCTCTCACATCTTGCTCTAGAGTTCATGCAGGCTCTTTCTAAAATGATGGTGATACTGTGTGTTAGAGAACTCTTCATGAAACTGATGCCCATCTATTGGCCTAGGTGGAGAATGTTTGGATAGTCTTTATTTGGATGAGACTAAGAGAAGTAATCTTGTTATTAATGTTTTAAAAACTGATTCTCATTTATTGGCATACAATAGTTAAAATATAAATATGACATTTCTATTTCTTCAGCACTGGATTCTAGTGGAGACACAAAGCTCCATGGGCTTTTGATTCCTTTGATACAGAATATAATCTTAACCTCTTTGCCATTGTCATAGTCATAGAATTCTTAGGGTTAACAAGCTATTGAAGGACGAGACGTGTGTGACTTCTAGAGTCACCAGAAGGCACCACTGCAATGCTCTTGTTTTCTTTGCAGGGATAATTGATGTTCATGGCTTGCAGTTTATATCAAGGGACAGAGAGTGGTGCAGTCAGAAACTTTGTCCCTCTGTTCTTTAATTCCTTTGTTCTTTACGGCAACCAAATGAATCTGCCTTTAATATTTGCTCCACTGAGAAGCTTTGACAAGATATTTGAATCCATGAGTTGCATTATCGTTATTCAGTATGGGACCTTTGGGATATCTGCTCTGTTCTGTTTTGGTTTGATGTTTTGGGACAGGGATTCCTGTATTCTAGGCTGGCCTCAAATTTTTTGTGTAGCTGGGGATGAGCTTGAACTTCTGATCCACTTGCCTCTGCCTCCTGATGGATGACATGTACCGCCATGCTTAGTTCATGCAGTCCTGGGAATCAAACCCAGGCCTTTGCAGAGCTCAGCAAATACTTTACCAGTTGAACTTTGTCCCCAGCACATAGGGTATATTTTTCTTTCATATATACATATGAAATATATATGCAATGCAATATATTTCATATATGTTTCAAATATATTTATTTAATATACATCTTGAAATATATATTATACATATGTATTTTTCATTTTTATATCTTGCTTATATATGTTTTTAAAAGATTTATTTTATTTACATGAGTACACTGTCGCTGTCTTCAAACACACCAGCAGAAGGCATCAGAGCCCATTACAGAAGGTTGTGAACCACCATGTGGTTCCTGGGAATTGAACTCAGGACTTCTGGAAGAGCAGCCAGTGCTCTTAACTGATTAGCCATCTCTCCAGCCCCTTGCGTATACATTCTAATGTATGATTTAACTAACTATAAAGTGCTTGAATTTCAATTGGTACTAAATGCTCTTAGAGGCATAAGCGTGGCTGTTTGCTGAGATCATCTTTATCCTATCATATACGACATTTGGCCGGGCGGTGGTGGCGCACGCCTTTAATCCCAGCACTTGGGAGCAGAGGCAGGCGGATTTCTGAGTTCGAGGCCAGCCTGGTCTACAGAGTGAGTTCCAGGACAGCCAGGGCTACACAGAGAAACCCTGTCTCGAAAAACCAAAAACCAAAAAAAAAAAAAAAGACATTTGGATACAAACAATGACCCATAAAACTCAGTTAATTTGGGAATTTATCTGAGAGTAACATTTGTAAAAAGAATATAGAGATTGAGCAATAAAGATTTCTGTGAAAGCATAATGAAAAGATGAGAAAACCTGGGTATTCAATAATCATGCAAACCATCTGCTCAAGAGATAACTGTGCAACCATTGAATAAAAAACACTTGAGTAACACCAAATGGAAGGTAAAATACACAGAAGATACATACATACATACACACACACCACCACCACCACCACCACCATTACAACTAGAATTATATTTAAAATACATACATCAGAGAACTTGGGAGAATGCAAGTGGAAAACTGAGAAAGTGATGGGTAGATTTTGTCTCTTTCTAGAGGCAAACATCTGTGCTCTGATGTCTCCTGACAGCAGAGGGTGCCTGTGGCCACAGTGTCTGCATTGACTTTCCCTGACTGCTAAGAACCTCCCCCCTTTTTTTTTCTGTTTGAGGGTTGAAGCTGGTTCCCCTTTATCATTCTCTTGTATTTTTGTTCAAGGCTCTTAAACTGACATTTTATCGTCTGTTGACATGTGAGGTGGCTGTCACTCCACACCACACACTGTGAATTGATTCTTTGTAGTTGATATTGATAAGGTCTATACCTTGTTTTGTGTGATAAATATAGCTCCATACTATATTTTTCTCATATATTTAGTTTTGTAGTTTTAATTTTTCTCATTCTATTCTAAAAAAGAAAGATTGATAATGTGCAAAAGAAGCAGAAACATTTTAAAATGAAGAAATTTGTAAAAGAAACCAAAAATTTTGAAACTAAGGTTATTAAACTCAATCATATGTTAATGATATCAGTATATTAAACAAAAGTGAAAGAGTAAACATGAACTGTAAAATTGTCTGAGTATTTATATGGGGAGAATCCAATACAGATTTGGAATATAGGAAAGGGTTAAAGGCATAGGAAACATGTTCGTCCACACAAAGGAGAGAAAGATGGCTGCACTGAAAATAGTTATGAGGGTGTGGCTGATAACTTTTCAATACCGAGAGAGACCTTCACCTGTTAATTATTGAAGTTCAAAGACTTTTATATAGAATAAAAAAATACACAGAAAAATGTTCCAGAAACTGCACCAAACGCAAAGAGAAACCTTAATCATATGCCGATAGAGAAATCAAATCTCTGGGTGCTGAAATGTTGGGAAGTTTTCATATGTTGAAGAAGGGGCCGTTTCTAGTTTTGGAGGAATCTAGACACTGAGATTTGGAAAGTATAAACTAAAGTTATCCATTTGCGCTTAGTTTTTCAAATACTCTGGGTGAAATGCAGCTGTTGTGCTTCTGGGTTAGAGCAAGTTCAGGGAGCCAGGTAGGAGGGAGCCGGAGATTCATCACTGGGATGCAAATCGAGTGTTTAAGATGTAGAAAAACTTACTTCATTTAGATTTTTTTAGTTCTTTCAGAGGATTAATCCGGTTGCCCCAGCATTCCATTTACTTTGCTTTAATGAAATTGAATCTAATCTGAGGACTGACCAGTTTGTGGTTGGAACCTTTCTAGGGCCATGCCATAATGGGAGAGAGGCATGGAGAGGAAGGGAGAGGAAGCGCTCAAAACTCAAGTCCCCCTGAACCCTTTTGTTTCTCTCAGTATTTTTTTGGTTTTGGAGATGAGGATGCTGCATCCTGATGGGTGGGACATCTCTCAGCTGAAAGTCTCATGGCCTCGTTCAGCCCAGGTGTCCTTCCTACATCTATTCTAGGATCTATTCACCTTAACATATTCACTATACTACCAAGCAACGAACATCACCTTCCTATCAGTTTGCTTTTGTACATAGTTTTTTTTTTGTTTGATTCCCCCCCACACATTGAACAGGGAGTATTTGCTGGTAAAAAAAAATGAAATTGTTCTTTTCATCACTAGATTTTTAAAAAATGAAATCTTTGCAGAAAGTGGCCCTATGTGTTATCCTTCAGTCTTATTTATATATACTTTAGTAATCATTGCTGCACACAACACACATACAGTCACACACACAGTCACACACATATACACACATACACACACACATGCACGCGCACACACACGCACACACATGCACACATGTATATTTATCCTATACAACCTGTGTATGTTTTAAGCTGGAGTCACGTAATGAGTTGTGTAATAAACGTACTAGGTCCTGAATATCATTAAAAAGCAAATGGAACACTTTGTAGTAGAGGATTTTGGAGTCCATCCCGGCTGGAGCGGTAAGTGCTGTGTTATGAAGCTTCGATCCCTGTGTGGTGTGTCTGTGTGCTGTGTGGGTGTGGGAGGTATGTGCCCATGCATATATTCCCCCAATCAAAACCAATCAAACCAGTGTGCTGTGATCACAGAAATTTGGGAGGAATAGTAACACAACTGTTGCCTCACTACTGTTTTCAAAAAAAAGATTTAGTTTTATTTTCTGTATGTGAATATTTATTTGCTTTCATGCATGTTCGTGTAGCACATGTTGATACCTGCAAAGGCCAGAAGAGGGTGTCAGATCCCTTGGAATTAGAGTTACAGATGGTCATAAGCTGCCCTGTGGGTGCTGGGAAGTGCACCCCAGTCCTCTTGAGGAGCAGCAGATGCTCTGAGCTGCTGAGCCATCTCTTCAGCCTCTGTGGTGTAGTAAGTTTGATTCATTTAAACCCTACTCTTTTTTTTGAAACTTTGCAGAAAAAGATGCGATCTTAAGAGACAAAATTGATTACTTCACTGGTGCATCTGCTGCAGCAACACCATTCAACAGTGAGTAATTCTCAGAATTCTTTTAAAGATATACCTACCTATTTCATTTCTGTAGGCTGTGGGTACCAAGGATTAGAAAGGAATTGGTCTCAATGTCAACCTCTGTTCTCTTTTCTTCTTGTATTCACAGGTTTATTGAAAGGGGTCAAAACTATTGATAATATCAGAAATAATAAGATGACAGCAGATGAACTCGTCTCTAACCTCATGAGTACTGGAATGCCAATAAGCCACAGCACGATGCAGGAGATCCTGAAACAAGCCTCTGTCGATGGTGAATTCTCCTTTCTTGTACAGTCTCTTTCTTGTAACTATTCAGTGTCTTTTCAACATTGAGATATGTTTCCCACGGTGTATAAACCACCCTAAAATGATGCTGTCGATGCTGATTGATAATGGTGATGATGGTGATGGTGGTGGTGATGATGATGGTGGTGATGATGTCTACATGTTCGTCTGTATGTATGTAGGTGTGTGCAGGAACACATGTGCTTGGATATGTCTGCCTGTGAATGTGTAAGGAGGCCCTGAGACATCAATTTTCATTGTCATTTCTCAGGAGCCAATTACAATATTTTTGTGAGACAATCTCTGGGCTTACTGCTTAGGCTAGGCCCATGGCCAGCAAGCTCCAGGGAGCCTTCTCTGTCTACCTCCTCAGTTCTGGGATCACAAGTGGTAGCTACCACACCTGGCTTTTCTGAGGAGTCAAACTCCGATCCTCTTGTTTTTGAGGCAAATATTTTGTCAACTGAGTTATCCCCAGCACTATCTTTATTATTATTTTAAGATTTATGATTTTCTTCTTTCATGTGTATGTGTGTATGTATGCATGTGTGTATTTGTGTGTGTTACGTGTGCATGTAGAGGCCTATGATTGACGTCAGGAATCTTCCTGGACCACTCTTCACCTTATTCTTTGAGGCTGACTCACTTAACTGAACCCAGAGCTCACTGATAGAGCTTGTCTTGTTAGCCAGCGTGCTCTGGGATCCTCTGCTCCTCCTTCCTTCCTCTGAGGTTGGAGTTACAGAGGGCTGCCATACCCAGAAGCATTATGAAGGTTCTATGGTTCTCAACTGGCTCCTCACCTTTAGATGGCAAGTGCTTAAGACTACATCTTTTCTCTACACTCTTCAGTTTCAAACCCTGCACATTCTCCTAATCCTACTCCCATTGCTTTGAGCTATTTTTTTTTTTTTAAAGATTGGCTAAAATATAACATTTTCTTAGAGCATTTTCAAACATACTTAGTTTCAGTTGGTTCTCCTCTCCTCTTGTTGAAGAACTGATCTGTGTTGAGCATAATGATGTCTTAGTTCTATTATGCTCAGAATATTGTTACATATATGCATTTTTCTCCGATGAATGTGTTTATTTCTTAATTGGAAATGATAAGTTGTATGTACTTGTGCTCTACATTGCAGTATCTTGATAAATGTCTGTCTTGTAAGGTAATTAAACCAAGATAACCCGTTCCTTATCGCACATCCTTATACATTCTGTGATGACATTTAAAATCCATTTAGGCAATTTTCAAGTAAAATGTGTTATTACTAGTTACAGTCATTTGCTGTGCTGTGGATCTCCTGAACTCTAGCCCGTATGTGACTGAAACTTTCTTTCCTGTCACCACTCCTGCACCCCACAGCCCCTCCCTCCAACAGTCTACTCTGTTTCCAACTGTTTTTCTTGTGCTTTGTTTTCTATGCCTGATTCTCTTTACCTTATCCATTGTTTGTAAAATTCATCTGTGATGTTTCAAACAAGAAACTTTTCTTTTAAAAGCCAAATAGTATTCTGTTGCGTGTGTCTGTGTGATTGTTTTGTCTCTTTTATTCATTTAATACACACCTAACATTTCTTCAATAGTCTGGCTATTTGAACAATGATGCCATGAACACGAGCATGTAGCTGTTGATTTGACTCCCTGAGTCAGTGCTCTTTAGTAAACACACAGAGTTAGAGTTTCTGGAAACAGCAATATTATTTTTTTACTACTATTTTAATTTTTGGATGAATCTTCATAATATAATATTCTATAATGCTATATTAATTTAGACTCCCACTCTTCATATATGAGTTACTTTTTCTCTATATTCTTGCCTACACTTTCTCTCTCTGTGTATGTGTGTGTGCCTGTGTGTGTGTGTCTGTGTGTGTATGTATGTATGTGTCTCTGTGTGTGTATGCCTGTGTGTTTGTGTTTGTATGTGTGCGCACTTGCGCCTGTTTGCATATGTGCTTGCATGTGTGTCTTCAATCACTTTCTACCTTACATACTGACGTAGGACCTCTCACTTGGACACAGAACTGCCAATTTGCTAGTCTAGCTAGCTGCTTTTCTCAGGGGATCTGTTGTTTCACTTCCCACAAACTCATATTACAAGCCACACCCACTGTTCTTTGCTTTGGGGTTAGGGTCCTCATTCCTATAAGACAAGCACTTGATCTGCTGAGCCATCATCCAGGACCCTCTTCTGTCTTTCTGATTAAAGTTGTTCTTCCAGTTACAAGACAAATCGACCTTTGAAATATAACAAAAAATATAGGCATAGATAAGTAGATACACTGGAAGACAGAACAGAAGGTAGGTATATTGAAAATGCATTAAAATACATTGGGCTGGAGAGATGGCTCAGCTGTTAAAGGCTAGGCTTGTAACCAAAAATAAAATTCATACTATTTTCTTCTGGAGATATTTATCAGAGACATACTCTGTTTATTCCAGATCATGTCTATTTTACATATACACATATTTATATTCATATATAAAATATATTTTATTTTTAAGACAAATAAATAAATACAGTTGCAAATTCTTTTGAAGGAAGAGATTCCGGGTAGAGCTCTCTCAATTTTAATCCTGTTGAATTTCAGAAATTAAAATATTTGCCTATTTCTCTCCTCTGTCACAGTTATTTAATGATGGATGATTGGTGCCTGCCTGCCCCCCGCTTTGTCTCTTAGTGACTAGCAGCATTTTGCCATTTCATAATTATGACTCTCTATTTTTTAGAAAATGATGAAGTAAGTCTCAAACAAGTTTTAGAGAATTTAAACACACGGAAACCAGATCCTGTACTGGAAGGTGGGTCAGCTGACATCTGACTTCAAATATTTGTCCTTGTCTTAAAACACTGCTTTGGAAGTAACATTATAAAATATAGCTCGTCTACAAAATTACATGTTTATATTTAAATTGTGTGACTTGGTGAAGTGTTGGCCTGTGCATACCCTTGTCACAACCAAGATGATAAGCCCATCCTGCCCCCAGATTTCTGCCATATCCCTTGATAATATCACATGTGTTCTCTGCCTTCTTTCTACCCATTACCTCTAGGCAGCCACTGGATTGGGGTTCACTAAAGATTTATGTTTATATTTAAATCCTTTTTGATGGTCCCTTTATATAGCACAACATTTTTGAGGTTTATCAGTGTCTGTCACTCTTCAGTGACTCAATGTTTATTACTGAGTATGATTCCATTTTATAGTGGTAACACTCTTTATCTGTTTACTTGATAGCATGTATTATGATGTCTTCAGTTGGGGCTTTCACCTAAAAACTGCTGCAAACACACACATACTAGGCATTGTACGGGCATGCTTTTACTTCTGGCCAATTACTGTGAGATGGGTAATTGAGTCACAGTATGAGGTCTGTTCAAGTTTTTAAGAAACTGTTGGACCATTTTATAAAGGAGTCCCAGTGTTTTATATCCATTTGCATCAGCAGTGGAAGTATGTAGACACTGTAGTGCCTAATTGTGATCAAGTCATTTAATCATGCTTACAAGTGTGAGTAACGTGTCACTGGGGTTTCTCTTTGCATACTCCTGGTGACTAATGACGTTCAATATCTTTTCATTTTCGTATGTTCTTTTTGTATTTCTTTGGCTCATATTTTTTTGTTTTGCTCTTTTTTGTTTTTGTTTTTGTTTTTCTTTTTTTTTTTATTAGATCTTTCATTTACACTTCAGATACCATCCCGTTTCCCCATTCCCCCCCCCCTTAGAAAACCCCTATCCCATACCCCCTTTTCCTTTTTGCATTTATACATTTTTTTAAGAAATGTTAATCATAGGCTTTATAAGTTTGGTATTGTTCAATCAGAGGTGTAACCCACTACCCAACCTAGATATATCAACTATCTTTGACTGGTGGAGATACATAAACATCTGCTTCCCTGTTTCCCCCCTCTATCTCTCTTTCATCACCTAGCTTCTCCTCTCCTTCTTCTTCTCCTCTTCTTACTCCTTTTCTTCCTCTCAGTACTCCTCCCACCTTAGCTCCTCCTACACATCACCCTTCCTGTTAAAAGGAAACTTTTCTCTCAAAATACAATTAGAGCATAATTATGCCTATTTGTACCAGTGAGGTACAAGATAGTCCTAATACCCAGTCCATCCTTTTGTTGACTAACCAGCACCTCTGTCATCTATCCTAATTAAAACACTTAGTTCTGAACCTGGCTTTTTCCTTGGCTTTAGGATGAATGTCAGCTGATGACCATACACTCAGATCTTTTCTCTCAAAGTAAATAGCTATAAGTTTTCAACCCCATCAGAAATCCAGAATGACTGAGTTGACTATAATTGTGGGAAGCACCAAGCATAGCTTCTAAAACTTAGCCAATTTATAGAGACCTCTGAACACCTGGACACTCGCTCTACTTCGAAACGTTGGAGCATCTGTTCTTCTGCCTTCTGGCCCAGGATCATCTGACAGACCTTAGTGCTGCAGAATTATTAAGGGCTGATTACTCTGTCTAGGCAGATATAATCAGTCGACTATTCTGCAAGTGTGTCCTTTTCTGGACAGTAATTTGTCTGTAGAAGGAAAGTGGCAATTCTTGCCTAGTGGCTGTCTCACCACAACTGGAGTAACTCCAAGGATGCTCAATTTCTTCTTAGAGTTTAACATAGGAAGCTGTCCGGAGCAGACAGGTCTCTAATGAAAATGAACATTAATACTGAAATGTTTGTCATGTCAATTCTAAGGATTTCTGATGTTTTGAAAACCAGCTATCCATGTAAGGTAATCTGGAGTGTTGCCTGTTAACTCCACTCAGCTATTTCTAAATAAAACATAGAGAACACCCTTATAATAAACTCCAAGTCATGAATTTGCTATAGTCCCTTAACTCACAGGCTGACCATCTCAAATCAGTTAAAAAAGTTAAAGAAGGACTGGGTCTAAGCTTTGTATTCCTAAGTGTGTTATACTGGTACAATGCCTATGAGAGTAACAATATTCATCTCACTCTTATATCACTAAAAAGCTCATGCCACTGAAAACCTTAAAATTTGTAAACAAAGTAAATTGGTGCCATTTAAGAATTTATATCTTCATCTTGATATTAATTATACAGATTTCTACTAATAGGTTATGGCTATGCAATAAACCCTAGTTAATCCTCTCTATTCCGACAAAACCACTACTTTTTCCTAGGGAGACAGCCCAACATTTACCACCTTAGTCCCCATGCCCAGGGAATAGGGGCGCTGACTCATCATTAGCTTCTTCAAGCTGATTATGGGCGTTGAGATATTAGAAGAGGGGTGGGGGGGAGTGCAAGTTGACAATCCTCTGATGCTGTGTCTTCGCTGCCTCCAGATAGAATTCACGGACCTCAGAGGTTTGAGCAGGTCTGCCCAGCTTGCTTGTTGAGTAGATACACCAAGGTTGATCATTCTGCAATATACAATTCTCAAAACTAATTTTAGTATCAAGATAGGTTTTTTTTTTTTTTTTTAAAGAGGGCTGACATTTTATTAAGAATGTTGGTTCTAACCGCTTTTCTATTTTTCCCCTTTTATTGGATATAATATTTACATTTCAAATTTTATCCCCTTACCATATTTCCCCCACCACCCAGGAACCCCTTATCCCATCCTCCCTCCTCCTGCCTCTATGAAGGTGTTTACCCACCTACCCCCAGCCTCCCTCCCCACCCTCAGATTCCCCCCCCTCAGTGCTCAGCCTTCAGGGTACCAATGATCTTGTCTCCCACCTATGCCCAACAGGGCCATCCTCCCCTACATATACAGCTGGAGTCATGTGTCTCTCCCTATGTGCTCCTGGGCTGGTGGTTTAGACCCTGGGGAGCTCTGGCTGGTTGGTATTCTTGCTCTCCTCACAGGGCCACCAGCCCTTATGGTTCACGGTTCCTTCAATTTACTCTCTGACTCCTCCATTGGGAACTTTGATCATATTAATGGATAGCTGTGGGTACCTGTCTCTGGGTATGTCCGACTCTGAGAGACCTCTAAGGAGACAGCCTTATCAGGCTGCTGTCAGCTTTCCCATCCTGACATCCCTATCAGCGTCTATTTTTGATGACTGCCTATGGAATGAATACCCAGACACAATGGTCTCCCTACAACCCCCCCTTCAGATTCTGACCCACACTTTGTCTCCATATTTGCTCCCTTGGTTATTTAGTTACTCCTTCTAAGAAAGACCTAGGCATCCTCACTTGTTCTTTCTTCTTCATGAGCTTCATGTCGTCTGGTAGTTGAATCTTTGTTGTTTCAAACTTTTGGGCTAATCTCCGCTTATCAGTGAGTAAATACCATGTGTGTTCTTTTGTGATTGGGTTACCTCACTCAGGATGATATTTTCTAGATCCATCCATTTACCTAAGAATTTCTCGAATTCATTATTTTTAATAGCTGAGTAATATTCCATTGTATAAATGTACCACATTTTTTGTATCCATTCCTCTGTTGAAGGGCATCTGGGTTCTTTCCAGCTTCTGGCTATTATAAATAGGGCTGCTATGAACATAGTGGAGCATATGTCTTTGTTATTTGTTGAGGCATTTTCTGGGTATATACCCAGGAGTGGTATAGCTGGGTCCTCAGGTAGTGCTATGTCCAATTTTCTGAGGAACCGCCAGACTGACTTCCAAAGTGGTTGTACCAGCTTGCAACCCCACCAACAATGCAGGAGTGATCCTCTTTCTTCACATCCTCGCCAACATCTACTATCACCTGAGTTTTTGATCTTAGCCATTCTGACTGGTGTGAGGTGGTATCTCAGTGTTGTTTTGATTTGCATTTCCCTGATGACTAAGGATGTTGAGCATTTCTTAAGGTGCTTCTCGGCCATTCGAGTTTCCTCAGTTGAGAATTCTTTGTTTAGCTCTGTACCCCATTTTTTAATGGGGTTATTTTGTTGTTTGGCATCTAATTTCTTGAGTTCTTTGTAAATATTAGATATTAGCCCCCTATCAGATGTAGGATTGGTAATGATCTTTTCCCAATCTGTTGGTTGCCGTTTTGTCTTGTTGACAGTGTCCTTTGCCTTACAGAAGCTTTGCAATTTGATGAGGTCCCATTTGTCGATTCTTGATCTTAGAGCATAAGCCATTGGTGTTCTGTTCAGGAACTTTTCCCCTGTGCCTAGGTATTCGAGGGTCTTCCCCAACTTCTCTTCTAATATTTTCAGTGTACCTGGCTTTATGTGAAGGTCCTTTATCCACTTGGAGTTGAGCTTTGTGCAAGGGGATAAGAATGGATTAATTTGGATTCTTCTACATGTTGACCTCCAGTTGAGCCAGCACCACTTGCTGAAAATGCTGTCCTTTTTCCACTGGATGAATTTAGCTCCCTTGTCAAATATCAAGTGACCATAGGTATGCGGGTTCATTTCTGGGTCTTCAATTCTGTTCCATTGATCGTCCTTTCTGTCTCTGTACCAATACCAAGCAGTTTTTATCACTACTGCTCTGTAGTACAGTTTGAGGTCCGGAATGGTGATTCCCCCAGAGGTTCTTTTATTGTTGAGAATAGTTCTCGCTATCCTAGGTTTTTTGTTATTCCAAATGAATTTGTAAATTGCTCTTTCTATCTCTATGAAGAATTGATTTGGAATTTTGATGGGTATTGCATTGAATCTATAGATTGCTTTTGGCAGGATAGCCATTTTTACTAAGTTAATCCTGCCAATCCAGGAGCATGGGAGATCTTTCCATCTTCTGAGATGTTCTTCAATTTCTTTCTTGAGAGACTTGAAGTTCTTGTCATACAGATCTTTCACTTGCTTTGTTAGATTCACTCCAAGATAATTTATTTTATTCGTGGCTATTGTGAAGGGTGTCATTTCCCTGATTTCTTTCTCTGCCTGTGTATCCTTTGAGTAGAGGAAGGCTACTGATTTGTTTGAGTTGATTTTATATCCAGCCACATTGCTAAAGTTGTTTATCAGGTTTAGGAGTTCTCTGGTGGAAGTTTTAGGTTCACTTAAGTATACTATCATATCATCTGCAAATAGTGAAATTTTGACTTCTTCCTTTCCTATCTGTATACCTTTGACTTCCTTTTGTTGTCTAATTGCTCTAGCTAAGACTTCCAGTACTATATTGAATAGGTAAGGTGAGAGTGGGCAGCCTTGCCTAGTCCCTGATCTTAGTGGGATTGCTTCAAGTTTCTCTCCATTTAGTTTGATGTTGGCTACTGGCTTGCTGTATATTGCTTTTACTATGTTTAGATATGGGCCTTGAATTCCTGATCTTTCCAAGACTTTTAACATGAAGGGATGTTGAATTTTGTCAAATGCTTTCTCAGCATCTAGTGATATGACCATGTGGTTTTTCTCTTTGAGTTTATTTATGTAGTGGATTACATTGATGGATTTCCGAATATTGAACCATCCCTGCATTCCTGGGATAAAGCCTACTTGATCTTGATGGATAATTGTTTTGATGTGTTGTTGGATTCGGTTTGCGAGAATTTTATTGAGTATTTTTGCATCAATATTCATAAGAGAGATTGGTCTGTAGTTCTCTTTCTTTGTTGGGTCTTTCTGTGGTTTAGGTATGAGTGTAATGGTAGCTTCATAGAATGAATTGGGTAGTGTTCCTTCTGTTTCTATTCGATAGAATAACTTGAAGAGGATTGGTATTAGGTCTTCCTTGAAGGTCTGAAAGAATTCTGCACTGAAACCATCTGGCCCCGGACATTTTTTGGTGGGAAGATTTTTAATGACTGTGTCTATTTCTTTAGGCGTTATGGGACTGTTTAGGTGGTTTATCTGCTCCTCGTTTAACTTTGGTACCTGGTATCTATCTAGAAAATTGTCCATTTCCTCCAGATTTTCCAATTTTGTTGAGTATAGGCCTTTGTAGTAGGATCTGATAATTTTTTTAATTTCCTCTGTTTCTGTTGTTATGTCTGCCTTTTCAGTTCTGATTTTATTAATTTGAATGCTGTCTCTGCACCCTTTGGTTAGTCTGGCTAAGGGTTTGTCTATCTTGTTGATTTTCTCAAAGAACCAGCTCCTGGTTTTGTTGATATTTTGTATAGTTCTTTTTGTTTCGACTTGGTTGATTTCAGCCCTGAGTTTGACTATTTCCTGCCGTCTACTCCTCTTGGGTATACTAGCTTCTTTTTGTTCTAATGCTTTCAGGTTTGCTGTCAAGTTGTTGATGTATGCTCTTTCCACTTTCTTTTTGTGAGCACTTAGAGCTATGATTTTTCCTCTTAGTACTGCTTTCAATGAGTCCCACATGTTTTGATATGATGTGTCCTCATTTTCATTTAAATCTAAAAAGTCTTTAATTTCTTTCTTAATTTCTTCCTTGACCAAGTTATCATTGAGTAGAGCATTGTTCAGTTGCCAAGTGTATGTCGGTTTTCTGATGTTTTTGTCCATGTCAAAGACAAGTCTTAATCCATGGAGGTCTGATAAGGTGCTGGGGATTATTTCAATCTTTTTGTATCTGTTGAGGCCTGTTTTGTGACCAATTATATGGTCTATTTTCGAGAAGGTACCATGAGGTGCTGAGAAGAAGGTGTATTCTTTTGTTTTAGGATGAAATGTTCTATAGATGTCAGTTAAGTCCAATTGGTTCATAACTTCTGTTAGTTTCATTGTGTCTCGATTTAGTTTCTGTTTCCATGATCTGTCCATAGCTGAGAGTGGGGTGTTGAAATCTCCCACTATTATTGTGTAGGGTGCAATGTATGCTTTAAGTTTTAGTAATGTGTCTTTTATGTATGTGGGTGCCCTTACATTTGGGGCATAGATGTTGAGAATTGCAAGTTCCTCTTGGTACATTTTTCCTTTCATGAATATGAAGTGTCCTTCTTTATCTTTTTTGATTACTTCTGGTTGAAAACTGATTTTATTTGATATTAGAATCGCTACTCCAGCTTGTTTCTTGGGACCATTTGCTTGGTAGATTGTTTTCCAACCTTTTACTCTGAGGTAGTGTCTGTCCTTTCCACAGAGGTGCGTTTCCTGAATGCAGCAAAATGTTGGGTCCTGTTTACGTATCCAGTCTGATAGTCTATGTCTTTTTACTGGAGAATTGAGTCCATTGATATTAAGAGATATTAAGGAAAAATGAGTGTTGTTTCCTGTTATTTTTGTTATTGGCAATGGAGATATGTTTGTGTAGCTACCTTCTTTTACGGTTTTTGGAGGATTACTTTCCTGCTTTTTCCAGGTTGTAGTTTCCCTCCTTGTGATGGAGTTTTCCACCAATTATCCGTTGAAGTGCTGGGTTTGTGTTGAGATACTGTGTAAATTTGGATTTGTCATGGAATATTTTGGTTTCTCCATCAATAATGATTGAGAGTTTTGCTGGGTATAGTAGTCTGGGCTGACATTTATGTTCTTTTAGGGTCTGTATGATATCAGTCCAGGATCTTCTGGCTTTTATGGTCTCTGGTGAAAAGTCTGGTGTAATTCTTATAGGTCTGCCTTTATATGTTACTTTGCCTTTTTCCCTTACTGCTTTTAGTATTTTTTCTTTGTTTTGTACATTTGATGCTTTGACTATTATGTGGCGGCAAGTATTTCTTTTCTGGTCTAAACTATTTGGAGTTCTGTAGGCTTCTTGTATATTTATGGACATCTCTTTCTTTAGGTGAGGGAAGTTTTCCTCTATAATTTTGTTGAGAATATTTACTGGTCCTTTAAGTTGGGAGTCTTCCCCCTCATCTATTCCTATTATCCTTAGGTTTGGCCTTCTCATTGTGTCTTGGATTTCTTGTATATTTTGGGTTAGTAGCTTTTTGTATTTTGCATTTTCTTTGACAGTTGTGTCAATGTTTTCCATGGTATCTTCTGCACATGAGATTCTCTCTTCCATCTCTTGTATTCTGTTGGTAATACTTGTATCTATGACTCCTGATCGTTTTTTTTAAGTTTTCTATCTCCAGGGTGTTCTCCCTTTGTGATTTCTTTATTGTTTCTACTTCCGTTTTTAGATCCTGCATGGTTTTGTTTAATTCCTTCTCCCGTTTGGTTGCATTTTCTTGTAATTCCTTAAGGGATTTTTGTGTTTCCTCTCTAAGGGTTTCTATCTGTTCTTTGAGAGTGTTATTTATGTCTTTCTTAAAGTCCTCTATCATCATCATGAGAAGTGATTTTAATTCTGAATCCTGCCTTTCTGGTGTGATGGGGTGTTCAGGGCTTGCTATGATGGGGGAACTGGGTTCTGATGATGCCATGTAACTTTGGTTTCTGTTGCTTACGTTCTTGCGCCTGCCTTTTGCCATCTGGTTAATTCTAGTGTTACCTGTACTTCTGTCTCTGATTGAAGCCTGTCTTTCCAGTTGTCTCGCTTTTGTTTGGTCTTCTAGGAGTCCAGATGTCTTTGTGATTTTTTTTCCAGCTGCCCTGATTACAGTGGTATCTCTAGGATGCCTCAGGATATGGTGCCTCCAAGGTAGCAGTCCAGCTAGATGTCTGCTGTTCTGGGTGCAGTGTCTCCTCTTGGATATCTCAGGGTATGTTGTCTGACACTCTGAGTTCAGTTGTTCCTCTGTGGCTCTGGGTTGAGCGGACCTTCCAGTATGTTTCAGGTGGAATCCGGGGTCCACACAACTGCAGACCTGGTAGAGGTCTGGTCTGGGGCTCAGACCCTGCAGGCCTCAGGCCGGAGGGGGGGCGAGCAGCAGAAGGAGCGTGCTAGCACCGGCTATGGGTTCTATGGATCCCCCAGAATGTGTCTGGGGGACTCCTGGGTGCACTCACCCACAGGCCTCAGACTGCAGGAGGGGCGAGCGGCGGAAGGGGCGTGCTAGCGCTGGCTATGGGTTCTATGGATCCCCCAGAATGTGTCTGGGGGGCTCCTAGGTGCACTCACTCTCAGGCCTCAGACTGCAGGAGGGGCGAGCGGCGGAAGGGGCGTGCTAGCGCTGGCTATGGGTTCTATGGATCCCCCAGAATGTGTCTGGGGGGCTCCTGGGTGCACTTACCAGCAGGCCTCAGACTGCAGGAGGGGTGAGCGGCGGAAGGGGCGTGCTAGCGCTGGCTATGGGTCTATGGATCCCCCAGAATGTGTCTGGGGGGCTCCTGGGTGCACTTACCCGCAGGCCTCAGCTGTTTTTGTTTTTCGAGACAGGGTTTCTCTGTGTAGCCCTGGCTATACTGGAACGCACTTTGTAGACCAGGCTGGCCTCGAACTCAGAAATCTGCCTGCCTCTGCCTCCCAAGTACTGGGATTAAAGGCGTGGGCCACCACTGCCTGGCGTGTTTTGCTCATTTTTAAAGTTGGGTTATCTTTGTTATTTCCTTGTATATTGTAGATTTAAGTCCTTTATCAGATATATGCTTAGCAAATATTTTCTCCAAGTCTTCTGTTTGTCTCTGTTTTCTTAAAAGTGTCTTTGTATTCATGTGTCTCCCCTTGAGCACCCTTGTTACTTAGCTTCTCTGGTTCTGCGTATTGTAGTGTTGTATCTTACGTTATAGCCATGATCCATTTATAAGTGAATACATGTCATGTTTGCCTTTCTGTGTCTGTTTTACCTCACTCAGGATGATTTTTTCTAGTTCCATCCATTTGCCTGCAAATTTTGTATTTTTTAACAGCTAAGTAACATTCCATTTTGTTAATGCACCATATTTTCTTTTTCCATCTTTGGTTGAGGGACATCTAGGCTGTTTCTAGTTTTTGGCTAACAGAGACTAAACTGACAACCAGGGAGTTTGCATGGGACTGACCTAGGCCCTCTGCATGTACTTTATAGTTGTGTACCTTGATCTTCTTGTGAGAATCCTAACAGTGGGAGCCGAGACTGTCTCTCTTTTGCCTGCTTTTGGTACTGTTTTCCTTCTGTTGGGTTGCCTCCTCCAGCTTTAATACTAGAGGAGGTGCCTAGTCTTACTTCAACTTTCTGTGGAAGGCCTGCCCTTTTCAGAAGAGAAAGGGAGCAGGGACAGTGGGGAGGTAGGGAAGGGCAGGGCTGAGAGGAGAGGAGGGAGGGGAAACCATAGTTGGAATGTAAAAACAAAATAAAGCCTCTCTAGAAGTTCGTTAATCTTGTAATAAGTCTAGTTAATCTCTTTGATTGTACTTTTGGTATCACATGTAAGAAATCTTTCCCTTGCCAAGTTCTTAAAGGTTTTACCATGTCTTTCCTTTCCCTCTTGCCTCCCTCCTTCACACCCCTCCTTCCTCTACCCCTCAGGTGACTTCAGACACTTGATGTTCTCACCATAGCTTCTTATGGGCACGTGGCCTTCATGCCTAAGTGCTGAGTGTTTCCTAAATGTTTTGTCATTTTACATTTATAATATATGGTCCATTTTGGTATTTTAAAAAAATACCTGGGATTCTTTCAATTTTTTAATGGCATGCCCAATTCTTATTATTAACTTGTTCATTTTGAAACTTAGTCTTGTTCTTGTCCAGGCTGGTCTCCAACTCTTGAGTTAAGTAGTCCCCTCCTTAAGGCTCCGTTTCCATTTTATACTGAGGTAAAAACAGGATAAAGGAATTTATGACTAATTTGATTAGTTTTGGAACCATGGAGGCAATGTTATGATATTTTATTTGGCAAGCAGCCTGAATTATTGGTGTATTACTATTGTTCATCCCATAGAACATGAAAACATT
The DNA here is from genome assembly GCF_011762505.2 of Arvicanthis niloticus. Lineage (NCBI taxonomy): Eukaryota > Metazoa > Chordata > Mammalia > Rodentia > Muridae > Arvicanthis > Arvicanthis niloticus. The sequence goes on along the minus strand of NC_047663.1, from coordinate 17,556,523 downwards.
TACAAAGAAAAAAAATCCACAAAGTGACTTTGAGAATCTCCATTTGCTTTCAGATATAGAAAATGCCCTTAATGCTGTCAAGTTGATGACCTCTGACAAAATTCAACTGGACAACTTAAAAGATGCTCTTAAGGAGCTCAATGTTCATTTAAAACCAGAAGAACAGCAGCTGTTAGAGAAAACGCTCAATGTTGATGGTAAGTATAACCACTGTCAGCCAGTTTGCCTTAACAACATAGCTCTACCGATACCAATCAAGCTTAGTATAATACACTTGTGAGCTTTTGAGACAGTCTTTCTTTATGTAGAATTGACATTGTGTATCCCAGGCTATCTCAAACTCTTGACCCTGCTGCTTCAGCCTCTTGAACCCTGGGATGACAGATGCACAGTACCCCTCTGGCTGATAGAACATCTTAAACATGCTTAGTATGCATTTTTAAAAACTGCCTTTTAAGGTTTCATGTGTTGATCCCACTGGGTTAAGGCATATTTGTTGTGAACATTTGTTGAATGTCAAGGAAGGAGAAGTGATCTGAGGTCAGTGACTGGAGACTCTTAGGAAGAGAGTAAGAGAGGGGTTTTTACTCTGGTTGAGATATTTATGACATGAGGTTGAGTGAGAATATTCGAAGCTTCCAGATAAATGGATGTAACATTTTCAAAACTGGAAGCTATTGTGTGTGATTCTTTTTTTCATTACTTCTTTAAGTTAGAAGGTAACTATCTGGGATAGTGTAGGGGGCTGGGGTGTGAGGAGAGCCAGAAGGGCGGTGGGAGCAGAGTAAATGTTAGCGAAGTGCATCGTACATTAATAAATGCCTGATATGAACCTACATGTCAGTTTGTGTGCTGAGTATATAGCAATAGTAAATAAAATTTAAAATATTAAGATACAATAAAGTAAAAATAAAACCAATGGGTAGGATGAGCTGTGGGCATTGCTTTATTAGCCATATCAACTGAGAGGCTACATGGCCTAAATTGTCACCTATGGGACTAGAAGCACTTCATGTTTGCATAGTGGGGTAGACCTGATTGTCAGGGGTTATGTACTGTGTAACATATGTGAATAAATAAAAATATTTACATCTAGAAAACATTTAGTGAGATAAGATATGAAAAACAACAAGGCAGTAACTAGAAATGTAACTCAATGGATAGAGATCTTGCTCTGCATGCAGGAAGCCCTGAGCTTGATCTAGTCCTGTGTAAACCACATGTGGCAGAATGTCCCTGGAATCCCAGCACTCAGTGGGTGGAGGCAGAGGGATCAGAAATTCAAGGTCTTTTCTAGCTATCTAACATGAAGCATTCTATATGAGAAAGGATATGCAGTGGGAACCAAATCTACACAGGGTGTGACGGTGTAATCAGAAGAGACTTGTTAGAAGAGATGATTTTGGAGTTGAATTTGAAATATGAGTGGGAATTAGTCAAAATTCAGAGACGCAGGGAAGGAGGCTCAAAGAGGTTAGGAAAGAATATTCAGTGTGTGCAAAACGTAGACGTTAAGGGGTTTTAGGGGACTCCATGTAGTCCAGAATATCTGATATCTTTTCACGTGTGAGATACAGGAGACTATCAGGTTTTGGCACAAAAATGAAACATTTATCTCAGGAGATATTTGTGGCCAAAGAGTGAAAAGTGTGCAACAGCCATAAGTCCAGGCCAGAAACAGAATCTTAGATGTCAACCACACATAATACATGGTTTCGGGACAACTAGGTAAAGATGATGGATGAGGTTAGCATAAGGACAGAGCAGTAGGCTGTACTCTCAGGGAAGCAGCAGTGAGAAAGGCTGTTTATAAGAGCCTTAAGAATTAACCAGAAAGACGGGGAAGAAATCAAGAGGAAGCAAAGTCAGTATAAAGCAAGAACATGTTAAATTAAATAAAAATTAGAAAATACTCTTTAGCTTGGTAATAAGTTGTTGTGTATAATTAAAAAAAAAAAAAAGAAAAACCAACGTGCCTCTGCCTTCTCTGGAGCTCTGCCCATGCTCCCGGCTAGGCTTTGAGATTAGCTACGGCCTGTCTTACTCTGCTCTGCCAATGGCCAGCTGTGATCATTCCCCCAGCCCCTCATGGCCAGCTTCGCCAAGCCTTGAACAACTTCCCCAGCTGCCCTCCTTCTTCTCCTGCCCACCTCAGCCCTGTGGATGGAAACCACTACACAGTTGTATTATTTTAAAACTAGCCAGAGTTCCCTCCATCCTCCTTCGACCTTGCTTGTGGTGCAGGCTACAAGCTCTAGGTAGCCCAAGACCTACATGACTGTAGCTTCTTCTTTCCAAAGCCTGGGCTGAATTCCCTTCTCTGCATCCCTCCTCTTCCTCCTGGGATCTGGAGTCCCAGTTTTCCCCCTTCTCCCAGCAATTGGCTTCCATTTCCTTTACTGACACAATCAAGAACCAATTGGGGAATCAACACCTCCCTCTACAATAAGTAGTTAACTGGCAAACTTAGAACAGGTTTTGTGGTAGTTGATAAAAGCTAGCCTCTGGTAGTTGGAGTTGCAAATGAATATATGAATGAAACTGTCTTTCCAGAAACTAGGCTGTTTTAGAAAGTGAAGGGATAGAGTTGGGGGTGGGGATTGGGGATAAAGGGAAGGGTTTGGGAGACAGTAAACAGATGAGCTGCTTTTGACACAGGGTTTGGATAGATACACAGTGGATACCATTCAGGACAAAAGTTAATGGTGCAGAAAGCTATAACATGCTTTAAAGGGACAATAAGCAAGCTGCTGTAGCATGTTGTGGATATCCATCATGTTTCTTGACTATTATTGAATCTCTGTACTGCTTTTCTCTGTAGAAAATGGAGCCGTTTCCCAGAAGGCCGCTCTTTTAGCACTGAAGAGCAATAAGCGGTTAAAGGATTTTAGAGGTGAGGATAGTTGAGAAGTTTTGCACATATTGAATTTAGGAAAAGAGCCATAATTGTAGAAACTGATGGTGTATTTACATGCATATATAGCTAATTTTTTATGATATTGAATAAATGGAACACAGTAGTTTAAGGGCTCAGATGAAGGTGAACTTATGTTCATGTAAGTCTGGCATTTAACATTGCTTATTAATTCATTCTCTCTCTCTCTCTCTCTCTCTCTCTCTCTCTCTCTCTCTCTCTCTCTCTCTCTCTCCTTCTCTCTCTCTCTCAGAAGTATTGGGGATTGACCCTAGAACTTATATAGCTAGGCAAGTGTATCTATATGCCTAGTCCTATTTATGAACTCATGTGTATTCTATGAACATTTCTATGTGAGTGTTTTGTATGAACATTTGTGTGTGTGTATACATGAGAGGGTGCATGTGGAGAACCAGAGGTCAATGTTGGGTGTTTTTCTCAACCTGTGCGTTTAGAGTCTTATCTAAAATCATTTTGCCCATTTCAATGTTCTGAGACATTCCCTGTTTTGTTGTAGTTTATTTATTATTCGTTAGTTAGTTTCAAGCTTTACTGTATATTTTTCATTCAATTCATTCATTCTGAGTTGATTTTGGATATACCCAGAGATAGACTTCTAGAGCAATAAACTTTTCCAGCCACTCACTGAGGCGACTCTGTTTTTTAAAAAACATATCTTTAGCACCTTTGTTGAAGATAATTCATATTTTCTTGATTGTTCTCGAATAGGCTACTTGCAGTAAAACACTTACACGAACAACTAACTATATAAGGCATAGCATATAATCTATATATTTCACATGGATGTTTTTACATTTGTTTTCCTTATTTGACACAAATATGCTTTGAGTTTATCAATGTATACTATTATTTGTACCAATCATTACTATATTAGTCCCCTATTAAAGCATTTGTTTTTAAATAGAAAGGAGATAGGGATGTGGGAGAAAACTCCCCTTTACATTAACATTAGTTTTCATTATTAACCAAGGTTGAATTTCATCTGAGTTTGTCTTACATTTGAGGTACCAGTTTTATGTGTATTAAGTGAAGGTCAAAACTGAACACATTTAGAGCAAGTGAGTACTGAATGCAAGTGGAACTGGTCTATTGTGTCTTTAATTGAAAAAAAAATGAAGCTGTCTATATTAACTTTTAAATTACATTAAGATTTGTTATTTAGAATTTAATTATATCTAAACTGATTTTTTTTTTTTTGACAGAGGTTAATAAACTTGCAAAGGCTCTAGACAAAGTCACCAGTGAAAAAATCGGAATTGATGATTTGAAACATATTTCCAAAGGCCTAGGACTTGGTGTTCCAGATAAAGAATTACAAGATTTGCATAAAAAAGTTTCTGTTGATGGTACGTATTTCCTTTTCAGAATGAGTCAGTCAGTCAGTCAGTCAGTCTGTCTGTCTGTCTATTTTGGTTTCTCAAGACATGGTTTCTTTGTGTACCTTTGGCTATGTTGGAGTTAGCTCTATGAAGAAAGACTTGAACTCACAGAGATCTGCCTGCCTTTGCCTCTCAAGTGCTGAGATTAAAGGCGTTATGTGGCACTTGTAGGACTGAAAGACCAGAGAGTATAGCCTGAGGGCAAGAAGCATTCCAAACAAAGGCTGGAGTTGGTGTTGGGTGTAGAACAGTCTAGCCGTGCCTTTCAGTCATTCTGAGCTGTGTATCCCAGACTTAGAACTACACGGGAACACCTTTGGTTCGGTTCGGGAGGGTAAGCAAGCATGAACAACTGTTAACCGAAAGCCTTCTGTTTCATTTCAGAGGAGGGAAATGTGGATTTAAAAGATTGGCTGTTGCAGCTGAAAGGGACACCACACTTCAGTAAAAGTTCAAGTAAGTGGGAATTTTTAAAAGACGGTTTGAAGAGAGTAAGTGCAGTTTTCTAGTTTTCTAGTTTTCTAGAGCAGCATCCATTTCTACAGCAAGTGTGCTCTGCCTAAAGAGTCAACAGGGACCCAGTCATGAGCTATTCCTGATTTATGCTTTCTGGGATATCTATCTGTCACTAAAACAAAAAACAAACAAGACACAAAAAGCAAAGCCAAAAAACAACTGAATAAGTAAAAAATAAGAAAATTAAATTTAGAACCTCGCCCCCCCATTTAGCTTCTACCAAAAACAAAACAAACAAACAAACAAAAAAAACCAAAACCCCAAGCCAAACCAAACCAAACCAAACCAAACCAAGAAAACCAACAGTGAATGCCCCAAATTTATCTGGAGAATTCATTTCCTGTCCAAGTTGTGATACGAAATGGATGCCGTCAATTGGCGCTCAGTCATTTTACTGAAATCCCAAGGGAAAAAAGCTATTGCTCCCTCATGAAATTCACTGTTGAAGCATATAGGAATGTACAGGAACATACTGAAACTTACAGAACTCCCCAAGACTTTTCGTCTCCATCCACCTTTGTAGTCATGAGACACTGAATGTAGTCTGGCTGTAATGTATTTTGGTAACTGCTATGTCCATTTTAAAGAGAGGTCTTTAGAACTTTTTAAATTTTCAAATTTTAAATGAATTGAAACCAGGTTATAAATCTACAACTATTTTGGATTCTCTGGGTCTGCTTGGAGAAGCCCATGTCTTGAGAAGAGGTGAAGTAGCTTAATTTTCCCTGTAGTCTTTACAAACTTAAGCAGAACTACATTCAAGGTTCAATTTGAATAGCTACAAAAGTAAATTGTTCTTCAGACAGTATTTGGAATGTGTTCAAAATTCACATAGACAAAATATTTTGTTTTGTTTTGTTTAAGACAAGGTTTCTCTAGGTAGCCTTGGCTGTCCTGAAACTCACTCTATAGACAAGGCTGACCTCAAACTCAGAGATAAACCTGTTTCTGGCTCCCAAGTGCTGGGACTAAAGGCGTGCACCACCACTGCCTTTTTTGATATTTTAATAGACAAAAATATGTTATCTTTGATCCTTTAGAATGGGGCCAATAAGATTTTGTAAGTACATTTTTGGTAAACTTCTTACAGAGTTAGTGTTTATAAAGTGGATTTTTTAATTGCATCTGAAAATAATTTATGCATATAATTTCAAAAGTAAATATTACATTTGATTGATATATTAATGTCATCTTATTATTATTTATGTGATATTTTTGTGTATTGGTACATGCAAGCAATTCACTTTAAGGAGAATAGCTACTTGAGAATAGTCAATCTATGACTAGTTTTTCCAGTTTAAAAAGCTTTAAATTACACCTTATTTACTTATTTATGTGTATGTATGTATGGACACCTTGTATGTTTGAAGGTCAGAGGACAACTTGTGGGAGTTAGTTCTCTCCTTCCACCATCAGGTTCCAGGGAAGTGAATTCAGGTCATTAGGCTTGGTAGCAAGTGAGTTAACCCACTGGGCCATCTTACTGGCTACCAATTTTCTAAGTTTTGGCAAGTGGATGACTTCAAAATATCTGAATGGATGAGTGTAAGCAGATACTCTAAGGTTACTCTTTACATAATATTGCTTTTTCAAACTTCATTTAAATTTTTATTTGATGTTTTTAAAAATTGGTTCACAAAACAATACACTTAATGGAATTTTTACAAATACTTAATTCTTCTTGCTTCTCCTTCACTACCCTCTCCAGTTTCCTGTCCCTCCCTTTTGCTGAAACCCTCTTCTCCAACATCTTTGTTTCGGCGTTCATGACAAAAGTATTTTATTACCCTTTCCTTTCTCTAAACTCCTATCTTTAAACCCTTCTCATGGTCTCCATTCTTCTTTCATGACTCATATACCAACATGCTTTGTGTGTGTGTGTGTATGTATGTATGTGTTTATAAGTTATTAACTCAATTTAAATATCTACAATGACTTTGTTTCATAGTGGCTACATTTTTGTCTATAAAATGAATTACTTTGGTCTTTAAACTTGACTTCACAATTAATAATCATGTTAGGGTGAAGAACAGTCTTCCCAAGCTCTTTTCCTTCCTTCATAGGTCAAAGAAAATTTGATAGTGTCTTTGGTATTTGGGGGGTGGTTTAAATTAGCTGATGTTATATGCAAAGCACTTCTCATAGCTTAGCAAGCTCTGACTGCAGAAGTGATAGATGTGTTTGTTATTATGCAGGTTATTTCAAGTGTTTTTCAATTTTCCTACATTGCGTATTTTTTTTTTCGCACATAGAAATACAAGCTCCCTTGAAAACTCTGGCCTCCATTAGGAAAAATGAGACAAGTACTGATGATGTAGTCTCCATTTTGAAAAATGTCGGGGTTGCATTACCCCAAAATACAATTGAGACAATATTAAAGAACATAACCCCCAGGGGTGAGTATATAATGTTTCTAATTACCTTTACCTCAGTAACATGAGTCTTCTTGAACTTTTTGAGTTCCCTGATTTGCTTTATGGATTTCCTAGGCTTCCCTTGACCTACCACCTAATGAGATTCCAGATACTGTTGGCCAGGGTCTAATTCTATTCTCAGCAGCACCTTGCAAAGAAGGATATGCAGTGCTAGTGTGTGTGCATGTGTGTGTGTGCATGCGTGTGTGTGTGTGTGTGTGTGTGTGTGTGTGTCTGAATGATACTGAGAGTCTGCCTGTCTTATTATATCTCTGCATTTCAAAGCCAAGCCTACAAAGTGCTTTCCAACAGGGCGACTACTATCGTTGCTTGTATACTTTGTCTTATCACTGACTTTACTCATGTTCTCTGACATTTTCCCTTCCAGAGGATGGGAAACTGAACTTAGAAGAGTTTCTGAACCATTTGATTAAGACACAGCTTTCATCTGTCCCTGAAAGTAAGTTGTTGTTGTTGTTGTTTTAGTTGAATGAAGATAGAAAATGACATGTTGTGGTCTCTTTTTAGATGGCTGTAAGCTCAGTTAAGACTGTAATCAATTTCTCATGCCTTTGTACCATTCAGTTTTAATCTTTAACACAACTGGAAAAGACCACAGTACCAGCGAAATGTTAGTTAACTTCTTTCTAGTTTAGACAACAGAGTCTTGATGTCTATGGTGTTTCACTAAGGACGTTAGTTAATATATATATATATATATATATCAGCACATAGAATTAATTTACTTGGCTACAATCAAAGTCCAAAAGTCCACTTATGAGACATAGTAGCATATAATAAATCATTAGTTCTTAACAGTAACTTACAGTTCTTCACTAAAAAACAAGAGGAAAGTTTTGTTGTTGATATTAAGAGAATTTCTTTGTTTAGATTTTGCTATTTTAACTTTGATTTCTTGTTATTTTTGTGTATGAGCCTCTTTTTTCTGTTTTTCCTTGTAACTAAACTCAGCCTGGTAAAATTTTGACAGTACTATACAGTGTGCTAAGGGTTTTATTTTAGTTTTTCGGTGTTTGTGTTGTTTCAGCCTTCTGGGTTTTTTGATGTGCTCTCATTTCTGATGTCTACAGTGCTGAAACTAACAGTGGGATGAATAATTCTGACATAAACTGAAATTATATCCCCTTCCCTTCACTTCATAGAGGCTTACAGTCTGGCTATTGCTTATTGCTTTGGATAGGCATAACTATATACACTTGGCAAACAAAAAATTATGATGGAGAAAAATTATTTTTTTGTAGAAATGCTCCCTTTGGGGGAATTTCTAATAATATACTTTATTTTATTTTATTTTATGTGTGTGTATGTGTGTGTGTGCGCACACACAGGCATCTGTGGAGGCTAGAAGAGTATGTCACACCCCTTGGAACTGGAGTTTCAGGTGGTTTGGAGCTGCCTGACATGGGGGCTAGAAACCGAACTTCGGTTTTCTGAGAGAGCAGAGAGGTCTCTTCATCATTCAGTCATATTCTAGCTACCTACCCCATCCCTGCAAAATAAATGATTACTACATCTCCTAAAGATAGTATCCACAATGTAATTAGTAGTAAATAGAAAAATACATCCTGAAGCTTAACAGAGAAAACTTTTTGTTTCTTTGTACAGATGATAAGTAGCTTGAGACAGAACTGATGCCTTAGCTACTAGGAGCTGCAGGTCTACACTTCATGTGCAACTACTTTTTATGAATGTATTTATTTGATTTGTTTCATTTACTGTCTTTATACTAGATTTTATTTCTATTTCTACATCAGTTGCACTGAATTTTCAGTGAACAATTGTTCAAATTACTATAGCCAATGGATGTTGGTATGTTGTATTTTCACACACGTTCTTGGGATATTTCTTTTTCTGATAATTTCCCTGTTGATCCGGGGACTGTTTGGAAGTGTGTCACTTGATTTCCTGATTTTAAAATTTAATTTATTGTTATTTTTAATTCTATCATAGTCAGAGAACGTATGACACATAATTTCAATATATTTATTAAAATAGCCAAATTACTGGTATTTTCTTTATGGTGCAGAATATGGTGGTTTTTTTTTTTTTTTCCTGTGTGCACTTGAAAACAGTGTGTGTTCTTCAATCAGAGAGCATGGTTGACAGTTTTCTCTGCTCTTCTCTGTATGGTGTGTTCTGGTCTGTCAGTTTCTGAGAGGGAAGCACTAAAATTCCAATCACTATTATTGTGTTTTTTGTGCTCCTCTTGAATGTCACTGGCCTCCTTCAATGCCTGTTGCCTTCACTCTTTGCATGCCCCCTTGTGGTGGCCACGTCTTTCTAATGAGAAGGCTGCATTTACCATTTTGAAACAAAAAAACCACTTCTCTGCCCCACAACTGCAGAAAACCTCACTCACCGCTGTACCTTTATAACTCTTTTCACACTGGAATAGAATATGATAGGAAGACAGTTCTTGATTTTCTATGTTCTCATAGCTTTTCTTTTTATTGTCTCCTGGGAGATAGGGTTGATGACAGCAAACTATACTTCTCTAAGTAATGCGACAGCAACGATGTCAGTTAGTAAATATTGTGAGAATCTAAAGCTACTTAATAGCCATGGTTCATAGACATGGTTCACGTGGCTCATATTCTGAGAAGTCCTTTTATCCATGAAAATTTCTTTGCTATTAAAATTACATAGAAAGAGCTACCAAGAGCTGAAGAGGGCAGAGGAAATCATCAAACATGACTAAGTTAAGCAGTGCAGTCTGCCAAGGCAACAGCAGACTTACCTGAAACCTCTCTTTGCCTACTTGAGAAAGCCCCCAGATGCATGACAAGAACCCACAGACACAGCACTGGAACAGGACAAAATTGAAATTAGAAAATCAAAATAGAATCTTAATTCATTATCTCCATCAAAACAGAAATCTTCCAGCAGGTACTGTTTGAGTATCAGAGCTGTCTGAAGCCTTAATGCTAGGAGCAGTGAGTTTATAGAGGTGCCCATGAGCTGTGAGGCAGATGCTGAGCTGGGACAGCGTCTTGGTTTCCAGACCTGAGGTCCAATCCAGGGTCACTCATTGTATTTACTTATGGGTCTCTCTTGAGTTTCCTTTGATTCTGTTTCCTTGGATTTTTATGACCCTAACAGGACACGAAGTGCCTATTTTGAACGTCACTTGGGCTTGTCATTAATTTCCTCATGAGAAGTTGGATCACATCCTTTTGACAGGAGTACAACAGTAATGATGCAACATCCTCTCTGTGCATTGCATCAAGAAATGCATGACGCTAGGCCTTCCCTTTATTGATGGTCACTTTGTTCTTATATTTAGGTGATACTCTTATATTTCATCCTTCTGTATGCTCTTTGTCCTTAGATATTGAGAAAACCTGAAAGAGTCTTTGAAAGCAGATAAATATATTAATTATCATCAAACTTTCACATACTGTGTTTAGTTCTTTTGATAATGTAGACTTGACTCTATTTTCACAACTGTGATAGCCAAATGTTAATTTTCTAACCCCATCATTCATTTTCAATTGTTAAATGAAATGATAATGAAAGAAAGTTTTTTCTTCATGTTTTTATATTGTCTGTTTAATGTAAAAAATTCTTCTTTATTTATTTATTTACATTATTCTATTTATTTTTCTTAGTGTAAAGTCTTTCCCATGGGCCACACTCATTCTTATTTTAATTCTTGATATTTATTTATTTGTGTGTGTGTGTGTGTGTGTGTGTGTGTGTGTGTGATGGCACACCTGTAGAAGTCGGAGCACAGTTTGTGGGAGTTGATTCTCACCTTTCACTGTAGGCATTGAGGATCCAACTTGGGTCATCAGGTACCTTTACCAGCTGAACAATCTCATTCCTCTGTTTTACTTTTATACAGAATGCCTTTTGCATTTTTTTAAATGTTTTTTTTTTTTGTTGTTGTTGTTGGGTTTTTGTTGTTGTTGTCGTTACTCTTGTTTCAAGACAGGATTTCTCTGTGTAGTCCTGGCTGTCCTGGAACTCACTCTGCAGACCAGGCTGGCCTCAAACTCTGCCTCCCACACATGTACTTGGTAATCTTGAAGGTCTAAAGAGGTCATTGAATCCCCTGAAAACTAAAGTTATAGGTGGTTGTAAACCACAATGTGGAAGTTGGGACCTGAACCTGGGTCTTCTGCAAAAGCAAATGTTTTGAACTACAAAACCATCTCTCCAGCTCCAAAATTGAAAATTTAAACTAATAATACTATCTGTGACAATACTCTTTTAATATATTTTAAATAATATACATGCTTTGGCAAAACATTGGAAACAACAGTAATTTAAAACACCCATTTCATTTCTTGAATACTAGTTTTTAATGGTTGGTTTTATATGTATTTTGTCACTGCTGATTATTTATTAGATCTTTCATTTCTATTGGCTATTCTATGTCTTATAAAATAGTGATGCTAATGTTATTGGTTTTTTAATTCTAAGAGAATTTAACACACAATTATAAATACATTTTAAACATTTAGGCTTATAGTGCACAAGGAAGCACAGTAGATCCTCCTACTCTGAAGACTCATATATATGAATTGTTGCGATCCAAAACATTGTTGCAAGGACTGGAGTTGCAGCTCGGGTGGGGGAATACTGGCCTAGCATGAGCAAAGGTCTAAGTTCCAGCCCCAGAACTATAAAGCGGCATACTAGACAATTATATAGCCAAGATATTATATTGAATTTAAAATTTTCTTTTAATATTTTCACAATTGTGGGAGTTGAACTCGGGACCTTGCTCATGCTAAGTAAGTGCTCTGCCACCGAACCACATCCCCAGTCATGTATTTAACTATGATTCAAGTTGGAAAGTGTAACAGAGACCCTTGAACGGTTTTCTTCTATTTCAAAGAGTACGTAGTACTTACATAGACATCCTACTTTTACATGATTTCATGTTTTCCTTAATTCTATCATGTTGTATTTCCTTAGGAGAAAAGATTGAATCCAGTAGCGTGGATGACATTTTGAAAAACATGGACATAGTGCTCACAGAGGAGGAGAAGCAGGTTCTCTTTGAACACCTGCCAGTTCCTGGTGAGGCTCTAAAACACCTCATAGTAGTTATTGTTATTAGGTTTGCTTGTTCTGAGGTCTCTCTGTGGGAGTTTTTAAGATTAACTTGAGGCATCAAAAGCAATCATTATACAACCACCGAAGTCTTGCTGCTTATTGTTTGACAGGGTGAGAGGATGTAACTGCTTCATTCTGATGCCAGGTTATTTATCCCTAAAGCACAGCTCTTAAACGGTTAGCCTGCTCTTCAAAAAGAAAAAGTCTCCAGTGGCTATCAGCTTTTATCTTAAGGTCTTTGATCCATTTTGAACTAGTGTTTGTGCAGGGTGAGAGATGAGGAACATTCTTCTACACATGGATATTTAGTTTCTCTTGTACCAGTCGCCTCTTGATAAAGAGGGTGTAGGGTTTTTTTTTGTTTGTTTGGTTTTTTTTTTTTTGTTTTTTGTTTTTTGTTTTTCGAGACAGGGTTTCTCTGTGTATTCCTGGCTGTCCTGGAACTCACTCTGTAGACCAGGCTGGCCTCGAACTCAGAAATCCACCTGCCTCTGCCTCCCAAGTGCTGGGATTAAAGGCGTGCGCCACCACTGCCCGGCTGGGTGTAGTTTTTTCAATGTATGTTTTTGGTACCATGGTCAAGAATGAACCAGCTATAGCTGCTTGGGCTTCTTCTTTTATTCTGTTCGCCCACATGTCTAGATTTTTGCCAGTATCATGATATTTTGGTTGAATACAGTTTGTGGTATAGTATTAAGATACCTACAGCATTGTTCTCTTTGCTCAGGACTATTTTTGACTATCCTGAGTCTTTTGTGTTTGCATACACATTTTAACATTGTTTTGTCTATCTCTGTGAAGAATGTCACTGGATTATTTGTTTTTATTGTGATAACTTTGAGTCTGTAGATTGCTATTGTTTATATGGCCAATTTTACACAATTCTGTTGTTACTCTCTCAGTATGTGAGGTCTTCCCATCTCTTACTGTCTTACATAGGTTTTCTCTTCAGTGCCTTATAGTCTTAATATAAGGGTCTTTAATATCTTTGGTTAAGTTTTTGCATACCTATTGTTTTTCTCGATTATTAATTCAAAGGATTGAACAGCCCTGACAGAGTCTTTAAGGGGCTCTCGAGTTCCCTTCTAAGACCTCACAAGCCAGGCCTTCATCACCTGGATTGCTCTCACAGTTATTTTTCAAGTTCCCACAACAGCTCAGAAAGCTTTGAACACGTGATGACTTTCCCAAAGTCCTTCCAAAATCCTCCCCCAAGCAACACTGTCAGGTCTGTCGAAGTAGTAAACCACTCTCGGTTCCAACTTCTGTCTTAGGGTTTCTATCACTATGATAAAACACCAAAACAAAAAGTCACATAGTGGAGGAATGGTTTATTTCTGCCTACAACTTCCAGGCCACATTCCATGACTGAGGGAAGTAAGGGCAGGAAGTCTAGTCAGAAACCTGGAGGTAGGAACGGAAGCAGAAACCACTGAGGAGTACTGCTCTCTTCATAGCTTGGTTGGCCTGCTTTCTTATACAGTTCAAGACTGCCTGCCAGGGTTGGTACAACCCACAGTGGGATGCGCTAGGCTCCCCCACACCAATCATTAATCAAGAAAATGCTCAACAGATGTGCCTATAGGCCAATATTATAGATACTTTCCTCAGTTGAAGAATCCTTTTTTTCAAATGACCCTAGCTTGTGTTAGGTTGACATAAAACTAACAAATACACTGTATAATTCAGGTTTTCTTTCTACACAGATAATTATCAGAAAAATATAGAAGCCAGAGGGTAATATTAGTTTATACTGTCAAAACCTGTAACTTTGCAAATGAAAGTCACGTCATATTCCTATAACTTATTTTTATAAACCTTATTTATTGTCATTTATTGAGGATATACCATGTGCTAGGCATGGGCCTAAGCACTTCATTGTTTTTCAGCTCTGAGACAGGTGCTGTTGGGTTCTCTGTTATAGCAGTGGGGAAACAGAGCTATAAGAGGTGGGGAAATATATGAATTTATGTGAACTATATGAAAGTATGTGAATTTACTTCTTAGATGATGAATGCGTAGATATGGAAATATTGATTGGGGCTGTAAAGATGCTCAAAGGTAAGTAAATCACCACGTGAGACCACATGAGACCACGTGAGACCATGCGTGGCCACATGCACATGATACTGATAAGAGCACTGTGCTTATTCTTTATTATTTTAATTTTCTTTTTATTTTGTGGATTGGATTCTTTTATAGTGTATGTTAGTTACACAAACATGCATGTAACATATGTTGATCACAACCACCACCTAAATAGCCCTGTTGTGTTTCCTTTTCCCTATTCTTTTATTCCCTACAAGCCCTCCTTTTCCTTTTATGTCCCGTTCCTATTTTTAAGTTTTATAAAGTCCACTTATGAGACTAATTTTTTTGAGTATAGATTATTTTGTTTAACATGGTGATCTCTAGTTTTCATCCATTTTACTTCAAATAAAAAACAATCTGCCTTCTTTATTGCTAATAAAACTTAAAGGCTGAATAAAACTCTACTGTGCATATCAACCACATCTCTCTCTATATTATTAATTCATGGATGAACATTTGCTGTTTTTTGTAACCTGATTATTGTGAGTGGCTATAAAAAACATGGTACCTAATTATAGCTGACCTTATTACTTTTGGGTATACACTTAGAAATAAAAAGCTGGATCATATGAAGACTTTTGTGGGTTTTCCCCCCAAAGAAATGCCATACTAAGTTCCATAGTGGCTGGATTAATTTAAATTCCCACAATGGGTTTATCACTGCTCCTTTCCCCCTAGTTCCTTGCCATAATTATGGTTTTAATATTTCTTTATAATTATTTGATTCTTTATTAAGTTGGTTTTGTTTACTGATGTGATTGAAAACTAAGATGCAGAGGTTTGGAGAGATGTCTCAATGGTTCCGAGCATCAGCTGGTCATCCAGAGGACTCAAGTTTGGTTCTTAACACCTACAGGCAGCTCACAGATGTTTGTAACTCCAGTCCCAGGAGGTCTGGTGACCTCCTCTGGGCTTTGTGAGCACTAGATACATGTGATGCACAGTCATACACGCAAGCAAAATACCTATATGCATTAAAAAAAAACTAGAAAAATAAATGACAGAGAGACAGCTCAACAGTTAAGAGCACTGACTTTTCTTCCAGAGGCCCTGAGTTCAATTTTCAGCAATCACATGATGGCTCACAATGCCCTCTTTTGGTGTGTCTGAAGAGAGCAACAGTGTACTCATATACATAAAATAAATAAATAAATATTAAAAAAAATAAATGGCAAGCAAAAGTTAAAAAGGAAAAGAAATCATCTCTTTTGCACCTTCCTCATGTGACTCTCCTACAGAAAACTGCTTTTAAAAGTACCTTGTCTTAGTTCTTTCATAATCAATTCTATAGGTTTAAATATTATACTTACAGTGCTGTTTATATTTATAGTAGTAACTGCCAAGCCTCTTGATGTCAGACTCTTTTATATTCTTAAGCATTATTAAAGCTCCTAAAGAGCTTTTGTTCATATAGGCTTTACCTATTAATATTTACTAAATTAGAATTAGAAAAATAAAAATATTTACATGATAATTTGTTGAAATAACAATATCAAAATAATTACCTTTATACATAAATTGCATGCTTTTTGTAAAAACTTTTTCTTAAAATTTAGTGATCACAAGTGTTCTACAGTTTTGTCAGTATCTTACTGGATGGCTGTATCTTCTTAAATCTGACAGAGTAGCCTATATTCAATGAAATATATGACAAAAAATGTGGCCTGACTGGTGGTGGGAATGTAAATTAGTCCAGTCACTGTAGAAAAGTTAGCAATAGGACTTCCATGTGATCCATGACTGTGGTCGTAAACAAAAGTAAGCTTACCATAAGGATGCCTGTGTACCATGTTTACTGGGACACTAACCACAGTCACCAAACTATGGATCAGCCATCAGTGGGTGAGTAGATAAAATGTGCTATTTTCTCATATTAAGGCTTTATTAAGCCATACAATGAAACAAAATTGTGTTGTTTTTTAGGAAAATGGATGGAATTTGAGGTCATCATGTGAGTGACATAACTAGTTCCAAAGTCAGGGGCCACATATCTTCTCTGACACAGACACTGGGCTCCAGAGAGATAGGGATGGGAAGCCATTTAAATTCCGTCTAGAGAATTTGGGAAGGAGAACAAGAGCACACATCATCATTGCCACACATTAGGTTAATTTTGAGAATATTTTTATGGGAATAAAAAAATCTTATTTTATGGGTCCATCTTATTTTAGCCTAAATCTATTTTTTAAGATTATTGAATGATAAAATGAAGATTTATATTGTTAATGTGATCTAATAATATAAAATATCCATAGAAAACTCAATGTGTGGAATATTTTAATAGTATCCATATGAATTATTGTCTGTGTTAACTGTATAATACTCAGTTTTTCCTGTTCCTAATCATTTACCACGATCCACTAGAGAACAATTGTGAAGAACAGTTTCTGCTTTGACTATTCTACTGAACAATTCTCACTTTTTATTCTCTACAACGGTAAAACTTTGTATTTTCATAACTAGAAACCATTATAAAATTACATTTTTATGATTCACTTTTCTATATTCTCAAAGAAAAAATCGATATTGCTAATCTGTCCAGCTTCCTGGGTGATATGGGCGTTGAGCTTTCAGAAGAAGAACAAAGCAACCTACTCAGACATCTCCCGGTCAGTGGTGAGTATTTCAATTATTTTAATGCCTTTCAAATATGACTTTCAGAGTTAATTATAAGGAGTACTGATATTCAGCAACAATATTTAACATATGTTTCATTTATTATTTAGTTACTTTGAAAGTATACAGAAATATCTGGTACTAAAGGAGGGAATGTTGCTTGCATGTGTTTATTTATAATTTGGACATTTAAATAAATAATAAGATTGTTAAGCATAAAATAATTGGACCTTAATACTACAAGGTAATGCAGAAACGCCATAGAGGTCATTAGGAAGCCTAACATAGCAGGGAAAAAAAGGACAGGAAAGGAAGTGAAGATAGACAAGCGAGTGGAAAACAAGAGGAGATGGTCCATTGAAGCTCTGTTTACAAGTTACTAAGAACACTGTATTGTAGAATTTATGACACTTAAAATATGTAGGTTAAATAGTCACAGTAGTAAAGGAAACATTCATAGCACATGCTGTAGAGCGGTCTAATGATTTTACAGTTTTTATTTATTTTATTAATTATTATTATTATTTTTGGTTTTTCGAGACAGGGTTTCTCTGTATAACCCTGGCTGTCCTGGAACTCACTCTGTAGACCAGGCTGGCCTCGAACTCAGAAATCTGCCTGCCTCTGCCTCCCAAGTGCTGGGATTAAAGGCGAGCACCACCACCGCCCGGCTACAGTTT
The DNA here is from genome assembly GCF_011762505.2 of Arvicanthis niloticus. Taxonomy (NCBI): domain Eukaryota; kingdom Metazoa; phylum Chordata; class Mammalia; order Rodentia; family Muridae; genus Arvicanthis; species Arvicanthis niloticus. The sequence goes on along the minus strand of NC_047663.1, from coordinate 17,538,807 downwards.
TTAAAGAGTAAAAACGTCACACTGTCTAAAATAAATATTAGTTATTCATATTTCTTCATGTTGAATTAGCAATGGCAAAGTACACATGTAAAAGAAGTAGGTCTAATTCTTGTGATTTATGTTTAATTTGCTCATATATTATATGCTAAGAGCTATACTAGGCTCAAGAAATACAAAGAAGAAGTAAGTCTATTTCCACTAGTGAATAATGTATAATTTACTTGGAAGCAGGGTGAAATATGAAGAAAATTACATAGTAAGCTTAAGACGTGCCACAATATTTTTTGGTGTGGTGGGAAGGAAGGTAAGTTGAACGAAATGATGTTTGCATTCAGGCAGTGCTAAGGGATTGAATCAGATGAGGATTTTTTTCTAATCTATTTTAGAAAGCCAGAGCTATAAAAGTAGGCAAAGCTATGTCTTAGAGGGTCTGTACGTCATCCTACAGGTCAAAGTGTAGAAAGAGCCGCCAAAGAATTTCTTGGTTGCGAATATAGCATCATGCTTTGTCCTCTCCAAAAGTGACTGGACCAAGGACTGTAATTAAGAGCCATTTTAAATTAGAAATACATCTTCACATACTTGTGAGAGTTAGATACCATGGAACTGTCTACACTATACACCTAAGTGTCTCTCATGAACAAACAGATATAAGTGTGCACAGTAGGATGCTATCGTCAGCCTTTGAAAAGGAGGATATTTTATCATTTACAATAACATGATAGACCTGAAAGACAGCATGCATAGTGACATTAACTGCCAGGAGCCTGCCTGGCCTTAGGAGCTGAAGTGGGGCACAGCATGGGACACAGGACAAAACTTAACTTTTTAACTTTAACTTCTTTTTAAATTTTTCCTTATTGGTCTGCACTAAACACTTAACTCTATATTACTGTCCTGTGCTTCATTAAGCACTGGGAAAACTTAACTCTTTATCTCTCTTATTATTTACTTTATTATTCTCTGCACTTGAATAAACACTGGAAAGCTTAACACTCACTTTATAAAAGTATTCTATAATTCTCTGGCAATTAGCCTATGCTGTATAGCAGTGGGGAATTTGGCTGAGGATTTATTGCTAAGGCTCCTTTCTCTCTTGCCCAGAAGCCCCACCTCTCACTGGCCAGGTGAGAGGGAGACTTGGAGTAATTAACCAAGAAAAGAAAGCCATGCTTGCAGAAAGAAAAACTTTTACACAGGCAGTATGCTCAGAAACACACACATTTATACATACACACAGACACATGTTTCTTGTCAAACCCAACCTCCTGTCCCATCTATTCCACAAGTATTTATGCATATACATATATATGCATATTTATACATACACTATACTTCACACACACACACACACACGCACACACGCACACACGCACACGCACACGCACACACACACACACACACAATTTGGTGGATGGAGCAATAGTCCCCACTGAGCAAGCACCAGCACAGAAAGAACTCACTTATTCTAGATGAAAAATAAGCTCCAACCTTTATTGCTCAGAGAAAGAAAAAGCTATCTTTTTATTGAGTATTAAAAAGCCCTGTCCTTGTCAGTGAGAAGGAACCCACTGTTAAGAAAACCCCTGTCTCATGGTAAGAAGAAGCCTTGTCCGCTCTCTCTGGCTCTCTCTGTGCTCTTATTGTCATTGTTCCTAGATCTTATACTTTTCAAGTACATGATCACATGGCATTCTAAGCATCTTTTAAAAAAAATTCACAATAAGTTTAATCCTAAATCCGAATCATAAATTGAATAAGTTACAACAGAAATATTTACATGTGTTTCCATTAAGACTAATTATTAAATTAAACATTTTCTGTCACTAGCTCCACAGGTTCATTGAGAGTTTAAAACAATAATTCTTATGTCTTACGTTAGCATAGTTTTGTCAAGTGGTAAATCATCTGCCTTGGGTCTAATTAGTATTGAGGTTCTGTATAGATAAACCAGACAATATTTTATCTCCTGTTATTGCACCTACAATAAATTATTCCTTCCCAGTCTAGAACCTTTAGTTATCAGATAATAGTTTCTCAGCCAGCTCAGAAGGAATGTTTTCCCTGATCATAAATTCATTTTAAGCCTTCTTTTTATTTTGGTGCAATTAGCTCGTTACACATGAAGGTTTGCAGAGCCCTAATTGGAGACTTTTCTATAGAGGGTTCTTAATTGCTAGTATAAATTTAGGGATTTTGTAGAATCATTATTAGGAATTATGAAATCATCAATTTGTCTACATGGCATTGCTACAAGAGAATATGTCTTCACTGATCTGCAGAAAACCTGCCCATTAGGATAGCCCAGGAATTATTAGACTAATTTAATAATGACAAGGAAGGCATATTAGCATTAAAAATGAATCCTGAGATGAGATTTCCGAAGGCCTTGAAGTTTAGAATTTACTCATTGAAGACCATTTAAAAATCGTGGGCCATTTCCAGGAAAGTCATCTGCTACCTCTTGCCTCTCCCAGGTGGCTCCTGGCAATAAACCAGACACAGAAAGACAAATACCACCTGACTTCACTTATATGTGGAATACGTGTGTGTGTGTGTGTGTGTGTGTGTGTGTGTGTGTGTGTGTATGCATGTGTATGTGTTTCTCTTGCATTCTCTTTCTCTGTTTTTTTAAATGTTTGTTTGGTTTGTTTTTAATTTCAGTTTGTTTGTTTGTTGGCCTGTTTGTTTTCTAAAGAGAGAAGAATGAGGTCATGAAGTTGGGTGGGTGAGGAGGTGAGGACAATCTGAAAGGAGATAAGGGAGAGTAAACCATGATCAGAATAGTGTATAAAAAATTACTTTTAACAAAAGAGGCTTATTTCAGCTAAAAAAGTGAGTCAAACTCATGGGTAGAAATAGACAATAAAACAACAGTTAGCAACATGTTCAACATATACTAATACAATAAACTTAAAAAATAAACTTTAATTGAGAAGAAAAATTAATTTGGGAGATCTGACATACCTCACGATAACTATAATGAGTGATGATGAATTATATACTAAGTTGATAAGAGCAGGGCCAATGAGATGGCTCAGTGAGTAACAGCAAACCAGATTTTGCAGAGTTGCCTTTTATACTGCCTTTTAAAAGTTATGATGATTCGGGTTTGAGTTCCAGTATGATTACCTTTGTTTGAGTCTTTGTTTCTTTTCCTGTAGCTGAAGGGAAGATAAGCCAGCTTCAGTTGGTAGATACTATCAAGACTCTAAACAGTGAGTAAAAGAAATGAAATTACAGTTTTAAGTCATTGTGATATTATTTTAACAATTTAATGTTACCTATGGTTATAAGCATGCATATTCATAATATCCAAACTTGGAGATTATATAGAAGAAATAAAAAGGACAAGAGACCACCACCCAAACTAAAAAACCAAAGTAAGAAAATAACAACATTTATCCTTCAGTATATTGTTTTCTATTCTCATATATTATGAATTGAAAATTTGACTTTTAAGGGTTTTTTGTTCATGCTATTTTGGGTTATAAAGTGATAATTATTTTATTGATGAATAGATAATTTATACTTATTGATACTTTCTTCCACAGCAGAGATTTTATACGATTGCAACATTGAATATCTTCTAAGACATCTTTTAATTCTATTTCTAGATCATGTATTTACTCTGGCTTTCATTTTTTTAGAACTGCATAAAAATGTTAATTTTATAAGGCTTCAATAATCAAGTTATTTTAGTGGCAGAATAACTAATTGGAAATCTAGAAAAATGGACTGAGTTAGAGGGGACAAATACTATTCTTAGTTTAGGTAATAACCAGTAGCAAAATAATTGTATTTTCTTCATGATATAATTTATTGGTAGACAAACTACCAATTTCACATTTTAAAACTTTGTTTTAGTCTTATCAGGTATTTTTATGACCTTGAAAAGGATTAATGATATCTGGTCCTCCTTTTGACTTTGACGTTCATTTTGTATCAACTTTGAAAAGCATTTCATCAGACAACCTTACTTTGTATTGGGAAGCAAATGCTTCGAAGTGGAATGTATATGCCCAAGCATTCTATGTGCATGTGTATGAACACCATTATGAATTATGTAAAAAAGAATTTGTCTCATTTTTCTTAAGGTGGGAAGATTGACACTGCAAAGTTAGACAGAGTTCTAGGGAAGATGGGAGTGGGACTCACAAGCAAAGAATTTCAGTATCTGCAAGAGCATCTGCCAGTTGACAGTAAGTGTTTCTGCTGGTATAGGTATTATCTAAGGGTGTTAGACATATGTATGAGGAGGCGTCAGCTACATTTATCTCTCTGCATTGGAACTCTGTGACACATTCAGAGAAATTATATCTTGAACTTGAATTTATCAAAGTATTGTCCTTTCCATATGAGGAGGTCAAAGATCTTCAAAGCAGTGGAAGAAAAAATGTGTTTCAATGCCATCCACTCCTTATTGCTATACTTAGAATGGTCTTTTGGAAATCCTGTTTGAATTAATTCACTTTAAGTTTCAAAGGTTAATTTTTATGCTGTTAGGCCTTTAAAATCTAGGCATGCAAGGTGTTGGAGGGTGGGGACTTGGGAGGGGCTGGAGGAAGAAAAGGAAGGGAAGGAACAATGTAATCATGTTTTAATTAAAATTTACAAAAGGAAAAACATAGATCAAAATATGATGTGAATTTATTAAAATTGCCTTTTATGATTCTTTGATAGAACTGGTAAGTACAAGTAATACCTCAGAATATCTCTGCTGAGAGTGACTTAGTTTAGGAAAAGAAAAACAGATAAAGATAAAGATAAGAAGAAAATATTGGTGAATAGAAATAGAAGGTTGGAGAAGGCCTGAAAGAAAGACAACAAGGAGAGCTGAAGACGAGGAAGAGAGTCGGCAACTCCATCCAACATTTCTTAGACTAGAAATAGAAACACACTGAAGGCTCATGGGGTAGAATATGGTCCTTATTCCACCACTGCAGTGTCCTGATTTCAAGTCAGATCTTTGTTTTATATATTAAAGTATATTAGTGGATTTCCATTTGGTTTTTAAAATGATCTTTTTTATTATAGCTGATGGAAAGGTAGCTCTAAATGTACTTCTGGATACAGTCAAGATTCTTAAAAAAGAGGGTGAGTGCAAAATTATCACTAAAATAAGAAATCTTAATCTGTACTAATGAGTTATTTAATAGATGTGACATCCAGGAGTTTGGTTCTTTGCATTCTGAAAATCAGAGTTTATTACAGTTTTGACTAGGAACCAGTGTAGACCACTTTCTAGGTAGCCTAGACAACAAAATAACCTATTCATTTAGCTAAGGCTTTAGTACTGGATTGTTTACTTTCAGTTTGATAATTTATTCAGGCAGTCTTCACTGAGTCTTAAAGTTCTAGGTTCCTCTCTAGGTGTAAGAGATGCAGGGTGGAATCAGAGAATGCCCTTGTATTTGTGAAACTTGCAGTTTCTTGATAACTGGTGCAGAAATTAACAGAAAAAAAAATTGAAAACGAGACTGCTATTAAAGAAAAAGGTGGTATGGCCAGCAGCCACAGAGGGCCGGTTTACCTTAGAGTTGGTAGTTACAGAGTGCCTGCCTGACGGAGCGATGCCCGAGTTGAAGCCTGCAGCCAGCTTACTTTTAAAACTTTGGCCAGGTAGATGTTTCATCTACTAAGTTAAATCAAATAAAGTTTGCTTCTGATTCTGGTACCAAATCTCATTTTTACTTGGACTTTGAACATAGCATATGGACATTGTTCTTGTATGGTGGAGTTTTCAAAGGTTGTTCTCTTTCCTTAGAGGGGAAAGCCCATGTCACTAGCCTTGACACCATTTTGGAGAAAACGGGAACGGATTTGTCTGGTAAAACACCTGAAGAATCAGAAAAGGTCTTGGAAGGTGATTGTGAGCACGCTGGGGCCCCGCTCCTAGGACTTGGGAGAGTGGGTTTGTGACTTCACTCTCCTGAAATTCGAGCTCCTCAGAGACAATTGAACATATCTTAAGAAAATCCTGCCAGAAAATCAGAAGTTCCATCTAGCTGAACTAAGCCCCACTTTCACAGTATTTTAGGGTAGCTTGTGTTCCTTAATCTAAAGTCAAAGACACAAAACTGTGCACCTTATTCTGCGTTCTGGAAGAGAAAGTTACAAAATACGAACAAGGAGGTGTCTGTCCCTAGTGGTGCATTCTAGCAGAGGGATAAAAGAGAAAGAGGTAAAAGTACAAATGAAAATAATTGGGGGAATACGAGATTAACAGAGATCTTCACTGAAGATGAAATATGGTCATAATCAGTTTAAACAACCTGGTGTGGTGCTGAGGAAGCTGCTGGGATGGTGAAGTACTTCCTACTCCAGCATGAGGCCATGAAGTGTGCATCTGTAATCTCAGTGCTGGGGCCTTAGAGACGGGTGAAGTCGTGCAGCTCACTGGCCAGCCAGATAGCCAAATGGTTAGTTCTAGGTTCAGTGGGAGATCAAGTCTCAATAAATAAGATGGAGGAACCGAAGACACTATGTTGAAACGCACACAATACGCACATACACAGAGAAAGAGCAGCAGGCAGAGGGAGAGGAACAAGCATGAACACACAATTCTGGGAGTTGGGGGAGATTGTGATTCCCTTAAATCCTGATTCAGACTGATTTGGTGGAATGGAACAAGGGCTGATTTGTGATTTTGAAAGTTGTCCCAGACTCTGTTCACAATTAAGAATTTCACAGGGTTGAAGGCTTAGCTCAGTGATAGAGCACTTGCCTAGCAAGCATAAGGCCCTGGGGTCTATCCTCTCTCTCTCCCTTTTTGGAGTAGAAAAAAGCATATTAGGGAGCTCACTATAAAAACCAGTCAAAACGATGGATTTGGAAAAGATTTTTTTTTAAATCTAAGCTTTTCTGGTTATTTTTGATTGCATGTATATACATCTGTGTGTGGGTGTGTGCATGTGAGTGCAGGTATCTACTGAGGCCAGAGAAGAGCATTGGGTCCCTTGGAGCTGGAGTTACAGGTGACAGTATATTGCCTGATGTGGATGCTGGGAACTGAACTCCAGTCTCGACAAGAGCAGCAAGCACACTTAACCATTCCTGTACCCCTGCTTTTTAAACTTTTAAACCATTGTTTGAGTATCCTAATGTAGTTCAACATTACAATACTTAATACAAAAGAGTTTGTGTGCTGTTTAAAGAGAGCTCATTTCTCATGTTTTTATGGTATGGGATGGAAGTATAGAAATATGACTATAAAGAGAATCATGTTAGTTTCCTGTGTTCTGTTTTCACAATTAAGAATTTTGCATTGTTTGTGAATCCCTCTGTGATCTCTGGTTTGTACTTTGCCTTACAGTTCAACTTAGCAAGCCATTGATGGAAGTTCCACATATTTCAGGTAAGAAGATACAGGATGGAGGAGATGCTAATGCTATAAGTAGATATTCTTGCCAAGAATGGTGGTGCATGCCTATAATCTCAGGACTCAGGGGGCTGAGGCTAGGAGCTTGAAAGTTTTAGGTTTCCTGGGGCTCAGCTTTCAAATAAAAATTGTATTCATTGTTTGTATGTGTATGCACATGTGTGTTTATGTGTGTGGATGTGTATGGGTGCATGTGTCAGACAGTGTGTGTGGAGATTAGAGGGCAACGTTTGGGAGTTGGTTCTGTCCCTCCACTGTGGAATGTGGGATCTGGAGCTCAAACTCGGCAGCAAACAAACAAACAAAAATGTTTGTTGCTTGGGCAACAAACATTTTGCCCAATGAGCCTTCTCACTGACCCGGGTTGAGCTTTATATGTTTAAAGTTACCTGCCTGGAACGCTCTGCACAGATGCAGTGAAGGCTCCTTCTTCATATCACCTTTCCTTAGCCTCTGAATGTGCAGCTTATGGACCAGTTAGATGATGAAGAGGGCCTTTGGGAGAAGATATTTTTATACACAGCAATTTCACAAGGAGCTGGAGAAACCACTCAGATTTATACAGTATGAAGTATAAGATGATTTCTCTAAGTTGAAGATGCTGTGGGCTGGAAGGCAATCACTGAGATGGAAAAGCAGCAGTAGGCTACTTGGACCATAACAGTAAGAGGTCCCAATAACTGTTGGAGCCAGCGCCGGAGCGCCGGAGCACCCGAGAGCCGGAGAGCCGGAGGAGAGCCGGAGGAGAGCCGGAGGAGAGCCGGAGGAGAGCCGGAGGAGAGCCGGAGGAGAGCCGGAGGAGAGCCGGAGGAGAGCCGGAGCCAAAGGCAACTTGCCATGAGCACCAAGTCATTCTGGAGGCAAGGTTCGACGAATGAAGAATAGAAGGGCTGCATCATCAACAGGTTCACAATCAAAGCAGCTGGAGCTCATGCAGCATGAGGAATACAGGCACCGTGAGGAAAGAAAGTAGCGGCAACAGAAATGATATGGCGACCACAGGAAGTTGTTAAGGGAATCTTCCCTAATATGAGAGCGAAGAGATAAGGATGGAACGCATGGCTCTGGGAGGCACTATGAACTTATACAAGAGAAATCCCTGCTCTGGTGCCCCAGGATGTACTCTATCTAGCTCCTCCAGGATGGTCACTCTGATGCCATATGCAACCTTGGGAATCACTCTACCAACAATTGAACATACTTGCCAAGTTGAGACAACAGGAGAGATTGGAGTAACTGTTGGAAGAATATTCCACGGTGCAGCTCCTGGAGCTGAATTAGCTTCAAACAAATGCTGTCAATGCCAATAAAGTTTTCTACAACCATTAAGAGAAGCACTCTTTGGACTAGCCATGATTCTACCCATGAAGAGTGTTAGGGATTTGTCCCAGTAGATGGTTCTCTGCTGTACTACGGTAGGGAATATTCCAGGGGACTACTACACAGGTGTATTTTCTAGATTGTACAGCCGAGTAGGAACACATCTGTCTTAGATAGGGTTGCTGTGATGAAACACCCAGACTGTGGTTTATCTTAACTTACAGTCCCACATCACAGTCCATCATTAAACGAAGGGAGGAGCATGGAGGCAGGAACAGAAGCAGAAGTTGTGGAGGAGTGCTGCTTACTGGCTTGCTCTCCATAGCTTGCTCAGCCTGCACCCAAGACCACCTGCCCTGGGGTAGCACCATCCACAGTGAACTGGGCCCTCCCAAAATCAATCATTAATCAAGAAAAATGTCTCAAAGGCTTGCTAACAGGCTGATCTCTGAGGGACATTTTCAAAATTGAGAATCCCTCTTCCCAAAAGACTAGCTTGTGGCAATTTGACAAAACAAAAATCTTGTCAAATACAAGGTTGGCACTAGACACCGAGTCTGCAGGCACCTTGATCGTGGATGCCCTATATCCTCAACTAATGTCTTGTTTAGAAATAACTTCTGCTGTCTGTAATTAAAACATGCATGGCTTGCTAGACATTTTCGAAGGTTCATTTTCTTCCATGAATAAAAAAGATCAGATCTTAGAGCTCAGGGGAAACATCAAAATGATGGGTTTGGAGAAGAGTATTTTTAAGCTCTTACTTCATTGATCTAATGGCATAATGTAGCTTTGCATTGTGGTATGTTAATAGAACAGAATATATGTACTGTTATTTTATGGTATGCCCTTTCTCATTTGCTTATGGTGTGGGGAAGAATTATAGAAATACGACCACGGTGAAAACCATGTCAGCGTCTTATGTTCTGCTTCATGGTTAAAGATTTCTCGTGTGAATTTCATTGTGGACGTTGTGATTTGTCTTAAGGTTGACATGATTGTTAAATTAGTAAACCACTGAGCGAAGCTCTACCTGTTCCAAGCATTACGTTGGTATAAAGCTGAGACACTGATGCTTTAAAAATATTTTGTAGGGGGCTGGGAAGATGGCTCCGTGGTTAAAAACTCATATTGCTCCCACAGAAAATCCAGGATTGGCTCCCAGCACCCATATCAGGTGACCTACAATGTCTGTAACTCGATTTCTAGGGGATCCTATGTCTGTGGCCTCTGTGGACATCTATACTTACATGCACAGTATATACACACAAACACACAATTAAAAATAATAAAAATGCATGTAAATTATATTTTTCCTCCAGTTGTGTTTGTTCATGACTCTGATTCTAGCACTTGGGAAGCTGAGGCTGGAAGATTAAAAGTTCAAGGGTTAGCTAGGCTATATAGAAAGACCCTGTCATAGAGAAACAATATATAGGTGTGTGTGTGTGTGTGTGGTGTGTAAAAGCTGGAGGGCAACCCTCAGATGTTATTTCTAAAAGCCATCCATCTTGCATTTTGAGACAATCTTTCTCTGGTCTGCAATTTGCTATTTTTCTCGTGTTTCTTTGTGAAATTTCTCTTTCTTTAGCCATTGTGAATTTGATATTTCTGAGAGACTTGGTTGAGCTGAATCTTGCTGCTGACTTCTTTGAACCTTCCCAATTTATATTTAATTTATTTCCCAGTGCCAAGATTTCTGCTTCATTGTTAAAAATTATTTCAATCTGTTATGTTTTCTGAGTGAGTTTTCCATTTTATTAAAGTTCTTTAAATTTCCTTAAAACAGCTATTTTAAATTCTTTATTTTAGTTTGTGCATATCCATTCCTTTATCCTCCCCCGAGTGTGTGTGGGGTGGGTGGGGTGTCAGAGATTGACACCAAGTTTCTTCCTCAGTTTCTAATTCATTAAGTCTGGGTCTCTTATTGAACCCGGAGCTCACCAGTTGGTTAGGTTGGCTGTCCATCAAGCCCAAGGGATATTTCTATCTCTATCATGATGGGTTACAAACAGGTGGGGCAGTATCCAGCTTTTATGTGGGTGTTGCGGATCCAAACACAGGTATCATGCTTGTGCTATAAGCACCTTATCACACAGTCCACCCCAGCGCCTATCCTCAGTCTTTTCTGCCTGGTTCTATCCTTTAAACTTGACCATGGTTCCTGGCAGTTGTGGCGAATTGGGGAATGCAGCATCATCTCACATTGGGGGGTAAGCTTTTACTCCAATCCTCATAATTTGACTTTCCTCCTTCTAGAAATCCTGGCAGGCTGCCTGTCTTATGAGTTTGTGATCCCTGCTCCTATTCAGCACTGAGGTGCCCCAGATTAAGATTTTCAGCCAGTCCACACTGGTGTATTGTCACTATTTCAACACTAGAGACTGCTGTAAGCCCGAGCTTATCTCAAATCTGCAGTTGTTTTTAGGTTAGACTGGAAGAGGAAAAAAATAGTCCATCCCCGGGTCAGGGTAGCTCAGATGCCTTATACATAGCCACCAACCTGTGTTCAGATACTGCAAGAATACTGCAAGATTCCCTAGGGCTTGGATTCATTATAAGTGTCCGTTTTTAATCACCAAAGTAACAAATCATATCCTGTGTCCATTTCCCGAAAGCAGGAATGAGTCTTTTTGTGCAGTACTGTCTCAAAGTTTGGAAAGTAGGAGCTGGGCAGTCTGATGGCTATAAATTCTACAGCACTGGGTCATACCCATTACCCACAGATTGCTGAAATCAAAGCAGTACAGAGGGAGGAACAAGGTCTGCTCTGTTATGACCTGCCTGATGACATGCTTGTTTACATAGCTTGAAACTTCCATAGGTTGCTGGGGCAGTGCTATACAGAATGCAAGTCCATACGGTTGTAGCACTGGTCTTTGTCTGACACAGTTTGGAGGCTCTACCCACAGGTAGGGGACAGGAGCTAGTGAGGTCTGTTCAATGTTGGGTTTCAGTCACTCTGCACTGAATTCCAAGATAAAGTCTTATGTTTACTTCTCTGTCCCAGCCCTAGCAATGGGATTCTCTTTAAGCTGTGCTAGCAAAGGTTTGAGGAAGTGAAGGGTAGAAGTATTCCCTGGGTTGCTCACTGAGATAGATTTAAAGCTAGGTCCATGACCACAAGGCCAAGTGGCCATAGGCTTTGTCCAGTATGGTATTCCAATCCTGAAGACTGTATGCAGTTTCTATCCTTTCTTAAGTGGGAAGCATCTCTTTCCATGCCATGCTTCTTGGAGTTAGGGAAGGGGTGGTATATCACCTTTCTCCTTCCTGTCTCTTCTCACTTGATTTCCTTAGCTCTTCTGAAGGTAGTTCGTGTGTGAATAACCCTTCAGACTGGTGATTCTGTTAGAAGATGGGTGGCAAGTGTTATTCTGCAGCCATCTTGCTCTGCCTTCTGTTAAATAATTCTTAAACATCTTTCTGGGCTGGATTCCTAGCCTTTAAGATGAGAGAAAAATTAATTCCAATGACATTCAAAATATTCTAGGGAACATAACAGTGCATATCACAGATGAGGAAAGGGAAATGCTGGGTTGCCAAAGTTTTCCTCAAAGAAGCTTTGCCGTGAGATTTCTGTGGAATAAAAATACTTAGTATATTGGTTCTAGCAAGCCATCCACTCACTGGCTTTACAATCAAAATTAAACAATACTAACAACGTCAAGGAACTGCTGACAGACCTAAAGTCTAAAAACACACACACACACACACACATTTAGAGTTTAGTTCATATATATGTTTAGAATTTAGTTCATATATGAACTAAATTCTAAACATATATATGCTGAAGAAAATAGAGGGTAAAACCAGGAAGTAGTTATGGAAAGAAAAAATAGTTGATGGGTATGCATAAATAGCATATTGAAATTTAACAAATGACCGAGTAAAGTATATATAGAATTAAAATGGCATGTTAAATGACTACAACAAACCAAAAAACTTACTTCTCAATCTTCCACTTACCCTGGCTGTGAATAAGGTTCCTGAAAGGTACAACGGCTGAATTCAACTCTGCTCATTAAAGTAACCCAATTTCTTCTGATTTAAAACAGTGATATTTTTCTAGTTGACTTGTTTTACTTCAGGAGGCTCTCTGTGTTCTGTGTGTGCTTGTGCATGTCATGTGTGCATTTGCACATTTGTGAGCATGTTGGTGCTTGTGTGCGTATGGAGACCAGAGGTCAGCCTCAGGTTGTCTTTAGAGATGGGGTCTCACATGAGCACTGGCCTGGGGCTCACTGAGTAGAGAAGTGGTCAGTGACTTGGTTAGCATAGCAATGAGCCTGACTTCTGTTATAATAGAAAATCTGCCCTATTTTGACTCACAAGTAGTTACTAAAGTGCATTGCACAGCTGATATGTGCTTGGTGGGGTTCTAAGTCATTTTATGTGAGTCCCTTTATCCTTACAGAAGGCCTGTGAGGCAGGTAGTATCATTAAATTTTATACAATGGAAAACTGGAAATCAAGTTAGATTACTGGGAAAAATTCCAGTTAGTAATAAATAATAGAGAAAAATTCTCAAACCAGTGTTCTTGTTCCAGCCATAATAGTTCCTTATATCTTGACAGAACATCCTATTTCTTATGGAAATAATGCACTGGAAGGTAATTTTGTTACTTTCAGAAAAATGTGGCATGTTTATTTTTCCACAATAAGAATTGCTGGGAGTAAGCTCAATTCTAACCATATTGAATAGTGTCTTCTTGCCAAAAACTTGTAACTCATATGCAGAGATGAGAAGCACTTGAGCTTTAGTGAGAACTTGCATGTCTTTCTTTTTACTAAGGTGAGACAATGGATATCAGGGACGTGGACACTGTGCTCGAGAAGATGGACCTGGGACTCACCAAAGGAGAAGTTGAAGAGCTGAAAAGATACCTCTCAGTTGATGGTGACTAATTTTACATATAGAAAAATAACATTACAAGCATTCTTGGAGTTTATATGCTACTATTTCTGAAAACTAGTTAATTTTGTACTGATAAAAACAATTAATAATTTCAGAAAATCCAGTTATAGAATGAGAGCAAAGGCTGTCTTCATCTTCCAAATCCATATCTAATATGATGCATTTGCCTAGCCTGACTCCAAGATCATCTTCTATATCAGTGAATGTTTGGGAAACAGAATAAAGCATTGGGAAGAGAAAGGAATAAAAGTTGATGAGTCGCCTTTCCACACTTCCATGTGCTTCTGTGAACTGTCTCTGACCCCTACCTAGTATTACCAAGGTTTATCTGAGAATGCCAGTGATTTGCTGTTTTCTTGTATCATTAGTCTTTATTCACTGTTAATAATTGGAGCTTTCTCTTGTCAGATAATAGTGATGATTTTGGCGTTGACATTTTGTTTCTTCCATTTCCATCCCATTCTCCTAATGTCTGTCTTATTCATCTCTAATTTTCATTTTACATACCGTCTCTGAAAATCTTATTCATACTCATTCCTTTCCCAATTACTTACATGCAGATATGTTTTATGTAGACTTCTGACTTGGGTTTCAGGATGGGATACACAAAGGGTTGTTAGACATTCCCACTGGATGTTCCATAGAAATGAATCTTTTGGGGCCTATTTAAAATGAAATTGAATGTTTTCCTGTCTGATCTACTAGTTCTTCAACACTGCCTCATCCATGTGATTGCCTGAAGTATTAATGGAACGTGTTTTGTTCTTGAACTTTCACATCATAAATTATCTGTTTCACTCACTGTAATTCGAGTTCTTCCTCAGATTACCATACATATAATGGAAAGGTGGATGGACCGATATGAAGAAGTATAGCAAAGTATAAAAGTCAAATCGAGATAGTGAGCAGAAGTTGTTAATGACACAACTCTTACAACTTCATGGTGTACCTGTAACATCCCAAAATAAATGATTTTATTTTATTGGGTATTTTATGTATTTACATTTCAAATGTTTTCCCCTTTCCCGGTTTTCCCTCTGGAACCCCCTCCCCCAATCATCCTCCCTGCCCCTGCTTCTATGAGGGTGCTCCCCCTCCCATCTACCCACTCCACCTCACTGCCCTGGCATTCCCCTACATCAGGGAATCAAGCCTTCACAGAACCAAGGGCCTCACCTTCTATTGATGTCAGACAATGCCATCCCCTGCCTCATATACGGCTGGAGCCATGGGTCCTTCCATGTGTACTCTTTGGTTGGTGGTTTAGTCCCCGGGAGGTCTGGGAGGTCTGGTTGGTTGATATTGTTGTTCTTCCTGTGGGGTTGCAAATCCCTTTAGCTCCTTCAGTCCTTTCCCTAACTCTTCCATTGGGGACCCTGTACTCAATCCAATGGATTGGCTGTGGGTATCTGCGTCTGTATTTGTCATGCTCTGGCAGAGACTCTCGGGAGACAGTTATAACAAGCTCCTGTCAGCAAGCACTTCTTGGCATCCGCAACAGTGTCTGGGTTAGGTGTCTGTACATGGGATGGATCCCCAGTTGGGATAGTCTCTGGATGGCCTTTCCTCCAGTCTCTGCTCCATACTTTGTCCCTGTATTTTTTTAGACAGGAGCCATTCTGGGTTAAGAATTTGAAGATGACTAGGTGGCCCCATACTACAACTGGGGGGCCTTGCTTAACCTCTGGATATGGTCTCTAGAGGTTCTCCCTCCCCCTTATGGGCATGTCAGCTAATTTCATCCCTGTTGGGTCCTGGGATCTTCTTGCTTTCCTGTCATCTGAGACTTGCTGGTGTCTACCCTCAGTTCCCCACCCCCCATTGCTACACAGCTCTGTTCAAATTCCTGACCCTCTGTATATCATCTCCTCTCTTCCCATACCTAATCCTGCTCCCTTTCTCCTTCCCCCTCTCCCTCCTCTCTTCCTCTCAAGTCCCTCCCACCCTCTACCTCCCATGAGTATTTTGTCCCTCCTTCTAAGAAGGACTGAAGCATCCATATTTTGGTCTTCCTTCTTCTTGAGCTTCATATGGTCTGTGAATTGTATCTTGGGTGTTCCAAGATTTTGGGCTAATATCTTCTTATCAGTGAGTATATACCATGTATGTTCTTTTGTGACTGGGTTATCTCACTCAGGATGATATTTTCTAGTTCCATCCATTTGCCTAAGAATTTCATGAAGTCATTGTTTTTAATAACTGAGTAGTACTCCATTGTGCAAATGTAACATTTTTTTGTATTCATTCCTCTGTTGAAGGACAGCTGGGTTCTTTCCAGCTTCTGGCTATTAATAAGGCTGCTATGAACATAGTGGACCATGTGTCCTTGTTATATATTGGAACATCTTTTGGGTATATGCCCAGGCATGGTATAGATGGGTCCTAAGGTAGTACTATGTCCAATTTTCTGAGGAACTGCCAGACTGATTTACAGACTGGTTGTACAAGCTTGCAATCCCACCAACAATGGAGAAATGTTCCTCTTTCTCCATATCCTTGCCAGCATCTACTATCACCCGAGTTTTTGATCTTAGCCATTCTGACTGGTGTGAGGTGGAATCTCCAGGTTATTTAATTTGCATTTCCTTGATGACTAAGGATGCTGAACATTTCTTTAGGTGCTTCTCGGCCATTCTATATCTCTCAGTTGAGAATTCTTTGTTTAGCTCTGTACCCCATTTTCAATAGGGCTATTTGATTCTCTGGAGTCTAACTTATTGAGTTCTTTGTATATACTGAATATTAGCCCTCTAGTGGTTATAGGATTGGTAAAGATCTTTTCCCAATCTGTTGGTTGCCGTTCTGTGCTATTGACAGTGTCTTTTGCCTTATAGAAGCTTTGCAATTTTATGAGGTCTCATTTGTTGATTGTTGATCTTAGAGTATAAGTCATTGGTGTTCTGTTCAGGAACTTCCCCCCTGTGCCCATGTGTTTGACGCTCTTCCCATTTTCTATTAGTTTCAGTGTATCTGGTTTTATGAGAAGGTCTACTTGGACTTGAGCTTTGTATAAAGAGATAAAAATGGATTAATTTACATTCTTCTACATACTGACCGCCAACTGAACCAGCATCATTTGTTGAAAATGCTGTTTTTTTCCACTGGATGGTTTTAGCTCCTTTGTCAAAGATCAAGTGACCATAGGTGTGGGTTCATTTCTGGGTCTTCAATTCTATTTCATTGATCTACCTGCCTGCCTTTGTATCAATAGCATGCAGGTTTTTTTTTTAAAAAATCACTATTGCTCTGTAATACAGTTTGAGGTCAGGGATGGTGATTCCCCCAGAAGTTCTTTTATTGTTGAGAATAGTTTTTGCTATTCTGTTTTTTGTTATTCCAAATTAATTTGCAAATTGATCTTTCTATTTCTATGAAGAATTGAGTTGAAATTTTTATGGGGATTTCGTTGAATCTGTAGATTGCTTTCAGCAAGATGGTCATTTTTACTATATTAATCCTGCCAATTCATAAGCATGGGAGATGTTTCCATTTTTAAAAATGTATAATCTTGGGCCACCAAGATGGCTCAGTGGATAAAAAGTGTTTGCTGTTAAGCCTGATGGCCTGAGTTGATTTCCAGAAGCCAGGTGGAGAAAATTAACTCCTGAAAGCTCTCTTCTGACCTCTGTACACACAGTATAACACACACACACACACACACACACACACACACACACATGCACGGATGCATGCATGCACACACATAGTAGAGCACAACACACATTTACACACAGCACACATACTACACAGAGCACAGCATACACACATACCATACACACACACACACACACACACACACACACACACACACACATGCACACATGTGCACGCGCACAGGCAGGTAGGCAGGCAGACAGATAAATCCATGATCTCATGGGCATTTTTTTAGTCTCCTGACCTCCCCCCCCCCATTTACACTCACCTTTGTATTCATGTTTGACAGTGGTTAGGATTGCCATTGTGCATGAGAAGGAACAAATTGTATTTAACTTTCTGGACTAAGACTGATGACATTACAGAATTGAGAGTCTTCACCAATTAACTTGCATAGATGGTATTTTATTTCATGCTTACAAGGAAGTAACATAAACAAGAAAGAACATAATTTCCCCCAATCCAGAGAGTATGGTTTACTGGTCAAGGGTCAGTTTACTAACATAGAATTAATTCTTGAGATTGAAGGATCATGCAATTGAAGTTAACCTAAATAATGATGTATGATGTCAAACTTTAGCTAGTTCCTGTCATTATTTAAAATCCATTTGCTTGAATGTTATCTTACAGCTAAGGGGAAGATTGATGTGGACTCACTGGTGGATGTGCTACAAGTTACTACAGGTAAGTGAGAAGTAAAGTTTAGACTAATTCTTTACACAAAGTTATAGTTTATATGATAAATATCTTCTTGAAATATGTAGAGTTATTAATATGCACATGTAACAAGCTTAAGATGAACTTATGCATATTCCTGGTTAACCTTCACTTAGACCATGAGATATTAACCAATAACCTAGAAGATTCTGGTCTCACTTCGTAGACATTCCCCTTTGCTATTTGGAGGTAATTACAGTTGACCCTCATAACTATAATTTCTACACACTGATTCAATCATATGATCATAGGTTTTTGGAAGACAAAGTCATCTGTGTTGAAAGTACAGACTTTTTAGTGCTTCAATATTATTCTTTTACATACATTGTATTTATACAGAATTTATATTTTACTAGGCATTACCAATAATGTAGAGTTGTTTGAAAAGTTGGTTATATTTAAATGCTGTATCATCATACATAAAGGCTTAAAGGTCCAGATTTTTATAATATTTAAAAAATAATGAATTTTGATTAAGATATAATAATTGTACTTACTCATAATAAGTTGATACTTCAATACATGTATACAAAATGTACTGATCAAATCAAGGTAATTAACATTCTAATCTCTTTATTATTTCTTTTTATTTGGAACTTTCTGATTTTTCTGGATCTTCATAAAATATGAAATAGGCTATTGCAAACTATAGTCACCCCAGTGTGGAACACTGGAATTTATTCATTGTATTTCTGTCTTGATACCATTATTAAACCTCCTGTCACCCTTCCCCTGCCATGATTTGTGACCAATAATCAAGCCAATGTTTTAAAAGCTTCCATTTGTAAAATAACATGCAGGACTTGATTTTCTTATTTGATTTAACAGGATGTCTTCCAGTTCCATGTAGCTTGCTACAAAGTGACAGTATTTTATTTTTCATGCCCAGCAGTTTTCTGTCCTGTATACATGTCCCATTTCTTTATCCATTCACCTGGTTTGTTTTCATACCTTGGCTACTGTGAATAGCACTGCGACCAGAAAAAGCATGTACACCTTCTTGAAACAATGATCTTATCTCTTCAAATATGCACCTGGATTTGTATGCCCGTACCACACTACCTTGGTTGCCATCGTTCTGTAGCATGTCTTGAAAGTAGGTGTTGTGGTATATCAGACTAAGTTTTTTATGTTTAAAATTGTTGGGCTAATTGTGGTCTATTTTGCTTCCAGTACATTTTAGTTTTTGTTTAAGTTCTGTGAAAATGACATTGATATTTTGATGGAGATTGCCCTGAATCTATAGATCTCTTTAAGTAATATGAACATTTTACAGTCTTACTGTGTCTTCTAATGTATGTACATAAAATGCCTTTTTTTCTTTCTCAGTTTCCTGCATCAATGTTTGATGATTTTCATTGTACAGGCCTTTCATTTCCTTGGTTAAACTTAGTTCCACACTGACTCTATCACTATGAGTAGAACTGGTCTCATAATTGAT
Organism: Arvicanthis niloticus; assembly: GCF_011762505.2. Lineage (NCBI taxonomy): Eukaryota > Metazoa > Chordata > Mammalia > Rodentia > Muridae > Arvicanthis > Arvicanthis niloticus. Next base: position 17,519,376 of record NC_047663.1, on the reverse strand, counting down.
TTTTCAGAAAGATTGATACTGATGAACAAAAAATGCTATTGAATTTTTGCATCTTGGTTATGTATCTCCTAACTTGGCTTAATTAAAAACAATCCACTTCTTGTTCCTAGTAATCCTTAGCATTGTCTTTAGGCTTTTCTGCACATAGAATTTTATCACCTGCAAACATGGGTGATGTGATTTCAACACTCCTAGTTGTAGTGTTTTAACTTTTTCCTCTTGCATAGGTATTCTAACACCTATTGAACTATGTTGAGAATACGCATCAAGCATGAATGTGTAGTCTTATTCCAGACCTCACATTCAGAGTTTTTTGGTCAGTGTGAACTAGCCATTGGTTTGTCATAAATAAACCTTTATTTGAAGTGGGATCCTTCTATATGCAATTTATATCTGGTTTGCATGATGGAATGCTGGGTTTCATTAAAACCTTTTTCTGAATATCAAGATTTGACTAGATGATTTTTGTTCTTTATTCTGCTGGTGAATAATCTTTTTGACATGCTGTTGGAGTATATTTGCTAGTTATTTTTTTTTGAAGATTTTTATAATCATAGTCATGGAAATGTTGACCTTTAGCTCTCTGTTTTTGCTATCATGACCTTGTCTGGGTTTATGTCAGTATATAGAATGAGTTTAGAAGAGTTTCTTTCCTCGTACTGTTGTGCCAGGGAAATGTTAGTGATCCCCCCAAACACACACAGGGGCCAATCTGATGCAACCTACAGCAGGGTCTTTATTCTTTGAGCTAGCTCAGTGCCCCCAATGCACTGCCATCACACAGGACAGTTATGGTGGTGGGGGAGCCCTGAATGTCTATGTGGCAAGGCTTTATAGTAAGCAGAAAGCAGGGAGTACGTGTGCAAGCATCTAATTGGAAAGCTGCTGTGGCCTTTAACATAATTGGCTGGTGCTGGGAGTCATATCATAAACTTAACTTCTGCTCCTGTTTGCATTGGTGGTCGTTAGGCAAGGGGTAGGCTTGTAACCTGGGGTGCAAGTTTGTTGGGGGAATAACCTGGGGACACTGGTCTTGTTGAGGGTGTAATCTGGAAACTCTAGTCTTGTTGTGGATTTAGCCTAGCAACTGGAGCTAGACTCAGTTTTTGTTGGGGGACAACTTGGAAACTAATGCTAGGTACCAGCTTGTTAGTTTACCTGAGTTCAAACCTAGGTCAGGTTCTTTAAAATGGAGTCTGAACTTAAAAGCTTTGGCATCTCAGTACATTTTTGGAATGATTTGAGAGGGAAAAGGTCATTAATTATTCCCTTAAGGTTTTGTAGAGTTCAACACTGAAGTTCTGGATTTTGCTTTGTTGACAGACGTTTCATAACTGACTCAATTTCATTAACTCATCTTCGGTCTGTCTGTGTTTCTGTCTTCTTGACCCAGTTTGGCAGATTATATGTCTTCAGAAATTTATCCATTTAAGTTTTTCAATTAATTGGTATGTAGATGCATCACTGGTAGTCTGTTGTAATTGTGATATCACTTTTAATATCTCTTTTTTAGTTTATAAGTTTATCTGAATCTTTTTTAATTGACTAGTCTATGTAAAGGATTGTCAATTTTGATATCATCTGTAGAAAAGCAATTGTTGATTTCACTCATGTTTTATACTACATCTTAGTCTGTGTTTTATTTATTTCGTTGCTGATCTTTGGGTTTGATTGTCCTCTTGTACTTTTGGAATTTGTTTGTTCTTTCCTTTCTGGGAGCATAAGCTTGATCTGTCGTATTTGTTTGAAATCTGTCTCTGTGATTTTGGTGCTGGTGCACATTGCTTTCGAGTGTCTTCTTACTAGGTTGCTGCTGTGTTGCTGTGCGCCATAAGCTGTGCTTCACTTATTAGAAGGATAATTTTAATTTTCCATTTTGTTTTAGTGGCCCACTGTAGCTGGTTTTTTTTAGCTGCTTTGTGGGTTCTTTCTTTTACCCTTTCCACCATTTTCAAACCCCATAACACGACATAGGAGAGAAAGAATAATAGAGGGAAAGGGGTGATTTTATCGTTAGGCTACTCCCTGCTGATTAGGGGCGTTGGGCTCCTTGGGGCAAGTTTGATCTTTACCACCAGGACAACTAATTTCTTCTTCTTCTTGTTTCTTCTTTGCATACAACTTCTTAACATACCACAACCAACAGCAAACAACCACAACCAACAATGCGCCACAGCCAACAATAACCCATCTATGGGGGACCTAGCATTTATAAACCAGCTGAAAAGTCTCCAGTGCTCCCAAATGTCACACAATTGCAGAAACTCTCTGCAGGTGGCAAAACCTGCACGAGGCCAATCGTGGTCAGCTGCTGGGGACAATAGCTCCATATTCCATACTTGGAGTTAAAATGAAAATCTAGTCTTATAATATTTCTGTGGTTTTTTTTTGTGTAAAATAAATTATTTATTTTTATTTTTTATTGGGTATTATATTTACATTTCAGATTATATCCCCTTATCCCACTTTCCCCCACTACCCAGAAGCCTCCTATCCCATCCCCTCTCCTCATGCTTCTATGAGGCTGTGCCCCCATCTACCCCTTGCCCCCACTCCCCCTCCCCACCATCACATTCTCCCCTACTCTGTGTTTGTCCTTCATGGGACCAAGAATCTCCTCTGCCACCTATGCCAGAAAAGGCCATCCTCCCCTATATATACCACTGGAGTCCTGGGTCCCTCCCTATGTGCTCCCAGGCTGTTGGGGTAGATCCTGGGAGCTCTGGTTGATTGGTATTGTTGCTCTCCTCATGGGGTCACAAACCCTTTCTGCTCCTTCAGTCTTCTCTCTAACTTCTCCATTGGGAAACCCTTGATCAGATTAGTGGTTAGCTGTGAGCATCGTCCTCTGAATGTGTCAGTTTCTGGCAGACCTCTAAGGAGACAGCTATATCATGTTCTTGTCAGCATGCACTTACACCTGTCCACATCAGTGTCTAGCTTAGGTGACTGTACATGGGATGGATACCCAGGTGGAATGGTCTCCAGATGGCCCCTCCTCAGTTTCTGTCCCATGTTTTGTTTCCATATTTGCTTCCTTGAGTATTTTTGTTACTCCTTCTAAGTAGGACTGAGGCATCCCCACTTGGTCTTCCTTCTTCATGAGCTTTATGTGGTCTGTGAGTTGAGTCCTCGCTATTCCAAGCTTTTGGGCTAACATCTGCTTATCAGTGAGTAAATACCATGTGTGTTCTTTTGTGATTAGGTTAACTCACTCAGGATGATAATTTCTAGATCCATCCATTTACCTAAGAATTTCTCGAATTCATTATTTTTAATAGCTGAGTAATACTCCATTGTGTAAATGTACCACATTTTTTGTATCCATTCCTCTGTTGAGGGACATCTGGGTTTTTTCCAGCTTCTGGCTATTATAAATAAGGCTGCTATGAACATAGTGGAGCATATGTCCTTGTTATATGTTGGAGCATCTTCTGGGTATATGCCCAAGAGTGGTATTGCTGGATCCTCAGGTAATGCTATGTCCAGTTTTCTGAGGAACCATGAGACTGGTGTAATTCTTATAGGTCTGCCTTTATATGTTACTTTGCCTTTTTCCCTTACTGCTTTTTAGTATTTTTTCTTTGTTTTGTACATTTGATGTTTTGACTATTATATGGCGGGAGGTATTTCTTTTCTGGTCTAAACTATTTGGAGTTCTGTAGGCTTCTTGTATATTTATGGACATCTCTTTCTTTAGGTTAGGGAAGTTTTCCTCTATAATTTTGTTGAAGATATTTACTGGACCTTTACGTTGGGTGTCTTCACCCTCATCTATACCTATTATCCTTAGGTTTGGCCTTCTCATTGTGTCTTGGATTTCCTGTATGTTTTGGGTTAGTAGCTTTTTGTATTTTGCATTTTCTTTGACAGTTGTGTCAATGTTTTCCATGGTATCTTCTGCACATGAGATTCTCTCTTCCATCTCTTGTATTCTGTTGGAGATACTTGTGTCTATGACTCCTGATCTTTTTCCCAGGTTTTCTATCTCCAGGGTAGTCTCCCTTTGTGATTTCTTTATTGTTTCTACTTCCATTTTTAGATCTTGGATGGTTTTGTTTAATTCCTTCACCTGTTTGGTTGTGTTTTCTTGCAATTCATTAAAGGATTTTTTTATGTTTCCTCTTTAAGGGCTTCTATCTGTTAACCTGTGTTCTTTTTAAATTCTTTGAGAGTGTTATTTATGTCCTTCTTAAAGTCCTCTATCATCATCATGAGAAGTGATTTTAATTCGGAATCCTGCTTTTCTGGTGTGATGGGGTGTTCAGGGCTTGCTATGATGGGGGGACTGGGTTCTGATGATGCCATGTAACTTTGGATTCTGTTGCTTACATTCTTGTGCTTGCCTTTCGCTATCTGGTTAACTCTAGTGCTACCTGTACTCAATGTCTCTGACTGAAGCCTCCCTTTCCAGTTATCTTGCTTGTGTCTGATCTCCTCAGGGTCCAGATGTCTCTGTGATCTACTCCAGCTGCTCTGAGTACAGTGGTACCTCCAAGATGACTCAGGATATGGTGTCTCCTAGGTAGCAGACCAGCTAGGTGTCTGCTGTTCTGGGTGCAGTGTCTCCTCTAGGATGTCTCAGGATAAGGTGTCCACTGCTCTGAGTGCAGTGGCTCCTCTAAGATGTCTCAGGATATGTTGTCTGTTGCTCTGAGTTCAGTTGTTCCTCTGCTGCTCTGGGTTCAGTGGTACCTCTGCTGCTCTGGGTTCAGTGGACCTTCTAGGATGTCTTGGGAGGAATCCGGTGTCCACACAGGAGCAGACCAGGCCAGGGTCTGCACCAGGCCTCAAATCCTGGAGAGGGGCAGAAGGGGAGTGCTATTCTGCAGGGGCGGGGTTTGGGGGGTCTGCTGGAATCTGAGTGCTCCCTGCACCCAGCTATGGGCGTAGGGCAGTGTGTGGGTCTTCTTACCTACTGCTCTGGGTTCAGTGGGCCTTCTAGGATGTCTCGGGAAGAATCTGGTGTCCACAGGAGCAGACCGGGCAGGGGTCTGCGCCAGGCCTCAGATCTGGGAGAGGGGCATATTTCTGTGTTTTTAAAGAAACCAAAAATCTCACTAAATTTTCCTCCTTCTGTCTTAAGCCATTCATTGTGCTGTGTTCACTAAGACATTATAAACAGAGATGTTTTCAATGTGACGAGTGCTATTTGGATCAGTGGCCAAGGTTTTTGGGACTCCTCTCTTGCTCATCTTTATGTTTTGATGGTATCCATAGCTTTTCATTTCCTATAGAAATATGAACAAACCTGTGTCCCCAGTACAAAGCTTCTATTCTGATGTTTATGCATCCTTATAGTATATAAGATGGTTTAATGCCACAGTTGGTTTTTTTTTTTTTTTTTAATACCTGGTGACTCTCAGCTGAAGTGGCTCATAATTTTTGCTGTGGGATTCGACCCAGGCCTGCAAAGTCATTTACTGATGGTAAGAAATTGCCTCGGCCATCTCTCTTGGATCTACACTCATTGGTCCAATAGCAGCCCTTGCCACATCATTTACACAACCCTGGAAAGCCTTCATTCCAGTTTATATTTTGAAAAACCATTACAGCTAGAAATGGTTTGTTCACTTTTCTGACTCAAATACAATATTTCTTGAAGTTAACACACCAGGCAGTTTGATATCTGAGACCTTTAGTGGCTTGGACACTTTGCAAATGACTGAATTTCCCACAACTGAAGCACTTGGCATTTTGATAGCAGAGACCTCTAGCTGTACCTTGACCTACGATATTAGCATGGTACACTTTAGAACCAATATCAGTCACATCCCTTATCTACTCATCCATAGGTACTGCCTGCACTTTTAATGGTCTAATATTTTTTTACATTCATTATTTGCATTTTCATACACCAAGGTTTCTATCAACACCTGTCTTGCATTAGGGTCTGATATGACTTTGTTCACAGCTGAGACTAATCTTTGCAAAAAATCAGTGAAGACTTCTCCAGAGCCTTGTATAATCTTTGTAAATGAAGTGGACCATTTCCTCAACTTTGTCTCAAGCTCTGAAAGCTGCTAAACAACATTGTTCTATAGTAATACCATCAAATAGAATTTTTTCTTGTATATCAGAGAACTGTCCTTCACCTAGCAACTGGTCTTTGACTATATTCATTCCCCTTGCTCTATTTCACTGTTCAGTATTGGTAGCTTCTCCTCTCCACCATGTTAACCATTGTAACTCTGGACCTTCATGTCTTAGGGAATAATTCTATTTTTAGTAGCCCAGTTATTTAGAAGTTGTTTCACATAAGGAGAATGCATCCCATATAAAATCATGACCTCTTTAAAATGCGTTAGAGTTATCATTTCCATAGGCTGTCATCCTATCTTGTAATAACCTTGTTACACTCCATTAGCAAGCATGTTCTATACAATTACTAGGAAAGCTGATGGTGATTTTGTAACCCCAGGTCATCCCTTCTCTATCTCTGATGGCACATTTGCCTTGAGATTAGATCTTTCTTTCAAAACAGGCTGTATTATCTTTTCTCTGAACCTGTCATCCTGCATGGTCTCCTTCTCTTCCTCCTGGCCACTCACTCGGCTCCTTGCCCCACCCAAGGGCTTTAGACATTAGAAACCTGAAAGTACAGAGCCATAATGTGCCTTCTAGGACAGTTTCCTCCCTTCTTTCTTCATGAGGGAAACTCTCATTCTCTTGCTCAGTCATCAGGTCTGAGCCTCTTATTCCTTCCCTTTTCAGTGCTCCTTGCCTCCCTAGTGCATGGGTTCTCCTTTCTTCTACCCTTCTCTACCCTGTTTTCCACCTGTTTCAAACCCCTCCAATACTAGATAGAGGAAAAATATATAGAAAGGAAAGGGGATGACATTAGGTTTGACAACTTCCTGCTGATTAGTCAAGTTTGAGCTTCACCATCAGGATATCTAATCTCTTCTTGTTTTTTTTTTTTTTTTTTTTTTTTTTTTTTTTTTTTTTTTTTTGTTCATGACTTCTTAACAAACTACAACCAAAAGCAATCGACCACAACCAACAACCCACCTCAGCCAACAAGAAAACCCACCTATTGGGACTCTGACATTTATATACTCACTGAAAAGTCTCCAGCACTCCAAATGTCACACAATTACAGAAACTAGCTACAGCTGGCAAAATCACGCCTCTGCTAGAGCATGAGGCAAATCATAGATAGCTACTGGGGACAATCTGAAGCAGCCCCATGTCCTACATTTTGGATTAAAATGAAAACCTATTCTTCTAATATTTCTATGTTTTAAAAGAAACCAAAATTCTCACTATACCCATTGTTCATTAAATAGCATGGAATCTATGTATCTGAATAATTTCCAAGGTGGCTAGTATTTTAATTTGTTAGTTTTATCCTTTTGCCATAAAAGATAAGTGATATGATAAAATTTTTAGAAAATGTATTGATACTTATTTTATGGTATAATAGTACAGTTCTTTCATGGAGAATATTTTATGTGTTGATAAAGATAATGTGTATTCTACAGCTGTTAGTTGAAATGTCCTATCAGTGTCATTAGAACTATAGTATCATCTAACTTATGTTTATTTATTGTTTGTTTTGAATTATCTGTTCATTGATGAACATGGGCATTGAAGTATCTCCATTGTATCATATTGTTATCTATCTCTCCTTTTAGATAGGATAATGTTTGTTTCATAAAATTGATAGCTGGATGTTGGCTATGTATATATTTAAAGTTATTATACATTTTAAAATTGATCTCTTAATCATCATATAATGACCTTCTTTGTTTGCAGCTTTAAGATTTTTAATTATTATTTCATGTTGCTGGGATGCTTTATTTTCTTCTAAAGTTTTTATTCACTGTCCTGTCTCCATCTTTTCATACCTATAATCTTATCTTCCTTTTCCTGGACTTTTCAAAAGGTAGCTTGTTGGGGTCCACACTAGCCCCACGTTGGGGCGGCCAAAAAACGTCGCAGCCCAGGCAAAATGTTGAGGCCCGGGCCGACCCACGTTTGGGCGGCCACTGTATCCTGGCCCAAGCTGCCGCTCCGGTCTGCGGGTCGGGGTTCAGCAAGAGCGAGGGTGAGGGCAGACTCGAAGAATGGAGACCAGACAGGGTGTGATTCAATCCCGTTTATTCTTCAGTCTCTCTTCCTCTAAGTGTCTCCTTCTCTGTCTCCTCTGTCTGCTGTGTCTGATTCTGTCTGGAGCCAAGTGTCTTCTACCTAATGTCTGATGTGTCTGATTCTGATCTGTTCTGTCTCTGCCTTTTATATGTCTTACTTCTAAGCCACGCCTCTAAGTTACACCTTTAATCATGCCCTTAGGTCTTGTCTCTAACTCTGATCTCTATACTTCTAAGTCATACTCTTAAGTCACACACCTTTAATCTCACACACCTTTAATCTCACGCACCTTTAATCTCACGCACCTTTAATCTCAAGGTATCTAAACCAAGGTTATCAGAGTGTGCTCAGCTGTTGTAGGCTATTGTAATCCAAGTCTCATGTCAGGGTATATGGCTCAAGATGGCTGCAAAGCTGATAGCCGCTTTCTGCTAAAAGTCAGCCCCAACAATAGCTATTTATTTGTTGTTGTCTCTTTATTCATGAAGGAGATGAGTGCTGGATATCTCTATTCAGACATCTTGCCATCTTGTTATGTATAGAAGGTTCAGGAACTGTATCTGCATGGAGACCAAGAGACTACTATCCCAAGTTTCAGACCACAGAATTATTGATGCTCTCAGTTTTCAGCTTTGTATAAATAGAATCCCGAATCTATAGTCCACTATTTATTACTTTTAAAATTCAACAGAGTCATATATTCTTCTCTGAGATTCATTCATAACATTGCATGCAGCATAGTTTATTAATTTTCATTGTTGAATATTACAAATAAACTGTAATCAAATAAGGACCTTTACATGTTCCATTTGGAGTGTGTGGAATGATTTTTAATTAGTTGATTGTTCCTGAATACATTGCTGTAATATTCCATTACATAAACATACTAAAATTTATTCTTATATTATTTTATTATCAAGGATATTTCCAATTTGAGGCAGTTATAAACCATTATACTAATAAAACTACCCTTGTATTTGCAGTCTGATGAAATGTAAAAGTATGATTCTCTAGTCATATATTTTATTGTAATGTTACTATTCTTAGATTTTGAGATATTCTGATGTATAAAATTAAAACAGAAAAAAATTTCTTTTTTATTAACTGGAGGAGTTTGTGTTTAATTATGTTAGAGATGAAGCATTTCCATATGGGAAGGTTTTAAAGTACCAGTTCAGTAAAAATAATAAACATAAGACTCCATGCTGTGGATCTCTTGTCTCAATAGCATTGCTATAGTATAACTATATAGACTATCAATATATCTTATACCACTTCCATCATTGTCAAATAGTGTTCTGTTATGGTTTTATTTCTTTAT